>NC_089505.1:191522317-192128681 GCF_036850995.1 Saccopteryx leptura
TTATTGCCTATGTTTTCTTCTAAGATGCTTATGGTTTCATGACTTACATTTAAGTCTTTTATCCATTTTCAGTTTATTTTTGTGAATGGTGCAAGTTGGTGGTCTAGATTCATTTTTTTGCAGGTAGCTGTCCAAATTTCCCAACACCATTTGTTGAAGAGGCGATCTTTACTCCATTGTATGTTCTTACCTCCTTTGTCAAATGTCAGTTGTCCATAGAGCTGTGGATTTATTTCTAGGTTCTCTGTTCTGTTCCATTGATCTATATGCCTGTTCTTATGCCAGTACCAGGCTGTTTTGAGTACAATGGCCTTGTGGTATAACTTGATATCAGGAAGTGCAATACCTCCCACTTTATTAATCTTTTTTGAGATTGCTGAGGCTATTTGTGTTCTTTTTTGGTTCCATATAAATTGTTGGAATATGTGATCTAAATCTTTGAAGTATGTCATTGGTATTTTAATAGGAACTGCATTGAATTTATAGATTGCTTTGGGTAATATAGTCATTTTATTTTTATTTTATTTTATTTTATTTTTTGTAATTTTCTTAAGCTGAAAATGGCGAGAGACAGTCAGACAGACTCCCGCATGCGCCCGACTGGGATCCACCCGGCACGCCCACGAGGGGGCGATGCTCTTCCCACCAGGGGGTGATGCTCTGCCCCTCTGGGGCATCGCTCTGTCACGACCAGAGCCACTCTAGCGCCTGGGGCAGAGGCCAAGGAGCCATCCCCAGCGCCCGGGCCATCTTTGCTCCAATGGAACCTTGCTGAGGGAGGGGAAGAGAGAGACAGAGAGGAAGGAGAGGGGGAGGGGTGGAGAAGCAGATGGGCGCTTCTCCTGTGTGCCCTGGCCGGGAATCAAACTCGTGACTTCTGCACGCCAGGCCAACGCTCTACCACTGAGCCATCCGGCCAGGGCTTAATATAGTCATTTTAATGATGTTTATTCTTCCTAACCATGAGCACAGTATATGCTTCTACTTGTTTGTATCTTCCTTGATTTCTTTTATCAATGTTTTATAATTTTCCGAGTACAAGTCTTTAGTCTCCTTGGTTAAATTTACTCCTAGGTACTTTATTTTTTTGGTAGTTATATTGAAGGGGATTGTTTCCTTAATTTCTATTTCTGACTGTTCATTTTTGCTGTATAAAAATGCCTCTGATTTCTGAGTATTAATTTTATATCCTGCCACTTGCTGAATTCATTTATCAGGTCCAGTAGTTTTTTGCCTGAGACTTCAGGGTTTTCTATATACAATATCATATCATCTGCAAATAATGATAGTTTTACTTCTTCTTTTCAAACTTGAATGCCTTTTATTTCTTCTTCTTGTCTGATTGCTGTAGCTAGGATTTCCAGGACTATGTTGAATAAGAGTGGTGAAGGGTGCACCCCTGCCTTGTTCCTGATCTTAAGGGGATTGCTTTTCATTTTTGCCCATTGAGTATGATGTTGGCTGTGGATTTCTCATAGATGGCCTTTATCATGTTGAGGTATGTTGCCTGTATTCCCACGTTGCTGAGAGTTTTGATCATGAATGGGTGCTGGATTTTATCAAATACTTTTTCTGCATCTATTGAAATTATCATGTAGTTTTTCTCCTTCCTTTTGTTTATGTGATGAATCACATTGATTGATTTATGAATATTGTACCAGCCTTGCCTCCCCAGAATAAATCCCCCTTGATCATGCTGTATGATTTTTTCCATATATCGTTGGATCCGGTTTGCTAATATTTTGTTGAGGATTTTAGCATCTATATTCATCAGGGATATTGGCCTATAATTTTCTTTCTTTGTGTTATCTTTGCCTGGGTTTGTAATCAAAATTATGCTCACCTAATAAAAGGAGCTTGGAAGTCTTCCTTCCTCTTGAATTTTTTGAAATAGCTTGAGGAGGATAGGAGTTAGTTCTTCTTTGAATATTTGGTAGAATTCACTTGTGAAGCCATCAGGCCCAGAACTTTTCTTTGTTGTGAGTTTTTTGATAACTATTTCTATCTCATTTAGTGTAATTGGTCTGTTTAGGTTTTCTGATTCTTCCAAATTGATTTTTGGAAGATTGTATGTTTCAAGGAATTTGTCCATTTCATCTAGGTTGTCTAGCTCTTTGGCATAAAGTTCTTCATAGTATTTTCTTACAATATTTTGTATTTCTGTTGTGTCAGTTGTTATTTCTCCACTCTCATTTCTAATTTTATTTATTTGAGTCCTTTCTCTTTTTTTCTTGGTGAGTCTAGTTAAAGGTACATTGATCTTGTTTACCTTTTCAAAGAACTAGCTCCTAGTTTCATTGATCCTCTGTATTGTTTCTTTAGACTCTATGTCATTTATTTCTGCTCTGATCTTTATTATTTCCTTCCTTCTACTACCTCTGGGCTTTCCTTGCTCTTCTTTTTCTAGTTCTTTTAGATGCAGTGTTAAGTTGTTTATTTGAACTTTTTCTAGTTTCTTGAAGTGTGCCTGTAGTGATATGAACTTCCCTCTCAGTACTGCTTTTGCTGTGTCTTATAAATTTTGAGTTGTTGTATGCTCATTGTCATTTGTTTCTAGGAATTTTTTTATTTCTTCTTTGATCTCATTCTTAATCCATTTGTTATTTAACAACCTGCTATTTAATTTCCATGGTATTTGAGAGTTTTTTGAGCTTTTTTGTTGTGATTCATTTCTAGTTTCATGCCATTGTGATCAGAGAAAGTGCTTGATATGATTTCAATCTTCTTAAATTTGTTGAGACCACTTTTGTACACTAACCTGTGGTCTATCCTAGAGAATGTACCATGAGCACTTGAAAAGAATGTATATTCTGCTGCTTTAGGGTGAAAGGTTCTGAAGATATCTATTAAATGGAGTTGATCTAGTGTGTCCTTTAAGTCTGCTGTTTCTTTGTTAATTTTCTTTCTTGAGGATCTATCTAGCGATGTTAGTGGGGTATTGAAATCCCCTACTGTTATAATATTGCTATTGATCTCACCTTTTATATCCATCAAAGTCTGCTTTATATATTTAGGTGCTCCTATATTAGGTGCATAGATATTTATAATAGTTATATCTTCCTGTTGGATTACTCCCTTTATTATTATGTAGTGGCCTTCTTTCTCTCTTACTATATCCTTGTTTTAAAGTCCACTTTGTCTGATATAAGCATTGTTACCCCAGCTTTTTTTTCATTTCCATTTGCTTGAAATGTTTTTTTTCATCCTTTTACCTTCAAAGTATGTGCATCTTTTGTTTTAAGGTGTTTCCCTTGTAGACAGCATATGTGCAGGTTCTGTTTTCTTATCCATGCAGCTACCCTATGTCTTTTGATTGGATCATTTAATCCCTTTACATTTAAGGTTATTATTGATATGTAGTTGTTTATTGCTATTTTATTCTTTAAAGCTGTATTCCTGTTTTGCTATATTCTTTCCCCTTTTGATCTGTTTACAACAGGCCCCTTAACATTTGTTGTAACATTGGTTTGGTTGTAGTGAATTCCTTGAGGTTTTTTTTTCTGGGAAGTTTTTTATTTCTCCTTTAATTTTAAACAATAGCCTTGCTGGATAAAATAGTCTTGATTGTAGGCTCTTGTTCTGCATTACTTTGAATATTTCTTGCCATTTCCTTCTGGCCTCAAATGTTTCTGTTGAGAAGTTGGATGTCATCCTTATGGGGGCTCCTTTGTAGGTGATAGCCTTTTTTTCTCTAGCAGCTTTTAATATTTTCTCTTTATCACTTAGTTTTGATATTTTAATTATGATGTGTCTTGGTGTAGATTTCTTTGTTTTTTTTTAATGGAATACTCTGTGCTTCTTGAACTTGTGTGACTTTTTCTTGCATCAATTTAGAGAAGTTTTCAGCTATGATTTGATTGAACAAAGTTTCTATCCCTTGTTCTTTCTCTTCTTCTTCAGTAACCCCTATGATGCGGATGTTATTCCTCTTCATGTTGTTACTGAGCTCTCTTAGAGTTTCCTCAGACTTTTTGAGTCTCTTCTTTTTGCTGCTCTGCTTCTGTGCCTTCATTTATCTTGTCCTCTAACTTGCTGATTTGATCCTCAGCTTCATCCATCTTGCTTTGAACTCCTTCCATTGTGGTCTTCATTTCTGATATTGTATTTGTCATTTCTGACTGATTCTTTTTTTATTATTTTAATGTCCTTTTTTTATACCTGCTATCTCTTTATTTAGTTGTTTGTTATGACCTTGTATTGTTGTTCTAAGATCTTTGAGCATCTTAACAATCAGTATTTTAAACTCTGCATCTGGTAATTTGGTTCTATCTGACTCATACAAGTCCTTTTCTCGGGATTTCTCTTGATTCATTTGGGTTGCATTTCTCTGCCTTCCCATTCTGTCTGTGTATAAGAAGTGTGTGGCCACCGGAGTCCAGTGGGTGTGGCCTCTGTGTTTTCTAGGTGTGGTCTGTCTGCAGGCCCACCATCTCCTTTGCTGTTGCCTTGGGCATTCACGTATGGGCATTGCCAGTGCTAGCCAGCTGCGACTGTCGCTACAGCCTCCATCTCCCCTCCACAGCAGGGGTTGTGTTCATGTGCCCAGGTCTACAAGCCTTGGCCTTCATCTTGCCCCTGTGGGTGGGGCTGCGTGCCATGTCCAGGGCCACAAGCCTCACACCGGGGGCAAAGATGAGCACCTTTGCTCAGCTGCTGGTCTCCGCCTATTCCCAGGCTTTTGCTGTGCTGCACAGGGCTGCAAACCCAGGCTCTGCGGGCTGGGCTATGTGCCAGCGCTCAGCTGCAGGTCTCTGCAGTTACCAGGCCTTTGCCTTTTCCCTGTGGGCGGGATTCCCTGCAGCTGGCCAGACTGCTTTCATTTGCCCCTTCAACCTCGCCGGGTGAGACTGAGCTCACACCAAGCCTCAGTTTTGGCTGGCCTGGCTTTCGACCCACCAACACCTGCCCTCTGGGGAGCCTCAGCAGTGTGGGTGGGGGTGCTGCAGCTCAGACCCTAGCACTCAATACTGTATTCCTTAAGGTTCCCTCCTTCTAAGCGACTCTGCTCTGAGTGCCATGGAAGAGCTTGTTTGGCTGGTGTCCTTCTTCCTTTTGCTGGTATTGCTGGTTCCAGGGGAAATACTCACTTCAGATTTTGGGAGTGACTCAGCCCAGGGGTTAGGGTGGCTGTCCCTCAAAGTGTTTATGCCTGTACCTCCTAAATTACACTCTCTTCCTGTTACCCCGGTCCTTTCCTCTCTCCCCATCCCCCGGATCCCCGGGTGAGTGGTTGTGAAAGAGGTTTTCTGTGTGGCCCCTTTAAGAAGAATCCTGGGTCTGAGAAATCTGTATCTTTCTCAAAAACAGTGTCCTGGCTTGTTTTGCAGCTAAATACTGTCCATACACTTCTTCTAGGCTCTGGGGCTGTAGGCTGGGGCTTTGTTCCTGGGACTCAGGACCCTCCCCTCTCTGCTAAACTCACTTCCCACTACGTGAGTCTCTCTGGGCTGCCATTCGCTCCTGGGAGCTGGACATCCCTGTCCGCATTTCCACTTTTCCTACCAGTCTCAATATGGCTTCTTCGGTGTTCCTTGGTTAAAGAGTCCTCTTAGTTTAGTCCAAAGTTGGTTTTTCTAGATCAGGGGTCCCCAAACTACGGCCCACGAGCTGAATGCAGCCCCTTGAGGCCATTTCTTTGGCCCCGTCGCACTTCCAGAAGGGGAACCTCTTTCATTGGTGGTCAGTGAGAGGAACATAGTTCCCATTGAAATACTGGTCAGTTTGTTGATTTAAATTTATTTGTTCTTTATTTTAAATATTGTATTTGTTCCAGTTTTGTTTTTTTTTTACTTTAAAATAAGATATGTGCAGTGTGCATAGGAATTTGTTCATAGGTTTTTTTATAGGCCAGCCCTCCAACGTTCTGAGAGACAGTGAACTGGCCCCCTGTGTAAAAAGTTTGGGGACCCCTGTTCTAGATGATGGTTCCTAAAATTAAGTTGTAATTCACTTTGGTTCTGGGAATTGGAAGTTGGTATGTTTGCCTACTCCATTGCCATCTTGCCACTCTCTCTATAGGGTTTTAATATGTCTTTTGGATCCGTTCAAAATAAAGTAAACAATGACTGTATTTCTGACTTTTTTTCCCTTTTGTTACAGATATCTACTACCAATGGGACCTGGGGCTGCAAGGTGAGACACAGATAGGATATTTCAACATTACATCTGAAGTCAGGAAAAGGGAGGTTAGTAGATGGACAAGCAGATTGTGTCCTGTTTTCCTGTTAGGGACACTGTCCAAGTGCTAAGGGTCAGACTAAGAATTCTCGTCCATACCATCTGAATCAGTTTTCACGTGTGTACCTGTCTTATCATAACCCCATGTCAGGCATATCCACTTCCTGTATCCACCTCTCATCTGCTTATGCCTCCCTGCCACCAGCTTCAAATTCCTTCTCTGATAAGAAAGACAGAAAGGTGACACTGGGCGGTATTTGTGCTAATTATTTGTATCCCAGACTCTATCCTGTTTCAGATGTTTATTGCAACATATTAAGAAATTAAGATATTATATGTGCCCAAAGTCTTTTTATTGGTTATATTTACCATAAAATCCTTTTAATAAAAATGTTTTCTTTGTCACAGCAAAAAATACTTACTTATAAGACTGTCAGAAGAAATAGGCTATTTCTAACACTATACAGTTTGTTATGGAGCCTCCAAAAGAGAAATTTATCACTCAAGAGAATGAAATCCACTGAAAGTTTCACAAGAAAAAACTTTCCACTTGCAGAGTAATTTCCTTAGGTCTGCAAGAATTCTGGCTGTGCTTGGGAATCCTTTAGG
Source organism: Saccopteryx leptura (assembly GCF_036850995.1). Lineage (NCBI taxonomy): Eukaryota > Metazoa > Chordata > Mammalia > Chiroptera > Emballonuridae > Saccopteryx > Saccopteryx leptura. The sequence continues at coordinate 191,529,104 of NC_089505.1, forward strand.
GGTGGGTCTAGAGCCCTGCATCTTATACCACCTGATGAGAACCATCTGGGCACCCAATTCATAGTGGACAACCACCAGCCCTCATTCATTTCAGCAGTGATCAGGAGGTAGTCAGATTGTGGCATCACCAAGGGAGATCACTGTGGCCAAGACTATGTCACTGGGTGGAAACTCTTAGACATTTCAACCTTGTCTTTTTCAGTTGCTAGGACATCTTTCTTGTGGATACTTCCTCTAATAGAGTTCTTAAGTAGTGTGGACCCCACATATAGGATGTGTGCTCTGGCAAAGCATGAATTGATGCTAAGGCATTACAGGTTACCATAGCCTTCACAGCTGGCAGTAAGTGGGACTCTGTCTCTTATCACAGACACAACAAGAAGTGTGCATTCTGGCTGCTCTTCATCATGCAGCCAGTGAGTGGTGGAGGATGTAGCATGCTGGGTATAGGTGCAGCTGCCTGGGCTGCCCTCCTCCAAGTTACATAGACATTCGCTGGGGATGCAGTTCCTCATGGGTGGTGCCATGACTGCCACTGTCCCAAGCCCCTAAATTTTAAAATTATAGTTGACATACAATATTATAGTTCCATGTGTACAACACAGTGATTTGACATTTATATACCTATGAAGTGATCACTACAAGAAGTCTAATAACCATCTGTCACCATACAAAGTTATTATAGTACTATTAACTACATCCCTGTGACTTGGTTTATGACTGGCAGTTTGTACCTCTCATTTCCCTTTACCTTTTCTCCCCAACCTCCCAGTCCTCCCCTCTGGCAACTATCAATTTGTTCTCTGTATCTATGAGTTTGTTGTTTTACTTTGTTTGTCTACTTATTTTTTTTAGATTCCATATGGAAGTAAAATCATACAGTATTTATTTTTCTCAAATTAACTTATTTCACTTAGCATAATAGTGTTATGCCAAGTGAACTAGGTATTATGCTAAGGAAATAAATTTGACACCCAAGGTATTTTTATTTTCTAATTTTTTAATTAAAAAATTCAGTTCTAGTTGATATTCAGTATTGTATCAGTTTCAGATGTACAGCATCATGGTTAGACATTTATATAGCTTATAAAGTAACCCTCTGATAAGTCTAGTACCACATTATACCATACACAGTTATCACAATATTACTGACTATATTCCTTGTGCTGCCCATTTGAGCTTCTTAATCTCTTCACCTTTTCACCCATCTTGTGCAAAACTCTTCCCCCATCTGGGAACCATCAGTTTGTTCTCTGTACCTGTAAATTTGTTTCTATTTTGTTTTTCAAATTGCACGTATATGTGAAATCATATGGTATTTGTCATATTCTGTATGACTTATTTCACTTAGCATAATACCCTTTAAATCATCCATGTTGTCACAAATGGTAAGGTTTCATTTTTTATGGCTGAGTAATATTCCATTGTATATATGTAACACACTTTATCCATTTGCCTTTTGATTAGAATATTTAATTCATATACATTTAAAGTAACTTTTGATAGGTATATAGTTATTGCCGTTTTATTAATCAGTTTCTGATGGTTTTTGTAGTTCTCTGTTCCTTATTATCTTGTTCTCTTCTCTTGTACTTTGGTGAATTTCTGTAGTACTTGAATTTCTTTCCCTTTATGTTTTTATATCTCTTGTAGATTTTTAATTTGTAGATACCATGTGTTTCATATATACCAGGCTGTGTTTATAGTAGTCTATTTTAAGATGATGATCACTTAAGTTTGAACACATTCTAAAAGCCCTACTATGTTCTTTACTCACCCTGTCCATGTTTAGGTTTTTGTCATTATTTTTTTACTTCTGTGTGTGTATCCCTTAATTTACTGTTCTAATTACACATAATCTTCCTACTTTTGCCTTTTAACCTTTGCACTAACTTTAGCGTTGGTTGATTTTGTCAGTGAGAATTTTTTCTTATTCATATATTTTTTTCCTTCTTCTTATTAAAGAAGACCTTTAAACATTTCTTGTAATACTGGTTTGGTGGTGATGAGCTCCTTCAAACTTTTCTTGTCTGGGAAGCTCTTTATCTGTCCTCTGATTCTAAAAGAGAGCCTTGTTTGGTAGAGTAGTCTTGGTTGTAAGTCCTTGCTTTACATCACTTTAAATATTTTGTACCAGTCCATTCCAGCTTGCGAAGTGTTTGTTGAGAAATCAGCTGATAGTCTTTTGGGAGTTACCTTATAGGTAACTGACTGCTTTTCTTTTGCTGCTTTTAAGATTCTCTCTGTCTTTAACCTTTAGCATTTTAATTATGATGTGCTTGGTGTGGGCCTTTTTGGTGGATTCATCTTATTTGAGACTCTTTGTAATTCCTAGACTTGTGTGTCTTCTTCCCTCACCATGTTAGGGAAATTTTCTGCCTTTATTCTTCAAATAAGAATGCTACATCTCGTAGATTACTTACCTCCATTTTATTTAGTTCTTTTTCTGGAGTTTCATTCTATTCTTTCATTTGTGACATGCTCTTTGTCTCCTCATTTTGTTAGCCTCCCTGTGTTTGTTTCTATGTATAAGGTAGAACTGCTATGTCCCCTGGTCTTAGCAGAGAGGCCTTATGTAGTAGGTGTCCTGTGGTACAGTCTTCCTACTCATATGAGCTGGACACTTCAGGAGTATCTTTTGTGTGGGTTGTGTGTGCTCTCTTGTTGTAGTTGAGCCCTGATTGTTGCTGGCACATTATTGGTGTTGACCTTAAGGCTGACTTGCTGTAAGGACTGGCCATGGATATAGCAGATAAGTGGAGATACTGATCCCACAGAGCAGGAATTGCTTCAGGGGGCTCTGGTGTCTGCCAAGTCCTAGTTTCAGTTTGTCCTATGTGGTGTTAATTGTGTGGTGCTCTGGTGTGGTCTGAAACTGGCCACCAGGTATATTGCTTTTGAAGTCTCTTAGGAGGTGTCCCAGTGCAGGCCAAGGTCAGCTGCTACTTGTGTTGGGCTCAGAACTACCTTTAGGAGCTACAAAATTTCTGCGGTTGGTACTTTCCTGTGCTGGGCTTGGAAATGCCTGGGACTGGTAACATTGTCAACCAAGGCCAGTTGCTACCATTGCAAGGCTTGGGGCATGCTGAGGTCAGTGCTGCTTGTTTGGGGTTTGTGGACCTTTGAGAGATTTTAAGAAAGTCCATACTGTAGGCCCAGGCCAGCTGCTTATGTGCATTATCCTCTGAAAGGGGTTCAGAATGGATGTGTGACTTGGGTGGAGTAGGATCTGAGTATCACTTGGGTGGGAAAAAGCAGTGTTTGCCAGGTTAATAGAGATACAAATTTGACACCCATTTTTGCCTGCAGGCTGTGGGGGAGGAAGATTCAACAAATGAACAACGACACTTGTCCCAACTTGAGTCTCAGAGAGAGCTGTTTCTCCAGCCCTCTCCCTGAAGCCAGACAATTCAGTTCCTCCCAGAATGTCCCTTTTTGAGCTGCTGTCCCTTCCCTGGAGTTTAGGGTAAGTGTTTGTGAGCAAATGAGTTTATGCTCAGGCTCATTAAGAGGATGGCTAGGTCTACAGCAACTCTTTGTCTCACCCAGACTGTGTTCCTGCTGATTTTCACAGCCAGCTGTGGTGGGGACTACTTACCTGACACTGATTCTCTGGGTTCAGGAACCTGCTGTGGGGCTGGATCCTCTTGCTCCCCAGTGGGGACCTCCACAGCTGAGATATTCCCTTTCCCAATTATTAACTGCCACAAGTGGGTCTCTGTCCCTCCTACCAATCGGAACATGGCTTCTTCTTTATGTCTTTATTTATAGGAGTTCTGTTTACCTGGTCTTCAAGAGGTTCTTAAGGGCAATTTTCTATAATTTATTCATAATTTAGATGTGTTTGTGGGAAGTTACCACAACATTTACCTGCTCTGCCATCTTGACCAGAAGTCTCAAAGTTTTTTTTTAAGTGTCTTGTCTTACTTCTAATTTCATAGATTTAAGTCATAAAAACATCTAGCAGCTGGAAATCTCTAATTGGGTAGTAGGAGGGGCAGGGGCAGGGACAGAGTACAGAAGAGCATACAGGCCTTGTCAGGAAGCCAGCCCCACAGTGTGAGCAGGCATGCCAAGTAACCATCTTAGCATACATACGGAAGTGGTACCCCCCAGCCTCTTCCTCTCTATCCATAGGCCTCCTCAGTGAATTGCCTTTAGTTTTCACCATATGGTGACACTTGATATTTTCTGAAATAGTAACAGAGACCAGGGGTCACTAGCCACCATTTCCTCCCTGGACAAAGCTTTACAACTCTACAAGGTCTAGAAAACCTCAAAGGGGTGAATCACCATCTGAATTCTGCTGACTCTATCAACTCAATCTCTCATGGTGTTTCTAATGGTCTGCCCTATTCTGTCTTCCTTGTGAATGAGGAAAGTAGTGCACCTTAGTTCAGAGATTCTTTATGACTCTAGAAATAGTTAACCTCTTTTGTTTTCTCTTTTTCAATGAATAATTCTATTCTCTTAACAATTGCTGATGAACTTTTCTCAAACTTTCTTGTCATCTCTTTTGTCTCTTTCTGTACTTAGAAAATTGGTCCAATGCTTTTCAAAGCCCATTCTAAAACACAATTATCTCATTTTGTTCTATATTTCTGATTAGTATAACATGTCTAGTAGACTCTAAATTTAACTTTAAAGTTGAGTCTAAAAATGTATTAACTACGGTCATTTGATACTAACCTGTATTAATTTAATCTACATTACTGCCCCCTCCCAAAGCTAATATTTCTTTTTGCTATAAAATTACAGCTAAAAGATTTAAAGGCTAGTTTGCAAACCTCTAACCATTTAAAATTAAAAACACACAGTGTTCTGTACAATATTTAGATTTTTTTTTGTTCTAGTATATATACTTTCTTTCTCTATATGGTATAATAAAAAAATAAATAAAACAAAAATATTGGACTTGAGCCTTTAATTCATTCATTACTTTTGTCTTCACAACCTCAGATGAGTCATTTAACGTCTCTCTGTCCCATTTCCTCACTTATAAATTGATAAGCTTAGATTATATCAAGTGAGTTTTCAAAAATTTTTTTTCAACCATGGTAACCTTTCCCTAAAGAAATCTTAGGCAGAAACACAAACATATCACATGTAAAGCAGAACTCTCTGGCTGAAACCAGATGTTGAAACCCAAGAGTCACTGACTTAGACCCCAAGATTCACCAATTTAGACCCTCTCAACCAACTGTTACCCACCCCACCTCATTTTAACAATTAATAATTCATATACAAGCATAGGTTTGGTACATGTGAGCATTTACATCCATAGTAAACGTCTTTGATAGAATATACATGTAAGTATGTACATTATGTGTATATATGAATGTATAGATTTCTTGTTCCCCAAGTGCCTTCAAATCTATGACTAGGAATGAGATTAAATGGCCCTAGCTTTTCACAAACCTAACACAGAATGGTAGCCCCATGCACACTGCTTCTAAGAATTTCCTCCCTGACCCTACCCCTGCCTCTCTGTAGACCCCCACTTCTGCACCCCCAAACCCTAGAGAGGGTCAGTAGATGGTCTCATTTATACTCTGGCAGATACTGCTGTGCCTCCCCTGCTGCTTCATTTGTCTCCATTGTCTCCTGCCAGACACCAAAAGCCCTGCTGCTGGCCATCATGTCCACTGCCCTACCAGGCCAGGTTGTCTCTTGCTGGTTGATGGTTCCACACCATCAATGCTCTACAGAGCAAGTAGGTGGGTGGTATGGCTGCTCCACTGCAAATAGCAACTCCTGGAGGTAGTGGTACTGCTCAGCCTCGATACTTGGGCAGCAGCATTCCCAGCCCACAAGCAGTTGATGGCAATGCCTTGCAGCAGGGCAGAAAGAATGCCTTCTTGCATTTAGAACAGTATCATTTAGGTCTTAGGATTTAAAAATTTTCAAGAAACAGCTCTTTTCATTTTTACTTATGCCCCCTCCCCCATTGCTAGTTCTTCATAGGACACAAACAGGTGACCAATGGGTATTGGGCCAGGATACACATCTATGTCACAGAGATCACTTTTTTGAGAGAACTGCCCCTTCCCTAGAATGATTAAGACTTTTTACTACATCAAATTTGTTGAGTCTGGTTTATTTCTCCCTTAATGCTTTCCCAGGAGCCTTCTCAGCCCCTGTGCAAATAAACTTCAGTTGTCTGGATGCATCCTGGAGGGCCTGAACCCCCCAGGTGACCCATCCTGGTCTCATTCTGAGACCTTTTAAACACAAGTATGGATGAATCAATGTGCGATAAGAGTATTAATCAAGAGCAGCTCCTCGTCAAGGGACTCAACAACTGGAGGCTTCAGCTCTGCTTCCACAGGTTTTCATTTCAGGGTGCATATGGAAACTCTCCAAATGTGACAGGTAGATATTAAATAGTTCATTCTTTAGCTGTAATTGAACTAGGAACCTTGAGAATAATCATACTATGCTTAAGAATGAGAGGCTTCAGATTTGGGTAGGAAGTCCTACTGCACTAGGCATAACATGACTACCGGTATTGACAACTGGTTTCAGAAATAATACCAATAAAGCCTGTGAGAACAACCACACCAAAAAGTACAAACAGACAATGAGAAGGATTTCAATAACACTGAGTACCTCCATCACCCACACCTCAGTCCTTCAGATGCTTTTTCAGGGACTTATGTTACAACTCTCTGACAGGTTATGGATTCTTTAGAGCAGACATGATGCTTTTTGTCTATTTCACCTCTAAAGCACTTAACATGCTGATGATGTACATAGTAGATTCTTAAGTGTCTGATGGTTGATTTTTCAAGCCAGAAACAGAAAATGTAAATGAACTAGAGAATAAACACCACAGACTTTATTTTGCAGTGTTGACACTGGATGCTTTGTTTTTTCATGACCTCGATTTACCCAGGTTTTTGGGCTGGTGGCAACCTGTGGGGGCAGGAAGCAGCAGTGGGGTATGTACCTGCTCTGGGTGGTGCAGTACGGGCAGCAGGGCAGCAGCAAACTGGCAAGTGTAGGGAAGGATGAGCAGTTCCATTGATGCCCCACCCTCCCTCTCAGGACACAGGCCAATGTGTTTGGTGCACCCTCAGCTACAGTGGACCTCAGAGGACTCAATTTCCAGGTATAACTTCATCCCAGAAGGAGGGCTTCTTTGGGCTTGATTCTGTTGAGGATGGCAAGAGGGGAGGTGGTTACACTTTTGTTCGTACAGAAAATTTCAAAACAACAAGCAGCTTGAGCCATGCAGTGAAGCCTGACCCCAGACAGATAGCAGCAGCCCTGCCCAGCACTGGCCTGCCAACCATATGACAACCTGGCCATGTAGTCAGCATAGGTGCAGCTGGTACTCATGGCTTGGTTTCACACAGAGTGATGGTGGAGGCTAGTGGTAAGGCTTTGGAACTAAAAATACAGTTGACCCTTGAATGACATGAGGATCAACTCCTGCATAGTCGAATATTCATGCATAACTTTTGACTCCCCAAAAACTTAACTAGTAATAGTTTGTTGTTGACCAAAAAACTTACTGATAACATAAACAGTCGATTAACACATATTTTGTTTGTTATATGTATTATACACTATATTTTTACAATAAAGTAAGTAGAGAAAAGCAAAACATAAGGAAGAGTAAATGCATTTACAATACTGTACTGTATTGATACTATAAGCTTACATCATCTGTTTTAGGCTATATGATTTGTCTGCAAGTTGCCTCAAATTGTCAACTGAAAAATTTCTGTGTAGAAATGGACCTGTGCAGTTCAAAGGTCAACAGTACATTGGCTTAGTATCTTTTTCTTGTTATCCATGACAAAATACTTTATTCCTCTGGACCTTAGTTTTTGCATCTATAAAATGGAGAAAATAGTACCTTTGTCTGTAATTATGAGGGTTGCAGTAGAGAATGTGTGTAAAGGGCCAAGAAGCACTTCACAAATGGTGGCTGGTATTACTGTCCTTTTTACCACTTGTTTGCAGTGCCATGCTCATGCCTGTCCACAGCACCACATGGGCCTCCCTACTCCTGGACACTCCTGTGTTGTGCAGATTGAATTGGCTCAATTTGATATGATAGCATCTCCAGGCGACTAGGTTTGACTTTCCATAGATCTCCTAAGTGGGTTACCATTCCTCCATCTGTTTTGCATATTCATATATTGTGGTTCCAGATTACAGAGGACTCTTGCCCTTGAAGAATATGGGCTTTGTGTTTTTGTTTTGTGTCCTATTTATTGTTTTGGATTGACTCTTAAAAAGAGGGAAGGTGGACACATCTTTGCTCTGTCCCCTAAACACTAGGTTATCTTTTCAGATGGATCAATAAATACAACACATAGTCAAATGTCTTAGAAATCAAAAAGTAAACACAGACCTTTTCCCTTTCTGCTCCCCCTTCCCTGTTCCCTTAAATATAATAAAGTACACAATAGCTTATTCAGTTTCCCTGCTGTCGGCACATTCCTCCTGCCTCATCCCACAGGCCCTGCTCACAGATGAAGGCCAGCCTTGACTGACTTGTAGGAATGGAGGATGTAATCGGAGGGAGCAGAACATTACAACAAAACAGCTGCTCTTCCGAGGTTAATTTTCATTTTGGAAAATAGTAGAAGCAATTACCATCGCTCATTAGAAAGCCTAACACACTGGCTGCAAAATTATATTTGGAAAACTGTATTCACTTAGCTCTAAAGTGGTGAGAGGGTGTGGAGGGGCGGAAGGGAGCGGGACAGACAGACCCAGGCCTACCTATATTTAGACTTGAACCTCCAAACAGGTGATTTGGATTGAGTCCTGAGAGGAACAAGACACAAGTGCAGCAGGGACACCAGGCCACACACCAGCCTGTACCTGGACACAGGGCAAGCTGGGAAGTGTCAGTCCTTCAGGAAGTGGAGCCCCCTCCTGGAGAGGCCTTTCTGCAAAGTGGGAAGGGGGTGAAGATACAGTCCATTGAGCATGACCTGAGAAAGTCCAGCTGCTACTTTAGATCACTTCGAGGCCTTGGTGTGCTTCTGTGGTCTCCTCTGAAGTTTGTCATTTAATTGCATCGGGGCCCATGGGCTTTTAGGACAAGTTTCCACCCTTTATTTCTGCTGTGAGTTCTGACTGGGAAGTGTTGACACACTACAGACTACTAGCTCATGTTTTCCATGTGCTCATAATCAAAGGAAGCATTCCGGATGCGAGAGACTTTGGGCAAGAAAGGCAAGGTTCAAGAAGTTGGTGGGGTAGGACTATCCCAGAAAGAACTTGAAAAAATGACCTCTGCTCACTTTTGTTGGGTGAGAGCATGTGGAGTCCTTTACCCCATAACATTTCTTGTATAATTTGTGTAGTGCAGCTACTTAATTTGTAGTTAACACCCAATGTTGGTATGGTTCTTTATAATTTATATAGTAGGTTTACCAGGGCTGCCAAGAGCTGCTTACTGCTATAAAACAATTGGTGTGCTCCCAGCAAGGGTAGAGATGAGGAAAACGATCTTTATATTGCATGTGTATCGATAGTCAAAACAGACAGAATCCAGGTCCCTTGGGATTTCAGTCTTGGTAATTTATATTATCTTCCCCTTCTCTGTTGATGACCACGGGCTTTCTTATAAACTACTTCATTTAAAATGCAAGTAGATATTATTGTTTCTATTTTAAAAAGGAATAAAATGAAGTTTAAAAAGTTTTTATGAGTTACCCAGGGCTACCCATCTACATAATAACATGGCTGAGAAATGAATTCAAATTACTCTTTTGTCATTTTCTCTTCACCAGAGAGCATTAGTCAGAAATATGCCATCCTTAACAAAAACTTGAGTGACAATAACTGAAACACCTAAGATTTATTTATCTAAAGTCTGAGGAACTTGCCCAAAGGAAGCAGCATGTACTGTCTTCCTGGTCTACCATCCTTACTCAGAATATGGTTTCTGTCCTCATACTCATAAGATGTCTGCTGCCCCTCAAGGCAACCTATCCTCATTCTAGGAAGAGGAAAGGAGGAGTTTCCTAGGGCTGCCATAACAAAGTGCCACAAACTGGGTGTCTAAAACAATGTACAGTTTTTTTCTTGTAACTCTGGAGGCTGGAAATCCAAAATCAAGGTGTGGGTAGGGCATCCTCCCTCTGAAATTTCTAGGGAAGAATTCTTCCCTGCCTCTTTCAGCTTCTGGTGTTACCATCAATGTTGGCATTCCTGAAGTACATACATCACTCCAATCTCTGCCTCCATCTTTAAATGCCTTCTTTCCTCTGTGCCTACACCTCTGTGTCCAAATTTCCCTCTTCTTATAAAGACACTAGTGATATTAGATTAGGACCTTATTTTGACTTAATCACATTTGCAAAGATCTTATTTCAATAAGGCCACATTTACATGTGGATATGAATTATTTTGGGACACTCTTCAACATAGTACAAAAGAGTAGAGAAAATACCAGCAGACTTCTTCTATTTCATGTGGCTATCTTAGCTGGAAGGGAACCTGGAAAATCAAGTAGAGATAGACAAAGGAGAAGGAAGTTGGACCAAAGGTTAGGTAAGTCTAATACAGAGATATAGTATTTAATCAACTCCTTTGTTTCAGATAAAAGGGAACTTGGCACTTCTTATATTCTTAATAAATACTATATTATTTAATATTTTAGACTCTTTCCATGTGTCTTCCCTATTGGATTTTCAGCTCAGTGAAGGCAAGGCTGTATCTTCTATTTCTTTTACACATCATACAAATTAGAGCTCAGGAAACATTATGTTGGATAAATTACTGCCCAGGCCTACTCACTTCCTGCTAGCCCATCCTTTCTCAAGGACCTCCTAATGTCAGTCAAACATGGAAATTGGCCTCTTGATGTTTTCTTCCTCCTCTTCTTTATATTTCTTTTTCTCCTCCTCCTTCTTCATGTTTGTTTTTCTTGGCTTCCTTTTACAAAAGGAAATGAGCAGCACTTTCATTTCATAAGTCATTCAGTAGTCTGCCCTCATGTGACCCAGGAAAGAATAAACTCCTTTCTAGGTACAACTACCTTGGAGGTAGTATTATTGAGAAAGGATACAGAATTTAAAAAATTGTTATTTTACAAAACTAAATTCTAATCCTGAAATGGAATCTAGAGCTATGTACATTATGTTCTCTATTACTGCAGCTGTTCCCAGTTTTTAGAACCACTTTAACTTGTCTTAATCATTCCTCATAAGTGTTTCTGAAGGGCAAGGAGAGTTATTATCACAATGAAGATTCAATATCTAAATATAACTGCTACGAATGTAAGTATATAGGTGGGTAGCAGAAAGGATGAACCGGTTGATGCAAAGGTAGACAGGACATACAAAAGGACTCCCTAGGTTCTGAGTGTTCACCGTGCTTTGCACCCAGGACTCCACCTCCCTGGGCACAACAAATTGTAGCCATGCAGAAACTTTGTTTCTTTAATATGACCTTTTTTTTCTTTCCTTTTTATTCAAACTGGTCTTGTCTAGGCTAGGAGCACCCTGACTCATTCACATCCCTCTCCCTTGCATGTTCGCTCCCTTAATCATGAAGCTCTCTGGACAGTGAGGGCTTGGTCAGTATCAAAGAAGTCATAGGAATAAAGCCTCAGGTCTGTTGACCACAGAGGCACAGTTTTAGTGAAACTAAAGGTAACATCCAGGACTCAGTTGTGTTTCAGCTCCAGACCCAGAAAAGTGAACAATCACACTGACCACATTCTTGTGAAACCAGACAGAACAACGCCATCACTGATATCAGGACTGAATGCAATGATACCTACCCCTTGCCCAGTTGGTGGGACTCAAGTAATTTAACAACCGGTTCTCTGTTGTAATGATTGTTTTAAGTATAAAAAAAAACGATATATCAAAAGGTAGTTTATTATTTCATGCATTTAATACTTAAATAAGAACAATAAAAGAGATACCAAAACTAGATTATGTTATAAGGAAGAGTTTTAAAATAATAATGAAAAAATATTAAATAATACCTGACAAAAAACTGTTATTTAACATTACTATGGGCACTTGGAATATGCTGTTGCGCAGATGAACATTAAAAAAGAGTAAGGAATGTAGATTTGTGATTTCCATGTTGGGCAGCTGCCCAGGCATCCACCTTAGAAAGAACCCCAATTACAAGTGCCATTTTAACAACCAGTTCACCTAACTCAACAAAATATTAGGCTATTGGTTCTACTGAACCAGCGCGAACCAGCTGAATCCCACAACTGCCCTTACTCTAGTGCCAACCAATTAATTGAGACCATGACTCTAATTCCCCCTTGATAAATAATTTTTTCCCTATATATCCCATCCACTAGAAGCCATCAGGGAGCCAGGTCTCAGAGCAATAGCTCACTTATGACCAGGTTTGGTGCCATTTCCTTAAATAAACCTTTACTTTCTTTGCTGCAAACTCCTGTTTGCATTTGATTAGATGAACTTTTAGTTCAGTAACATGATTGAACCAAGGATGAGCACTTGGCGCAAAAGCAGTGTCTCTGGTCCAGAGGTGCACAAAAGAATCAGCTGGGGAGACTTTTCAAAATACCAGATGTCCAATTCAACACTAGATGGAGGTTTTAATTATCAATAATTACCTATCAGTGGGTCCCCAGGAAGTACTTTGCAAAAGCTACACAGTTGCTTCTGATGTACTCCCTTTGTGCTGGTATCAGGGCCATTTTCCCCCAGATAGGGTTCTCAGTGATTAGGCTAACAAACGACATCTTTCTAGTGGAGTTTGACCTCAGACCCCATGGAGAGTTGGTGATGCTGAAGCATCCAGAACAAAGGAAGTGGTGAGCAGTGGGCTGTCTCACTGAAATGGCAAAGCCCTGGAGCAGACAGCTAGGATGCCTGAGCAGAGCAGATAGGGACAGAGTAAGTGCTGTATCATTGGAGTGGTGGTCGGGGCATAAAACTCTAACTGGATCCTACATGGTGACCACCACGCTCCATTTCTCAGTAGAGCCTGCTTGTGCCTCAAAATTTCCTGACCCTTCCCTTGCTTGGTATTTCTTATACATGCCCACTCAGTGAGGTGACCCCAGTCTGTCGCTACCACTGCAAACTGAGAAAGTTCAACACAGAAAAAAAGTGAGATAGAGTCACTTAATACTTCACAAGCATTTATTTTATAATGGAATATAAATAATATAAAGAATATATAGATAATCTTCACTAAAGATAAAGTGGTGAATAAGATAAATTATATTTCTATTTGCATGGAGCTTACATTCCTAGTCATTTAATCAAATGGTTATAAAGACATCAACAGATGATGGCAAGTACTATGTTCGAGGGTGATGAGGTAAGGAAATATTTTGGATAGGCAGGTCAGGAAAGGTGTCTGATCTACGTACTTACCATGAGAACTGGGATTTCTCATGTTAAAAAGTCTCTAGAGATCTTCTTTTAACTGTTTCATTTACAGGTTAGGGAACAGGCCCAGAGATGGTCAGTGACTTGTCTACGGTCACACAGCAAGTTTGTAACAGCACACAGGATTCTGGTCTCTCATTCAGTGCTCCACCCACAAATCTCATCAGAGGTGTCCTAGGGTGTTGTAATTGTTCCTGCCATGAATTATATCTGTTACTTTAAGAAGGAATAGCTTGAGGGGAGGGAGGTAGCAGAGAGAAGAACAATACTTCTCTTCTAATTATTGACAGCTTTGTTCTTTTCATCACTTTAGGCCAGTCTCTTTCTCACCTAAAGGGGTTGCAGGATTGCAGCAAAAGGTGGAGAGCCAGGCAAGTGTTGCAAATTACAAAGGACTCCTTGATGCAGAAGCATCCTGCACTAGCTGACAGCTGTCTGAATATCTGTCTTCCCCAGAGATTGCAGGGGAGAAGAAGGGGAGGGAGGGGAAAAAACATGGAGGAAAGAAAGGCAATTCCCTCCGAATCAATTAGGATTTCTCCCAAATTAAAATAATGACCTACTAAAGGCAGGTTCCCTTTGTGCCACCTTTAGATGCTCCTGATCTTTCACTGTTTCATCGTCCTTTCCCCTTCTCCTTTTCTGTCTGCCTGGGTTTTTCTCCTCCCTCTACTGCACCTCCTCCCCTAATTCCTTCTCCTTTTTCCCTCCCTTTCCCTCACACCATGTTACCATTATTGTCAGTGGAACGAGCTGCATGCATGCCAAATCAGGTCATTCACAAATATAGAACAAACGTCTGTCACTACAGATTTACCACTATGACTAAAGCACGGCCCTTCTGTCTGTGAAAAGCGTGCGCATTAGTTATGTGGGATCACAGCTCTCATAGCCTCTTAACCCTCTACCTTAGCTTAGCAAGAGTAAGCTGCTTCTAATAAACATCCATTTGAGTGCCTCTGAATGATTTATTGTGGTGGCTTCATTTGTGTTTCTAAAGCCAAGACAAAGTCAGACTTTCCATTTAAACCCCTCATCCACCTCCAGCATGCATACAAAAGCCATTTTCTGGAGTTTAGAGCTTGACTGTAAATATTTGTTCTGGCTGAGAAGTGCTAGGGGATATTTGCCTAAAAGGAGATAACAGCACTCCAGAAAAGAAAATGAGCACGAACTGGAGACAACTTTTGAGAAAAAGAGCTAACTAAACATTCAACTCTATTTATGGTCTTCAGAATCCTATTCTGGACAACCTGAGGCCATGCACTTTTACATTGTGAGAAGCAGATAATTTCTTCTTTCCACCAGATATTGAAATAGGTTTGATGACAACTAAGAAAAAATATATCAAAGAGGAAAATAGTAAAGGGGGATAAAAAACGATCATATGAATTTTTAAAGTACCTATTAATCTTTTAAATGGTCTTGTTTCCAAATGGTTCGGTCCCTGTGAAAGTACAATGCACCTTGAGTTTCACAGAGAACTAAAGCAAAGCTAGAGACACATATGCGTGAATGAGAAAATTGGAAATGTAGATTATAATTCAAAACTGAACATAGAATTCCAAAAGCTGGAATCTTTTTCTGGTTTAATAATTTCTGCAGAACAGTCCAGACAAATTTTGAAGGGTCATTACCTTGTGATGGCGGTTGGGCTGCCTATGGGAAATAACTTGAGAGTCTTGCAAACACTGAATCATGCAGTAAATTAACACTCATTTTCATGCATGTTTGCTTGCATGTTGATGACCTGGAAACACATGCTTACTACACTCCATAGTTTTCCATATTGCTCCAGATTTGTTTTTTCTGTGGTAGGAATAGAACAATAGGAGCTTCCTCCCGGGGACAAAGCAACACCTAACTCTGCAGCGTGGAAGGGTGAGGGGAGCAGATGGATAGAAACTATACTTAGAGAGGACCAACATAGCACACACAGAGAGGAAATGCAGCTACCTGGATCACACCTGGGCTCTGCCAACCCACCTTGGCAGCGGTCTGCCTGGGGAATGGGAATGAAGGGGCAAGGAGAGCAGGATCCAACAAGGCTCATAGAATAGTCCCTAAAGAGGGGATATTTTAGGTAGCTGCTTCTGGTGGGGGTGTGGGGGGCATAGGGTTTAGAAACTCACCCTCCCCATACCAAAGAGGGGGAATGGGTATAGATGGATGCCATTTCTTCATCAAACATCTCCTGGCTTGCTCCAGTCTTTTTTTGCTTCAGTTAGCACTAAGACTAACTAAAATAGCCTTTAATTCACTAGACATCAAGTCTTTCCTAGCCTTTAGCAGGGGTCTCAAACTCAACTCAGCATGTGGGCCACAGAGCAAGATTACAGCCGTTCGGCTGGCCGCACTAGGTCTACAAAAGGCAACTGTTACGCAACACTTTTCAGTGTCACAAAACGACCAGAAACTGTAGTTCGTGGATTAGTCTGTGGGGCGCACAAAATTGTTCGGCGGGCCGCATGCGGCCCGCGGGCCACGAGTTTGAGACCTCTGCTTTAGAGTGATACCAGTAACAACTATTTTTACTATGTATGGGTTTTTGGCAGGTTATCAACACCTCCTCACAGTGCTAATAGAACTTTCTGTGGTGATAGAAACATTCTATATCTACACTGTCCTACTGTAATAGCCACTAGCCATGTGTGGCTATTGAGCATTTGAAATAAGGCAGTTTAACTGAGAAGCTAAATTTTAGATTTTATATAATTTCAATCTATTTAAAATATAATTTAAATTCAATTCAAGCTTTGTTTTCCTTAAAATATTTTAAATTTTACTCTGAGCACTTAGAGAAGTATATGAAAGTACATTAATTATTGCTTCCTTTGTGGGGCTAGTGCCTTCCTATTTGGACAGCACAAATCTGAAGTACAACTCTCAGAGTTGGCTGCAGAGCTTTCTGGCTATTCCTGTATCAACTCTCTCAACAATGTACCTGTTGATGGCTTTAGGTGACCCCTGTGTTTTGGTCGTTCGACCCCCACCAGGGTCGCGACCCACAGATTGAGAACCGCTGCCCTAGACAGTATATTATTATTAGCTGCATTTTACATGTAAAACAATGGAATCCCAGAGAGGTTAAGGTCAATAGCTATCAAAGAGTAGAGTTGGGATTCTAACCAAAGTTCATGAAATTAACTTCTCTGTTAAACATTTTTGGGCAGAGATCCTAGTCCTCATCACCTTTTGAGGGGTTTAAACAAGTTATTGATTACATTTTATCACTTCTAACATTTTAAAGTCCTTCATAATGTTCATTTAAAATGTATCTCCTGATGGCTTTTATTCACTTGTCCTATTTCTATAGTGAGCCAGCCAGAGCAAATCACCCTTCTCCCCTAATGTGAGCCCCACAGGAACTGAGAATTGGTCATGTTTACTACTCTGTCCTCATGCTGGAAGAATATTTTCTAGCACATTGCAGAATCAGATGGATGAATAAATAAATGAATATCAGCTTTTCAAATATTTGAAGTCAACTTCTGGAAATTTTCATTCTCTGTTGAAAACATTCCCAGTCCTTTCAATTGTTCCATTAATATTCTACTCACTGTCCTCTAAAATATTTCAGTTTCCTAGTTTTAATAGTTGTACTCAGAACTGAAAATAGTACTCCAGACTTCACTCACCACCGTCATTTTCCTTATTTCAGATGGTTTCCTTCTGTTAATGGAGCCTAAGAAATCACAACAATTTTATAAATGGCATTGTAAAAACGACAGAAGAGACTCACTGGCAAAGATGCTAGACTGAACATACACATTAACTCTATCCTAAGCCACACTAAAGTAACAGTGAAGGATATTTTTTGCTTGCATAAACCCAGAAGGACAAAGGTAATGAGAGAAGAGTAATAACATTTTAGAAGCTGAAAAGCATATGCACAAATGGTAACTGACCAGAACTAAGAAAGATAAAATCTTTTTTTTTAACTGCATCTTGTTTATTTTGCATATGTCAATTTCAGAGAAAAACAAACACCCCCCCCCCCCCAAATACACAACGTTCAAGCCAATATCAAATGGGAAGGCTTGAAGCCCTTGTAATCTGCCTTAGGCAGAAAGGTAAGAAAAGAAAACAATATCAGCAAAAGAGACCAGATGTGCAAGGGCCACTCAGGGCTGCTGGAGGAGATATGGAGACACTACACAGAGGGCACAAGGTTTGCAGGCAGAAATTCATAATCTATATTTTCTGTGTAGGAGGCGTCCTCATTTCCCTCAAAGGTGGGGCAGGGATGGGAGGATTCTCATCAGGAACAGCAGGACTGGGTTCTTCTTTTGCCACTTCATCTGCATCAGTGCCTAGGTTTAGCTTGATCAAGCTATAGATGTGGTTGGAGTGGGTCTGGGGATCTCAAGTGAGCAGCCAGAGGAGAGCACTGCAGTTTCAAACAGCATCAGCCAAGGTCCTTGACAGCCTTTTCATTCTTGTCTGCTTCTGCCTTCTGCAGCAGTCTCCACTATGGGGTGGTCAGGATTGATCTCCAGGTGTTTTTTGGCCATTATGTAGCCAATCACAGAGTTGTCCCAAAGTGACTGGGCTTTCAAGATGCACTCCATATGAGCTGTCCAGCCGTAGGTGCTAGTCACAATGCATCAGAGTGAAGACAAAAGCTTATTGGAGATTGTCACCTTCTCAATCTTCTTATCCAAGATTTCTTTCATGAGTTTGCAGAGGTTCTCAGACTTAGCCTTGCTCTCTTCTGATTTCTTCTTCTCCATCCTCAGATATCTCCAGGCCCTTCTTGGTAACTGAGACCAAGCTCTTTCCATCAACCTCCTTGAGCTGCTGTACACAATACTCATCAATAGGCTCTGACATATATATTACTTTGATGCCCAGCTTCCGCACTCACTACAAAAGCAGAGTTGACAACTTGCTCTTTGTTCTCATCAGTTATGTAATAGATAGACTTCTAGATCTTCTTTATATGAGAGACATATTCCAAAAGAGGAGTCATTTTTATCTTCAGACTGGGGGGTGTGATAATGCAGAAGCCCAGAAAGACATCGCCAAATAGTAGTCCTCACATATTCCAAGCTTTAGGTTTTTAAAGAATGCCTCATAGAATTTTTTACAGTTTCTTGTTAAGAAGAGCTCAAGGCACTTCTTAACAATAATATTATGAATGTTCTTCAAGATTTTGCTCTGCTTGAGCATTTCTATGGAGATATTTGGGGAGAGGTCTTCAGATTTAAACACATCATGAATGAAGTTGAGATGCTCTAGTATCAACTTATTACCACTGTCCATGATGAATACATGGAAGACATAAAGTTTGATGTTTTTTTTTTTCTTGTTCTCAAAGAGGTCAAAAGGAGCCCAATGGGAATGAATGGCAATGCCCTGAGTTACAACTGATTTTTTAAAGAGAAGTGCTTCACTACTGAGCGGTCTTCTCAGTCATTGGTAAGGATATTAAAATAACTCTCCACATTCCTCCTGGGCACAGTCATCAAGGTTTCTGGTCTAAATGGGGTTGGTCTTGTTCACTCCTGATCAATCTATTTCTTTTTCATCTTCTTTGTTTTCTTTTTCTTATCCTTAGTACTCATCCTCTTCATCTGAGCCTACATCTTTAATCTTGGGTTACTTCATATCATCTTTGTTTTCCTCTTCTTTTCCCCCTTTCTCTTCTTCTATTTCATTATCGCTGATTTCTTTCTCTTTTTCTTCCTTCAAATAAAAGGTAATGAGATAACTTATGAACTGTGTGAGTGCTTCTTCACCCCTTCTTTGACCTGCCTCACTTCTAAGTACTCTGTCTGGTCTTCTTTAAGGTGGAGGATCATTTTGGAACCCTTGGCAATAGGCTCACCATGGTCAGCTTGCATAGTGAAGAAATCCCCAGCAGAAGACATCCAGGCATACTGCTCATCATCATTGTGTTTGTGATCACAACCACTTTCTCTGCCACCAGATAAACAGAACAAAAGCCAAAACTAAATTCTCCAATCATGGAAATGTCTGCACCAGCCTGAAAAGTCTCCACTAATGCTTTTGTACCAGACTTGGCAATGGTTCCCAGACTGTTTATGAAATAGACTTTGGTCATGCCAATGCCTGTGTCCACCATAGTTAGGGTACATTCCTGGGGGTTAAGGATGATGTCAGTTTTCAGCTCTTTATCACTGTCCAGCTTGAAAGGGTCAGTCAGGCTCTTGTAATATATCTTGTTCAAAGCATTAGAAGCATTACTGATCAACTCCCGAAGGAAAATTTTTCCTGTTGGGATAGAAGACATTGATGAAGAGACACATGAGTTGAAAATTTTCTGCGTGGAAGGCAAAAGTCTCCACCTCCTCAGGCATCTTGAAGGTGAAGAGATGCAAGTACTAGAGAACAGGATGGGCAGGGACTGTGTCTGGTTCGTGTACTGCAAGAAGCGTGAGCAGGGGTGACTTAAGAGAGAGGAAGATGAAATTTTAAATCATTGGGAAGACCAGCAGATAGAAATAGGTGGCATTGAAGAATGCCAAAAGGTTCAGAAATTGGCAGCATTGGTTATCTCTAGGAGAGCTTAAGGTGTGCAGTCATAACAGGAGGATTAGTCAAGAATCTGTTTAAAACTAAAAATGTCTTCTCTGTGCAGTCCTCCTTTACCCCAATAGAAGCCTGAGGGTCTGTTTTTCAGAGATATAATAGAAAAATGTCTCTGGATAGGGGTTATATCAGATACATTTGGGGGCAGGGGTACTTTAAAGAAAGAAGGACTAAAGAAGATTGAAAAAAGATTAACTAAATATTTACATGCTGACTAACAAGAACTATGCTTTCTTCTCTCATTCTGCTCCAGGATGTTGGCGTCTTGTCTGTATCCTTTGGGAAAGGGTTTGGAAAGTCTTTCTTTGGAGAATCCAACCAATGCAGTGGAAAGACTTTAAAAAGTTGACAAGAAGAAATCCACAAAGAAATGGCTGACTTTGTAGCGTATGAATCCTACCCATGAGCTCAGAGGTTTTAATTAACTTTAAATTAAAAACATTTTTTGCCTGATCAGGTGGTGGCACAGTGGATAGAGTGTCGACTTGGGATGCTGAGTTCGAAACCTGGAGTTTGCTGGCTTGAGCACGGGCTCACCAGCTTGAGTGTGGGGTTGTGGGCTTGAGCCTGGGATCATAGACATGATCCCTTGGTTGCTGGCTTGAGCCCAAAGGTCACTGGCTTGAGCCCAAGGTCACTGGTTTGAGCAAGAGGACACTCACTCTGCTGAAGCCTCCCCCATCCCCCTGTCAAGGCACATATGAGAAAGCAATCAATGAACAACTAAGGAGCCACAACAAAGAATTGATGCCTCTCATCTCTCTCCCTTCCTATATGTCTGTCCCTATCTGTCCCTCTCTCTGTCTCTGTCACAAAAAAATAAGAGTATATAAGTTTAGTGGCATTAAGTACATTCACATAGTTACACAACCATCACCACTATTCATCCACAGAGCTTTTCATTATCCCAAATGGGAATTCTATACCCTTAAATAATAACTTTCCCTTACCCTGTATCTATCCTCAGTCCTTGGTAATATCTATTCTTTTTGTCTCTATAAATTTGACTGTTCTAAGTACTTTGTATAAGTGGAATCATAGCATTTTCTTTAGCACAATGTCTTTAAAGACTATCCATGTTGTAGCATGTGTCAGAATTTCTTTCCTCTTTAAGGTAGAATGATAGGCTATTGATGGACAACACAGGACAAGAAACTGGAAAGTTAAGGGAAAGTGGTTTTTTTTTAATTCTTACTTTATAGAGTCTTTTCTTTCTTCTCTAAGCCAGAATGCTTTTTAAATCCTTCCTGCACAGCAGCACAGAGACCCAGCCCAGGTTCTAGTCACTACCATGGTTTTGCAGGCCTCACAGTACAGGAAAAGCTCCTCTTTAAATTGCATTATATATGATATATGGATCGGAACAGAGCACACTGAAACAGAAACAGTTATCTAGGGTCTTTCAATACAGCTGGTGCAGATTCTGGACCATTAAGTTTGATTTGTGAACAACCAAAGAGAGAGAGAATTCTTTGCTGTTGGGCACATAGCCCTGTTCTGGAAATAACCACTGTGGGGCAGCTCTGTTAGACTTGCTCGCTGGTCTACCAGTTGTAAGCACTTTGCTGGATTAGTGTGTGAGCACGTGGCAGAGGCATATGTGCACAGTCTATATTAGGCTATGGGTGCTTCCTCTGGGCAGCAATTCTCCCAGATTGCTCTCCCACCACCATGAGGTGTGGTTTTCCCTTGCTCCCTTGCCCTTATTGTGAACAGCAGAGTTTCCTTTGTTTATTAGCTCTTTCCCTTTTGTTGTTCATTTGCTTGCCTGTCCTTGTGAGCCTCTAATAAATGGTTATGGTCCAATGCTCTCTGGTTTTGAGGTTCCTCCACCATCTGCCCAAATCCAATGTGAACCTGCCTGGCCTTGGACACTGGCATTACATCTGGTATAGTGGGCAGGATTTGGAAATGGGTATGGAGCCGCTGACCCCCTTGAAGGGTGAGGTAGAGGAGTTGTCGCTGTTCTCCAGCATATGGTTTTCCATGGCTGCCCTTT
The DNA here is from genome assembly GCF_036850995.1 of Saccopteryx leptura. Lineage (NCBI taxonomy): Eukaryota > Metazoa > Chordata > Mammalia > Chiroptera > Emballonuridae > Saccopteryx > Saccopteryx leptura. The sequence continues at coordinate 191,551,019 of NC_089505.1, forward strand.
TGGTGGCTGTACACTGGGTATTTTTCACAGCCCTGCAAGAGGAAACCAAGAGCTCTATGTGAGAGGTGGCCTGAGGTCGAAAGCTCCAGGATGAGCTGTGGACTGAGAGGTAACAACGGCATGAGCTAGAATGGTAACTGGAGAAAGAGCTATAGATCTGAGAACTGCAAGTCAGACTACAGGCTGAGAACTAGCAATGGCATGAACTAGAGTGAGCACTGGACAGGGAGGCTGACTGGGTTTGAGAGTTGCATTGTGAGGGGCAGGCTGAACACCAATGGTGCCTGGCACTGGAGTGGTCTCTGGAGAAGAAATTGCGGGTTTGCGGTTGCAGTTTGCCTTGGAAGCTGAACGTTGGTAGCAACAGCTGTTGGAGAAACAACTGTGGATTCAGGAGCTTGAGAGTCAGGTTCAGGAGCTCGAGAGTCAGCTTCTGGCTGAGAGCTGGCAGTTGCAGGAGCCGAAGCAGGTGCAGAAGATGGAGCTGCACTCCTGTTGGTGGAGCGGCTGTGAGTAGGTGAGAGCAGGCATTTCCAACTCCTCCTCTTCTGAGGGGGAGGTTGGGGTTGCAACTGCTGTCTGTAGACTCAGAGCCTGGCCAATGGTCACCAGGAAGGTAAAATCCCAGCAGCAGAGTCCCTCAGGGGCAACCACAGCCTCCTCCACAGATAGTGAAGCACTCTGTAATCTGACCCTACACCCAGGCAGAGCTGATGGAGTTGGGGGTGTAATTCAGGCAGAAACCTATGGAGCTGCTGGCAGCCTGGTTACTGAGGTTGTAGGACACATGGGTTGGATGGCATCGTGCTCTCTAGAACAGAGATGGAGAAATTGGCCACCATCACCACACACTCCTCAAGGGAGCATCTTCAGAACTGCCATGACAACCCAGGACCCCATACCCTATTAGAATGGGTGATGGCTGCCATTCGTACGGCCTGGCAAAATGCTGGGGACTAGCTGGGGGCTGTGAGTCAGTGGCAGTGCTATAGTGAGTTAGTAAAGGTCCTTCAGAAACTAAGTATGAAGAATGCTGCTTTCCAACCAGGGTCTCGTGGACCAAATGAGGAAGTGTTTATGGCTGGGATGTGGGATCTTACCCTCTGCTATGCCCCATCAGCCCTTTTTGGGTCACTAGTGGCTATCCTGGGTCCCTATGTGGGACAGCCCATCAATGCAGTTACACAGATGGTAGCAGATTTGGGGGAGGTGGAGGCAGCACGGAATCACAAAGCTGTGAGGGCTGCTGCCCATGCTGCTCCCCCCCCACCCGACTAGCAAGAGGAAAGGGCCTGTGAAAATTACCCAAACACAGATGTGGGTAGATTTAATTGTGGCTGAGGCAGATAGGGAGAATTGGATGGCAAGCCTAATAAGGTTCTTTTGGAGCTTTGGCAGCAGCTTAAACCAGGACAGAGGTTCCAGCCACTGAGATGAATGGCCCCAGCAGCTACCAATAAAACAATTGGTGTGCGGGTGGCACACTTAAAAGATTATATGATGGAGACTGCTGAAAGAGAGGAGTACCTCCAAGACCTGCTGTTTCAGTTTGAGTAGGAGGAAGGCTGAGGGACCCATCTAACAGGGATGAGCAGGGACCAGAGGCCACACATGGAACTGGCTATTCATTGGTCCCCTTCTAATGTACAACAGGTGGATACAGGTACAGAATGTTCTCTCCTTATGGGAACTCAGAATGGCTTGCTGGGACTCCAGTAGCCATTGACGGTTACGGGGGCCAAACTGTTCAAGTGAAGCCAATAACTATTCCATTGGGGATAGGAAGACTGAGTCCTAAGACATATAAGGTGTATGTATCTCCTATTCCTGAATGTATTTTTGGGGTAGATGTCTTACAAGGACTGTGGTTGGAAATTACAGCTGGGAGTTCCGCCTGTGAGTCTGGGTGGTGAAGGCAGTGTTGTGGGGCATGCAGCACATTCCCCCTTGCAATCACCCATTCCTGGGCATGTGACTAGCAAGAAGCAGTACTACCTGCCAGGTGGCTATGAAGAAGTCACTAGGACAGTCCTTGAACTAGAAAAGGTGGGGATCATCCAGCTGGCACACAGCCCTTACAATTCTCCAGTGTGGCCTGTGCACAAACCAGATGGAACCTGGCAAATGTCAGTGGGTTACAGGATCCTTTTGAATACTTTGCATGCTGCTGTACCCTCAACAGCTAACCTGATGGATTGGTTAAGCCATGAGTTGGGGACTTACCACTTTGTGGCAGATTTGGCTAATGCCTTTTCTCTATTGATATAGCTGAAGAAAGTCAAGACTGATTTGCCTTCACTTGGGAAGGGTGGCAATGGACCTTTACAGTATTACCACAGGGCTATTTGCATAGCCCCACCTTGTGTCATGGGCTGATCGCTGCTGACCTGGCTAAATGGAAACAACTAGAGGCAGTTTGTATATATCATTATATAGATGACATTCTGCTAACTAGTGAATTGCTTCCAGAATTGGAGCAAGTAGTCCCTACCCTGCTATCCCACATGAAAGCATGTGACTGGGTGGTCAACAAGGGAAAATTACAAGAACCTGGGTTATCTGTTAAGTTCTTGGGAGTTGTCCGGTTGGGTAAGACAAAGGTTATCCCTGATGCAATTATAGATAAGATCCAGGCATACCCTGTGCCCACTACAGTAAAGCAGTTACAGGAATTCTTAGGTTTGTTGGGGTATTGGCGAGCATTCATACCCCATTTGGCTCAGTTACTGCATCCCTTATATCACCTTATTCGGAAGGGGGTTTGTTGAGATTGGACTGAGCAGGCACAAGGTGAATTTGCAGCAACTAAGAGAGCTGTCAAAGTGGCACAGGCCTTAATGTGTTTGATCCTGCCAGGCCCTGTGAGCTTGATGTCCATGTAACCCTTGAGGGGTTTGGATGGGGCTTGTGACAAAGGACAGAGCACCTATGGCAACCTATTGGATTTTTGTCCCAATAGTGGAAAGGCTGTTAGCCATTAGTGGAGAAATAGCTGGCAGCTGTGTATAATGCCCTCTTAGCCACTGAGAGTATTACGACCACTACTCCAGTTATGGTCAAGACCATATACCCTATTGCAGGATGGGTGAGAGATTGGGCAACCAAACCTCGTAGTGGTATGGCCCAAATGTCCACCCTGGCTAAGTGGGGTGCATACTTGCAACAATGCTCTGCTCTTAGCACCAGCCCAATTGAGAGCAGAACTGTAGGAAGTCTTGGATCCAGTCACCTATGCGACCTTAGAGTCAGGTGCAGCTGGGGCTCAGGATGCAGAACCTGAAGTCGTCCTACTAGGAGGGGCAAATGCCCATCCCCGAGGATGCCTAGTATGCTGATGGTTCTAGCAGGGGCCCACTGGCAAATGGACAGCTATATCCTTTCATCGGGCCACTGAGAGTATTTGGATGGACACAGGTACAGGCCAAAGCAGACAATGGGTGGAATTAAAAGCCATATGGCTAGTTGCCCATAATGAACCTTCACCTCTGGTGATTTGCACTGACAGCTGGGCTGTCTGTTGTGGACTGACCCTTTGGATTGCTACTTGGCACATTAACCAGTGGATAGTAATGCACCGTCCACTATGGGGTCAGGCCATGTGGCAGAATTTATGGGAAATAGAACATCAGAAACAGGTGACAGTACACCATGTCACAGGGCATGCCCCTCTAGCCCACCCTGGGAATGATGAGGCAGACACTTTGGCAAGGGTGCAATGGTTGGAGACTATGCCCGCAGGTGACATGGCACAGTGGCTCCACCAGCGTCTGCTCCATGCAGGACAGAAAACTATATGGGCTACTGTTAAAGCACGGAACTTGCCTGTGTCCTACGCAGAGGTACTTGCAACTTGCAATCAATGTGCAGTGTGTTTCAAGAAGCACCATTGTAGACTACTGGCATTTCCTGGACAGATCTAGAGGGGTCATGTTCCACTGACATGGTGGCAAATAGACATCATCGGACCCTTGTCAAAGTCGGACAGGTACCAGTATGCAGTCACATGTGTAGATACTGCCACCGGTCCAGAGGGCTGCTTACCCTGCCCGTAACCCTGACCAGAGGGCAGTCATACAGGCTCTGGACCATCTGAGTGCTGCATACATGCTGCCGCTGGTCCTTGAAAGTGACAATGGTACCCACTTCATGGGTTCTATAGTGAAGCAATGGGCTCAAGACCTAGGGGTGGACTGGAAGTACCATGTCCCCTACCACCCACAGGCTGCTGGTATCCTTGAGCGGTATAATGTACGCTTAAAGCAGGGACTGTGACAGGAGGGGGGCACTGACTCCCTTTCCTGGATGGACACGCCACTTGTGGACAGTACTCTGGACTTTGAATGAGAGACCTCAATGGTGGTGCCCAGCTCCAGTGGAGGCCCTCCTGCACTGGGCAGCTGCTCCCCTCTAGTTGTAGTGATGCACCAAGGACGCTTTGCTCAGGCCAGGCTTTGGACAGCAGGGCAATGTGCTTTTGCTTGCCCCAACAGTCCTCCTTAAAGGCCAAAGGCTTCAATGGACATGGCCCTGGACTGCACAGGCCCCCCACCTATGATGGGTGGCCTTGTTGGCACCATGGTGTTGGGGGCTAGAGGAGGACCTCCAGTTAACTCCCTGGGCAACCAGCATCTGGCCACCTAAGGCAGAAGTGTATTATCCCTTGAGTGCTCAGGGAGACAGCATTATGAAGGGCACCTTTGTAATTTCTCTATGGCCCATAATGAGTTCTCCCATTCTGCTGCACACAGAACCAGCAGATCCTGGTGACCAGGACAATAAGGTTGGGAATGCCTGCCCGGGGCAGCCTCTGGTACCTGCTACTGTGCCGTCAGCAGACAGAACTCTGGCCTGGATTCTGCCAGAAGGGAAAGATTTGCCTCCCTTGGTGCTGCTGACCACTCTCTCGTTTTGCCCATAGCTGTATTTGTAATTATGTTGTAGTCTGTACTGTTTTTGTTTTTGTAATGTCCCTCACTCCTTGCACAGGGACTATCACAGAAGAAACCTGTCGCGTAGACTGTGAAGTGAACAACCCTAAAGGCATGGGATGTGGGGCAGCTGTGTTAGGCTTGTTCACGGGTTTACTGGCTGCAAGCACTTTGCTTGATTAGTGCTTGAGCACAAGGCAGAGGCCTGTGTGCACAGCCTATGTAAGGCTATGAGTGCTTCCCCAGGGCGGTGATTCTCCCAGATCACTCTCCCACCACCATGAGGTGTGGTTTTCCTTGTTCCCTTGCCCGTACCGTGACTAGCAGATTGATTTTCTTTTATTTATTAGCTCTTCCCTTTTGTTGTTTATTCGCTTGCCCGTCCTCACAAACCTACAATCCAAGGGTATGGCCCAATGCTTTCTGGCTCCACAGTTTTTCTACTGTCTGCCCGAATTCAATGGGAACCTGCCTGGTCTCGGCCACTGGCATTATACCACTATGTGGTGAAGTACCAGGAGACACAGACTGATATTCAGTAAAGGAAATGACCACAGTCAAGCTGACCATGGTCTGAGGACTCAGAGCAAAATGAGATGTTTATATTAGTCCTATCTCATTAATGGTTTCACCTGATCCCTGTCAAAACCAATGAGGTTCACATGAGAAGTCTATAATGGTTGTATCTTCATATTAATTGATGTGCTTTATGTCTTCAGTATTTTTTCACATTTACAGAATAAATTTTTCCTTTATTCAAATATTTCTAAGTACCTATGTTCCAAATGCTATACTTGGCATTTAGAGTACAATGTTGAAAAATTAAGACATATTTTAGTATCTAAGACAGATAACATCTTTTCTATTCATTTTAACAAATATTAGGCACCTTATTATTTTAGGAACTGTGTAAGGAGCTAAAACAGTGAACAGAACAGATTGCTTTATTGAATATCAGTGTATATAAGTGTATATAATGTATATATATGGCTAATAAATAATATGTGGTTTTATATCACATAGTACAAATCACGATCATTTAAATCTTGTCTTTCTTACGACATTCTAATTATGGCATATTTCTGCTTAACATTCTTCAATCAAGTACAAAATCCTTACCCTTAGAAACAAGGTTCTTTGTATTGGTTTCTGTGTCTGATTTTCCAACTTATTTTCCCAGATGTTTTCAAAATATACTTAGATGAAAACAAAACCAAACTTCCTTTTGCATCTACTTTTTAATTATCTGAAATCTCCTCCTAACTCCCACGCTCCCATGTTACTCTTCAAAGCTCAGCGCAGACTTTAGCCACTCCTGGATCTCTCACTTTTCCCCATAAAGCCACAGCTATGACCTAGCAGAGTATGTTACCTCTCCTGCTGCAGGCTAATTTGGTGTGTGTATAGCAGGACTAATTTCATTCTACCTACTTAGCTGTGTAGGACATATCATTGTATTCATTAGAACACAACACACTTTATCTGACTGCAAATGTTACTTTGCCAGGCTAGCAAAAATGTTTAAGCCCAGTCCCTTTGGGATCAGCTCTCCCCACCCTCAACTGTGCCCTGGGTCTGCAGCTGCACAGTGCTGGGTGGGGATGGAAATGGAGCCTTCTATTCACACAGCATATCCTGAGTACCACTGTCTGTCTCCATATAGCCCCTTGGTATGCACTGGCATTCTGCTGCTTTTGTGCCATGCTTGGGATAGCAATATCTTTGCAAACACACTTCTGGCCTCATCTGCTGCCCAGACTTATGGATCCATTTCTCTCTGCAGTCATTGCACTGTAGCAGCAGGGCGCCTGCCTGGGAGTCAGGTGTGGCTTCCAGCTGCTCATCGACCTTAGTCTCTCCCCCTTCCCCACTTCCTCTGCAATATGAGGAGAGTTTTAGTCTGGTAGAGAGAGGCTGGGGGGAAAAAGAATTTACCTTTTAGCTCAAGCCTCCATCTGACCATCAGTATTTGTCTATCGCTATAATATTCTTCCCATTCTGGAGCTTAGACTTTTGAAAACAAAAGCCAGGAAGTACACCAGCCTATTTCAGCTTTCAACCAGCCACCTTTCTCACCTGAGGATGTTAACTTGACGCATGTTGAATGGAGGGGGAGTAGAGAGAGGTAATGGAAAAAGATAAAAGAATCTCCTGGATTATTTCTTCAAAATAATATCCTGCTTCAAATTGTAAACCAATCAGTATCACACAGTTGAGTGTTTCTTGGTATTGTGAGCATGCAGGAGGCAGGGTCATGGCTGAGTCACCTTTGTATTCTCTGAATCCTGAGTAATACCTAATGTTGAGTAGACGATAACCATTTAGTGAATGAATGAGTGAAGAAAGAAATCTGTAATGCTGGTGGCCAAGGCCAGGCAGGTTTACATTGGATTCAGGTAGACGTTAGAAAAACTACAGAGCCCTGGCCGGTTGGCTCAGCGGTAGAGCGTCGGCCTAGCGTGTGGAGGACCCGGGTTCGATTCCCGGCCAGGGCACACAGGAGAAGCACCCATTTGCTTCTCCACCCCTCCGCCGCACTTTCCTCTCTGTCTCTCTCTTCCCCTCCCGCAGCCAAGGCTCCATTGGAGCAGAGATGGCCCAGGCACTGGGCATGGCTCTGTGGCCTCTGCCTCAGGTGCTAGAGTGGCTCTGGTCGCAACATGGCGACGCCCAGGATGGGCAGAGCATCGCCCCCTGGTGGGCAGAGCGTTGCCCCTGGTGGGCGTGCCAGGTGGATTCCGGTCGGGCGCATGCGGGAGTCTGTCTGACTGTCTCTCCCTGTTTCCAGCTTCAGAAAAATGAAAAAAAAAAAAAAAGAAAAACTACAGAGCCAGAAAGGGTTGGGCTATTCTGTTTAATAAAGTCTCACAACATTGGACAAGCACACAGGCAAGGGAAACCACCTCAGGCAAACAAACTGCACAATGGTCCCTCACAGTGGTGGGCAGGCAACTGTGCATCCACAGCAGCCCCCCATCTCTTTTCTCTCTGGAATGCAAGCACCCATAGCCTTATACAGGCTATGCATATGTCTGCCATGTGCTCACGCACTAACCAAGCAAAGTGCTTGCAGCCGGTAATGCCAGGAGCAAGCCTAACACAACTGCTGCACATTCTACCCCTTTAGGGTTGCTCGCCTTACAACAAGTACATTACATACATTCCAAAAATGATAATTACAAAGGTGCCCTTCACAATGTCTCCCTGAGCACTCTGCCCAGGGAGTTAACTGGAGGCCCACTCTAACTCTCCACCGTATGGTGCCAAAACAAAGCCATCCATCTTAGTTAGGTTGGGGGCCTGAACAGTCCAGGGCTATGTCCATTGAAACCAAAAATGTCCTTGGTGCATCTCTGTAACTGGGTGAGAGCCGCTTCCTGGTGCAGGAGGGTGTCTCCCAGAGCTGCCCCCAGCCCATCAGGGTCTCTCATACTGTCCAAAGGCGGCATGTCCATCCAGCAAGGGAGCTGCTGCCCCCCTCTGGTTGCAGTCCAAGAGTCAGTCCACGATAGCCCAGCTGTCTGTGTAAATCACCAAGGTAAAGGTCCATTACAGGCAACTAGGTTCACATGGAGTTTCAGCCCCTCTCCCCCCATTCCTACCGTCGTGGCAGCTCTGAAGACTCTGCCCCAAGGAGGAGCATGTGCAATGGTGGTCAACCACTCCTCCACCTCTGCTCCAGAGAGCGTGATGCCATCCACCCCTGTGCCCCATAATTGCAGCAAGCTTATCAGGGGCTCAGTGGTTTTCTGCCGGAATTTCACCCCCAACTCCATTAGCTCTGCCCAGGTGTAAGGCTAGACCACAGAGTGCTCCACTACCTGGGGAGGGGGCTGTGGCTGACCCTGAGGGCCTTTTGGCTGCTGGATCTTTACCTTCTTGGCGACCACTGGCCAGGCTCTGAGTCTGCAGACGGCAGTTGCAGCCTGAGCCCCCCACCCCCCTCAGAAGAGTTGGAAACGCCTGCTCCTGCTGACTCTGAACCACTTCACTGGCAGTAATGCAGCTCCATCTTCCGCACCCACTTTGGCGCCTGTGGCTGTCGGCTCTCGGCCTGAAGCTGACTCTCGTGCTCCTGAACCCACAGTTGTTCTTCCAACAAGTGCCACTACCCACGTTCAACCTCCAGGGCAAACTGCAACTCACGAACCTGTTTGGCCTCCTTCTGCAGTGCTCATTTCAGTTCAAGCCCTTGCTGCCACTGGGTCCACAACTCACCCTGGAGCTCTCGACCTCAGGCCGCCTCTTGCACAGAGCTCTCAGTTTCCTCTCACAGGGCTGTAAAAATAACCCAGCCCACGGTCCCCAAAAGGACAACCATGGGGAATCATAGGCAACCACTCCTCTACCCCACCCTTCAAGGGTGTCGGTGGCTCCATACCCATTTGCTCCAAACCCTGCTTGCTGCACCAGATGCAATGCTAGTGGCTGATGCCAGGCAGGTTCACATTGGATTCGGGCAGATGGTAGAAAAGCTGCAGAGCTGAAAAGGGTTGGGTCATTTCATTTAATAAAGTCTCACAACAGCAGACAAGCACACAGGCGTGGGAAATCGCCCCTCAGGCAAACAAACAGCAAAATGGCCCCTCATAGTGGCGGGTAGGCAACCCACCATCCACCATCCCCCATCTCTCATCTCTCTTCTCTCTCAAGCACAAGCACCTATATAGGTTTATTCAGGCTATGCGCAAGTGCCTCTGCCATGTGCTCACACACTAAAAAAGAAAAGTGCTTGCAGCTGGTAACCCCGCGAGCAAGCCTTACAAAGCTACTCACAGAATCAAAGCTTCAGTGACAGTTCTACCTTGTTCCAAATTTTCAATAGTTTACCATCACCTATATAATAAAATTACAACTTTTTAGCATGACAGTTAAGGGCTTTCATTACTGATCTTAGTCCGGTTCTCCAATGCTATCTAATTTTTTTCACTAATCTTTTTATTTGTAGTTTAACTTCCTCACTAAATTGGGAACTCTTTATTTATTTATTCATTTTTTTTAGAGGAGAGAGCGAGAGAGAGAGAGAGAGAGAAGGGGGAGGAGCAGGAAGCTTCAACTCCCATATATGCCTTGACCGGGCAAGCCCAGGGTTTTGAACCGGCAACCTCAGTATTCCAGGTCAACGCTTTATCCACTGCGCCACCACAAGTCTAAATTGGGAACTCTTTGAAGGCAGAAATAATATCATATTCCCATCCAAAAGCAAATGTAGAAAAATGTTCTCAGTAGTACTGAATTAATGCATTGTTGAAACAAAATTCAGAGTGTCCAGTGAAAATCTGGTCAAGATTCTAGTGCCCAGAACAGGCAAACCTTGAAAGCAATAGCTCAAATAAAGTGGTACCTACCTAAGGCATAAATCTTTCTAAAACTTTCAAACACATCTATATGGTTTTTAATTTTGCCTATTGGGTAGCAGAGACACAAAAGTATTTGTGAACAAAAAAGGAAGGGAATCACAGTGTGAAACTGAGGGTGAGTATACAGCAAACTGAGATGCTTCAGGGCAAGGGTAATTGCTATTTTTATTCTGTCTTCCCAGTATCGGCACATAGCAAAAGGTATTTGCAAACTAGACACATTCTGATTTTTGAAATCAGGTAGTGTGAGTCTGCCAACTTTATTCTTTCTGGGGTTTTTTCAAATCATTTTGCTATCCTAGTTTCTTTGACTTTCCATATAAATTTTAGAATATTTTTATACCTTCCAACAAAACAAAACAAAGTGTTCTGGAGATTACACTGAGTCTATAGATTAAGTGGTAGAGGGTTGACAGTTTAACTAGACTGAGTCTTCTGTCCCATGAACACAGTGTGTCTCTCTATTTACTTAGGTCTGTTTTGGTGTCTTTCACTAGCATTTTATAGTTTTTAGCATGCAGATTCTGCATGTGTTTTGTTAGATTTTTACCGAAATATTTTATTTTTGGTGAGTTTTATAAATGGGATTGCTCTAATTTCAGTTTCCAATTGTTGATTGCTTGTCTACAGAAATATCACTGATTGTTGTGTATGAATATTATATCTTGCAAACTTGTAAAATTAACTTACTAATTTTAAGAGCTTTTTGGTAAATTCCATAAATTCTTCTATGTAAAAAAAGAAATTTCATTTATTTTTCTTGAGTGAATACACTGGCTAGGACTTTTTATATGATGCAGAATACAAGTGATTAGAGTGAATATCCTAATTTCACTTCCAATTTTAAGGAAAAGCCCTTTATGAAGATAAGAAACTTATTCTCCTGTTTTGCTGCAAATTTTTGGATGTTGAGTTTTTTCAAAAACTTTTCTACATCAATCAAATGATAATGTAGCTGTTCTTTTTTTGATCTATTAATACATTAATTGATTTTATAATAGTATGCAATTTTTGGAATACCAGGATAATTCACTTGATTATGATTTATATGTATATTTAGATTTAATTTGCTAGCATTTCTTAAAGAATTTTTTAAAATCCATGTCTATAGAAGATAGTCTTCTACAGTTGTCTTTTTATTTTTTTTACCATCTTTATTTTTTTATATCAATGTATTGCTGACCTAAAAGAATGACTTGGGGCTCTAGCTGGGTAGCTCAGTTGGTTAGAGCATCATCCTGATACAGTTCAGATACACCAAGGTTGTAGGTTCAATCCCCCATCAGGGCACATACAAGAGTCAACCAATGAATGCATAAATAAGTGAAATAACAAATCAATGTTTCTCTCTCTCTCTCAAAAAAAAATCAATAAATAAAAAAATTAATAAATGCTACATGAGTAACTGAAAAATTCTTATTAAAAAACACAGAAGAATGACTTAGAATTTAGGATGTACTTTTTAATTTTCAGGAGAAGTTCATGTAGAATTGGTATTATTTCATCCTTAAATATTTGACAGAATTACTGAGTAAAATTCCATAGGTCTGAAATCTTTTTTTGTTGGGAAAATTTTAAACTAGGAACTTAATTTCTTTAGATATTATAAAGCCATTGTGGGAGTTAAAAATATTAATAATTTTTCTCCCACCTTCTAAGTTCTTCTGGCTGGGCTAGTAATCAAATCGACAAGAGACAGACCGACAGGAGAAAATCAGAGTTTATTACATGTTCTTGGGGATTTCACATAGGCATAATTATCCCAAGAGAGTTCCAAAGACAGTGAGGCAATACTGGGTGTGTAAGACACTTTGGACAAAGAAAAAGGGAGGAGACTGGGCTCTTAGATTTCAAAAGTGAGAATGGGTGACTTATAGGTAGTTGTGGAAGAGTGGGGGAATACACAATAGCAAGAAATCCTAGCAATGTTACTCGGAGACAAAGGGACACAGCGGTATCCAGCTAACAGACACCACCCTGAAGCCCTCCTGTTTACCACACTTAATTCAAAGTAGGCCAAGGCAGTATCCAAAACCTCCTTCCTGAAGCATGTTCCTCTGTCTGAATCTCTTGGGCAGGAAAGGAGGAAGAGGCTTAAAGGTTCTTTTTGAGTTTTTTGTTTCTTAATAAAAAGCTTAAAATCAATATCCAAAAAGGCAGCTTCAGGGTGGAGAATTTTGGTCCTTTCACTATTTAAGTATCCTTTTCTTCTTGGGTGAGTTTTGTAGTTTATGTCTTTCAAATATTTGGTCCATTTTATCAAAGTTCTTGAATTTATGTTTGCAGAGTTCTTTGTAATATTCCTTTATTTATTTATTTATTTATTTTTCTTTTCCAAGTGAGAGGAGGGGAGATAGAGAGACAGACTCTCACATGTACACCCCCCTCCCTTGGTCCAGGATCCTCCCGGCTACCCATCTCGGGTCAATGCACTGCCCATCTGGGGCCGTGCTTGAAACTGAGTTATTTTTATTAGTGCCTGAGGTGGAGGCTCCACAGAGCCATCCTCAGTGCCCCAGGGCTGCTGATACGCTCAAACCAATCAAGCCATGGCTGTGAAAAGGAAAGAGAGAGGGAGAGTGCAAGAGAGGGGAGGGGGGAGAGAGAGAGTTATGTGTGTATGTGTGTGTGTGTGTGGGGGGGGGGGGTTGGAAAAACAGATGGTCCCTTCTCTGTGTGCTCTGACCAGGAATTGAACCCAGTACATCCACACACTTGGCTGATACTCTACCATTGAGCCAACTGGCTAGAGCCCCTTTATCTCTCCCTCTCTCTCTCTTTTTTTTTTTTTTGTATTTTTCTGAAGTGAGAAGTGGGGAGGCAGACAGACTCCCGCATGCACCCAACCGGCATCCACCTGACATGCCCACCAGGGGGCCATGCTCTGCCCATCTGGGGTGTTGCTCCATTGCAACTGGAGCCATTGCCATTCTAGTGCCTGAGGAGGAGGCCATGAAGCCATCCTCAGAGCCGGGGCCAACTTTGCTTTAATGGAGCCTTGGCTGTGGGAGGGGAAGAGAGCAATAGAGAGGAAGGAGAGGGGGAAAGGTTGGAAAAGCAGATGGGTGCTTCTCCTGTGTGCCCTGGCCAGGAATCAAACTTGGGACTTCCACACGCCGGGATGACGCTCTACCACTGAGCCAACTGACTAGGGCCCCCTTTATCTTTTTAATGTCTATGAGGTCTGTAATTATGTGCCCTCTTTAATTCCTAATAGCAGTAATTTGTGTCTTCTCTCTTTTATTCCTTTGTAAGATTGATTAGAGATTTATCCATTTTATTGATCTTTTTAAAAAATGTTTATTCATTAATTTAAAAAATATATAAATTTCATTGATTTCTATTCTTATCCTCAACTTTATTGTATCTTTCTTTGTGCTTCCTTTGGGTTTTCTGTTTTGTTTTGTTTTTTGCTTTTTTTCTAGTTTCTCCTTTTAAAAAATTTTATATCGAATTTATTGGAATGACATTGGTTAATAAAATTATATAGATTTCATGTGTACAATTTTATCATAATCTGTATACTATATTTTGTGTTCACCACCCCAAGTCAAGTCTCCTTCTAGTTTCTTAATGTGAAAAGTTAGATTTTTGAATTGAAGTGTTCTTTTTTTCTGACATATTGTTCAATGTCATGAATCTTTCTCCAAGCACTGGTTCATTTTTATCTAACAAATTTAGAAATGATGTATTTTTATTTTTGCTCAATTCAAAATTCTTATTTTCTTTTAGACTGTAGCTAACAAGGTAGGCTGAGTTGTCTAATAATAAATCCAAGTGACCTTTAGGTATGGTTACCTGAGTAATATTAGCCCTGTTTTCCTTCTCATTTTGAATAAAGTGAGGCCTTGTCAAAAATATTTTAAGTAATAATGAATAGCATAAACTGTTTACCTTTAATAGTTTAAATATAATTTAAATTTTAGCAACTTAATATAATAATTTCCTTGCAATTTAATTCTGGGAAGACTCTAGAACCAAATTCTTGAAATATCAAAATCAGAAAACTTAGTTATACCAATAGCAACTCATCTTCCAGAATTAGGCTAGAATGTTGTTTTTTAAGCTCTAGTTTGCATAAAGAAGATTTCTTTGAGAGTTTATTTAACATAGATTTCTGGATTCCCCTTCTAAAAGATTCTGATTCAGGGATTTGTACAAAAACTTGCATTTCTAGTAATTTCTCAGGTGGTACTTATGCTGGTCTCAGGGCTACACTATGACTAGTATCATTCTACAGCATTAAAAAATATTGCCCAACACAATCTCTTTGACATGTCTTCATACTTTGCATGATTTTCTATCCTTTTTTCTTTTTTACTTCTTTGAAATCTTTGAAATCCTCTCCTGCCCTCTAAATATGGGTATTTTCCAAGCTTATAACTTTAATTGTAACACTTACTTATGAGAATTTACTAATTGTTAAACTTGGCTCTAGGTACCATGTAAGGCAAACTATGCCTTTGCTCTGATGTTATCTTGTCTGCGTGAGTTTTCTCAGAACTTCTTCACAAACATGATCATTTTTTCCCTTGCTTTCCCATAGCTTTCTATTTACTTCACTCATCTGGCTTTGATTCCATATTATCTTGGTTGGGAATTCCTTAAAAGAATATGCCAAATCTTGATTGAAAACAGGATCTGGACTGGGTAAAAATCTCTCAACCTCCAAGTTTGATTCTTATCACTCATCTGTATTTACTCTTTTAAGTTCAATAACTATATCAGCCTTGGAATTGATCAGAAAGCTGTGACAATCTTTTCAAGACAACAGTACTTTAACTAATACAAAATATATGCTGGAGTCATATACAAAATTTGGATTCGTATTTGTAGATGTTGAGAGATGACAGGGAAAATAAAACAAAATTTTACCTCTAAGCATATTGGCAAAAGAAAATATAAGTAAAATTTATTCTTATCTAATTTAGTTCAATCAATATTACTGACAAATCACAATATGCAAAACATCTAGCCTACATTATGTCTCCCCAAATTTGGTGGGAGAAACATAGATAGGCCGTGCTGTCTCCAGTCTGTGTATGACAACAATCAGTGAAAATAATGTTCATCTCTCTAAATGTCTATGTGTTTAGAAAGGGAAGGAATGAGGGCAGGGAAAATATCTTTACATAAAGTCTGAGTAGACATCAGCAGAGACCTCTCTGAGATATCCCTGTCTTGTCCTCCAGACTCCCTTCTCTGCAATATAAAGTGCTCATGTAGGAAGTCTCCGGGTTACAGTGGAAATTCAAGCTTGATCTGATTGACTAGGTTCTCAAATGTTGACTTTTTCTGGGAAAATAATGAGAATGGGAAGACTCATTAATGAGAATAAGACTCTTAATGAGAATAAGAGGAGGAAAAGGAGAGCCATGAGTAAACCAATAGATCTTCGGAATAAAATAGATTTAACAATAGAGTGAATCTAAGGCATTTCTTGGGGAAGAAGGGAAGTGTAGTTCTGCCTGTCATCGAACCTTGTGGCCATGTAAAAAAACCTCAGAATATCACAAATACTTTGCCAGGGTTCTCCAGGACCAAGAGCAAGAGTTCCCATACCTTTTTCTGTTACAGTAGAGACATATCACATTTATATTCAACTTATACACATTCGACAACCACCACATCCATATTTTTCACACAGCATGATCCTTAACTGCACACTAACTACTTTATCTAGAGCTTAATGAAAGAAATACGGATGCGCTCCAGTAATGGAAAAAGTTGTCTGCACTGGCTCCATCGAAAGATGGTGCAATATATGCAAAGCATACATACTGCTATATGTGGGTGATTTAAGCAACCTTATTTGAAGGAAGAAAGCTGATATTTTGGTGCCCCTGGGGCATCTGTGGAATTAGGTCAGTGCTTCTTAGACACTGCTCTTCTAGATCAACAGCAGATGAGAGCAAGAAGAAATTTGAGTCTTTTAAAAGCTACCTTCCCCACCCTTCCTATCCTTCCACACAGTGCTCCTTCTTCCCTCTTTTCCAATTTTCTATCAGAGAACATTCCTCATTTCATGAGATGGGGCACTAGAAATGGTGTTAGCATCACCACAGCTGGGTGGTTTCCTGAGCAGGAGAGTCCTTGGGTTGTCCTCACTATGAGCTCATGTTTGGGATTATTGCTAGGCACAACACCACATGGAGACTATTTCAATTTGTACTAAACAGAAGCTCTTCTTCTAGCCTAATGATTAAGTTTTCAGAGGAAGGAAGTTATATTTATTATTGCTATTATAAAGTATTATGAAGAGAATAATGAGAAGAAAAGTCCAGATATCCCGAAAGAAAATCAAGGGCAAAGCGAAGTAGGAACTTATGGTACCAGGGTACATTGCTAATCCATTAGTGGGCAGTGTGATTGCTCCAGAAAAACAAAGTCACCAGGAAAACCTTTACTTAGAAACTAAATTAAGAATAAGGTCCCCATTGTGTGTCTTCCAGTGGCCAGATTCCATGAGTGTCTTGCTTTGTCCCCAGAGGCTCTGTTTCTGTACTCTAGGCCAGCTCTGATTGAGAGGAAGCCATATATCATCTAAATATATTTCTGTCTTGTGCTTAACTCAGTAACATTAACAGAGGGAAATGAGGTTATGTGAACTTCCCATGGATATTTTGATGTGAGTGATTCAGTTGATACAAAGGATTCCCTGTGAACCACATCCAAATAGATGAGTAGACTTGATTTTAGTGATTCCCCTAGGTTTCACAGCTCAGAAAAGGAAAGAACACCCCGAGAGACAGTAACTCTGTAACTATATGCAGATGGCCAAAACACATGACAGGAGATGCACCAAAATAAAATAAAACAATGCAAAATTTTTTCATTGCAAATGGAATAGATGTGGAATATTTTAATGACCAAGTCAATTCTGATGCAAATAGCCATTATTTCATGTTCTAAATAAAAGATTATTATTGCATGATAGTTAGTGAGCTAGTTCAAACCCTACCTTATCTTGAAAATCTTCTAAAGAACAATACTGAGAAAAATAAACTCTTAGGCAAAAGTTTAGATTTATCCAGAATTTAGCAAGTGTAAAAATTATTACAAGAGAAAAGATATTTTGTAATTTAACCCTAGAAACATGCTTCCTAGACTACCCCATAAACACTCACACACACATCCTTAGATTTTTGCTTTTCAGGTGTTAATTGTAGCCCCACAGACAATATTTAACCTTAGTATGGGGTAAAAGCAAAGCAAACAAACAAAAAGCCATTTCCCTAAGCAAGGAATTTGAATAGGTTACATGTTCCATTTTGGTCCTAAGGAAGACTCAATTTCGGTTTCCTCTGTGAAATATAAGTGAAACTTGAGTCCCTAGGGACCATGTAGAGAGCCATGGTAGAGCTAAATTGGAAGAAGGTTGAACAAATATCTTTGAAATGGATCTGTAGACTTTTATCTGTTTTTGGAATCACCTGAGACACAAAATCCTTGCCTTGTCCTCCTTAGACTTTATCTAATCAATTACCACAATTTTTTTTATTCATCTTCTCTTTTCTAATTTTTTCTAATTTTTTATTCATCCTTCAGAGAGGTGAGTCAATGCCTTTAAAATAGTAAAATCCATGGATGAATAGGTTTTTCCTATTCACTTGTAGGTTTCAAATACTTGATCGGCTCTACCTCTCAAGAGATATTGGTGTGCATACAATTCAGAAATACTACTATGGCAATTACCACAGGAGTTACTTATACTTTATCAACAGCCTGGGCATTATATGCTCTAGTAAGATTACTGTAACCTGAAATCATTTTCTCTAAAAATGTGAATTGGGATCAAATATGGATGGAAGAAGGGAACACTTAAATCTCTGGACCCATCACAGAAATACTTTAGGCATCTTCCGATTCTTTGCCTCTTTCTTTCACAATTGATGGCCAGTAAATGTAAAGATAATTCAGGCATAAAAGGAGGGAAAACTCTCAAAAATACAATTAGAAGCTTGACAGAGAAGCACGCCCATGAGGTAACTCTCTTGAGAGCGTCTGCCACTTCTTTTAGAAAGTCACCAGCTTTTTTTTTCCCCAATAACTGTTACCATGAGGTCCCTTGTTACTAAAATAAGTTATGAATAAAGAATTGGTAACAAAAGTACCATAGAACCTCTGGATCTGGTAAAAATGAAAGAAAACTCCCTTTTTTGTTAGAAGTGTTTCCACCAACAAAAGTAAAAGAAGAAAGAAAAAATTTGCCTTGATGCTATTTCCCTTGAAGTTTCTACTTCCCAGCTTTGAAAACAATCTATTGAAAATGTTCACAGGAAGAGGGTTCTGCTCAGCCTTTGGGAGAACACAGGCTCTATGTTTATATTCTGCAATGAACCAAGTTGACAATATCAGTAAATGTATTGCACTCAAACAAAATTGTTCAAGGATAGAATAAAAAAATGAAGTCCCTGCTATTGAGAAAGAAACCGAAGGTACCACATGGTACTCATCTGAATCTCCAGACTTGAGAGTAACAATGAGTAGAAGCTCATGGAAGCCTGGAAGAAACTCAAGATGTATTTGCCTAAATGTGGTTTTCTACTTGACCAAAATGGGAAAGGAGCAAATGTCTAATTACACACTGACTAGACCCCAGAGCATTTCAGAGCAGACTAAGTGCAGTGATGTTGAGGCACCATTATATCGGCCTTGCCAAGACAGATCCCTGGGGTAAGTCTGAGGGTTTGTGTAATAGTTACATCACCTGCATGTGTCCAAAATCAGCTTTGGAGACTTGTTTACAACAATATTCTCAGATGTTTTCAGTTTTCTGTTTTGTCTCATAGGTCCTGTTCACCCCTTTCAACACATGACAACTTTCCAAAGAAAAATTTCATGGCCTTCTTAAGTATTTGTCATTATTGAGTCTTCTCTTCTTCAGCAAATACAATATGGTATCCAGTATTTGCTGTTCTGGAAAAACCATTTTGTAAAGCACTTCACAAGTGTATTCAGATGATGGGCACTATGGGTGTTTCTGAACCAGTGGTGAGAGAGGAGCAGGATCTGGTTATCCAGAGACTGCAAGGCCTGTGCCCCTGGCTTTTGCTCTGTGAAGCAACTGTGCAGCCAGAATGAAGGATAAGTCTCTGGGGGCTTTGGGATCCAGCTGTGCTCATGAAACTCATCTAAGAAAATCCTTGTTGTCTGACCTGTGGTGGTGCAGTGGGTAAAAGCATTGACCTGGAACACTGAGGTCACTGGTTCAAAACCCCAGGCTTGCCTGGTCAAGGCACATATGGGAGTTGATGCTTCCTGCTCCTCCTTCTGTTCTTTCTATCTCTTTCCTCTCTCTGTCTCTTTCTCTCTAAAAAAAAGAATAAATAAAATGTAAAAAATAAATAAATTGTAAAAAAAAAAAGACTAAGCTTTAAAAAAAAAGAAAAAGAAAATCCTTGTAATGTACAAAAGTGAAAAAAAAAGAAAAAAATAAAATATCCAGCCAAGATCTTAATCATCAATGTTGATTGCAACAAGAGCTGCATTCATCAGCCACTAACTTTTATAAACTAGAAACTGACCATAGGACAAGTGGTATAAAAGAGACTGAACCAACTTGACTATCAGGGAAACACAAATTAAAACCAAAAATAAGATACTGTTTCACACCTTCTAATTTGTCAAAAAAAAAAATTAAAGTCTGATAATAAAAAGTATTGTGAAGATGCAGAGCAATATGTATTCGCATGGCTCAACCACTTTGGAGAACAGTTTGACAATTCTTAGTAAAATGGAAGATAATTTGATAAGGTGAACTATGATTTTATTCCCAGGTTCATCTTCTATTCTGAAGAAGTTCTAGCACTCATGTAAAAGGAAACATGTAGGAAAATATCCCACGCAGCCTAGTTAGTGTTAGTCATTGATACTCTTAGCCAAAGAGTATGATTTCCCCACTTCTTCCAGGTACATAGTAGCTTGTGCTTTTGGCTCCCTTGTGGCTGGGTGAAGTCCTATGACTAGTTCTGGCTATTTATTTGTGAATAGAAATGACATGTATCATAGCTAGAGTATATATAAGGCCAATGTGACCCTTCCAAGTTATACTAATTTATAGGTCAAAGAAGAAATTCCAATGGAATATAGAAACATTTTAAATAAAACTATATGTCAAAAATTTAATAATTATACTATAAATATATATTGTTATACTGTCAACTATATCATATCAAAACTATAGTCATGCTTAAAAGGAAATTCATAGCTTCAAATGCACATTAGGAACAAAGAAAGGCTAAAATATCAATAAACTCTGAATCTTAATTTAGGCTCCCCAGAAACAGATTCTCAAGCTAAGTTTTCAAGGGCAAACAGTATTTTAGGAGTGAGTTAGCTTTCTTGGGATGCTATAACAAAGTGCCAAAGACTGGATGGGCTAAACAACAGAAATTTATTTCTTCATAGGTCTGGAGACTAGAAGTCTGAGATTGAGGAGTTAGCAGGGTTGGTTTCTTCTGAAACCTCTCTTTTTGGCTTGTGAATGGGTGCCTTTTCCCTGTGTCCACTCATGATCCTCTTTCTGTGCTTGTCTGTGTCCTAATCTCTTTTTATAAGAATACAAATTATATTGGATTAAGGCCCACTCCAATAATTTTATTTTAACTTAATAAATCTTTAAAGAGCCTATCTTCAAAATACAGTCACATTCAAAGGTACTGGGGTTAATATTTCAATATATGAATTGGGAGAGGGCACAGTTCAGCTTATAACAGGAAGTTTCTGGGTAAACAAGTACAAACACAAGTAGAAATTGAGACACAAAAAGGAAGACAGCCAACAGGGTATGCTATTAAGATACCACAACAGGTGACTGGAGTTAGATTGCCAAGGAAAACTCTAGAAAACTATGTTAACTATGCTTCAGAATTATCCTGGTCAAAGGACAAGACTGAGGTAATTTATACCCTGACAGCCACTGGTCTTTGGTTAAGGTTTCCCCAGGGAGCTGTGAGTTCCCAGGCATATCTAGTCCACTGTGTTCACAAACTAAGTGGGTTCAGGCAGTTTGAGGCTCTGTCAAAGACCCCGGCACTGGTCCTTGGAAATCAGGCTGGTATGCTGGGAGAGACAAGGGAATCCCAGGGTGTATGGGCAGAGTTCCAACAGTGCTGGCCTCACAGCCCTCTCTAGAAATTACAGTAAGGGAAGCAAACAAACCCAATGGGAACACAATAATTGGGAAAAAATTCAAATATATAAATAGATAAGATCCACAAAACAGTGCATTTGTTCATTAAAATACTAATAAAGTTTTAAATTACTGTTAAGACTTGCCATTTAAAATAAAGAAGAGGCACAAGTAAACAATGCTAGGAATTTTAAAACAGGACATCATTACAGATCCTGAACACATGGATCATTGAGAGGAGAAATAGAAATAAGAGAGTGGCAACTTCATTTCTATGTATACACTGAAAAGAACTAAAAACAGGTACCCAGACAAATTCATGTACATACATGTCCATAGCAGCACTATTCCAAAAGGTGAAAACTACTCAAATTTTTATCAATGAATGAATAAACAAATTGTGATATAGACATACAACAATATAATCTGACTATGAAAAGGAATGAAGTACTGATACATGATACAACATGCACGAACCTCAAGAGTGGAACAGAGGCAGAGGCGGGATCAAATAGACCAGAGGGAAAGGGGATGAGAGGATGGGATCAGAGAAGGTAAAGAGATTGGTGAAAATGTATACACAGAACTTAAAAAATCAGCAGAGGGAATGACGTCAGAGTAATGGCATGGTAGGAAGCGATACTGATAAATCTCCCCCAAAACTCAACAAGATCTTCAACCAGAAACAGAAAAGCCTATCCTTGGAGCCTCCAGATGTTTCGCAATACACCCGAAGGTATGGTCGAGCAAAAAATTGGCTAAATATATAATCAAACCCTGAAGGAAATAGGGAGTAAGAAATGCTCCGCCTTCCTCACTAACCTAAACAGGGCGGCTTTCACTAGGAACTGAGAGTATAGAAACTAAGGCGGCAAAGGGAGTGAATAGATCCAGGCCATGGCACAAACGGCCGAACCAGGCTGTGGCACAGAGATCCAAGCCGAGGAAAAACTGTGCCTGTGGAAACCCAGTCAATACAAGCTAACACTCGCACCAAACCCAGACAAAGAAAGACAAGTGGGGCAGCCATTTTCCCCGATCTCCTGGTCGGCGCACGCAAATAGTGGGTGAGAGATTCCTCCGAGCACCTCAGCAGTGGGCGCTTGTGTTACCCCACAGAGAGGCAGAATCAGGGGCCTTTGTGTGGGCCAAAAGCGGAATCTCCAGGCCACCCCAGCACCCTGAAAAAGCCACGCACGGGGAGGGAGTGAGAGCCAATTCCAATGCTGGAACTTTTCTGTGCTGGTGGGGGTTTCACTCAGAGGGTGAGGCGGATGGCCTGATATCCTAGTCAGTGCACACGGAGAGTGGGCAAGAGATTCCTCCCAGCACCTCAGGAGTGGGCGCCCGTGTTACCCCACAGAGGGGCAGAGTCAGGGGCCTTTGTGTGGGCCAAAAGCAGAATCTCGGGCCACCCCAGCGCCCTGAAAAAGCTGCGCACAAGGAGGGAGCGAGAGCCAATTCCAACGCTGAAACTTTTCCGTGTGGGTGGGGGTTTCACTCAGAGAGTGAGACTGCTGGCCTGATATCCTGGTCTGCGCGCGCAGATAGTGAGCGAGAGATTCCTCCGAGTTCCTCGGCAGTGAGCACCTGTGTTATCCCACAGAGGGGCAGAGTCAGGGGCCTTTGTGTGGGTCAAAAGCGGAATCTCCAGGCTGCCCCAGCACCCTGAAAAAGCCATGCACGGGGAGGGAGCGAGAGCCAATTCCAACACTGGAACTTTTCCGTGCGGGCGGGGGTTTCACTCAGAGGGTGAGGCAGCTGGCCTGATATCCTGGTCTGCACGCGCAGATAGTGAGCAAGATTTTCCTCCAAGTACACTGGGAGTGGGCGCCCGCCCATGTTACCGGACAGAGTGGCAGAGCCAGAGGTCTTTGAATGGGCAGAAGCCCCGCCTGATTATGCTAGCAGCTCTAACTGACTGAGCCTTACCCAGAGCCCTGTGCTGAGTGGGAATAGAGTGGGGAGTTGCCAGCTCTTTGAGCCTCTTACTATCCAGGCAGAGGCAGCAGCAACCCCATAGCTGGATTATCAGGCTACTAATTGAGGAAGGAAAGACTAGGAGAGAGGCTCCAGGAACACGGACTCTCTCACTGGCGGAGCCTATAAATGCTAATGAGCCTCGACTGCCAAAGAGACTGAAGCACAATACATGACATCGCCATAGAGACTTATCAACTGCAAACTTCTACCTGAGCGTGACAAAGGGGCAGAACCCGGGGTACAGAGTCACTGACCAGGAAGAGGGAGAGAAAAAAAAAAGCAAGAAGATAATCTCTCAAAATCAAGAATAGAGAGTGTGGTGCCCCCGCCGCCGTCTGCAGAGCCGCCGCCGCCCCACCACAACTACGACTACCTCTGTGCCCTGCCCGCCGCTTCTGTCGCTGCCGCCTCGGGACCGGCTGTATGATTAGGCCACAATCTTCAATGAGTAAATATATTCCTCAGTTCTGTGGTGTTCTTGGTACATTTATGGAGTTTCTGAAGGGCAGTGGAGATTACTGCCAGGCACAGCACGACCTCTATGCAGACGAGTGAACTGGAGAAATTCATAACTACTCCACCAAGAAGCCCCCATATGAGTGGTTAACCTGGACACAGAAGTGTTGAGTTGAAATCTGCATTTTACAAGAGTTCTGACCTGGATGGGGTAAACCTCAGTGCACTTCCTTTCTATCGCCTCAGTATTATTACTGGATTGAAGAATTGCTGCTTCTTGTTAGAAGGTTCATTTCATTTCCCGTAACTCCCAGCTTCATACTCAAAGCACTGAGAAGTTCTAGTGGAATATATTGAATTAGACTCAGTTTCTTTGCATTATTTGTGTATTCAATTTTTAAATTCTTTAATAACCCCATTGAGTGTTTTTTAACTAAATTAACATGGTTTGAATGAACCGCCCAGCTCCTGTGGAAGTCACATACAAGAACATGAGATTTCTTATTACACACAATCCAACCAATGCGACCTTAAACAAATTTATAGAGGAACTTAAAAAGTATGGAGTTACCACAATAGTAAGAGTATGTGAAGCAACTTATGACACTACTCTTGTGGAAAAAGAAGGCATCCATGTTCTTGATTGGCCTTTTGATGATGGTGCACCACCATCCAACCAGATAGTTGATGACTGGTTAAGTCTTGTAAAAATTAAGTTTCGCAAAGAACCTGGTTGTTGTATTGCTGTTCATTGTGTTGCAGGCCTTGGGAGAGGTCCAGTGCCTGTTTCCCTGGCATTAATTGAAGGTGGAATGAAATACGAAGATGCAGTACAGTTCATAAGACAAAAGCGGCATGGAGCTTTTAACAGCAAGCAGCTTTTGTACTTGGAGAAGTATCGTCCTAAAATGCGACTCCGCTTCAAAGACTCCAATGGTCATAGAAACAACTGCTGCATTCAATAAAATGGGTGCCTGATGCCGATGCCTTGGAGGTGGGGGAGGAGATAGGGCCTAATCTATTACACATAATTATATTAGCCAACATGTTGGTTTGGTGAATAAGTCTAATGAAGCTTCCACAGGAGTATGGAAAAGCAGTTTTACCAGGCCACGAGCTTGACAGAATTGCAACCTCTATATTTGGGTTACAGTCAAATTATTTTGAGACTTAGCAAAACCTTCTTACTGTTCAGCATTTAAAATGTGCTTATCATTTGTACCAATTCACTTTTCCTGAAATCATGCAGTATTGAGTTGTGTCTTTAAGTCTATTCCCATGCCAGAATATTATCAATATATAAGACATTTAGAACGATTAGGTGCCAAAATACCCAGCACAATACTTGTATATTTTTAGTGTCATACAGAACCAAAATCCCAGGAACTATGAACACTCTGGACCTTACGTGGTTTATCCCTTCAGTCATTTCAAACATGGAAAGTAGGGTCTATGTGGTTATTTGCCTGCTCACTTTATGTTTACATCTCCCACATTCATACAGGTATACATCAGGTTTGCTCAACCTTTTGATTTTTTTATACCAAGTCTTAGTGATTATTTAATGTCTTTCTCATAAATCTCATTTTGTGCTGTTGGGGAAAGCCTCCATTTTGAAAATCTACATTGTACAGAAGCACATGTCTTTAATGTCTCCAGACAAAAAGCCTTACACTTAATTTTAATATTTGCACTTGGGATGCAACTTATAGGGAGGACCTGAGAAAAGAATGGGAGGGGGCTATTAAGTATTTTTAGTAAAATGTTGCCTTTGTCTTGTGTGGAACCTATAGAATATGCTCTTTAGTAAATATTTTTTTAATGGTAGAGATTCTTTGTTGTAGCTAAAACAATTCTTAATCATAAAAATTCTGAAATTCTTGTATTTTTTTTTCCATACATTCTGAAGTTCATCTTATTTTTGTTTGAAGTGTGATTTTTTTTCCATCCTACCCTTGCAAAAAAAAGTGGGTTTCTGCTAATGAATAAAGCAGACAACTAATATTTTATATGCCTTTTGAGCTGTGTAACTTAATATTTGGATACTTGATAATTTGTTTTATTATGTAATTGATAAAATGGTGATGTGTATTAATGTTAGTTCAACCATATATTTATACTGTTTGGGAATGTGTGGTTATAGTTCTGTGGGAGAAATAATTTGTCACTGTTTACCAGCTTGTAAAAATCTAGTGCAAGAGCTTAAACATCTAAATAAATAATGAGATACATTTATCATCAAAAAAAAAAAAAATCAAGAATAATCCGCAGACTTTATAACCTATCCCATTTTTTTTATATTTGTTCATTTGTTTCTCTTATCTTCATTCTTGATTTTTTTTTCCTCCTCCAATTTGGTCATTTAACTCTCTGCCGGTCTTACTCTCTCCTCTCCTTGAACTACACTACCCATAAGTGTTACATCTCCCATTATCTTTTCTTTCCTCTTCCTTTCTCTCTATGAGGGTTGCACTCCAAAACTCTTAACTCTCTCTCCTCTTTTTTCTTTTTTCTTCTTTTAGTGGTTACCTCTTTTTTTCTCTCTCTCTCTTTCTTTTCTCCCTCTATATTAGTTTCTTCCTTTCTCCTTTACATCTCCTCTCATTCAAACCTCAATAACAAACAAATTACCTTATCTGGGACTCAAACTTATGTTTGTGGCATTTTGGGGGGTTTTAACTTTACCTTTTTAACTCACTAGCAGTGCTCCCATCCCTGGCTCTCCATTTTATCTAGTTCTTGTTCCACTAAATACAATAGTAATTTTTTAATTTGTCACCCCATTTCCTGTTTTCCTTTTATTCCTCTCATCATAACTCTTAGTCAACCAACACCTAAAAGCAAATCATTTTATTCTTGACCCAAATTTTTTCATTATTTGCTTTTTGTGGGTCCATACCTCCCCTTTTTTCCCTTTATTGCTTCTCCCCAATTCAGGCCCTCCATTACAGGCATTGTTTGTTCTAATTAGTACAATATAATTCACAGTTAACCACAAGATTTTCTCAAGAAAGAGGGGAGAGGAGAGGAGAGGTAAAAAGGGAGGAGGAATAATTTTCTTTTTTTTTATTTTTATTTTATTTTATTTTTCTTTAATTATTAATTCTTTTAAAAAAAATCTTCAATTTTTTATTTTTTTAACTTTTTATTCTTTATTAAATCTCATTAATATTATCAACAAAACCACCCTCAGATGCCATTAAGGAAGAGAAAGTCGAATATCATGGATACAAAAGAAAGAGAGGTAACAAAGATAGATGAGGAAAAATCTATGAAGAAAAAATTTAATATATTGGAAACCTTGGAGTTAAACAACAGAGAATTTAAAATAGAAATCCTAAAAATACTCAGAGATATACAAGAAAACACAGAAAGGCAATTTAGGGAGCTCAGAAAACAACTCAATGAACACAAAGAATACATTTCCAAGGAAATTGAAACTATAAAAACAACTCAAACAGAGATGAAAAACTCAATTCATGAGCTGAAAAACGAGGTAACAAGCTTAGCTAATAGAACAGGCCAGATAGAAGGTAGGATTAGTGAAATAGAAGACAAGCAACTTGAGGCACAACAGAGAGAAGAAGAAAGAGACTCAAAAATTTAAAAAAAATGAGATAGCCCTACAGGAATTGTCTGACTCCATCAAAAAGAATAACATAAGAATAATAGGTATATCAGAGGGAGAAGAGAGAGAAAATAGAATGAAAAACATACTCAAAAAAATAATAGATGAGAACTTCCCAAGCCTGTGGAAAGAACTAAGGCCTCAAATTCAAGAAGCAAGCAGAACTCCGAGTTTTCTTAACCCCAACAAACCTACTCCAAGGCATATCATAATGAAATTGGCACAAACCAAAGGCAAAGAAAAAATTCTCAAGGCAGCCAGGGAAAAGAAGACTACAACATATAAAGGAAGGCCCATTAGATTATCATCAGATTTCTCATCAGAAACTCTACAAGTTAGAAGAGAGTGGACTCTAATATTTAAAGTCCTGAAAGAGAGGAACTTTCAACCATGAATACTATACCCATCAAAGCTATCCTTCAAATATGAAGGAGAAATAAAAACATTCACAGATACAGAAAAGATGAGGGAATTTATCATCAGAAAACCCCCACTCCAGGAATTACTAAAGGGGGTTCTCCAATCAGATACAAAGAACAAAAAAAAAAACAAAGCCACAAGTAAAAGCTCCAAGAAGAACACAATAAAACCAAATTTAAACTGTGACAACAACAAAAAGAAAGGGGGGGAGAGGATGGAGATTAAAGTAGCAAAGGACGATGGAGTGCAAAAGTACTCACAAAATAGTGCACTACAATGAACAGGGAAGGAACCCTTTTCATTACTTAAAGGTAACCACCATTGAAAAAACCACCACAGAATCACATGATTTAAAAAAGATAGCAACAGAGGAAAGATGTATGGAATACAACCAAATAAAAACAAAAGATAGAAAAATGAAAGAGAAGGATCAAACAAGACACAAAACTAACAAAAAGCAATCTATAAAATGGCAAAAGGAAACCCACAAGTGTCAATAATTACACTAGATGTAAATGGATTAAACTCATCAATAAAAGGCACAGAGTAGCAGAATGGATTAAAAAAGAAAATCCAACTGTATGCTGCCTACAAGAAACTCATCTTAGTAACAAGGATAAAAACAAATTCAAAGTGAAAGGTTGGAAAATAATAATCCAAGGAAATAACATCCAAAGAAAAGCAGGCATAGAAATACTCATATCTGATAATGCTGACTACAAGAAAGAAAAAGTACTCAGAGACAAAAATGGCCATTTCATAATGGCTAAGGGGACACTGAATCAAGAAGACATAACAATTCTTAATATATATGCACCAAACCAAGGAGCACCAAAATATATAAGACAGCTACTTATTGACGTAAAAACAAAAACTGACAAAAATACAATCATACTTGGAGACCTCAATACACTGCTGACGGCTCTAGATTGGTCATCCAAACAGAGAATCAACAAAGATATATTGGCCTTAAACAAAACACTAGAGCACCTGGATATGATAGACATCTACAGGACATTTCATCCCAAAGTGACTGAGTATACATTTTTCTCTAGTGTACATGGATCATTCTCAAGAATTGACCATATGTTGGGCCACAAAACCAACATCAGCAAATTCAGAAAAATTGAAGTTGTACCAAGCATATTTTCTGATTATAAAGCCTTGAAACTAGAATTCAACTGCAAAAAAAGAGGGAAAAAATCCCACAAAAATGTGGAAACTAAACAACATACTTTTAAAAAATGAATGGGTCAAAGAAAAAATAAGTGCAGAGATCAAAAGATATATACAGACTAATGAAAATGACAATACGACATATCAGAATCTATGGGATGCAGCAAAAGCAGTGATAAGAGGAAAGTTCATATCACTTCAGGCATATATGAACAAACAAGAGAGAGCCCAAGTGAACCACTTAACTTCCCACCTTAAGGAACTAGAAAAAGAAGAACAAAGACAACCCAAAACCAGCCGAAGAAAGGAGATAATAAAAATCAGAGCAGAAATAAATGAAATAGAGAACAGAAAAACTACAGAAAAAATTAATAGAACAAGGAGCTGGTTCTTTGAAAAGATCAACAAAATTGACAAACCCTTGGCAAGACTTACCAAGGAAAAAAGAGAAAGAACTCATATAAACAAAATCCAAAATGAAAGAGGAGAAATCACCACGGACACCATAGATATACAAAGAATTATTGTAGAATACTATGAAAAACTTTATGCCACTAAATTCAACAACCTAGAAGAAATGGATAAATTCCTAGAACAATACAACCTTCCTAGACTGAGTCAAGAAGAAGCAGAAAGCCTAAACAGACCTATTAGTAGAGAAGAAATAGAAAAAACCTCCCCCAAAATAAAAGTCCAGGCCCAGACGGCTATACCAGCGAATTTTATCAAACATTCAAAGAAGACTTGGTTTCTATTCTACTGAAAGTCTTCCCAAAAATTGAAGAAGAAGCAATACTTCCAAACACATTTTATGAGGCCAACATAACCCTCATACCAAAACCAGGCAAGGACTGCACAAAAAAGAAAACTACAGACCAATATCTCTAATGAATACAGATGCTAAAATACTAAACAAAATACTAGCAAATCGAATACAACAACATATTAAAAAGATAATACATCATGATCAAGTGGGATTCATCCCAGAATCTCAAGGATGGTTCAACATACGTAAAACGGTTAATGTAATACACCATATCAACAAAACAAAGAACAAAAACCACATGATCTTATCAATAGACGCAGAAAAGGTTTTAGATAAAATACAACACAATTTTATCTTTAAGACGCTCAACAAAATGGGTATAGAAGAAAAATATCTCAACATGATAAAGGCCATATATGATAAACCATCAGCTAACATCATATTAAATGGCACAAAACTGAAGGCTTTCCCCCTTAAATCAGGAACAAGACAGGGTTGTCCACTCTGCACTCTTTAATGTGGTACTAGAGGTTCTAGCCAGACCAATCAGACAAGACAAAGAAGTCAATAGCCTTTCTATATGCCAACAATGAAACATTTGAGAATGAACACAAAAGAATAATCTCCTTCACGATTGCAACAAAAAAAATAAAATACTTAGGAATAAACATAACAAAGAATGTAAAGGACTTATATAATGAAAACTATAAACCATTGTTAAGGGAAATCAAAAAAGATATAATGAGATGGAAGAATATTTCTTGTTCTTGGTTAGGAAGAATAAATATAATCAAGATGGCCATATTACCCAAAGCAATATATGCAAATTTAATGCAATTCCCATCAAAATTCCAATGACATTTTTTAAAGAAATGGAGCAAAATATCATCAGATTTATATGGAAGTATAAAAAACCTCGAATAGCCAAAGCAATCCTAAAGAAAAAGAATGAAGCTGGGGGCATTAGAACACCTGACTTCAAACTCTATTATAGGGCCACGACAATCAAAACAGCATGGTATTGGCAGAAAAATAGACACTCAGACCAATGGAACAGAATAGAAAACCCAGAAATAACACCACATATATATAATCAAATAATTTTTGATAAAGGGGCCAACAACACACAATGGAGAAAAGCCTCTTCAATAAATGGTGCTGGGAAAACTGGAAAGCCACATGCAAAAGAATGAAACTGGACTACAGTCTCTCCCCCTGTACAAAAATTAACTCAAAATGGATCAAAGATCTAAACATAAGACCTGAAACAATTAAGTACATAGAAGAAGACATAGGTACTCAACTCAGGGACCTGGGTTTTAAAGAGCATTTTATGAATTTGACTCCAATGGCAAGAGAAGTGAAGGCAAAAATTAATGAATGGGACTACATCAGACTAAGAAGTTTTTGCTCAGCAAGAGAAACTGATAACAAAATAAATAGACAGCCAACTAAATGGGAAATGATATTTTCAAACAACAGCTCAGATAAGGGCCTAATATCCTAAATATACAAAGAACTCATAAAACTCAACAACAAACAAACAAACAATCCAATAAAAAAATGGCAAAAGGACATGAACAGATACTTCTCCCAGGAAGAAGTACAAATGGCCAACAGATATATGAAAAGATGCTCATCTTCTTTAGTTATTAGAGAAATGCAAATCAAAACTGCAATGAGATACCACCTCACACCTGTTAGATTAGCTATTATTAACAAGACAGGTAATAGCAAATGTTGGAGAGGCTGTGGGGAAAAAGGAACCCTCATACACTGTTGGTGGGAATGTAAAGTAGTACAACCATTATGGAAGAAAGTATGGTGGTTCCTCAAAAAACTGAAAATAGAACTACCTTCTGACCCAGCAATCCCTCTACTGGGTATATACCCCAAAAACTCAGAAACATTGATACGTAAAGACACATGCAGCCCCTCGTTCATTGCAGCATTGTTCACAGTGGCCAGGACATGGAAACAACCAAAAAGCCCATTGATAGATGACTGGATAAAGAAGATGTGCACATATACACTATGGAATGCTACTCAGCCATAAGAAATGATGACATCGGATCACTTACAGCAAAATGGTGGGATCTTGATAACATTATACAAAGTGAAATAAGTAAATCAGAAAAAACCAGGAACTGCATTATTCCATACGTAGGTTGGACATAAAAGTGAGACTAAGAGATATTGATAAGAGTGTGGTGGTTATGGGGGAAGGGGGGAGAGGGAGATGGAAAGGGGGAGGGGGAGGGGCACAAAGAAAACTAGATAGAAGGTGACAGAGGACAATCTGACTTTGGGTTATGGGTATGCAACATAATTGAATGACAAGATAACCTGGACATGTTATCTTTGAATATATGTATCCTGATTTATTGATGTCGCCCCATTAATAAATTAAAATTATTAAAAAAAATTAGCAAAAAAAAAGAAAATATATACACATAACACAGAGTTATAGAGAGCAGAAAAGCAAATCCTGGAGGGAAGGGGGAGGGCCTTGGGGAAAGGAGGCAAGGGGGATATCGAGGGGAGCACGGGGGTGGGGGGAGATATATTCAGGAGGACACCTGAATCTATGTAAACACAATAAATTAAAATCAATAAAAATAAAAAAAAACATGCATGAACCTCAAAAACATTGTGCTCAGTGGAAGAAGCCAGACACAAAAGAATCTATTGTAGGATGTTGTTTATATGAGATATCCAAAGTAGGTAAATTTGTGGTAATAGAGAGAAGGTTGCTGTTTCAACAAGCTCAGAGGAAAGGGGCATGGAGAGTGACTACTCAATGGGTACAGGCTTTCCTTTTGGAATGATGAAAATATTTTGAAACTAGAGATGTGATTGCACAACATTGTGAAAGTGCTAAATGCCCCTGAATTGTTTAGTTTGCAATAGTTAAGTTGAAATTATGTGGATTCTACTCCAATTGTCTGAAACCTATGTAATTTTATTAACCAGAGTCAATGCCCATAAAGTCAATTTTAAGAAAATAGTAATAAAATAGAGAGAGGATGAGAAAAGAATAGAAATACCTAGCGGTATTTAAGTATAGATGCAGACTATGTGCCAGAAATACAATTGCCACACACTGTCCATTTTTTAATTGATTGATTTTAGACAGAGAGAGAAAAAGAGAGGGAAAGAGAGACAGAGAGAAAGAGGAAGTGTTCATTTGTTGTTTCACTTAGTTCTGACTTCATTGGTCATTTCCTGTGTACGCCCTAACAGGGGATCAAACCAGCAGTCTCGGTGTTTTGGGACGATGCTCTAACCAACTGAGTTCACCGGCCAGGGCCACACTCTGTCCATTTTAATCTTTGATGACCTCATTAAATAGTCACAATTATCCCATAAGGTAGGGATTACTAATAATACTTATTTTTACAGAAGAGAAAGGAGTCATGAGAAAGAAACTGTTTCTGTGTCACTTTGTGTTTTGCAGAGTTGATCCAGAGTTGTCTCTTAAGAAGTAGAATCAAGAAACATAGATGAGGTTGCTTTAAGGTTTAAAGATGTCTCACCTACAAGAAGTGGTCCATGGTGGGGTGAGGTGCTCTGACATTCCAAATATAGCCTGTGCTTGGCCACTTAAGAAGATATGTTTGTTGCTAGCAACAGTACTTAGGACATGTATGATTTGGCATATCTCAGGCTGTGAAGTAGATGCAATGCAGGCCAAAAAAATCAATGATGTTATGGGGAGGGGCTGTTTAGGGTGCTAATTTCCATCGGCAGTGCCTGGAGGTAAAATGGATAGCAGCAAAGAATCCCTTTTTAATAGAATTTCAGGGAAAATCATATTGCAACCCTCAAGCATTTGGGAATTATTGTACATAAGACAGAAAGCACAGCTAACACGAAGCTGTAAAAACAGGACACTCCCTGCAAACTCACTTTGCAGATTCCTGCATGTCAGAAGAAAAGGTCAGAGGATTTCTATTGCCAGTGGCCCACTTATTCTTTCCAACCATGTATACTGAGCCCCAAAGAGAGAGCAGAAAGCTGTCTAGCTTTCCACTAGCAAGTCCCAATGACTTTGGGACTTAAATCACCACCCAGTATTACTCCTACAATCTCTGGTAAAGTAGGCAAAAGGAAGACGTCAGGTGTGATGGGAGAAGAGGGGAGATTGAAGCCTGAACCACAACACCATGGACATGTGGTGAAGCTGATTGTTTGACATGGTTTAGAATTCACATTAGAAGAGATGCTTGTGAAATTTCCAAGAACCATGTTTGTTCTCCCTACAACTACACCTGAAGGAGCAGGTTAAAACTGAATTTTTATTTTACTTTTGCCGAAGAGAAAATTATACTAAGCAAATGTTAAAGTACAGGGTAAAAGTGTATATGAGAATAAAATCATCGGTTCAAAAACTGAAAAGACTTTTGACTAAGTCCTAGAAGAAATCAAACTACTGAAAAGGAAGGGAGAAGGGGAAGAAAGACACTTTATTTCTTAAAACTCTAAAACTCTGTATTTTTACCCGCATCCAGCCAAAAACTTGATTAGCACTTTCTATTGATTTGAACTCAAGTCCTTTCTGCCCCCTGTCTGCCTGATTCAGACCTGGGTTCTTTTCTTTTTCTTTCTTTTTTTTTTTTTTTTTTTTTTTTTTTTTGTATAACTAAATTTGCTTATTGTGGTAAATAGACATAACACAAAATTCACTGTTTTAGTTATTTTTAAGTGCACAATTTGCTGGCATTGAAAATATTCACAACACTATACAACCATCGCCACTACTGAGAGCAGTTCCAGAGGAACAGAATTTTAAGGATGAGTTTTCTGAATTACTTCTGGGAATTGACTCTCTAATCAGATTAGATTTAAAGATGCTAGTGACTCTAATTTTAGTAGTAAAGAGAGCAGTGATATAGTCCACGACGTGATCTGGCAATAGGGATATATAAAATATCTCCATTTTATGCTCCTAATCAACCACAGTAAGAAGCAAGAAGATAGATGAGCATTCATATGACGTCTTTCGCAATTTTTGGACAACTGACAAATACAGTCATATACCACTTAATGACGAAGATACATTCTGAGTAATGCATCATTAGACATTTAAACCAAACTGTTGAAACATTGTTTTCTCACAGTTCTGGAGGTTGCAAAGTGCAAGATCAAGGTGCTGAGAGATTTGGTTGCTGGCAAAAGCTCTCTTCTTGACTTATAGATGGCTGCCTTCTTGCTGTGTCCTTTTGTAGTCTTTTCTGGGCACATTCGCACAGAGAGAGTCAGATCTCTCTGTCTTCCTCTTCTTATAAGGACATTAATTCTATCATAAGGGTTCCACCTGTATAACTTCACATAAACCTAATTACTTCTCCAAGGTGCCACCTCCAAATGCCATCACATTAAGGAGTAAGGCTTCACTATACAAATCTGAGGGTATATAAACATTCAGCTCATAACAAACAATTTAAAATTTTTAAAAAAAATTTATTGATTTTAAAGAGAAAGAGAAGGAAGGATAGGTATTGAGAGAGAGAGAGAGAGAGAGAGAGAGAGAGAGAGATCCATTTGTTGTTCCACTTATTTATGCATTCATTGGTTGATTCTTGTACGTGCCCTGACTGAGGATTGAACCTGCATCTTGGCAAATCAAGAAAACGTTTTAACCAACTGAGCTACCCAGACAGGGCCAATAAGCACTGTTAAGTACTTCTTTAAAAACATTAAAATGGGCCTGACCTGTGGTAGCACAGTGGATAAAGCATCGACCTGGAATGCTGAAGTCGCAGGTTTTGCCCAGGGCTTGCCCAGTCCAGGCACATATGAGAAGCAACTACTATGAGTTGATGCTTCCTGCTCCTCCTCCCACCCCCCTTCTTTCTCTCTTCTCTCCAAAATAGATAAGTAACATTTTTAAAAGATAATAAAAGCCGGTAGAGCATCGGCCTGGCGTGTGGGGGACCAGGGTTCGATTCCCGGCCAGGGCACATAGGAGAGGCGCCCATTTGCTTCTCCACCCCCCCTTCCTTCCTCTCTGTCTCTCTCTTCCCCTCCCGCAGCTAAGGCTCCATTGGAGCAAAGATGGCCCGGGCGCTGGGGATGGCTCCTTGGCCTCTGCCCCAGGCGCTGGCGTGGCTCTGGTCGCGGCAGAGCGACGCCCCGGAGGGGCAGAGCATCGCTCCTGGTGGGCGTGCCGGGTGGATCCCGGTCGGGCGCATGTGGGAGTCTGTCTGACTGTCTCTCACCGTTTCCAGCTTCAGAAAAATACAAATAATAATAATAATAAAAGCATTAAAATGGTTACACCTTTGTCAATGCCCTCCAGGCAGTGTAGTGATCACCAGCAACACACACCTGGAGTTGACCACGTTGGGTTTAATGCTCATGGAGAACCACGGGGAGGCACAGTAGGAGTTTCAGAGAAGACTTTTGATAAGATTTTGGCTTGTGTTAGGTGTTTGGGGGAGGTAAAGGAAGTAGGCCCTGCTCTGGACTGAATGCTGTTGGGAAGCAAGGTAGACTCTGTGAATAAATCTTTTCCAGCAGGAGGAAAGAGCAGAATGAGGCTAAAGCTAGAATGGTAAAGCAGCAGCAGCTACTTGTATTATCTAGGACAGGAACGTGTTGGATTAATTTGTGGTTTGGACAATGTTCACATTTTGTCGGGATGCAGGCATGATAGTGGTGTAGTGTTGCTTTTGTCCTGATCTGTCATGGCCTCAGGAGAATTGTCAGTGGTGGACAGGTTCCAGAATGTCACGGATGGCGTTTTTTTTTTCCTTATCTTTTCAAGCCTAACCACAGTGTATGTTAGTCAGCTAGAGCTGCCATAACAAAAGCCCACAGAAGGAGGGCCTTAGACAAAAGAAATTTATTTCTCACCATTCTGGAGGCTAGAGCTCCAAGATCAAGATGTCAGTTGGGTTGGTTTCTGGTGACACCTCTCTCCTGGGTTTGCAGTTGGCTTTCTTCTTGCTGTGTCCTCATGTGACCTTTTCTCTGTGTGTGCAAGAAAGAGAAAGAGAGAGAAAGTTGGTATCTTCTCCTCTTCTTATAAGGACACCTATCAAATTATGGCCCCACCCTATGACCTCATTTAACCTTAATTACCCCCTAAAAGACTCTATTTACAAATGTAGTCACATTGAGGATTGTGACTTCAACATGAATTTTTTTTGGAGGAGGGCATACTTCAGTCCATAACATCATGAATCAATGTCTAAGATTTCTAGACAGTTCTTTCAAAGAAGGTAAAAGTAATGCACATACTGGTGGAAGTATTAACTTTAATAAGAGAACTTAGAAATAGGTAAATTTCTCTTCAAAGCAGGACAGAAGTCAAGTGATGGTCCAGAGGACAAAAGGACCCAGGGCTGGCTTAGACAGTATTAGGGTGGTGGGTTAACTGATAGCTGTTTTTAGTTATTAATTTTTTCTTGTTCCTATAATATTCCTTTTGCAGTACTGAAGATACAAATACCTATGGTAAAGTTGATAAATAGATACAAACTTTCACTGATGGAGTAAATGAAAGCTGACAAGTGCTCAGGCAGCATGTTCTGGTTGTGCTTATGCATAAGACCATCAGAAGAGGTGACGACAGGGCAATTAGGTAAGGTGGGGACCAACTGAAATGGGGCTTGGCAAAAGAGCGAAGAGGGCAACTAGAGAAAAGCTGGGGAACTGACAACCTTCCTGATTTGCTTATTGTCAGTTCTGCTGTGTCATCAGTGCATAATGACCCCAATCAGTTTCTGACTTCAGAACTGAGCCAAGCTCCTGTGTGTCCTTGTTGCCACACCCTTCAGCAGATGGTAAAGAAGGACAATTGAAAGAACAGTCCCCACCACATAGCCCCAACTCTCCAGCTGAAACTTTCACTCCATTAAAGCTAACATTTTCTTTTAAAATTTATTTTAATTGATTAATGATTGATTAG
This sequence comes from Saccopteryx leptura, assembly GCF_036850995.1. NCBI lineage: Eukaryota > Metazoa > Chordata > Mammalia > Chiroptera > Emballonuridae > Saccopteryx > Saccopteryx leptura. The sequence continues at coordinate 191,588,785 of NC_089505.1, forward strand.
TTTTAGAGAGAGAAGAAGGGGGAGAGAAACATTGATTTGTTGTTTTACTTATTTATGCATTCATTGATTGTATGTGCCTTGACTGGGGACTGAACCCATAGCCTTGGTGTATGGCAGGGGTTGGGAACCTATGGCTTGCTAGCCAGATGTGGCTCTTTTGATGGCTGCATCTGGCTTGCAGACAAATCTTTAATAAAAAAATAATAACGTTAAAAATATAAAACATTCCCATGTATTACAATCTATTCATTTCTTACCACTCATGTTCATGGTCATGGGTGGCTGGAGCCAATCACAGCTGTCCTCCAGGACAACACCAAATTTTTATTGGATAATGTATAATGTACACGGGTCGTTGTATGGCTCTCACAGAATTACATTTTAAAATACATATGTGGCGTTCATGGCTCTCTCAGCCAGAAAGGTTCCCGACCTCTGGAGTATGGGGATGATGCTATCTCTGAGCTACCCAACCATGGCTAAAGCTAACATTTTCTTAGGTATAAGGTGATAAATGAGATTCTTTCAGTCTATTTCTGTTGTTGTTCTCATAACTGTTCTTTTCATTTTGTACCTGAAAGAACTGCCCCCAACATGAAGACAAAGGAGGGTAGACACCTTCATTTAGGTTGCAGAACTTGAGAAGTGCTCAGCAGCACATGGACCACACTTAGTTTTGGAAAAGATGGTTTTGGAAGAGAATATACTGTAAACCTTCATTCTCAAAGTAGAGTCCAATGTTACGATCTGGGCCAAATCTATTTTTAGGACAAAGGCTCACAAATCTCCTAACAACTGATTTTCACTAATCCCCATGGTATGCCTCTGGACCGGTACAAGCTCAGAACACTCCATGCTCAGCCCTCTTCACCGATGCCTCACCCTACTCTTTCACAGAGGGTCCCCTGGAGGTTAAAAGAGTTTATTTTTAAATGAAATGGCAACTGGAAAAGCTTTTATTTTCATATGGGAACAACCTCGTAAAGCATTTCTTTCTCCTGATTAGTGTTCACGACAGCAGTGCAGAATGCTTTCTCCAGCCAATATGTAGCTGATCTTATAAAACAGATCTCTCCTCTTGATCTAATTTCCCCCTTCCCTATGCTTTTGTTCTGCTTAAACCTTTCAGCACATTTGTTAACTTGAGTGACATTGAAAAAAATTGCCACTCCATTAACGTGGAGTCATGCAATCCATGGGATGTGCATGATTCATTTAATTGGGATGGCTTGGTTCCCTCCCAGATGTTCCCTTTCAGCAGATACCACTGTGTTTTAAAACTTTAGATAATTATAGCTCTGTAAACCTAGAGTACAAGATTTGTTGGCTCCAGCCAGCTCCCTGCTCCTTATGTAATAGCTTCATTGTTTAGTAATCAGCCTATTCACAAAGCGAGGGAATCCATGTCAGCCAAGACATCTATTCAAAGCACTTCACCATGCTGGGTAAACAGTAGCAGGAGCAGTCTACCAAGAGAACCAAAACATTTCCAAGAGGCTTGGCCACAAGTGTGACCAGAGCTGCTTTTCCCTTCCCAGACAGAACCGTTCTTCAGAACTTTCTTCACCTTTTCTTCAGTAACAAGTCAGCCTCCAGGCAGAGCTGTGCCCTTTCCTGGTGAAATCCCTACTAAATGCTGGGAGCACCGAGTAGGTGAGGCTGGTGATATGGGAAATTCTGTGTGGCTAAGATGAGACAAGGGACCTCTGGTGAGAGGCAGAGGCACAGGGCGGTAGGGGCCTTGGGGGCGGGGGGTCTACACATGCTGTTCCTAAGGACCAGAGAAAGGGGAGAGAAATGTCCTTAAAGGACTCCCTGGAAATATCCAGAACCACCTCTGGAAACATTGTGGGGGTCAACAGGGAGGGTGCAAAGTAGGAAGAGGGTGTGAGTCCTGAGATCCTGTAGGGATCAGCACCAGGGAGCCTGAACCCCGAGTTTCTGGGTTGCGGGACCCCAGTGAGAGCTGGAGCTCATCTTCACAGCTGCAGACTGGAAAGTGCCATCTCCTGTGCTGGCATTTCTGAGGTTCTCCAGGAGACCTGCCTGGAGGGTAAAGGCCTGCTGCACGTGTAACGTATTTCCAGCAGTGTTCCCGGTGGACCTAGGAGCCTAGCGTGGCCCATCATTGCACAGAAGACCCTCAGCCAATCACTCCAAACTGTATCTGCTCCTCCACTCCCTTTGTCCCCCAGTCCTCGTCCTGCAAGCCCCAGAGAGCAAGCCAGGATCCTGGGAGAGTACAGAGGAGAATGAGAGGAAAAAACAGATGCAGATTTTAAAAATGATCAATAGTGATCTAAAACATTCGTCAGAGGCTGACTGAGTGTAGACCTATAACCCATCTGCTAGAATTGCTGTGCTTGTGACTGACTAATAGAAGTATTTCTTTCTTTCTTTAAATCTATCTCTCTATCTGAATATACACACAAATATTTATACAATATACATTTTATATATGTATATGTATACATATATGTGCGTGTGTGTATGTGTAAAAGGCATCATCACAGTTTTGGCATAAAGATTATTTTAAAGTGAAAATGCTTGAAACCTTGTCTGAGTGTCCCTCACCTGACTAAAGCGAAGCCTTCTGAAAAGTGTAGCTGCCCCCCAGACAGTTTCCTGTCAATTCCAGGAAGGAGCCCGACCACCCAACCCATTAGCATTAAGAAAACCCATCAAGCCTTCCAGGCTTTCTCATTGAAGCCCGAAGTGCCCCATCACATACTTTTTATTAAGTTGGTGCCTAAGCCAGGTAAACCTCTGGATATTCACTGAGTTCCTCAGTTCTCAGGGAAAACTGCCCCATGCCGGGTAAACAAACCTTTCTTTTCTCCTGTTAATCTGTCTATTGTCAGCTAACTTGCAGTCTCTGACCATTCAGACCTATATGGGTAGACAGAAAGTTTTCTACCAACAGTTTATATATACAAATATACATATATAAATACACATACACACAGAAATTTATATATACTATACTACAGTTTATATATAGTTTAGATATATAAATACATGTATATGTATATATACACACATATATATACCGTATTCTGCAGGCACCCGCTGCTCCCCACCTGGTTCTGTGGACACGGGTTGGATTCATCCTTTCAAGGCCCTGTCCTATTTCTGGATTTGTATTTAGGGTTTCTGCTCCTTCAAAAAGGCCTCCCAACTCGATTAAGCTCAGGGCTCCTTGAGAGTGCCTGCAGGACCTCTCAGACCTGAAAATATTCTGGCTAGTAGTCCCACAGTACCCCTTTGCCACCCATCCAGACTCACACAGTTCACTCACACCACCAGAAATGTGTCTCCTCCTGTGGGGGTCTGCTTCCGTCCAGCAGGCACCTGCTGCTCCCTGTCTGGTTCTGTGGACACTCACATCTCTGCCTGCGGATGAGGCCCTTGGCCCTCAGAATCCGCAAGCCACTGGGCCTTCTCTTGCTGACCAGAATGGATGGGGATTGGGTTTTGGAAAGACAATATGAATATGGTGTGCATAAACCAAATATTAAATATCATCCCAGAGGGGTCTGAGGCAATACCATGTGCATTAAACACAATCTTGAATTTTCTGTTGGAGACTTTACTTTTTTTTAGCATTTAAATCAAACTTATGCCCCACTGTATAGGGCTTTTAATAGAACACTGTTTCTATTGTTTTGTTTTGTTTTCTTCTCTTTAAAATCTGCCTTCTCCCTGTAGGGCCTGAGCCTGTATCTGATGTGGTGGGTTGGAAACCATTCCCCATTCAGAAACCCCAGCCCTGTCCGGAGCCCGGCCTATGTTTCCCCAGCGCTGCGAGTACCACCTGGCACCTGGCCCAGGTCCACAGTCCTGTACCCATAATTCTTAAATCCAAAAAGTCTCTGAAAACAGATTTCAATAACAGCTTTGGTTACAAAAATAACTCTTGGAGTGAAGTGCTATAAGGCTCCATTTATCCCACTTAGTGTGAATATTAATATATTTTATGGATACGGGACTGTGGAAATATTGTGTTTAATGCATATGGTATTGCCTCAGACCCCTCTGGGATGATATTTAATATTTGGTTTATGCACACCATATTCATATTGTCTTTCCAAAATTCAAAACATTCTGAATTCTGAAATACATATGGCCCCAAGGGCTTCAGGTATATGATTGTGGACGTAGGCAGTTTTCAATAAATATGTGCTGAATCAATGTCTGAATTGCTCTTTCCTTCCCACACCCGATGTTGTTGCAGGTCAAGGTCTCAGTGTTTGGCTCCTTCCTGTCTGAGAGGAACTGCTCCCGGGCTTCGTGCAAACAGGATCTGGTAGGTCAGTCAGGTTTACTATAACCAGCAGGGAAGGGTTCATAAGCAGAGGCCTGACCACATGTGGGAGTTTAATACACCAAACACACTTTTAGCATCATGTTAAGAAAGAAGTAGATAAGCAGACAAAATATTTTCAGTGGGAGCAGGCATTTGGTCTGGTCAGTCAGCAGAAAAAAACAAAAAACAGAAACAAAACAAGGAATTTAATTTTGCTAGTAGTTGTGAATACCTGAATGCAGATATTCATTGACACTTCGGTTGTATTGAATCAGCTTTAGAATGGTGTCCTTTTGGTTATTATTTTAATCTCCCTCCTTTTCCCCTTCTCTGTCCAGTGCCCAAGGCCCTGGCACTATTCTCCTGGTGTCCCCAAGTAGACACAGGTTGGATTCATCCTTTCAAGGCCCTGTCCTATTTCTGGATCTGTATTTAGGGTTTCTGCTCCTTAAAAAAGGCCCCCCAACTTGATTAAGCTCAGGGCTCCTTGAGACATAGATGTTCTTCTGGGAAGAGACAGGCATTGCTAACCCCAACAGAAGGCCATGGTGGGTCCTCACAGTCTGAAGTGTTTCACATTCCTCAGAGTGAATCAGTTATAAAGCAAACCTTCCTCATTCTAATAATGATGGCTTCTCCTGGCAGAATTGGAATATTTTATGATAAAATACTCCCTACCTTTCAAGAGTGAGAGGTCTGAGAGAATAGGTGACTTGAAGGGGGAAAGTCTGTACATCTCAAAATGAGGCTTATTCATTTTCTGTGACAGGTAAGAAAGACAATGTTCAGAGAGCTTGCTTGTTCAGAGTCATTTTCTATGATCACTGGCTGGTCAGAGCACCAATCAGAATGTGAACCTGGGTCCTAATCTCCCAAACTGGTGCTTCTTGTCCTACTCCATGTTCCTAATTTATTACAAGCCTTCCTTTGAAGAAAGAGACAAAGTGGCTCTTCCTTTTCAGAGCTAGTTAACTCAAGAAGCACACAGGTCTCCTTGAGCAACTTGGACCTAACTGTTGCCAGCATTTTCAGTAAGGAAAAAGTTAACTTTTGAGGCTGTGATCTCTCCTTTAACTTTTTTTTATACTAATGTGTGTTCCCATAGGAGTGTGTTTCTTATATCTCAGATGCTAATGTGCATAAGCCACTGATGCTTTTTGTCTTAATTTTGTAAGAGTGTGGCCAGATTTATCGCAATATGGCTGCATCCTGTCCATATTGGCATTTGTGCTAGTGGTGGGGAGGAGAAGCCACTGAGGCAAGAGACATGGCATCTCAAGGCAGGCCCACCTTGTCACCCCTATGCAACATGGAATATCTAAAATGATGGGCTTCCAGGAAAAGCAAAAGGAGTTTGCTAGGGCTACTGTAATAATGTACTGCCCACAGGTGACTTAAACAACAGAAATCTGTCTCACAGTTCTAGAGATTAGAAATCTGAGGTCAAGGTCTCAGCAGTGCTTCCTCTGAAGGCATTAGGGGAAAATCTGTCCCAGGCCTCTCTCTTACCTTCCAGTAATTCTTGGATTATGTCAGCATAGCTTCATCTTCACATGGTATTCCAGGTGTGGATGTCCAAATAACCACCTCCCACTAGTCATATTGGGTTAGGGGGCCACCCTATTCCAGAATGACCTCATCTTGATTAATTATATCTACAGCAGTGACCCTATTTCCAAGTATAGCCACATTCTGAGATTAGAGCATCAACATATTAATTCAGTGGAATACACTTCAACACATAATAGTCCACCCTTTGGCTCCCAAAATTCATGTCCTTCTCACATGCAAAGTATATTCACCCCATCCCAACAGCTGCCCCAACTCTAAGTCTTAAATCTCCAACATCAACTCTAAGTCCTAAATCTCATCTACATCAGGTATGGGTGAGACTCACAGTATGATTGTCTCATGCTTCCAAAATATAATGGTGGGACAGTTGTAGGATAGACATCCCTATTTCAAAAGGAAGAAATCAGAAAGCAAATAGGGTCATGGGTCCCAAACAGGTTTGAAAACTAGCATAATAAAGTCTATTACATTTTAAGTCTTGAGAATAATTCTCTTTAGCTCTATGCTCTGTCCTCTGAGACCATTCATATTATTAAGGGTAATCTGCTTCACTCAAAATTCACTGATTTAATTGTTAATCACACCTACAAAATACCCTCATAGTAACATCTAGACTGGTGTTTGACCAAACAATAGGGCACCACAGCCTAGACAAGTTGACACATAGAATTAGCCATCTCAGATACTTTTTGAGTAAGTATTATAATATATCTAAGATGGGGGAAAGTCAGAAAGAGACATTTATTGGAGAAGGTAGAGAAAACTTCTTGGCTGTTTGTCCTGGGCAATGATGTATCAGTGGGGCAAAATGCAAAGGAGTCATCAACTAATGATTGGGTAAACAGTGGTTTTGGATCAGAGGAATGGACAGAGAGGAGTTTGTGTTGTCAGCAATCTAGAAGCAATGAAATTTGCTCTGGCATAGAGGATAGGAAATAGTGTTGACTAGAAAGTCAGGGCTGAATGGCACAGAGAGGAATCCTAAAAGAGAACTATCTGATCTGGGCTTGAGTACAGTAGAGGGTGATTTGGGATGAATGTTTCTATGCCTGTCCTGGAAATTCATGCATTAAAGCCCTAACCCTCAACATAGTAGTGGGACCTTTGGGAGGTAATTAGGTTTAGATGTGGTCAATAGGATGGAGCCCCCAGAATGGGATTGGTGCACTTGTAAGAAGAAGAAGAGATACCAGAGCTCTTTCTGCCATGTGAGTGAGAAGCCAACCTAGAATTGAATCTCAGCAACAGCTGAATTTATTGGCATTTTGGTCTTGAACATCCAGCCTCCGGAACTGTGAGAAATAAGTGTCTGTGGTTTAAACTACCCCAGACTATAATATTTTGTTATAGAAGCCCGAGCTAAGATACAGAAACAGCCCCTTGTGGCCTCCTGAACATGCCTCACAGAGCAATATTCTATTATACTATACTGTCTGCCTCTCTGTGTCTCCACAAGACTTCAAGGTTCGCAGACTGGTCTTTCAACAGGATGTCTTTTCAGCAACCAGCAGAAGACCTGGAGCCGAACAGGTGCTCAAGCAACAATTGGTGAATGAAAAGGCCAGTGAACAGCATCCAACTTCTTAAAAGCTCAGCGGTGACAACAAAATGTTACTGTTGAGAGGATGCAATTTAGTTTGTGGGGTACATAGCAAACATATCTTGAAACTATGTTTGCCAAGCAAGCACACTGTTCTTACCTAGATTTTGTGGTTGTTTGAGTCAGCCTGGGGAAGTCTGATAGCTGAGGAAAAGGAGATGTTAACCTCCCCTCAGGCCACCCCTCTTCGCAACTACAAAAGCCTGGTGGTTCTGTGAGCCTCTGTTGAGATAAAGTGCTTTTAAGGAGACCAGCTTGCTTGTGCCTTTCTCTTCTAAGGCTGTAACCACAGATCTTAATCTCCACACAAAGTTGAGATGTATCTCTAGACATGCTTTATTCTAAAGGGCATGGAGGAACAAGGAAGGAGGGAACACGTTTAGAGGGGAGAGAGAAGGTAGGTAGGTAAACATTCATGTTCCTAAAGAGAAATGCCTTCCTGTTGGGTAAGGGCAGCAGCAAGTCACCCACTTCCATCCTCCTTGCAGCCTTCTGGCTGTCCATCTGTCTGGAGCCCATCTTGTTGCTGCACAGGAGGGAAGGAGTTGAAGTGGGCAGCTGGGTTTATGATAATATTTTCACATCAGCCTGTTCGGCACCCACACACTACACAAAACATATGACATGTGATATTTTATTCCCTTGTATTGCTAACTTGCAATCTATGTTGCTTTGGGGCCTCCTGCTTTTGAATGAGATTTGGGAGAGAACCAAATGGCAATCTGTGCCTCTAGCGTCCCATTGACAAGGAGGCAGCTAGCTTCAAACCGGGATTACTGATTTCCATTTCAAAACTGCATTCAATTTAGTTGATTTAAACGACCTGACTTTTTTCTGTGAAATGACTATGGCATGTGAGCTGAGCCAGTTGCTCTTTGAAAGGCATAACCACACTCCCTGCAGGGACTGATGGAGCTCTGACACCCAATGTTTATCTAAAAACAACGTTTTATTATTGTCGTTCAATTAGTCTAGACAGCGGACACAAATGACTTTCTACAGCAACATCCTAGCACTGTGTGTCACACATGAAATGCCATAGACTGCTCTAATAGCTAGCTAATAAAATAAAAATGCACCCATATTAACTTCACAATTATTCAAATCGTCACCCTTTCTCCTGAAATCTCTTCTTAACCTAGTTACATACAATATTTTCACTTTAGTAAAAGAACATTAACTCCAGTAATCAACAATTCTGTTCTTGATTTATTTATGAACAAATAACAAAGGTTCTTCTGAATGTAAACTTTGGAGTGGAGTCTATTTTCTATAAACAAACTAGCATATTTTCCCCTTCAAGGTCAAAGTATTATTGCCTGTAGGGGTTTTTTCCTACACGCTTTTTTTTCCCCTAAAAATTGCACAATCTGTCATTTCACAGACACCCACTAAAAGCCACTCCTAATCACTTGCAGAAGATAAGTTTGCCCTGTTTATACTAACTGCTGTGAAAATGCTATTATACGCAAATGTTTCATCTGTTTTGCAAACATATGCTTTCACATACACATACCACAGAGGCAGTTGCCTGAAATAAGAAACATCCTTTGAAAAAGACAGAAATAAAATGCATTGAGCCACTCATCGTGAAAGCATGGGTGACTGATATTTAGAAATCACATGCTCTATTGACCACACTAGAAGCAAACTCTTTGAATGGAAAGATGCAAGCTAACTGATTCATCCCTTAATTTGCAATTGAAGAAGTTGAAGGTCAGAGAAGTAAGAGATAAGGAAGGTTTAGCAATCCCATTAATGACAAATGAATGAGTAGAACTCAGGTGTTCCAGTGACACTCCTGGGAGTGGTAGGCAACTGAAACACGTAGAATCTGGGTAGTAAAGATCCCTCCTCTTAGCTGGATCGTGAGATATGGATGCTGTGAATGCCATAGTTTAGGTTTAGTTGTTTAGCTGCATTGCAGCTGCTCCCATTTCCCCTTGCCTATAATCCCTTTTCCCCTATCTTTACCACCCCCCACCCCCGAAAAAAACCCACAGGCACCCTTTGGTAATACAACATTCCTAAAGTTTTCATTTGAATTTAATTTGTATTTGGAATACATCCAGACCAAACATAAAGAAAATCTCAAAGCCGGCACTCTCCTCCCTTACGGCCCCTGCCAAACTCCCCTTGGTTGCTGCAATAGATGAGGACCAACATTACCTCATGTCTCAAAACTCCATCTCTGGGCAGGCCTGGTCTCACCTCCCTGCTCTCTCTGTGGGGGGAGAAGATGGGGGATGATGTTGGCACTGTGAGAGAAATTCCTCTTTTGCCCACAATCAGAGAAATTACATTGTTGGGGCTAAAGGTCCAAAGTGGAGGAACCTCCCCAATATCTCTAAGGATAGAGGTAGGAGGCCAACAATGTACTTGGACTTGAGAGGTCAAAGTGCTGTCCTCTTGAGCATGCTTCTTTTTTATTTCGTTGGACTGAGCTTCTGCCATTTTGTCAGAACAAAAGGTGTTACAGGTTATCACCAATGCAGCCCTGAAGAGTCAAGTGACCTAATTTTGGTGCCCAGCAAAATGCCTCGGTCACTTAACATCTCTGAGTCATCTGCCGTTAGGCACGTGTCTTAGCACCTCTCTATCTCTGTTTCTCTAGCCCACACATTTTTGTAATATTCCTCTCCTTGCTTCCTGGGGGTGTGGACCACTCGAGCACACAATGTCATCTCAATGCAAATTCTTATTTGACCCAATCTCTTCCTTTTACAGAATGATAAGTGTCAAGAAGAAGTAAGAGTTGTCTAATAGTGGAAATGAGTGTTCTTTTATTAGATATAAGCCGTTCCTTAGGGATCCTCTGTCTTATATAAGCCTTTAAAAGCAATATATTTTTAAAATAATGTCAAATTCTTTCAGATTGGTGTCAGTTGGTGAGTTCTTCTAGCTCTGCCTGCCCTCAAAGGGTGAAGTACCATCCCCATCCGGAGGCTGCCTGACAGCTAGAGCCCCGGCTGAGCGATGGGTTTCCTTTGTTTCCGCTGGCCAATGTTTCAACGGCCCACTTGTAAGACTTTCCTCAGGAAGCCACACATGTGACCCTCAAAATAGGTGGGTCTCTGGGAGCTACCCACCCTGAATTGTTAAGCTTTCATCCTTATTGAAGGTTCTGGCTTTTCTTGCCTTCTGAAACCACAAAGCAGTTAGAGATCCTAATCACTCAATACGAAGTCACTTTGGCACCCACAATCAGATGTCACCTGGGGTCACAGTTGCCTGTCTGTGGTGGAAAGTTTCAAGCAGTTGCAGGTGCTTTCTTGATCTGCCAGTTGACTCAGAGAGAGAGCCTTGAAACCCAATGGGAAGGTGGTTTTCTGAGACATGTTAAAAATATATTTTCATTTGTTTATATGTGAGCCATTATTTTTAGTCTGAGGAAGAGGTCTGACGGGGGATCTGGAGGCTCCGTGGTGGCATGGCAGAGCTAGCAGGATTTGCACCTGCACAAAACCAGTTGCTTGGGTGCCTCTGCTTCTGGGTGGTTGCCTCATCTCTCTCATTCCCTATAGTCTCTGAATGCTGCACAAACTGATCTTGGATCTGCCTTCTCATCTAATGTCTTTTTCTCCACAGGCCACCAGCACCAGGCATGCCACACTTGAGGGGCCAACAGCTGAGCTTCAGGTTTCAAAAAGCTCTTTTTTCCTGTGATGTGACAAGGTCTGTGACTTCAGAAGTCCCTACTTGCAGTGCTGACAACTGTGAGCTCAAGTTGCATCTTTCGGTCACACGAACAGGCTGGCTAGACTTCTCTAATCCAAATGGTTCCCACTCCATTGCAGGAGCTCCAGAATGAGTGATGGCCAGGAAATTTAAAAGGATACACTTGTCTTTCGGTATCTGGCTATAGGCATTCTTTCTGGAAATAGAAGAGGAAACATGTCTGTCCTCCACCTAAGGCTCCACTATGGGGGAGGTGGCTCCATACAGTCACGCAGGTATGTGTATAAACCAGAACAAAGTAAATGAAAGGCATGGACCCAGAGGTTCCCTGGTTGGCAGTGACAATCGGGTCAATGGCAGCGTCTGGGGCATTCACAGTGGCCACCTAGATCCTCTGTACCATGCACTGCTTCTGCAGAGTTTCTCTTACAAATAATTGTACCTAGTCTGTGTTTACCTGACCCCAAGGGATGACCTGCCAGCTTAGGGCTAGTGGGTCCAGTCAAGGAGCACTGCCCACACTCTTTGGGACTCCTTTATCATTCATGCACACCAGCTTCAGGTGTGCCAGCAGCACCTGTGTCTCTGTCAGAGGGCCACCCTGAGTGAGGGTCCTGGGATGACTTTGCCTGCTTATAGAAGGCAAGCATGGGGATATGCTTTCTTCCAGGATAAAAGCACTTAACCAGTGAATGATAGATGGGAGGGGCGTATGAATACTCCAGCTTCTCTAGCCCCTCATCAGGACCCCAGAGAGTGTCACAGGAAGCTCGGGAGTGAGCTTTTAAGTCGCACCTCACTGCTTCCTTCCCCAGGACTTTGCAGGAGGCTGCACCTTACCTGGCATTCTCCCTCTCAGCAGACAACGCACAACGTACAAACCCCCTGCTGATTTCTCCTGAAAACATTCCTTAAATGAATCACGCAGGGTCTGCTTCTGGGGACCCCAACCTAAGACATAGACAAGGCACAAGAGCCAATGTTTGCTGTAAGACTCAGAATTAGTCCCCTCAGCTCAGATGGCTTCTCATCTCTTTGAAGTTCAGGCTTCCTAGGTCGTCTCCTAAAGATTCTCAGCATGAAAGAACCTGTCATCCTGCTACACAGGCATACGGACAGCTGTGTTCCCACTCCACAGAGTCTCTGGGGAAGCACACCTCAGGTTCAGCACCAAGGCCCTGGGGGATTCTGCCTCCATGGCCCTGATTCAGACTAGGCCTTGGCCAAAGCTTCTAACCACACAGTTACCCCGTGTTTTCCCTCCTTCTAACCCAACAAAAATCATAGCCAATGGAGACATTATACGTAAATACCAACTTTGAAAGCCCCTTTAGGTATCATTTCAGTTCCTTTTCCATTGTCTCCCCAGATCCTGGTGTTTTCTTGAAGGACTGTAGATTTCCTGGCACTTGGGAAGTCCAGCAGAAAATCGATTTTGTAGCTCCAGAAAGCTGTGCAGTAAACCCTTCAATTCCCCTGCTGAGAGCTGTAACTGTCTCCTCCCTCCCAGCCCTTTGCGCTGTGGAATTAACTTCTGCTGCTGGGCAGGGCAGTGTAGGCAGCAGTGGGTAGGGAGCAACGAGGGAAGTGAGGGTGCAGATTGGGAGAGCTACAGTTCCACAAGCTTGTCCCTCCTCCCTTTACATAAACTCCAAGAGCATCTAGTGTAGATGGAACACCAACATCGGTTTTGACATGGCATGCACCCAGGAAACTTCCCACAGATCAGTAAGCAGAGTTTTAGGTTTGTTGTGATCACTGTTGCTCTTGGCCCATCACTGGAAAAATTCTGAAGATGCAAGCTTGGCTTGCATCTGTGAGTTATTCCATGTCGATACACTCCACTGACATCAGGGCTTGTGGGGTGTGGGGAGAGGATGAAGAAACAGGAAGAGAGGTGTCAGAGGAGCTCTCCAAGTCCCAGTTCTTATATTGAGCTTCATGTACCGAAACCTGATGGCCTCATAATGATAGACTGGAACCTGCGTGGTCATGGAAAGTTCTGTTCCTAGGGCTGATGTATTCCTAGGGAAAGAAGAAGCTACATGGGAAGGAGAGAGGTAGAGTAAAGGAAGGGAATGAAGAATGCCATGAGCAGCAGCAAAATTTGTCTGTGGCCTTGCGCAGTTGGCTCAGAGGATAAAGCATCAGGCCAGCATGTGGACATCCTGGGTTCGATCCCCGGTCAGGGCACAAATGAGAAGCAACCATCCACTTCTTTCCCCTCTCTCACCTCTTTCTCTCCCTCTTCCCCTCACACAGCCAGTGGTTCAACTGATTCTAGCAATGGCCTCAGGAGCTGAGGCTGGCTCAGTTGATTCAAGCATCAGCCCCAGACATCACAGTGGTGGGTGCCGCTGGCAGGGGGTGCATGCAGGAGTCTGTCTCTCTATCTTCCCTCTTCTCCCTTAAAAGAAATATTGCCTTGTGTTTGTAATAAGTTATTCAAATTGTGCCAGGGATGCTGCCAGGGCCTGGCTTTTCCCCTTGGCCTACAGACCGGGAAGTCCAGAAGTGCATGGCTACCCTCCACAGGAGTATTGGGTTCAAGGAGGGATTTTCTTGAATTCCAACCTCTTGAGGACTCTGCCAACCCAGGTATGGGAAACAAGGGACTATACTTTAACTTTTTTTTCCTCTTTCTGTTCTTCCAATCACAGTGAGTAGATTCTGTGCTTGCAATATTGTTTTAATTAATTTTTTATGAAAAACAAGAGGAAGGGAGTTAAAACCAAAGCCTGCTATACAAAAGCAAAGCAATTTCTGGAAGGTCAGGAGCAGCTACTGGCAACTATGTCCAGGAGTTAGGAACAATTTGCTTGCTGTTTTGGGAGCAAAGCAGCAGAGCAAAGCCAGGCTGGAGAAGGCTCCCTTGGCATTACTCAGGGTTGGGTTGGGTTCTGCATTCACAGGCCTCTATGAAAGCTGACTGAGGAGGAAGCGCTGTCTGAGCAGCAGTCCATCGATTGTCCGAAGCTGATCTTGAGTGTTTAGGCCATGGAGCTTTTATGTGACCTGGGCTGAGTGGGATGAGTGGGAAAGCAGTGAGATACCTTTTATTCCCCATCACCTAGCACAGTGCTTGGCAAATATTTGGTGCTCACTGTGTGCTTGTCAGTGAAATGGGAGCTAACTTTTCACTGAGGTGGTGGAAACAGGATATAGAAGGAGCTGTTAAATGAAGGAAAACAGATAGGGATCTCCTTTATTTCTTGCTTTCTAACAGTAAAAATTAGATATACTATACCATTAATATTTCTGACAAAGATGTAAGCCATGTTTATTGCCTCTACTTTGAAAGCAAGTAGCCAGTCTGGTGTTATAGATACGAACATGGACTCTGTGGCCAGCCTGCCTGGGTCTGCATCCTCACTCGGCCATTTGAAGCTATCTGATCTAAGGCAAGTTAGTCAGCCTTTCTGTGTACTGGTTCTCCATTCAAAAATTTGTAATATTAACAAGACCTGTCTCATAGAATTGTTTTGACAAGTAATTGAGTTAACACGTATAGATCATACACAATGATGCCTGGCACACAATAAGTGCTATTTAACTATTATTGTTATTATTATTATAACTCTGGGTCAGTCATTGTACTCAGGGCTCTCTATATATTGTCATATATTTTACATACAGCACCTATTTACTTTATGTAATTGAGAAAACTTAATTTATAAAAAATTATATAATTTTTCTATGGTCAAGCATCTACTGATTGTTAGGCCACATGTTTGAGCTTAGATCTGTCTGACTTCAAAGCCTGTGGTTTTCCCTATTAAGCTACACGAAAGGGGATGTGTTTGAAGCTTTCACTGCTTGCCATCCTGTTGGCATTCTCTCAACCTCCAAAGCTTATGAAAACAGGGCACTGAGGTTAGATTCCACTGGACACTCACAGAAGAGCAATTGTACCTCCATCCAAAAAAGTTCTCAACACCAATGTGGTTCTAGCCCCTGTGGAATATCTAGAAGACATAAATTTAGGAGGTCTAACTTAGTGATCTAAGATTTCAAAGATTAGAAGAGAAAAATATGAAGGAAATGGAATAATTATTCTTTATTTCTGATTAGAAAGATAAACATTTCCTTTATTTATCTTATGAAGATTAAAGTCCCAGAACTCAAGAATAGAGTTCTCAGCTACTGCATATTAGAATACAAGAGAGCCCCAAATACATCCAATTACTCCATCTTGTCTATAGGGAAAACTAAGGCTAAGCTAGTTAGTATAGGACCACTTGTCCTGTGAGTAAAACCTCTGCCTACAAGACTTAGCTATGAATATTGACAGGAAAGGGGAGACCAATGAGGGGCAGTTGCTAAAAGAACAGAATTGCATTACAGTTCTGACTTCATGACCTTGTTCTCTTGACCTGAAAATTCTGAAATGAATCCCTCTGCATGTATCCAGAAATGATTCCTTCTGTAAGGTAGGCACTAGACCAGATAACCTTTTAAGTTTAATATATTGGAGGCATCTGAATCTTTGCTTCGTGGACATTTCCAGGTCATATTTCTTTGTCCAGTAAGATTTTCAATCTTACTTAAGCACCTGTACAGCTACTGTGTCTTGCCCTACCTACTCTTGGGGTTGAAACACATAGTTAGAAAAGAAGTAGTTGGTTGTTGTTGGATTTTTTTCTTGCAGTAGATTTTAAAAATCTTTTGAGGGAAGTATTGCGTACACACAGAAAAGCACACAGTTCAAGGTATACAGCAAAATGACCTTTCACAAAATGAAAATACCTGTGTAAGTACCAACCAGGTCAAAGAATAAAATATTATTACTACCCATAAAATCCCCTGTTGGTTTTCTCCCTTCAATTATTACCCTCTCTCTTCTCTCCAGATGTAAACACTATTC
Source organism: Saccopteryx leptura (assembly GCF_036850995.1). Lineage (NCBI taxonomy): Eukaryota > Metazoa > Chordata > Mammalia > Chiroptera > Emballonuridae > Saccopteryx > Saccopteryx leptura. The sequence goes on from NC_089505.1 coordinate 191,604,805, forward strand.
TGACTTATAACACCAAAAGTTAGTTTTATCTGTGTTTGGTCCACACATAAATAGAATTAAACATTATATATTCTTTCAGATTTGGCTACTTCTACTTAACATTATATTTGAAAGTTTTTCATGTATTTGGGTATAACAGGAGTTCATTTCTTTTCATTATTATATAGTATTCCATTCTCTAAATATACCATGATATATTTATCCATCTTACTGTTCATTTAATGGACATTTAGGTTATTTACAGTTTGGGGCTATAATGAATAATTCTGCCATGAACATTCTTGTATATGTCTTTTGGCACACATTTCTGAGGAGGCATAGCCTAGGAGTAAAATTGCTGAGACAGAGAGTATTTATACATTTGGCTTAGAGGAACTTGCCAAGAAGTTTTTCAAAATGAGTGTGCCAATTTACAATTCTACCAGTAGTGTGAATGCTCAAAATCCTTGCTAACATTTGGTGTTGTCAGTTTTTAAAATTATGATCATTCTGGTGTGTGTGTGGTAGTATATCACTGTGGTTTTAACTATCATTCCCCTAATGGCTAATGAAATTGAGTATGCTCTAAAATGTTTATTGTAAATCTGGCTACTTTCTATTGTGAAGTTTCAGATTATGTCATCTCATTATTTATCTTTCTCATATTGATCTATAGTTCTTATATATTCTAGAGATGAGTCATGTATAATGCAAATCACTTCTTTCACCTATACATTGTCTCTTCACTCTTTTAGTGGTGCTTTTTTGATAAACAGAATGTTTCAAATCTAAAGAAATAAAATATATGTTTTTCTTTATGATTAAAAGTTTTTGTACTTATTTAAGAATATTCTTTTTCCTACCAAAGATCAATGTTATCTTCTAGGACAAAGGTTGGCAAACTACAGATGGTGGTCCAATCCTGCCTTTGCAAAGAAAGTTTTAGTGGGACACTGTCACTTTTGCTCATTTACATATTTTCTATGGCTATTTTTGCTCTATAACAGCAGACAGTATGGTCTGCAAAGCCCAAAATGTTTACTATCTGGTTCTTCACAGAAAATATTTGCCAAGCCCTGTTTTAGAAACTTTATTTTGCCTATCACATTTGGTATTGGCACTTCCATGTGGTGTGTGGTACAGCCCAAACTTAGTTTTTTTCTGTATGTATATTCACTTAAGTCAATATCATATATTAAAAAGGTTATCCTTTCCCTCTGTAGTGTCATATATCACATTTATATATGTGCATCTGTCTGTTTCTGGATTTTCTATCTTGTTCCACTGGTCCATTTTTCTAGCCATTACCAATGCTGCTCTGTTTAAATTGGTCCATTTTTTTTTTTTTTTTTGTATTTTTCTGAAGTTGGAAATGGGGAGGCAGTCAGACAGACTCCCGCATGCGCCTGACCAGGATCCACCCGGCACGCCCACCAGGGGGCGATGCTCTGCCCATCTGGGGCGTCACTCTGTTGCAACCAGAGCCATTCTAGCTCCTGAGGCAGAGGCCATCCTCAGCGCCCGGGCCAACTTTGCTCCAATGGAGCCTTGGCTGCGGGAGGGGAAGAGAGAGACAGAGAGGAAGGAGAGGGGGAAGGGTGAAGAAGCAGATGGGCGCTTCTCCTGTGTGCCCTGGCCAGGAATCTAACTCGGAACTCCTGCACGCCAGGCCAATGCTCTACCACTGAGCCAACCGGCCAGGGCCTAAATTGGTCCATTTTTATAGCAAGTCGTGGTATCCTCTCATTTTATTTTTCTTCAAAATTGCCTCTACTATTCTTGAAACTTTGCATCTTTATATAAATTTTACAATGAACTGACAGTTTTCTCAAAACAACTTCCTGGGACTTGGATTGGCTAATATTTTACTTATTTATAATGATGAGCTTTCCCATTCATGATGTGATATATTTTTAAATTTATTTAGTTCTTCTTGAATTCCTTTCAATAAAATTTATATATATATTTTTACTTTAATACCTTGTATAGACTTGATAAGTTTATTTCTAGGTATTTCTATGCTATTATAAATTTATAATATAAATTTATATTTTATTATATAATATAAAATGTCAGCACTGGTTTTGTGTAAAAAAAAAAAAAAAAAAGGAACCAACTACAGACTATTCACCCACCATATATCATGCCCTAATAAAAATTTTGGGGAACCTAAAATGATATTCCTGTTCCAAGTAATAAAAAGATTTGGATGGGAAAAGGAAATGCAAAGTGCCCCCCCCCCCAAATATCACATTATATATATGTATATCTCGAGTTGTGCAGGTGGTCAGTTGCTCCTGGGACTTTCTGAATTTTGCAGTGCCAGATTCAGTCTCCACTTTCCAGCTGGGAAGGGTCTCGTCCATGATAATGTCATGGCATTGCCTCCCTTGGCTCGCCTTCTACTTGTGATATCAGTTTTTATTACAATGATGGTATCATGAGCTTTGGGGTTGTTTGATGGTCAATTTTTCTTCAATCTTGGATTGATCTGGTTTTAGCCAGTCCGTGTTGTTGACTTTTGTGACCACTGAAGGAGTTTACTGCAATAAACTGTTTCCCTCTGATCCAAGGTAGAGGTGGAGCCTCTGGAGAGAGGACTCAGTGGCTTTTCAGCCTGTGATATCCACTCTGACTTCATCAGTTCAACTGTCGAGAGCTTTCCCTGACTTCTTTCCATCCCACCTCATCAGGACTCCTGAGTCCTCAACCTGGTTTTTCACAAACTAGTTGTAAAACTACAAAGAATGTTCTACTTAACCTCCTTAGACGTCCGTTTCTGCACCTCTAAAAAGCGAGTTGACTAACATTCTCTGGTTTTACGGAAGAAGGAAAATCCTTTGGTTGCTGGTGCTTGTGGACACAGAGATGTCATAGGTATGATTTGAGGGATCTGACTGTCATGAGATATCTTAAAGAGAAGTTATCCCTCCCCTACTGGTTGGGTATGCTTAGAATGCCTTTGATAGAGTCAAAGCTTTTCAAAGAAATATCTCTGAAAGAGGAGCCCCCTGAGGTAAAAAGCTAGCAGAGACATAATAAATGCAAGAAGAAACTGCAGGAGCTGGGTACTGGTACTTGACAGGAACCACGGAGCCACACAGAGGTAGAGAAGGATCTGGCAAGCCTGGAGGCAGACGTGTAGTGAAGCTGGCAGTGTCTGTGTGGGAACTTCCCTTGTGGGTTTCAAAGAGGAAATGTATTAGGGTTTCTTTAGAAATCTTTAAGGGAAAATTTATACTCCATGGACAAGGAGGTGCTGCCATTTTTCTCAAAGTCTAAACGTGATGAAGGTAAGTGGGTAGAGCAGTACTGGCTGTTTGTGAAGAGTCATGCTCCTTCTTCCTGAGTAAAGTGTTGTTGCCCAGAAGGAGTTATTCTCTCAGAGCCTCTGTGCCCAGCACCCCTGTGTATCTGGGTTGAGCCAATAGAATATGTATAGAATTAGTGTTTGTCGCTCTGAGCCAAGGCAATTAAGAGGTTGTAGCCTCTCCACCCTCATCTTCTCTTCCATGCTTAGATATCAAGGACTTTCTATGAGACAGCAAAGTTGTGAGACCCAAGGCGCCTCCATCCTTGCATTACTGCACTGATGAAAGTGATGTGTCCACCAGGAACACCTGCATTGGACTGTTCCATGAATGTAAAATAAGCTTCGGTTGTGTTAAGACACTAGAGTTTGAATTTATTTCTTATAGCAGCAACAGCTACCTTAAATAATGTAGGTTAGTTTCTGAAATAATTCACAGTATTGGCAGAGAGGAATAATGTGCAATGTTATTTTATTACTGCCATATCATTTGAGAACAAAGATTTAAAAAGTGAGAAGGGAGGATAACTTAAAAGAAGTTTCCCAAATTTTAAGTCATTGGAGAATATTCACAATTAGTGCAAAAATGAAACAATAATGCCAAGACATAATATCTGTGCCTAATAGATTTGTATTCCCTCAATTTGCATTTTAATTTTCTTGAATGGGCTCATGACACCTTCTTATGTGCAATTCAACATTTAGCAACAAATAAGACTTCCTTCTCTCCGGGCTCTTCTTACTCCCACCTTCCTCCACCCCCATCCATATCCCTGCTGTCTTCTCCCTCCCAGAAAGCTCGTTTCTGGCAAAATAGTTTTCACAAACCAGGCATTCTAATAAATTAAGTGTCATCTCACAGTCACTCTGGCACCTCCCACAGTCCCCTGATTTCCATACTCCTCCAGCAATGGGAATTCTCCTTACAACTCCAGAAAAGAAAAAAAATGTGTTAAAAATTCTGTCTATAAGTAGAAAAGTTATGCATGGATTGTGATGGCTCTTTCACTTTTCTTTTTCCTTTTTTTGAAAATGTAAGAAGGAAGGTGATTTTCAAACATTGCCTATCCTCTCCTCTGAGAAACTAAAAAGAGTCGGTGCTGTTTTCCTTTTGGCAGTTGCGAAACTGGTTATGATTTAAATCCATAGCTCACCCTTCATCCTTTTGAGCAGGAGCTTCACAGACTGGCTTCTACCCCACCAAAGAAGAAAACTGAGGTGTTTGACAGTAGGGAAATTCAAGAGAATTTCAGGATAAAAAGAAAAAGACAGTATAAATCTTAGTTTCTAAACTCCTCATTTTACCAATGAGGTGGTTTAACTTGTCCAAAGTCATACAATTACCCAATGGTTTCTGGAAAATTAAGCTGTATCTAACTTTACAGTCCATGTCACAAGGAGTTTCAAGTACATGATCTTCCTGACTCATTACATCAGCCACATGGCAGTGATAAAATTACTTCTGGTAGAGATGTGAGGGGACATAAGGGTACTAAGGAGAACGCCAGGTCTTAGGACCTAGCCCCTCACCACTAAATCCATGTCCTTAAGGCCACTCTGTATTTTCTTCTTTCTTGGGGCACCAACTATGCATCAGACACTTGACTAGGCTCTGTGAGTTACCTAGACAAAAGGCAGGACTTCTGCCCTCAAAGTACATGCAGATCCCTGAGGGCAGGAAAACAGACGACTCTGAGCCAGTATAGTAAATGTTCATATGTTTTGCTCTTGGCATCCAATCACTTCCAAAGCAATGGCTTCTTTTCTCGGGAAGAAAACAGTGGCAGTAGCAGCAGCAGCAACAGCCAATCACTGAATCATCCAGTGAGGAGACACCAACAGCTTTGCTTCCCAACTAAGGAACATCTTACCCAATTTTCCTCTCACATGTCTTCACCACATGTAGGTTTGGAACCGTGGAAGGCTTTGGAAACGAAAGATAATGTGCTAATAGGATGTTAAAGCAAAACCACCCTCACCACCCACTCCCAGAGGTAGTTGTGTAAATGCCTTATTCCTGAGCCCACTCATTTCACTACTCCAGCTCCTGGCACTTTGCTAGGTTTCAATGTGTTGAATACCAAGAGAGCTCAGAGATTGCTTTTGGCAAAGGGCTCAAAGCAGGCAGATCCAACCCTTCTAGCTGTCTTTTTCTTGTTGCCAAAATATAAGACACTTGATTTATAGGAAACTCATGTGAATTTTTTTTCTAATGAATAACCTGAAATTGCAGTTAAAATTAAGCAGTGGAGGAAAACTGGGAATTAGGAGAACTAAGGTTTAGTCCTGAATTTACTACTTACGAATTGCAACCCTTGGACAAGTCTATTTACCTCTGGGCTTTCTTGTTTGTTTTTGGTCCAAATTAATTTTATTTTATCTTTCTTTTTTTTTCATCTTTGAAATGTGAATAAAAAAGGGGCCACATACTAAACCTGATGGGCTCAAGGGAGGCCAGCATGGCAACTTTACAAACTCAGAGGCTTAAAGTAACCACACAGGATGGTCTGAAATGAAAACTTTTTTAACTAAAGACATGTCACGGCAGGTAGTCAGGTTCTGGGCTGATGCCTTTCCTCACAAAGATCAATCTTTACCTTAACTGAGCCTATCCATTGTCTTTCTGCATCTAAGATAACATACCTTTGGATTGTCAGGATACTTTCTTCCCTGTGCCTCCCCCCCCACTTTAAAGCACAGCCACTCCACTAGAGCACTGACCACAAATCCCCCCATTGTTATTATCATGTTAATTGTTAACTGTTAACTATCCTGTACTTGCTTATGTAAAAGAAGTATGTGTTAATGTGGTTTACATTTTATCCAATTCCAAAGATTCCTTTGCTTTGCTTTATTCCACCTCTCTAATCTATCACCAGTGGATTTCATGTAACCCCCTTACTTCTTCCCCTTCGATTCTGATGTATAAAATAACTGGTGAAACTGTCATTTTCTGGAGCATTTCCTCAATCCATTGAGATTTTACTTCCTGGCAGTTGTCATCATTTTGGCTCAAATAACTCATAAAAATTCTTACTGGTTTGGATATTCCTTATGTTGACAGAAATAAGAAGCGTGGACTAAATTATCTCTAAGGTTTCTAACAATTCTGACACTATAAACACTGAAAATTTTGTTACTTCATTTTAGAAAACACTTATTGAATGTATATTCCATGCCAGTCATTGTGATGGGCACTGGGTAAAAAGATAAAAGTCCCAACTCCCTTCCACATAGCCAACAGACTCAGTAGAGGCAAGCAATTCAACAGTGAGCTCAGTGGGAGGTGTGGGGTTGCAGTGCTGTGCATGGGAGGCTGAGGGGCACAGGAGAAAGGCACAGTGTCCTTCCTGATCCACTTTTGACCCTTCAGCACTGAAGGGGATCAGAACATGCTACCCCAAAATATGTCACTTTGGCATATCAATTTTTTTTGAGCTAACAGCGCTTGAGAAACAGCAGCTGCAGAAGGGCTCTCTTTTCCCCCCCTTTTACCTTAAAAGTAGGACACAAATATCACATAAGAAAGGTCCACTTTCTAAAGGAGGAGGTAAATGCTCTTATCACCCAAAATGTGGAGATGATCCCAAGATCAATCTGTACAAATAAATCTACTAATATAATCTTTCTTTCCATTTCTTTCCCCCACATATTTCCTAGTCACTTTTCCATAATTTACCACCCCAGCCCAGATTCTTTTTCCCTTGTATTGTCACATATCCTCCATTTATCACTCTATGTGGAAATGGTATTCAAACTGGCAGGCCTATCTACTTCTTTGAGTCTTCATTTCTTTTCTATGCTGTCTTTTATCAGTGTAATTCTCAGGTCCAGCCACAGAATGTAAAAGGCCAAAGGACAATTCTTTCCTCCTCTACTACCTTTTACTCTTCCCTGGGAGGCAACAAGGTGCCTGGGCCCTCTGACTTCTTATTGGTTTCCACTAATAAGGACCATTTGGGGATTTTAGAGGGAGAGAGATGGGAGCTCAGAGCATTAAATAGGTATCCTCCCTGGGAGGATAACTCAATCAAAAGTCATTACTCATCCAAACTAACCAACCTTCTGATCTAGGGATGGTGGCAGCTCTGTGGCTGCTACTGGCCTAGTTTCTACCATCAGTTCTTATGGTTATATTTATATCTACCCACAATTTCAAAAGTCCTTTATAAATAAATCCTCTTCAAATTTAGACTGTTCAGAAGGTTCCATCTGTTTCCTGTTGAGACCCTGGTTAATATAAGCAAAAAACCTACTTTTGAGATGTGTGTACACTGGAGGTAATCAGGGGAATAGTGAGAGGGAGAATGGGAAAGGGCAGAACAGATGAACAAAAACGTGTCCCGAGCAAAACAAAGCTAGGTCTTGAAAGATGTCTTGCAACTAGGTCACTAAAGAAATGCCGAGAGGGAGAGATAATGTAGAAGAGTAAAAGGTGGATGTTCAGAGACACGAGAATTTTCTGAGGGAAGGTCAAATAGTACAATATTCAAGATGACTAGAAGGAAGAACTGATGAGGAGAGGGGATGGTAAGTGATGAAGCTGGAGGGGGAGGAAAGGGCAAAGTCATGAAGAATTCTGTATATTGTGTTTGTGAATCCTAAGAAGGGTGTGAACTTGAGAAGGAATTTATCTGATGAGATGGATTCTCTATGATCAACTGGTAGCTCAAATTTTATGAATAATAAGTCTGGTAGCTATTTGCTGACAGGGGCTTCTCACTAAGAAGAACCTCAGACTGAACTCTTGGCTTCTAACACTACACCCTGCTCATTCACTCCCGCTGAGTCAACTACTTCAGGGAAGACCTGGTTTCACCTTTTGATTGAGACCTGCCTCATCCAATTGGAACTGCTCTGTAACAATCAGTCAGAGTGCATTAAATATCAATCAATTAGACTGAACAATCAGATCAATCAGAACTTTATAAATTTGGATACCTCATTTATATAAAATAGATTTAATTGGTACCCTTTGTCTCAGTGGAACACACTTTCAGTTTCCACTAGAGGCTGTATTTCCAGGATCTGCAAACTGTTTCACCTGAACAAAGTCTCTCTTTCAGTACATCTCTGTGGGAATTTTGGTTTATATGTTAGTGAGTTTGGATTCTACCCTGAAGAAAATGGGAAATATTGAAAGACTTTTTAAGCAAAGGAGTAACATGATTAGGTTTGTATTTTAGAAGAATACTCTGGTGAACAGTGTGGAAGAAAGCAGGACTGAAGCAGGAAGATTGGTTGGCAAGTTTATTCAATGACCAAGGCAAGAATCAGTGACAATTTAGAATTTGTCTACAGTGATGGGGTATGAGTGGGTGTATATGAAAATTATGGAGGAATAGTGAGAATTTGGTGGGAAACTGGTGAGTCCAGAGTGATTCTCATGTTGTGAGGGTAAGTTGATAGATGGTAAAATAATTTTGTCAACAAAAAAAAATCCTAAAGGGGAATCGAAATTCAATTCATTCTTCATTCATTTTTTTTCAATGTACTAATGAATTCCTGTTGATTATTAGCTTTTATCAAACATTTAGCTTATATATTGCTCTTCCTTTAGTGGCTTCTGTTTTTATCACCCAGCTAATGGGGATAATATTAGTTCCTTCCTCATATTTAAGAATTAATGAGTGGATGCATGCATTGTTCCAGGCACAGAATAAGTATTCAATAAAGGTTATTTTCAAAGCCAATGTGTGTAAATTCAATTTGAATAGTCATAAAACTTATTTTCTCACTCAATGAATACTTTTTGAGTGCCTACTTTGTGCCTAACATAGTTTATTTTTTATGTGGACAACTGTTGAAAAGCTGTGAATAAAAGGCTTAAAATATTAAAATAATTTCTGTATTTTTTCTTTGTATCCTGTCTCTTTCTCTCTCAGCTTTCTTTTCTAAAAATGTATATAACTTCTGTTTCCAGAAGGACAAAAATCCAGAAAGCGAAAATTTAGAGAATGTAAAATAACTTGCCTGAATTATTGGTTCATAGCTTTATAATGCACGCAGGATAGTTGGACATTTATAGATTCCATGAGCTGTTTAATATCTATTTGTGGAGCACCACCATGTGCAATCATCTTGGATTCATTATGTTTTTTCGTCTGCCCAATGAGTCATAATGAGCCTATGAAAATGTAAAATAATGGGTTTGAACTGGAGGAAATGAAGTAACCGCCAAAGTCAGATATAAAATTATTCTTATATGCAGTCTTTGAGAGTGATCAAGACAAGGAAGTTATAGAGGCCCAATTATTACATGCACACATGTGCACACAAACTTTAGAGAGAGCTTACAGTAAAGGGGAGGTAAGTGGGGAGCCCTAAGAACAAGATCCTTAAAAGTGGTAGGTTGCAGATCTATAATTTCATTAAGATTCAAACAAGTGGGGGTGGGAGCTCCAGTAATGCAGAAGAAATAAAAACGCCAGTGGAGACCTTTTTGAGAAGATGGAGCCCTGTACTGAGAAGATAAAAGAGACTTTATATTTCAACACTTAAAATGAAGAGGAAGAGATCATTTCTACACCAAGGCTCAAGAAAAAGGCTTCATTTCTCCCTATTAATATCTGTTTCTTCTAAAAGGCCAGTGGAAGCAAGCAGGACAAAAGAATTCTGTAGGAACATAATGAAGAATGCCATCTGTAATGGGAGGCATATTAAAAAAAATTGTGATATTCTTTTTCAGTTTGCCAGTATAGGTCTCTCTTCCTAATTGGTCATAGGGTCATCTGCCCAGAGGTCTGTGTGTGTGTCATACATGGTATGCAAAGAGAAAAAAAGAATTGATATTCAGCTTTTGATATTCAAATTCAGATTTAAAACAAGCTAATAGTCTTGCAAGAAGACTTTTTATTCTGAGATCATTTCTTCCTTTGGCCTATTAAGCATGAACCAGAGGCACCCAAGACCTTAGATTTTTTCTACAGGTAGAAAAGTTATTCCTTCATAGGAACATATAGGCTTTGAGGCTTTTTACTCTATAAAAGGGAGAGATGCCATAGGGGAAGGTAGGAAAGCCCTAACTTTCTTGTCCCAGGAGATGATGAGAAGAAGAATGAGGAGAGTGGAGAGGAAGAGTTGAATTAAGGATATCCAAAAAGAGTTGATGCATACTAAGGACCGGGGGCACTGAGAGAAAAATACAAGAGCCCATACTTGTTAAAAGGATAGGGTGGGCTCTATCCCTCATTAAAGGGATTGGGGGGGGGTTGAAGACAGGCTCTATTTTGCACTTCTGGGGGATTATGTCAACCCCCAGTGTGAGAGACAGAATATACAAATAGACAGTGGCCCCACTTAAAAATAGAACTCTGACCCACCATCTGTAGCAGTCCCTCCAGAAAACCAGTCCTTTATCCATAATAATCAGCCTAGAAAAGCAGCCTGCTATAAATCAGTCTTGTAGGAAGCCTAATTGCTATCTCTAATGACAACCCAGGAAACTAAACAATAACTTCTGTGACTGTCAGCCCCAAATGGTCAAGGCTTGATTAATTTTGATTAATAATTGACAGCTTCTCTAATTTTTGTCTCTGTTTTAAACTTAGAACCAACCAGAGAAAGCTAAGTATACACATGGCAAACCCCACCTCTAGTTAGCTTACCTACAGCTTCTCCATGCCAACAGCCTCTTCCAATCAGGACACTTCTGAAGCCTCCCCCTTCTTCCACTGTAAAGCCTTCCCACTCCCCTGCCTGTCTTTGAGACTGCCAAAAATGCAAGTGATAGTGGCTGGCTTCCTTGCTTCAGCAAGCTCAGTATAAATAGGCTTTGCATTTCTCATTTGGTTGATCTTTCATTTCCATAGTAGAGAACACTTAAAATGAAGCCAGTCAGTCTAACCTGGGGCCTTATGACAGGTGCATTGGTCTGAATGTTTGTGGCCCCCTAAAATGCATATATTTAAGACCTAATGGGCAATGCAATGGAAATAGTGGATGGGGCCTTTGAGAGGTGCTTAGATCCTGAGGGTGGAGCCCTTATAAATGGGATTGGTGCCCTTATTAAAAAGACCCCACAGAGATCCCTTGCCCTTTCCAGCATGTGAAGACACAGAGAGAAGTCGATAGTCTGCAACCCAGGAGAGGGCTCTCATCAGAATCCAGCCCCGCTGGCACCCTGATCTTGGCCTTCCACCCTCCAGGGTTATAAGAAATAAATTTCTGTTGTTCATAAGCCACCCAGTCCGTGGTATTTTGATATAGTGGCCCCAACAGATTAAGACACGGTGTGGGCCACCTATCCTGGAAAATAGAATGAAGAATACGAGTTCTAAGTGTTAAAACAGCCAATGCAGAGAGGAGGTTAATTCACCCAGAGAGAACTGCCAGCTTGAACCAAGACAGAGGCTCAGAACAAGTGCTATCCTGGTCCATCAACCTTACCTGTAAAGTTTAGCAGGGTAGGTAGCAAGCAGGTGGCTCAGAGTCATTGTTCTGGAGGCCACAAGATCCAAATATCCCGGAGCTGTCCAAGAAAACACACAAGCCTCATTCCTTTCTTACATACCCAGAAGCAATCTTGAAGAGGAGCAAGAGAGAAAAGTGGGAGTGTGAAAAATGGGAGCGATTGAGCACTTTTACTCAGAGAGGCTGAGTATTAGCTAAAGGGCCATTCAAATGACTGCATTACTGACTTTGTTATTTCCCCACTAAGCAGCTCACCCAGAAGAGCAGATCAGTTATAAGCAAAATATTAAAACTATATTTTCTCTGCATGTATAAATTGTAGTATAAGCAAATTTTGAAAACCCATAAGCATCAAAATGAACATATTTTTCTGGTACTGAGCTAAACAATTCTGCGATAAAGTATAGTTTCCTGGTTTTGAGCTGAACAGTGCTCAGCCAAGGCAAAAATAGCTTAACTACTTGAACCAATAAATACTTGCTCCTGAAAAATCAAATGGCAAAACTACTGAAATAGCTCACTTAAGAAGACTAGCAGGTCACTCTTCAGAGCTCACTGATAGATTCTCACCTGTGTGCTGATCAATCCACAGATATTGTGTCATAAATTCTGCCCACTCCTAACCTGTTCTCTGCCTTACAGAACCCACCTTAAAATCACCGAGTATAGGCTCTAAAACCCTGATGAATTCACCCCTGACCTCTCTCTTCTGAGATGTTACTAGATTCTACCAGAGAGATATTCCTCTTATTGCAACAAGTCAAAAATACCTGGCTTTGTTTAACCAGCAATATTTTCCCTGGCAGTCTTTTTGGATGCTCCATAGCCAGTACGCATGATACTTTAAGGTGTATGGTCTGGTTGTGGGATGTAGGGGGAAACAGCCACACACAGCCAGTTCAGCACATGGCAATGGAAAATGGGTGAGTTCCTTCTCAGCAAAATTGGCTCTGACTCAGGAGACCAAAGGCCAGAAGGATATACAGAAGAGAAGCTACACGCACCCTACTAGCAAACATAGGGTAGTTTCTGTGCATGGGACAGACTGATCCCACCACTATTATGTTCAGTAATTCCCTGCATATAGAAAGAACAGTAATTAAATGTAAGAAGAAATAGCATTAAAAAATCAAACATCTACATAAATATAATGGGTAATTGGGAACACACAACTTAGAGGACTCATTTTTTCCTGTTTTTATAGCTTGTATTAAATTGATTCAGTATTTTAAAAAGAAGGAAGAAGAGAAGAAGAAAAAGAAGATGGTCCAGATTTTCTTTTCTTTTCTTTTCTTTTTATTCAGTGACAGGTGAGAAGGCAGAGAGACAGACTCCCACATGTGCCCCAACTCAGCAAGCCCCCTACTGGGTTATGTTTGGTCTATCCAAGGCTGCTGCTCCATTGCTTGGCAACTGAGTTACTTTACCACCTGAGGCGAGGCCATGATGCCATCCTCAGTGCCTGGGGCCAACTTGCTCAAACCATTTGAGCCATGGCTGCGGGGACTGGGGTGGAGGGGGGGAGAAAAAGGAGGGGTGGAGAAGCAAATGGGTATTTCTCCTGTGTGCCTTGACTGAAAATTGAACCTGGAACTTCCATATGTCAGGCCGATGCTCTACCACAGAGCCAACCGGCCAGGGCTCCAGATTTTCTATGGCTCTTGTGGAGCAGACAATTTCATGCTCTCCTTTATAAGTCCATGCCTAGAAAGGCTAAGAAGATAAGAAGACAGTTTCCCGGCTTCATGTGTCCCCTTTGCATACCCACTTAGCCAGTCCCTTCCAATGGATCTAGGGCCCACTGCAGGGCCCCAGGGGTTGGCAGAAGGTCCAAAATCAGGTTGCATGTTGCCCAAACAAACATTTAGATTGTATTTTCCCATCAAGCATTAATTGCTTGGGTACCCCATTCTGCAAATTTCACCTGTGTCACTCCCAACACCAAATGCCTCACTCCTTCTCCTGGGATGTCAGGTGAGGAGTGCAGTCACCTGCATCTCTTTTTGGCCCCCAGATTAGTGGCTTCCCATTTGGGAAGCATCTGGAACCCTTGCTCAGCTCCTCCTGGGCTGAGCTGCCGTGCCCGCTACCAGTTCTGATTATACCTGCTTGCTTTCTTGGGCTTCAATGGCCTTGCATCAGACTCCAGAAAGATGTCTGTCTGGACAGCAGCTGGCCTTTCTTTCTCTCCTCTCCACCCCATCCCCACCCACATGGGAGGCCCAGAGTCACTGAACTCCCGCTGTGACACAGCAGAAAGGCACTCATTTCTTTTGCTGTCAGACACCATCCTGTTTCTGTTCTCCTTATGTTGCTACTGACAAGACCAGAGAGTCACTCTCTGTTCCTAAGCAACTTTTTTCCCAATATCTTTTTGTCTAAATGAGGACTTCCAACCCTGACATCTCCTTCCTTCATCATAATACCATATTGTCATAGCAAGATTGTTTGGACAAAATAAGATTATATAACAGGGAGGAAGGAACTCATGGGGAGACAAATATATCACTTCAAATGCTTAAATGTAAGAAAATATAGCATTTATTTTGTGAAATTCTATAGTGCTGAAACAGTTGGTGGAAATTATAGGAAGGAAGAATTAATTGTCTTACCATTAGTGACATTAAAATGAACAAGTCTACTTGTCAAGTTTCTAAATTTGGGTGCGTATTATTTGAGTACATGCTGTCTATGAAAAGTGATTTGTGCACTTTTACATAGTTTTTTTTTTTTCATTAAGAAGTGTTTTTAAAATAAACAGGTCCATCTCCTCATGTTTGTATTTCCTGTTGTGGAGCCCAGAAGACATCAGGTTGTAAGAGCGCAAAAGATGTCTTATTTGGACCAGCATTGGAAAGTCATACCTAAGACAGAGTCAGGTAGCATCTCAGTTTTCTTGGATTTTATGATTCTATTTTCTGGTTCTTCCTAAAACAGAATTAGCACAGTGTGCAGGCTCTTGCCACCACCAAAATCAATCCTCAAGAAACCATAGACACAGAGGACAGATGGGTTCCAGGAACAGAGACCTTCAGTAGTCACCAGGTGACAGAAGCTTGTCTTCATTTGCTGTGCATGTGGGAGGCAGGTGGCTGAAGTCCGGTTGCTGGGATAGTGGCCAGAAGTGGCAGAGGCAGAAGAGGTTGCAAGAAAGCTTTGAAATCTGCTCTGGTCCTCCACCCCACTCCCATCTCTAGTAGCCTGAGGACTAGAGTGGTTGCCCTTATGACAAGTGGTTGCAGTGGCTCAGCCCCGGTGCCCGCTGTCTGAGAGCTTGGGGGTGCGAACAGTGCTAACATCTGGGCAGAAGAAGCCCTGACGGAAGGGGGAGTTATGATGTCTGAGCAGCTGCCCTCACACTGTCACTCCCTGCCACCCCCCACCCTGAGGGTGTCCCTCCCACATGCAGCCACCTGAAGACTGCCACCTCCCAATGCAGATTCAGTGTTCAAAGTCAAACATAACCAGGGAGGTTCTGGTGGAATGTTGGACAGCGGCTCTGGGGTGTTGGGGGCACATACTCAGGGCTCATGCCCTGCCTTCTTCCTAACGCCACACAGCACAGGAAGACTGCAGCTGCTGCTTCCAGGGGACGGTGAGCTCATTCCAGTACAGCTAGACCCCTGAAAAAGCCTGCAAACTGCACAGCAAATACCTTCTGATGCAAAAGTATTAGAAGGGCTAGGGTTTAACCTGATCATGATAAATATAAGTGATGAAATATAGGAAGGTATTATCAACATAAAATATTGTGAAGAGAAAAGTTGAAGCACTAGATATGAAAATAATACAGGTTCAGCTACACTGCTGTCCTAAGTTATGCATTTATTTCTCACAACAGGAGACAGGTGCTATTCTTAAGCCCATTTTACAGATGAAGATATTGAGGCACAGAGAGGTTAAGTAACCTGCCTGTAATTATAGACAGAGCTAGAATCTGAAGACAGTCTATTGCTGAGCCTGGCCCTTGCCCACTATTCCTGGTCTCTTGTTGGGTTAAGAATCACCGTGGAAGGAGGTAGTGGTGGAATGGAGGCAGCTAAGGAATGAACTGTGGATTGGAATTTTAGATTGAGGACACTTCCTGAAGGATGAGGAATGTATAAAGTGATAGAAAGCTAAGACATAGAGAGGATAAAGTGTCAACACTCAGATTATAACAAAACTGGAAAGAGAAAAAGAGTGAAAAATAATAGAATTTTATGATTCTAACCAAATTGTTTAAGGAGTGTCCTTATACCTCTTTTGAACTGACAAGGGTGGAGTGAGTTTCAGTACCTACGATATCAGCCTGTCTTGTTCCTGTGACTGGTGGGGGAAACTTATCAACAAAATCGTGACACCTGAAGTCCCCGCCCTTGCTGGCTTCCATTTAGAAGGCCGCCCTGTTGAGGTAAATGGCCAATTCCAGCACTTGGGGCTTGCACTGAAGGAACAGCAGAGTGGAGAAAGCAGTCACAGAAAGGTTTGGGGAGCAGGGAGGCTACCTGGTCTCCTCTCTGAGATATGGCTAGCTAGACAGACATGTGGAAAGGACAAGAGGGAAAGGGCATTCGTCTAGATCAGAGCTCGGAAGATTATGGCCCAAGGGCCAAATCCAGCCAGTGGCCTGTTGTAGCCATCTTTTACTGGAACACAGACATGCCCAATCATCCACCTATTGTCTAGGCTGGTTTTGTCCTACAAAGGCAGAGCTGAGTAGTTGTGACAGAGACTGAATGGCTCCCAAAGAGAACATATTATTTACTATCTGGCCCTTTATGGGAAAATTTTGCAGAACCCCTGACCTAAGCTAGTGCTTCCCAAGACCTAGCAAGGCATTTTAACTCCTGCTGTCAGCCCCTCCCTTCATACCACCACACCCACTCATGACTGACTCTTCCTCTCCCCCCACCTCCACTCCTACCCAATTCCTGGGTTAAGTAACTGGAAGTCATCTCTCATAGGCAGGAAGTTCAGATCCTTGGTTTGTGCCTCAGCAATTAGAGGGTGGTTCCTATTCTTCTGTTTCCAATATGGGGCCCACTTATAAATTCAGGTGGGGCTCAGCCTTCTTGATGGTGGGTGGAGTGAAGAAGGGAAAAGCCATAACAACCAGAGGGACTGGGCCACAAGCAGCTCTCTCTCCTAGTTCACTTAATTTACATAGTGAATAAAGAGAGAACTTTAACTACTGTGTAAGGGAAAAGAATACAGCTGGAGCTGGGGCTGGGAGGGGAAGAAGGGGGCTCTCATTCGGACAGTCTGTTGTTTGCATTGTGCAGAAGGTCTGTGCCTGGACCTCCATCATCCTGCTGTGATAACAATTCACAGTGAGAAAGGAGGAGATGGCTTCCTCCTGCAGAGGTTCATGACTTGGCTGGATTGCTTTGCTGACACACTTTTTCTCTTCTCAAGTTAGCTGAGCACACAGACCACCCCACGCTTATTTGCAAAGTCCATACATGAGATAAAGGTGAGACAGTTGGACTAAAGGCAGAAGAAGAAGGTGACGAGGAGGAGCAAATGTAGGGGCAGTGGTAACTGGCCAGACTGAACCTTCGTCAAATTAAGTCACTGTTTAGAGAAAGAGCTAAAATTAAACCAAAGACTATTTTCCAAGATTTCTGGCATTGGACATGGCTCTGTACACCATCCCTGAAATGCAGTGCAATAAACATCACAGAACGCCTTATATCATGTCAAGAGAAGGATGAATCACAAAATCACATTGAGGGAGAAGCAATGAATTCCAGACTCTACAAAATTATACTGGAAGCAAACAGCATACTTGTTTTCCTTGACTCTTTTCTCTAATTTTCTGACTGGTTTTCCCTGTCTTTCTAGTTCCCACATGTTTATCCATAAGCAATCATATACTCTGAGAGCTACCGCACACAGGGGTCTCTATCCCCATTTGACCAAAGCATAAAACCTATCTCCTCTTCAAAGCCTGCCCTGCCTCTGCCCTCCAGAAAACTGTTCTACCTGACATTGCCTCATTGACCCCTCAACATGATTCCTCAAGGTCTGTATTATTATCACCAATTTACAGGTGGGAAAAAGAGCTTTAGAGGGTACTCTAAAGTCACAGAGCAAGTGAGCTGCTGAGAGGAGTTCCGAGATGGTTCCTGTAAGCTTCTCACCGCACCACAGCCACCCCCTCACCTTCCCGTGTGCACCTCCATATCTTGGGCACATTAAAGGGCAATGAGAACAGATGATCCCTGAGAGAAGTAAATCTGTCGGTCGCCCTCCTCAATGAGTCTCTAAAGCCAGCACAGTGCCTGCCTCATAATAGGCACTCAGTAAATGCATGCTCAGTGAATGTCCTTCTATCTGCCTATTAGCTATCTGTTCTACTTCTTTCCCTAGTGTCCCCAAAGGTCTTTGAAGGACTGGATTTGAGTTTTTTGTGTGTTTTTTTTTTTAATATGAAGCTAAGCCAATAACCTCAACTTCTGCCTCCAAAAGATTTAAATGGAAATAAAATACTTAGTATAAGGTGAACCCTCACAGTCCATCAAGCATTGTTCTTTTATGGCTTTGCCAGAGGCGGGTTAAGGTCAGTTGAGGCCTTGGGTGCAGAAGAAAATATTGGGCCCCTTAAAGAAAAGAGAGGGACAGGGAAAATAAAAATACATGTTAATAAGGTAACCAGTCGTCCTCCTTTAGGGACAACAGTCCTTCTTTTGTAAATTTCATCATCCCTTGAAAAGTGCCCTCCTACATGTCCTCCTTTTTGATATTGGAAGACTAATCTGTAAATCTCCATATTTGATCGATGCAGTCGATCCATTGCATGTGATGTGACATATTTGTATCTAAATGAGTACTTTTCTCTTACAATTGTTATTAAAAATTAATAGGCATGTATGCATAATTACAATATAAAATATTACAAATGTTTTTATTATGCATTTATCATATTATAGTGTATTATTGTTGCAATGAATAAAATGTTTCTTTTATTTACAATATTGTTTTCTTCAATTTACTTTTGTCCTCCTTTTCATTGTAAAAATGTTGGTCACCTAATGTTAACCATATTTTTAAATAAATAAAAAATAGTATGTACTATGAATGTTAAAATTGCACATATGAAACAAATTTGGTGTCATTAGAAAACAGTGTAAAGTTGAGGTTTTGTGGAGCTCTTCAGAAGTTGGGGCCCAGGGTGCATGCCTAGTACGCTCACTGTTTTAAATCTGCCTCTGGGCTTCGCTTATCTCAAAATGTCTCCTTTCAGCCCTGGCCAGGTAGCTCCACTGGTTAAAACATTGTTCCTATATGCCAAGGTTGTGGTTTTGATCCTTGGTTAGAACACATACAAGAATTAACCAGTGAATTCATAAATCTTTCTCTAACAATCAATAAAAATAAAATTTTTTTTTTAAATGTATCCTTTCATGCCTGGGCATTGTTAACTTCATTGTTGACATCTTGCTTCACTCCCTCAGATAGTCAGATTTCTTCTCCCTGTTTGAGCTCTGTGTCTCTTTGTTTAAATAAGCTAGAGAACACCCACTTCATCAGCTCCAAATTCATTCTTCCTTTATGCTTTTTCTGTCTCTTGGCTCAATGCCAGAATTGCCCTCCATTGGAATTAGGAAATCAGTTCAGTTGTACATCATTACTTATTTAGCTTCTTTCTGCAGGGACAGTTTC
Organism: Saccopteryx leptura; assembly: GCF_036850995.1. Lineage (NCBI taxonomy): Eukaryota > Metazoa > Chordata > Mammalia > Chiroptera > Emballonuridae > Saccopteryx > Saccopteryx leptura. The sequence goes on from NC_089505.1 coordinate 191,624,153, forward strand.
TCTAATGGTGACTCCCACACATGCCAGGCTTTTCTCCTAGTAATCTCCAGGAGCAGGGATGAGGATGTGTGAATCCGAGCTCTGCTCAGATTTGAGGGTTCAGTGTTGAGGGTAGGCTAGGGAGGGTGCAATACATTGTCACCAGGCATTCTGTCACGGTGATTGAAGGAAACAGTTTCTTAGCCACATGTCTGGGTTGTGCTTTAAGGAAGCCAGGGAGGATTGCTGATAGCTTTTGAAGAACTATAGTGGAAATCTTTAAATCAGTAACAAAAACTTGTCTCTCCTCCTTATCTATCTCTCCAGGTGTTTTTTTTGTTTTTGTTTTTAATTTTTATTTTTTATCCTGAGTTTCATAAAGACATCTGGAATTAAGTCACCTCAAGTCAGGGTTCCATAGATGTCCTTAGCAAACCAAATCTTTCCCTCTGGGATTGCGTGTCTTGGGAAGTTTCCTGAGCTTCAACCTTTCCCTCTAGCCTGCCCCACACTTCATACTGTCCTTCTCAGCTACATGCATCAGGATTGTTGTCTCCCTTGTCTCTCCCTCCCTCCTTCCCTCCCTCCTTCCTTCCCTCCCTCCATCCCCATTGTCCCTACTCACACAGAACCTGCTTGAAATAGAAGGGCAACAAGAGCCTGTTGAGTGAACAAATACGTGAATAAAATTTTCCTGATATTTAGTTTTTTTCTCAGATTTCAACAAAAGGCTAATATTGTACGGGTATCCCAAAAGCAGAAATGACCTGAGGGAAATTTCACATGTGATTATTGAATTTTTTAAATTTATTTTTTTTAGTTTTTATTTTGTAACAACCAGCCCCCATCATTTCTTATGAGACTGTAGTTGACAAGGTGCTGTTGGTGGTTTTGAGAGGTGGGGCTGGAACATTCTGGGTGGCCTCATCCTCTGAAGTCTTTCTCCATGGGGTTGCTCATCACTCAGTGATTTAGCCCAAATTTCTTTATTTAGTCCTAGCATAGCAGATGGGTTTCAAGAGGAAGAACTGTAAAAGGACAAGCCCCAATGACAAGTGCTTATCAAGTCTCAGTTCCATCACATTTGCGGCTGTTCCATCAACTAAAGCAAGTCACGTGGCCAAGTTCAGAGTCACACAAGGGCATGTAATAGTCTATTGCCCCTCTCATCCTTCATAACATTTCCTTGCTTCATATTCTGGTGGCTCTAATGCACCCTGCAGATGGACTCCCTTACCTTGACTTGATTGACAACATGTACTGAACACTGGCCAGAGGCCAAGTGCTCTGGAGTCACAGAAACAAGATCTTTGACTCAGGACTATATATTTTATTGGGGGCCTACAATATATATCTTTGAAGACTTTAAGCCATCCACCAGTGCTATTTATGCACATCATAAAAATATTAGTCAGAAGAGCTACTGAAGCAAACACAATGAACAATTTAATTATCAATGTTAATACATGATTTAGATTGGCACCTCTCATTACTGTGCAGAGAAGTTTGTTGTCTGTTTATGCCAAATCTAAGTATGAGGACTCCAATAATACTCTTGGAGCCCTGGCCGGTTGGCTCAGCGGTAGAGCGTCGGCCCAGCATGCAGAGGACCCGGGTTCGATTCCTGGCCAGGGCACACAGGAGAAGCGCCCATTTGCTTCTCCACCCCTCCGCCGCGCTTTCCTCTCTGTCTCTCTCTTCCCCTCCTGCAGCCAAGGCTCCATTGGAGCAAAGATGGCCCGGGCGCTGGGGATGGCTCTGTGGCCTCTGCCTCAGGCGCTAGAGTGGCTCTGGTCACAACATGGTGACGCCCAGGATGGGCAGAGCATCGCCCCCTGGTGGGCAGAGTGTCGCCCCATGGTGGGCAGAGCGTTGACCCATGGTGGGCGTGCCGGGTGGATCCCGGTCAGGCGCATGCAGGAGTCTGTCTGACTGTCTCTCCCTGTTTCCAGCTTCAGAAAAATGAAAAAATAATACTCTTGGAAAAAAAATTTTCCATGAATAAAACACAGTTGTAATTCTGTATCATAATTATCACAATCTATATACAGTGTGTCTGTAGTCTTGGCGTACTTTTGACTGGTCACAGGAAAACAACAAAAGACGATAGAAATGTGAAATCTGCACCAAATAAAAGGAAAACTCTCTCGGTTTCATACTATTCAGTGCAGTTCGATGTGGGCTCACGCACAGATTTTTTAGGGCTTTTTAGGTAGCTATCCCGTATAGCCTCTTCAGACTCATCACTGACTGATGGCCTCCCAGAACAAGGTTTCTCCACCAAACTGCCGGATTCCTTCAACTGCTTATCCCACCGAGTAATGTTATTCCTATGTGGTGGCGCTTTGTGATAAATGCACCGATATTCACATTGCACTTTGGTCATGGATTCGAATTTAGCGAGCCACAGAACACACTGAACTTTCCTCTGCACCGTCCACATCTTGACTGGCATGGCCGTGGGCTGCTCCGCTGTATATACGGTGTTACATCATCATCTGCGCATGCACACATGCTGCCACATCATCCTACAGAAACTGGGAGAGTTTTCCTTTTATTTGGTGCAGATTTCACATTTCTATCATCTTTTGTTGCTTTTCTGTGACCAGTCAAAAGTGCACCATGACTTTATGAACACACTGTAGTTGTTCTATCATATTTATCATTTAGCTCCCTTGCTCTTAATCACTCAACTAAATGATCATCAAAGCTACACTGAGAGAGGTAAGTGGGAGGCAACATCACCTAAGGCAATGGTTCTCATCTAAGTGTAGTCCCTAATGAGCAGCCCTTAGGAAGCTGCAAAAAATGTAGATTCTCAGGCCCCACCAAGACCTACTGAAAGTCTGGGGGCAGGGCGCAGCAGTCTGTGAACAGCTCTTAGTGGTTCTAAGTGATTCACACTGAAAAGTCTGAGAAACAGCGCTTTAAGGACCACAACATTAGGCCATGGTTTTTAATGTAGTGATGCTATAGACTGAATGCTTGTATTTCCCCAAATTCACAGGTTGGAATCTATTTCCCAGTTTGATGGTACTAGGAGGTAGAGCTTTTGGGAGGTAAGTCAGGAAGGAGGAACCATCATGAATGAGATAAGTATTTTTATAAAAGAGACCCCAGAACATTCCCCTGTCCTTTCATCATGTGAAATTATAGTGAAATAAACTGACATGTGTGAACCAGCAAGTAGGCCCTCAACAGACCCCCAACCTGCCAGAGCCTTACCACTGGATGTCCCGGCCCCCAGAACTGTGAGAAGGCTGTGGTGTTCTGTTCCAGGAGCCCAAATGGACTAAGACAGAGGAACTTCCAGGAAAGGTCATTCTAACTCTAGTCTGACTGTTCCCATGCCTGTCCTCTGGTCAATGCTGCAGCATCTACTCTAACAAGCAATGGGGATGAAATGTTATACTTTCGGTAAAACTATGCCATTTCTCAGAGGTAGAAAAATTCTCCAGAAAGCAAGAAGATCATTGGGCAATAAGAAAAACGAGCTTCCTTTTTATAAAAGTTTGTCATTGTTGCTCCAACCTTAGTTTACTGATATTTACACTTCTTTGTGATGTTTTTTATTTTTTCTATCAACAGACAAAATCAATCAGTCAGGACTGTTGATTTTTTTTGTTTGTTTAAAACTAAGGGAGGCAACTTAGAATTTTGAATTAAAAGCCTTACCCATTCATATGTTTGATTCAATAATAACATATCTAGAAATTTATACCAATAAAATAGTTAAAAATAGGTGCATGTAAGAAAAACTCTGAAAAATGCTCAGAGCTAGTATTTTGGGTGATAGAGTTATGGATCTCCTTTATTTTTCTATTTTTTTATTATATATATATTAACTTTTTTTCTGTATATAGTACTATTTTTGCAATTGTAATTTTTGTCCAATTTTTTAAAAAAAATGTTTTTTCTAGAAAGATCTTTTGACATCCAAGAATTTACAGGTTAACCCAACATACACTCCCACTTTGAAAAAAACGCTGGAGAATTAAAACCCGTGTGAGAGACCTTTCTGCTCAGCCAAGGTGCAGGGCCTCGCCATCACTGCGCTCTCTTTCATGTTGTCAAACTTCCCTGCACCCAGCATCCACATCAATATTTACACACTCCATCATTCCTAGGGTTATTTATTTTCCTTGGTTCATTTTGTACAGTGGCTAAGCTTTGCAACATGGAAGTTGACAAAATTTGTTGCTGATATCAATCTTTATTAAGTTTACTACTGAGAGCTCGGCTAAATGGCACAAGACGGGGGGAAAGGGGTGGCGGGAGAGTCAGGGACAATCAGAAAAGCAGGGTTTCCTTTCTAAAAAAGTTTGTTATTGCTGCTCCAACCTTAATTTACCAATGTTTACAATTCTCTGTAATGCTTTTTTTTCTTTTTCTGTGGGGGAGGCAGGGAGACAGAGACAGGAACATCGAGTTGCTCTTGTATGTGCCCTGATGAGGGATCAAACCAGCAGCCCCCGCATTTTGGGACAATGGTCCAGTCAACTGAGGTATCTGGCCAGGGCTTAATTTTTTTATTTATTTATATTTTTTTTACTGATTGATTTCTAAAGAGAAGAAGGGAGAGAGAGAAGAGGGAGAAGGGAAACATTCACTTGTTGTTTCACTTAGTTGTGCATTCATTGGTTGCTTTCTGTGTGTACCCTGACTGGGAATCAAACCCCCAACCTTGTCATTTTGGGACGATGCTTTTAACTGACTGTACTAACTAGCCAGGGCCTCTGTGATGCTTTTTATTTTTTCCACAAACAAACAAAATCTGCAATTCCACTAACCAGATAAATAAGGGAAAGTCCTTCCCGTCCCTCCCTGTCCTTGGCCCTGAGCACTGACTCGCAGGGCTTCCTTTGCTGCATAGTCAACCTCTCACAAGTCGCTGGTGCTGCTGAGAAGTCTTCACACTGCAGACCCCTTCCGGACTTCCCCAACACTGAAGACACCAAGACTGGAGCATGATATTTGTTGTTTGTGTCTTGTATAATTGTGTGTGTAAAGGCAAGGGCTCTTTCCAGAGCCCTACTAGCTGGCTTCCTGCTTGTGTGAACTTTGTCAGATGACTCACCTGCCCTCTGACTCTGTTTTCTCATAGGTAACATGGGACACATAGTATTTCCTGCCTGTCAGTTAGGGTGCTATATCAAAATACAATAGAGTGGATGGCTTCAACCATAGATATTTATTTCTCACAGTCATGGAGGATGGAAATCTGAGATCAGGGTGCCAGCATGGTTGGGATCTTGTGAGAGTCTCTTCCTGGTTTGCAGATGGCCACCTTCTTGCTGTATCCCCTTGGAGGCAGAGAGAGAGTGTGGGGACTGCAAAGCCAACAGGGTTTTTGCAGTTTAGATTTTGGGGGGACAGAGGTGCGGGGAACTAGCTGTAAGCTGACAGTCTGCCCATCCTCCACTTCACTTGCCTGATTAGGTTGCAAAAGGCTGTTAAACTGTGGTGCTGGTTTGTTTATACTCATCCTACCCCCCATGTCCCCTCAAAAGACTGGAGGCAAGTTTCTTCTATCCTTTGTTTTGTGTAAAGTCAAGATGTTAGGTATGGTGGGGGTTTTCTGCACTTGGTAAAATTCTTGGATTGCCTTGGAAATATGATCAGAGATTTCACTGATTTGCTAATGGTCCATTCTGCCCAAAAATAAAGCAAGAAGCAGTCGTGGAGCATGCTCTCTTCTTGCCATCAGCAAATGCAGAGCCTTTCCAAACTTGTCCTTTTATTTCTTTAAGCCTATTTTCTTAATTCTGCACTGTTCCCACTCAGGACCTGGAATTACTAGCTGTGCTGGTTCATGGTGAGAGAGAGAGAGAGAGATAGAGGGGGGGGAGAGCAGCTCCCTGATGTCTTTTACAAGGGCACTAATCTCATCAAGAGGGCTCCGGCCTCATGACCTAATCACCCCCCAAAGGCCCCACCTGCTAGTACCATTGCACTGGGGGTTAGGATTTTAATGAATATGAATTTAGGGGGACACAAACATGTAGTCCATAGCACTACCCTGTACAGTTGTTATAAAAAAAGTTTATACTTTTCAAGTACTTAGAATAGTACCTGGAGCATAGGTAAACACAACAAAGATTGGTTTTTATTATTATATGTTGGAACAGAATCCAATGAAAGCCAGAAATACTACTTGTAGCTTTTTTTCCACCCTCACCAGAAAGATCTGTGTTGAGGGTGGTAGCTCCTTACCACTGTCATATGAACAAGAGAGAAGTGATACTTTTAAGCTGGCCTTCATGTTGTATTTCATTAATGTTGGTTGACAGCCTCACACTGCTGAAGCTAGGCAAAAGGATGACCAGGCCCAAAATTAATGCAAAAACTTGTCTAGTGTGCAGCTGCAGGAGTTGGAGCAAGGTAATATTAACAGTTGCAAACAGATATAGGGTTTAAAGCTCTTAGCATCTGTTGCAGAATAGCAGCATGTTACATGCAGAAGAACATGTATCACATGGTGGGTCATGAAACTTTTTAGCCATTCTGCCAAGCATGAAAGTGAGATCCATAAGCAATTAGCTTTTAAACCTTTTCTTTACTTAATGAATTTTCACAAAGTGAACACACACATGGACTCATTACCCAGGTAAAAATACAGCACATTGCTAGCATACCAGAACCTTTTAATAACTACTGGTTATTAACCACCCCATAATAATTATTCTTCTGACTTGAATTGTCAAGACCATTATTTATAATTTCCAATTTCATATAAATAATATCATATATAAGTGCTTTTTGTTTCTATTTTTTAAATTTTTTTAATTGACTGATTATAGAGAGGGAGGAAGGGAGAAAGAGAGAGAAAGAAACACTGATTTGTTGTTCTACCCATTCATGCATTCATTGGTTGATTTTTGTATGTGTTCTGACCGGTTCAAACCTGCAACATTGGCATATTGGGATCACCTGCAACACAGTGCTAACCAAATGAGCTGCCTGGCCAGGGCTCTGTGTCTGTTATTTTGTTTTGTTTTGTTTTTGATCAATGTTATTTTATATTTGTGAGATTCATCCATGATATTGCATGGAAGAGTTTGCCCTTTTTCATTGCTGCATAATATGTATATTTTCTAGTGGTAAAATGCCATACAAATATATCCATTCTACTCTCAATAGGCATTTGGAATTCTTCTTAGTTTGGGATTTTTACGAATAGTGCTGCTATGAACATTTTTGTATATATCAATTAATACACAAGGTTTTGTTGGATGTATATTTATAGATGGAATTGTTGAGTTACAAGGTTGATGTAAGTTCATCTTTAGTAAATCATGCCAGTTTTCCAAAGCATTTGGATCCATTTAAACTCCCATTAGCTATATATAAAGTTGCCATTTCTCCACATTCTCTCAAATACTTGTTTCTGTTTGTTTATTTATTTCTAAACTTTTAGCCTCTCTGATCAATATGTAATGATTCCTCATTGTTATTTTTATATTCTCATTTCCCAGATTTCTAATGATTTTGAGCAATTTATATATATATATATATTTTTATATCACTTTCTGTAAAATGCCAACTCACGTTTTTACCCATTTATTACTGTGTGACCACTTTCTTTTTAAAAAAATAAAAATAAATTTAAAGTGTTCTTTATTTATTCTGTATAGAAATTCTTTGTCTGATCTCTGTATTGCAAGTATCTTTTCTTGGTCCATAGCTTGCCTTTTCATTCTCTTAAGAGTGCCTTAATAAACAGAAGTTTTCAAATTATGAAGACTAATTTAACAACTTTTTCCTTTGTGGTTAGTACTTCCTTTTTCTATTCATAAAATCTCTTCTTACCTCAAGACTATAAAAATATTCTTTTATCTTATCTACTAGAAGCTTTATGATTTTACCTTTAACATTTAGGTCTACAATCCATTTAAAATGTATTTTTGTAGATGGTAAAATATATGTTAAGATTGCGTTTTTACCTGTATTGTTCTAATGCCATTTATCCAAAAGAATATCCTTTCAGCTTTACATTGCAGGACCAGCTTTGTTGAAAATTAAATGATTGCAATGTGTAGGTCCATTTCTGAACTCTTTATTTTGTTCTAATGATCACCAACATCACACTATTTTAATTATTGCAGTTTTATAATACTTCTTAATGACTAGTACTTCATTTTAACTGTGTTTCTCCAATAGCGTCTTGGGCAATTTTTGCCCTTTGCATTTTCATATGAATTGTATAATTAGATTGTAAATCTCTCCGCTCTGCTGGAATTTTGATTGGGATTTCATTGACTATATGTAGAAAATGACATCTTGGCAAACATTAAGTCTTTTTTTTTTTTCTTGTATTTTTCTGAAGCTGGAAACGGGGAGAGACAGTCAGACAGACTCCCGCATGCGCCCGACCGGGATCCACCCGGCACGCCCACCAGGGGGCGATGCTCTGCCCCTCCGGGGCGTCGCTCTGCTGCGACCAGAGCCACTCTAGCGCCTGGGGCAGAGGCCAAGGAGCCATCCCCAGCGCCTGGGCCATCTTTGCTCCAATGGAGCCTTGGCTGCGGGAGGGGAAGAGAGAGACAGAGAGGAAGGGGGGGGGGGGTGGAGAAGCAAATGGGCGCTTCTCCTATGTGCCCTGGCCGGGAATCGAACCCGGGTCCCCTGCACGCCAGGCCGACGCTCTACCGCTGAACCAACCGGCCAGGGCCACATTAAGTCTTTTAATCATGAATACAGGATAGCTCATCATTTATTTAGGTCTCCTTTAATTTCCATTACTAAAGTTTTGTAGTTTATCTGAGTAGTAGTCTTGAGAAATTATTTCTAGGTAAAGAGTATCATTTCAAAGTTTTGTTTTCTAATTATTTATTTGTACTGATCCTAGAATACAATTGACTTTTATATCCTGACCTTATATCCAGTGGCCTCACTTATTAAATATCATAATTAATAGAAGATTCTTTTTTATTTTGCATATATAAGCATGTTTTCTATATGCAATAATACTTTTTAAATATGCTTTTCCAGTTCTTATAACTCTAATGTTTTTTTCTTTACTTATTGCACTAGACCCTCTAGTAAAGTGTTGAATTGAAATGGTAATAGCTGGAATACTTGTCTTATTACCAAAATCAGAGAAAAAGATTTAAATACTCTCCTATTAAGTATGATATTCACCATGGGTATTTGGTGCATGACCTTTTACAATTCAAAGAAATTCTTTTAATTCCAAATTTAATGAGTGTTTTTAAAATCATGAATGAGTCACATTTTATCAAATGATTTTAATGTATCAAAGGAAATGATAATATGATCTTTTGCCTTCATCTGTTAATGTGGGGAATTTCACTAATTGAATTTGAAATGTCTGGCCAATTTTGTACAGTTTAAATAAAGCCAATTTGGTCATAATGTATTACCTTTTTATATGTTGAAGTGTTTAGTTTGTTACAATTTTAAGATTGTTGTGCTTATGTTTATGAAAAGAATTATCCTGTAATTTATTTCCTTTTAATATTTTTGCAAACTGTTTATATCAAGGTTATACTAGCCTTATAAAATGAGATAGAAAATATTTCCTTTATATCTATACTCTGCAAGAATTCATATTATTTCTTTCTTAAAAGTATGAGTATGAATTTATGTTGAAGTTATCTGGACCTGAAATTACCTCAGAGGGAAAGTTTTCTTCATTTTGTGTTTGATTTCTTTAATAAACATAAGATTGTTCATGTCTTTTTTCTCTATTTTTTTCCTCTGTCCATTTTGTAAGTTGTAATTTTCAAGGAATTTTTGTATGTCTAAATTTTCAAATTTATTGGCACAAATTTCTCACAATTAAAAAAAAACTGTCTATACTGTAGTGGCTTTCCATTTTTCATTCTCCATATTGAGAATCTGTTTCCTTCTCTTCTTTCCCTATCCCCTCTCTCCTTAGGCTTATTAGGGTTTGTCCACATTATCATTCTTTAAAAAAAACTGTATTCATTGGTTTTCTCTACTTTTGTCTGTTTTCTATTTCATTGATTTCTGTTCTTAATTTTAGTTTTACATTTCTTCAGAATTCTTTGAATGTAATTTTTTCTAGCTTCTTTAAATGGATGATTAAGTAGCTAATATGCATTTTAAACTATATTTGCATTTGAAACTATACATTTCCATTTCATCACTATTTAAGCCATATAACACAAGTTTTGATATATATAGGGTGGGGTAAAAGTAGGTTACAGTAGTGAGTATGAGAAACAGTTTATTCTTGTATTATTATTAATTATTGTTTTATTTTTTCATACAAACAACTGTGAACCTACTATTGCCTCACCCTGTAGTGTTTTCATTTTTGTTTCATTCAAAATACTTGCTAATTCCCAATATGATTACCAATTTCCAAATTTCTTTTTTGACTTTCATTACTTAAAAGTTCATTGCTTAATTTTCAAAGATTTGAAGTTACTCTAGATATGATTTTGTTACTGTTTTCTAGTAATTCTACTACAAATATTGATCGACTTATGACCTATGCAACTTACGACCATTCAACTTTACGACCACAATCGCTAGCCACGACTGCTCTGCGTCTGGTAGCGCAAGCGTTGCCCAGCTGGGCGTACGACAGTGCAGACCAGCTTCTGGCAGCACTACTATCTCCGCGTGCACCATTTCAACTGTTATCCCAGACTCAGTACAGCAATTTGTGTTTTGTGTCTTGGATATTTTTCATCAAACCCCTCCCAAGATGTCTACCAAGAGGAAATTGTCTTTGCCAATATTAAACCAGTTGTACTGGTAATGTAGTGTTTTACTTAAACCTGATAAATGTAAAAATAAGAAACAAAATGGTGTAGAGATGATACAAATGGCATTAAATGAACAAAGAAAATTATGATATATAACAATAATAAAAGAGAATTATGATAAAATATGACTTAAAGATTTTTATAACATCATTTCACAGTACTGTACATATAGCCTACTCAACTTACAACCAAATCGTGTTACGACTGGTCTGTCAGAACCAATCGTAGTCATAAGTTGAGCACTAGCTCTATTATGAAAATATACTCTGATTTCAATTGTTTGAAATTTGTTGAGACTTGCTTTATGGCCCAGTATTTATTTAATTATGGTAAAATATTTCTTAGGCACTTAAAAAGTATATAGTTTGAAGGTGTAATTTTTTAATATATATCAATTAGATTAAGTTTTTTAGAAGTATTATTCAAAAATTGTATGTATCTAATTGTTTTATCACATATTTTGTTGTTTAAAATGTATGTGGAATTAAAAACAATTCTTTTGTTCATTTGTCTTACTCTCCTTTTGGCTCAGTCAGCTTTTGACTTACAGTTTTAAAGTTATGTGTCAGTTGCTTGCAAGTTTAGTATTGTTATATCTTCCTGTTGAATTGACCCTATTTTCATCAACTGAATTTGTTTGCTTCAACAGCAAAATTTTTATCTTTATCTTTGTAGGAGTTCTTGTTTTAACAAGTCACTTTTTTCCTGCTAATAAGAGTTCTATCCGCTTTCACTTGGTTAGTGGTTCTTTGCTACATACTTTCATTTTTTTATTTCTTACATCTTTTATGGCTTTGTAAGCAGCATTAAGTTGTTCTCTTCTAAACACAGTCTGACAATTTTTTTGTTTTAAATAAAATATTTAGTCTATTTACATTTAACATAATTATTGACAAATGTCGGCTTATATTTACCCATAATCATTTGTTTTCTCTTTGTCCCATCTGTTCATTGTTCCCTATTTCTCTTATCTCAAGTTTTCTTTAGTAATTATTAAGTACATTTTATATCTATTAAATTTTTAGATATAACTTTTATATTTTTAGATATAATTTTTAGATATAACTTTTATATAAAGTAATTTTCATGGTTGCCCTAGAAATTAAAATGTGCAAGCTTGACTTATTGGCATCAATCTCAAAGCAGTGTTGTTGTTGTTGTTTTTTACCATTTCTTGTATTTAATCTATTAATTAATTAATTATTTTACAAAGAGAGACAAGAAGGAAGAGGGAAAGGAGAGAGATGAGAAACATCAACTTATAATTGTTTCACCTTAGTTGTTTAGTGATTGCTTCTCATACGTGCCTTGACTAGGTGGCTCAAGCCAAGCCAGTGACCCCTTGCTCAAGCCAGAGACCTTGAGCTTCAAGCCAGCAACCTCGAGATCCTGTTGATGATCCCAGGCTCAAACCAGCAACCCTGTATTCAAGCAGTAAGCTTGTGTTCTGGCCAGAGACCTTGGGGTTTCAAACCATTTCAGCATCCCAGGTCCATGCTCAATCCACTGCGTCACCCCTTGTCAGGCTACCACTTCTTGGATTTAGAATACCCACTATATTCATTCCCCCCTGCCTTTTGTGCTATTGCTTTCGTGTTTTTTAATTCCACATATATTGTAAACACCACAAGGCACTGTCATTTCTGTTTTCCTTCTTTTCTCTTTCTCCCTCACATCCTGGCTCTACCATGGCCACTAATCCATTAATCTTCTTTCTTGTTTCAGCTGCTCTGGATTTGATAAACTGGCTTTGATCTACAATAGATACTCAGTTCTGGCCCACTAATGCCTCAAGCCTATTCTTCAGGCATCTGTCCAAAGGGCCCAGTACCTCAACCTGGGCTTAAGGTACCAATCCTGCTGCCCAGCCCCAGAACACTGTTGCCCAGACTGCAGGGGTATGGAAGTGCCAAAACCTCAGTGTCCAAAACTTGTTTTGAAGCCACATGAGGTCTGAGTGGGAAATTTGCTGTGTCTTGATTTCTGCTATAGGGTCAGCATAATCACAAAAGGTATTTTCTTTTACTCAATCCCACTCTCAGACTACATCACACTTTTCAGAGAGTAGTGAGGGGAGAGTTTCCCAATCCTGCAGGTGGAACATCTTTTGCTTCAGGGCAGAGTTAACAAATTTATGCTTAAAGACTCTGGCCTTGAAACTACACAACCTGTTGCCCAGGAGGCCATTTCGTCCATGAAAGGAGGAGGAAGGGAGAGAAAGATACTCTGAAATTAGACAGTCAGATGGGTAGGAAAAGACTTTGTCTCCATTCTGCTACAGGGAGGCAGCTAGTCCTCTGGTGGGGATGGCCTGTGGATTTTGGTCACTGTGTTATTATTTTTTTAATTGATTTTGAGGGAGAAACAAGAAGGGAGAGAGAGAGAAAAGAAGGAGAGAGAATGAGAAGCATCAACTTGTAGTTGCTTCACTTTAGTTGTTTATTGATTGCTTCTTGTACATGCTCTGATTGGGGGAGGGGAGCTCAAGCCCAGCCCGTGATCCCTTGTTCAAGCCAGTGACCTTGGGATCATGTCTATGATCTCATGTTCAAGCTGGTAACACTGCACTTGAGCTTGTAAACCTGCACTCAAGCCAGAGGCCTTTTGATTTTGAACCTGGGACCTTAGCGTTCCAGGTCTATGCTTTATATACTACACCACCACCAATCAGGCAGGGGGACCATATTTTTGAAGCAAAGTTTCAGATGAGGTTCTACCTTATCTGTGTAGGCAACCACTCTATAACATGACCAGAGCACACACAGGTGCACAACTGGTGATAGAAGACCAGCACAGGATAAAGCATCAAAGAACAGAAGAAGTGAATGGTGAGGGAGGGTCATAATTACAGACTAAGAATCATGCTACTGCTGGTATCACATAAGACTCTCAATTCATAATAATAATCATTAAAGTTATTATCAGAATAATACTTTCTGAATACTTGATATGAGACAGGCATTGTTCCAAATACACATATGGTTTCATTTAATACCCATACAACCTTTCATAGACAAGAGAGGAACTAACATCTCCATTTTACTAATGAAGAGGCTGAAGGAAAGAACAGGTCAATAATTTGCTGAGATCTGGCAGTGAGTTAGTGACAGAGCCTAGAGCCCAGCAGACCTGTACTGATGGTCCTGGGACTCCCTCCAGTCAAAGTCATAAAGCAGGAGCCTGGAGTCACCTGTAATATTATTTTTAAAAATAAAAAACTATTATGCACCTAATATAGCAGCACCTAAGTATATAAACTAGATTTTGATGGACATAAAGTGTGAGATGAACAGTAATTCTATAATAGTAGGGGATTTTAATACCCCACTAACATCAATGGATAGATCCTCAAGAAAGAAAATTAACAAAAAAACAGCATCCTTAAATGACAAATTAGATCAACTGAATTTAATTGACATCTTCAGAACCTTTCACCCCAAAGCAGCAGAAAATACATTCTTTTCAAGTTCTCATGGTACATTCTCTAGGATAGACCACATGTTAGGACACAAGACAAGTCTCAGTAAATTTTTTTTTATAAATAAATTTTTATTTTAATGGGATGGCATCAATAAATCAGGGTACATATATTCAAAGAAAACATTTCCAGGTTATCTTGTCATTTAGTTCTTGCATACCCATCACCCAAGGAGAGATCATCCTCTGTCACCCTCTATCCAGTTTTCTTTGTACCCTTCTCCCTCCCTCTCCCCCTTTCCCTCCTTCCCTCCCCCTACCCCCCCGTAACCACCACACTACTGTCCATGTCTCTTAGTCTCGCTTTTATGTCCCACCAATGTATGGAATTCTGCAGTTCTTGTTTTTTTCTGATTCACTTATTTCACTCCGCATAATGTTATCAAGATTCCACTATTCTGCTGTAAGTGATCCGATGTCATCATTTCTTCTAGCTGAATAGTATACCATGGTGTATATGTGTCCCATCTTCTTTATCCAGTCTTCTATTTTTTTTTACAGTGATTAAAAGCCTTTAAGCAAACTCTTGGCCAATACAGCAAGAATCCATAAAAGAGAAGTGTCCTTAACATGTTCACCAAGTCCAAGTTGGCCCCATCACCATGCCAAATCCCTGAAAAATGCAACCCAACCACAGTTCAGTCTGTTAGGAGCTGTCACAGGGAGCAGGAGTCCAGGAAAAGTCCACATCCAGGAAAAGTCCGCATGGCACTGGAATTGTTGTCACCATTCTATACTTTGCAGCTCATGTCCAAGTCCCAATGACCGCTGCTTTCAGCTGGCAATGATTCAGGTAGACTGGAAAAGCCATTTGCAGCATGCGTGGATATGGAGCTTCTGTTCTCCTCTGCCTGGAGAGATGAGAGCAGGTTGCTTTTCCCTGGAGCTCTGCGACTGTGGCATGGTAAAGAGAACCTTGGGATACGCTAAGCTGGGTGGCAAAGGTAGATTCAAAATAGAAGTTGGCAAAAGAGGGAAAGAGAGCTCTAAATTAGGAGTAGGTCCTAGCCCGAAATATGAGTGGGGCATTGAGGTAGGAGGGACAAAGGAAACACCATATATTAAGCAAAGCAGCAGAAAATAGGACCATCAACACCCACAACAGAGATCTTTGAGGGAAGAATAAAGAACCTGACTATTCAGGCAAAACATAGTTAAGTGGCCCTTGTGCAAATGAGATCAGTTTACCTGCTTCTTGGAAGAAATACCCTAGGCTCGTCCACAGTGTCGTAAATGGGGCCAACGGCCCTGGGCACCTTCAGACTTCAGTGGCAAACCCCAGTTTTCTGGGCAAGGTTAGGTCATAGGTGGCTGGAGCAGGGCTGGAAGAGACTGAACCCTCCCTTAGAGGAGCGAGGGGGAAGCCTACCTTCTAGTGTCCCTGTTTCCTCACAGCAGAGGCATGTAAGCCTGGCAGGCTTTAGCTCAATGACCCTCCTTTCCACCATTGAAGCAGGACCCAGATGGAATCCTATGAGACCCCTTTGGGGTGTTGGAGCCTTTAAAGGTGTATCCTAAAAGCTGGTAGTTCCCCTGATCTCTATTGGGCTTTTTCTGCCTCTAGGTATCTTAAAAGCCATGCTCAGAAGATCTCGCTGAGGGGTTTGAGGATCCCCATCCGCCTATATAAATCTTTTCCATATATCTGGAGCTATTTGGAAAAAGACAAAACAGTGTTATTAGCTGGATCTAATAAAGAAGGTAGTAGTTTGCAGGCGAAAAAGATTTGGTGTCTCCTGTTCATCAGCATTGCAAAGAAATGTAAATTTTTTTAAAGTAAAAAACATGATATGGTAGACCCGTAGGAGTTCCAGGCTATGACTACCCCCTCTTAAATTTTTTTTTAATTGACCTTAAAATGTTTGCTGAGTACACTTTAATAATACCTTAAGTTTAAAGATTGTAAGCATGACAAAATACAGTAAATGCTTTTGCTCCATATGCCGGGACATTTTCAGTTTAGCCAGTTAGGAAATCCAATAATAGAACAATGCATACAGACAATGAGCTATAGCATGCCTAGCAGCCTCTCCTGTTCTGACAGAGGTTACTATAGATCCGGAATCTGTATCCACTGTAATGTGGACATACGACTGTTTGCCAAATGAAGGTGTATGAGTTACATCCATCTGCCAAAGTTGTCCCTGAGGGTTAACTCCAAATGAAGGGGCAGTATAGGACCCCTTGGACAGGATTTCCCAATCTGCCGTGCTGCTTCCCGAGAAAGTTGAAACTGTTTACACTGGGCTGCAGCGTTCTGGTGATGAACAGCATGAGACTGACTTGCTCGGTCTGTCATGGTTGCTCCATATAATTTTCTTTTGGGTAGCTTGCTCAACAAGGGCATTCCTAGGCCCTGGCCGGTTGGCTCAGTGGTAGAGCATTGGCCTGGTGTGCAGGATTCCCAGGTTCGATTCCCAGTCAGAGCACACAGAAGAAGCGCCCATCTACTTCTCTACCCCTCCCCCTCTCTTTCCTCTCTGTCTCTCTCTTCCCCTCCCGCAGTCAAGGCTCCACCGGAGCAAAGCCACCCCAGGCACTAAGGTTGGCCCCATGGCCTCTGCCTTAGGCACTAGAATGGCTCTAGTTGCAACAGAGCAACAACCCAGATGGGCAGAGCATTCCCCACTGGTAGGCATGCCAGGTGGATCCTGGTCAGGCACTTGCGGGAGTCTGTCTGACTGCCTCCCCATTTCTATCTTCAGAAAAATACAAAAAATAAGTAAATAGAAGAAAAAATACAACAACAAAAAAAAAAAAAGAAAAGAAAAGAGAAAGAAAAGAAAAAGAAAAGAAGAAAAAAAAAAAGGACATTCCCTTCTGCTAAAGCTCCAGGGAGCATGGAGTGAGCTTGAGTATGTCCTATGAAACATGGAGCTCTATGTTGACATATAAGTTTTTGAAAAAGGAGGAACTGCTGAAATAGTTCATCAGCATTTGTCTCTAAGACAGCAGTCTTTATAGTGGAAACACCATAAGTAAATATTTGCTGTCTGTCTATAGATTAAAGGGGGATTATGGCAAATGCTGAAAAGCCATGATCTTTGTGCCCCTCCCCTCCCCCAACCCCCTCCCTCTCCTCCCCCCACCCTGTAACCCCAACACTGTTGTCCATGTCTCTGAGTCTCAACTGTATGGAATCATACAGTTCTTAGTTTTTTCTGAATTACTTCTTTCGCTCAGTATAATGTTATCAAGGCCCATCCATGTTGTTGTAAAAGATCCTGTGTCATCATTTCTTATGGCTGAGTAGTATTCCATAGTATATATATACCAAAGCTTTTTAATCCACTCGACCTCTGATGGACACTTGGGCTGTTTCCAGATCTTTGCTATTGTGAACAATGCTGCCATAAACATGGGGGTGCATTTCTTCTTTTCAAACAGTGCTATGGTGTTCTTGGGGTACATTCCTAATAGTGGTATAGCTGGGTCAAAAGGCAGTTCGATTTTTAATTTCCTGAGGAATCTCCATACTGTTTTCCACAGTGGTTGCACCAGTCTGCATTCCCACCAGCAGTGAAGGAGAGTTCCCTTTTCTCCACATCCTCGCCAGCACTTATTCTGTGTTGTTTTATTGATGAGCACCATTCTGACTGGTGTGAGGAGATATCTCATTGTAGTTTTAATTTGCATTTCTCTAATCATTAATGATGTTGAACATTTTTTCATATGCCTATTGGCCATCTATGTGTCCTCTTTGGAGAAGTGTCTATTCATTTCTTTTGCCTATTTTTGGATTGGATTGTTTGTCTTCCTGGTATTAAGCTTTACAAGTTCTTGATAAATTTTGGTTATTAACCCTTTATCAGACGCAAAGTCAAATATATTCTCCCATTGTGTACTTTGTCTTTTTATTCTGTTCTTATTGTCTTTAGCTGTGCAGAAGCTTTTTAGTTTGATAAAGTCCCATTTGTTTATCCTGTTTTTTATTTCATTTGCCTGTGGAGACAAATTAGCAAATATATTGCTGCGAGAGATGTCAGAGAGCTTACTGCCTATGTTTTCTTCTAAGATGCTTATGGTTTCATGGCTTACATTTAAGTCTTTTATCCACTTGAGTTTATTTTTGTGAGTGGTGTAAGTTGGTGTCTTATAATATCACTTGATATCCGGAAGTGTGATACCTCCCGCTTTATTCTTCCTTTTCATGATTGCTGAGGCTATTTGTGTTCTCTTTTGGTTCCATATAAATTTTTGGAATATGTGTTCTATATCTTTGAAGTAAGTCATTGGTATTTTAATTGGTATTGCATTGAATTTATAAATTGCTTTGGGTAATATAGACATTTTAATGATGTTTATTCTTCCTCACCATGAGCACGGTATATGCCTCCACTTATTTGTATCTTCCCTGATTTCTTTTATCAATGTTTTATAATTTTCCAAGTACAAGTCTTTAATCTCCTTGGTTAGATTTATTCCTAGGTACTTTATTTTTTTGGTTGCAATGGTAAAGGGAATTGATTCCTTGATTTCTCTTTCTGAAAGTTCATTATTAGTGTATAAAAATGCCTCTGATTTCTGAGTATTGATTTTATATCCTGCCACCTTGCCGAATTCATTTATCAGGCCTAGTAGTTTTTTACTGAGACTTTAGGGTTTTCTATATACAATATCATATCATCTGCAAATAATGATTGTTTTACTTCTTCTTTTCAAATTTGGATGCCTTTTATTTCTTTTTCTTGTCTGATTGCTGTGGCTAGGATTTCCAGAACTATGTTGAATAAGAGTGGTGAAAGGGGGCACCCCTGCCTTGTTCCTGATCTTAAGAAGATTGCTTTTAATTTTTGCCCATTGAGTATGATGTTGGCTGTGGGTTTGTCATAGATGGCCTTTATCATGTTGAGGTATGTTCCCTGTATTCCCACTTTGCTGAGAGTTTTGATCATGAATGGGTGCTGTATTTTATCAAATGCTTTTTCTGCATCTATTGAAATTATCATGTGGTTTTTCTCCTTTCTTTTGTTTATGTGATGAATCACATTGATTGATTTGCAAATATTGTACCAGCTTTGCCTCTCAAGAATAAATCCCACTTGATCATGGTTTATGATTTTTTTTCATATATTGCTGGATCCGGTTTGCTAATATTTTGTTGAGGATTTTTGCATCTAAATTCATCAGGGATATTGGCCTATAATTTTCTGTCTTTGTGTTGTCTTTGCCTGGTTTTGGAATCAGAATTATGCCTCATAAAAGGAGTTTGGAAGTCTTTCTTCCTCTTGAATTTTTTGAAATAGCTTGAGAAGGATAGGAGTTAGTTCTTTGAATATTTGGTAGAATTCACTTGTGAAGCCATCAGGCCCAGGACTTTTCTTTTTTGGGAGTTTTTTGATAACTGTTTCAATCTCATTTGTTGTAATTGGTCTGTTTAGGTTTTCTGATTCTTCTAGATTGATTTTTGCAAGATTATATGATTCAAGGAATTTGTCCATTTCATCTAGGTTGTCTAGTTTTTTGGTGTACAGTTCTTCATAGTATTTTCTTACAATATTTTGTATTTCTGTTGTGTCAGTTGTTATTTCTCCACTCTCATTTCTAATTTTATTTGTTAGAGTCCTCTCTCTTTTTTTCTTGGTGAGTCTCGTTAAAGTTTCATCGATCTTGTTTACCTTTTCAAAGAAAAGGTTTCATTGATCTTCTGTATTGTTTCTTTAGCCTCTATGTCATTTATTTCTGCTCTGATCTTTATTATTTTCTTCCTTCTACTAGCTCTGGGCTTTACTTGCTGTTCTTTTTCTAGTTCTTTTAGATGCAGGGTTAAGTTGTTTATTTGAGCTTTTCTAGCTTTTTGAGGTATGCTTGTATTGCTATAAACTTCCCTCTCAGGACTGCTTTTGCTGTGTCCCATGAATTTTGAATTGATGTATGCTCATTATCATTTGTTTCTAGGAATTTTTTAATTTCTTCTTTGATCTCAATGTTAACCCATTCATTATTTAATAACATGCTATTTAGTTTCCAAGTGTTTGAATGTTTTTCAATTTTTCTATTGTGGTTGATTTCTAGTTTAATGCCATTGTGATCAGAGTAAGTGCTCGACATGATTTCAATCTTCTTAAATTTGTTGAGACCGCTTTTGTGCCCTAACATGTGGTCTATCCTAGGGAATGTACCATGAGCGCTTGAAAAGAATGTATATTCTGCTGTTTTAGGGTGAAAGGTTCTGAAGATATCTATTAAATCGATTTGATCTAATATGTCCTTTAAGTCTGCTGTTTCTTTGTTAATTTTCTTTCTTGAGGATCTATCTAATGATGTTAATGGGGTATTGAAATCCCCTACTATTATAGTATTGCTGTTAATCTTGCCCTTTAAGTCCATCAAAGTCTGCTTTATATATTTAGGTGCTTCTATATTAGGTGTGTAGATATTTATAATGGTTATATCTTCCTTTTGGATTGCTCCCTTTGTCATTATGTAATGACCTTCTTTATCTCTAACTATGGTCTTTGTTTTAAAGTCCATTTTGTCTGATATAAGTATTGCTACCCCAGCTTTTTTTTCATTTCCGTTTGCGTGAAATATTTTTTTCCATCCTTTTATCTTCAGTCTGTGTGCATCTTTTAATTTAAGGTGTGTGTCTTGTAGACAGCATATGTATAGGTCTTATTTTCTTATCCACGCAGCTACCCTATGTCTCTTGATCGGATCATTTAATTCATTAACATTTAAGGTTATTACTGATATGTAAGTGTTTATTGCCATTTTTTTCTTTAAAACTGTATTCCTCTTTTGCTATATTCTTTTTTCCCTTTGATCTGTTTACAACAGGTCCCTTAGCATTTCTTGCAGCCTTGGTTTGGTTGCAGTGAATTTCTTGAGTTTTTTTTTTTCTGTAAAGCTTTTTATTTCTCCTTCAATTTTAAATGATAGCCTTGCTGGATAAAGTAGTCTTGGTTGTAGGTTCTTATTCTGTATTACTTTGAATATTTCTTGCCATTCCCTTCTGGCCTCAAATGTTTCTGTTGAGAAGTCAGAAGTCATTTTTATGGGGGCTCCTTTGTAGGTGATAGTCTTTTTTTCTCTAGCAGCTTTTAATATTTTTCTCTTTATCATTTAGCTTTGGTATTTTAATTATGATGTGTCTTGGTGTAGGTTTCTTTGGGTTTCTCCTTAATGGAGTTCTCTGTGCTTCCTGAACATGTGAAATGTTTTCCTGCCTTAATTGGGGGAAGTTTTCCGCTATGATATGTTTGAACAAAGTGTCTATCCCTTGTTCTTTCTCTTCTTCTTCAGGAACTCCTATGATGCGGATGTTATTTCTCTTCATGTTGTCACAGAGCTCTCTTAGAGTTTCCTCAGACTTTTTGAGTCTCTTTTCTTTTTTCTGCTCTGCTTCTGTGCCTTTATTTATCATTTCCTCTAACTCACTGATTCTTTTCTCTGCTTCATCCATCCTGCTTTTAATTCCTTCCATTGTATTCTTTATTTCAGATATTGTATTTGTCATTTCTGACTGATTCTTTTTTATTATTTCAATGTCCTTTTTTATATTTGTTATCTCTTTATTTAGGTTTTCGTAATGGTCATCTATGGTTGTTCTAATATCTTTGAGCATCCTAACAATTGTTATTTTAAACTCTGCATCTGGTAATTTGGTTATATCTGATTCACTTAGGTCCTTTTCTGGGGATTTCTCTTGGTTTATTTGTGTTGTATTTCTCTGTCTCTGCATTTTCTCTTCACGGGAGTGGCTGTGATCATGCGCTTGGGTGCACAAGCGTTGGTGGCCTTGGCCTTTGCCTCGCCCCCGTGTGTGACGTTATGCTCGGTCCTGAGGGCACTGGCGAGCACCTTTGCTCAGCTGTGGGTCTCTGCCCATTTCCAGGCTTTCGCCCTGCCCTTGTAGGAGGAGCCTGCTCGAGGAACGGCTGCTAGCCTTGGTTCTACCGCCAGGCAGGACTGCGTGCCCACGCTTAGCTCAGTAGCGGAACTCCGCCTCTTCTGGGCTTTTGGCTCCACCCCCACGGGAGGAGCCGGCTACCAAGTCAGACCGCAAGCCTGACTTGGCTTGCAGGGCAAGGCTGTGCTCCTGCTCCTTTGCTCAGGGGCTGGTGTCCACCCTTTCTGGGGTTCCCACCCTTCTCCCGCAGGCTGGATTACAGGCTGCCAGCAGCTGAGCTTGACTGCTTTTGCACGCCCCCTTCTCCCCAGCCGGGCAAGATTGAGCTCACACCTGAGCCCAGTGGTGGCCAGCTGGCTTCCACCCCTGCCAGCAGAACCACGTTTTTGTCTCCCACTGCCGCCCGCCCTCCGGCGAGCCCTCAGCCGAGTGGGTGGGGGTATTGCAGCTCGGACCCTAAGACTCACTACTGTAGGCCCAAAAGCTCCCTCCTTCTATGCGACTCTGCTCTGAATGCCACGGGGGAGCTTGTTTGGCTGCTCTCCTGCTTCCCTTTGCTGGTATTGCTGTTTCTGGGGAAAATATTCACTTCAGCTTTGGGGAGTGACTCGTCCCAGGGGTTAGTGTGGCTATCTCCCAAAATGTTTCTCCCTGTGCCTCCTAGATTACACTCTCTTCCTGTTACTCTGGTCCTCTCCTCTCTCCTCGTCCCTAGGAGCCCTGGGTGAGTGGTTGTGAGAGAGATGTTCTGCGCGGTCCCTTTAAGAAGGATATTGGGTCTGAGAAATCAGACTCTTTCTCACAAACAGTATCCTGACTTGTTTCTAGCTAAATACTGTCCTTACGCCTCTTCTAGGCTCTGGGGTTGCAGGCTGGGGCTTTGTTCCTGGGGCTCAGGACCCTTCCCCCTCTGCTAAATTCACTTCCCGCCACACGAGTTTCTCCCTGCTGCCATTCGCTCCGGGGAGCTGGGCAGCCCTCTCCGCGTTTCCGCTTTTCCTACCAGTCTCAGTGTGGCTTCTTCAGTGTTCCTTGGTTGAAGAGTCCTCTTAGTTTAGTCCAAAGTTGGTTTTTCCAAATGATAGTTCTTAAAATTAGTTTGTAATCCACTTTGGTTCTGGGAGGTAGATGTTGGTACATCCACCTACTCCAGTGCCATCTTGTCTCTCTCAAGTCTCATTAAATTTAAGAAGATTGAAATAGTATCAAGCATCATTTCTGATCACAAGGACATGAAACTAGAAATCAATTACAACAGAAAAACTGAAAAACATTCAAACACTTGGAGCTACCTAGCATGTTATTAAATAATAAATGGGTTAACAATGAGATCAAGGAAGAATCAAAAATTCCCTTGAAACAAATGAAAATGAACATACAACAACTCAAAATTTATGGGACACAGCAAAAGCAGTCCTGAGAGGGAGTTTATAGCATTACAGGCATACCTTAAGGAGCAAGAAAAAGCTAAAATAAACAACTTAACTCTGCATCTAAAAGAACTAGAAAAAGAACAAATAAAGCCCAAAGGAAGTAGAAGGAAGGAAATAATAAAGGTCAGAGTGGGAATAAATTACATAGAGGCTAAAAATACAATACAAAAGATCAATGAAACCAAGAGCTGGTTCTTCAAAAACGTAAACAAGATTGACAAACCTTTAACCAGATTCATCAAGAAAAAAAGAGAGAGGACTCAAATAAATAATATTATAAATGAAAGTGGAGAAGTAATACCTGACACCACAGAAATACAAAGGACTATAAGAAAATACTATGAAGATCTATATGCCAAAAAATTGGATAACCTAGGTGAAATGAATAAATTCCTAGAACCATACAATCTTTCAAAACTAAATCAAGAAGAATCAGAAAACCTAAACAGACTGATTACAACAAATGAAATTGAAACAGTTATCAAAAAACTCCCAGCAAACGAAAGTCCTGAACTGGATAACTTTACAGGCAAATTTTACCAAACATTCAAAGAAGAACTAACTCCTATCTTTCTCAAGCTATTTCAAGAAATTCAAGAGGAGGGAAGACTTCCAAGCTCCTTTTATGACGCAACCATTATCCTCATGCCAAAACAAGGTAAAGACACTACCAAGAAAGAAAACTATAGGCCAACATCCCTGATGAACTTAGACCCTAAAATTCTCAACAAAATATTAGCAAACTAGAACCAGCAATACATGAAAAAAATCATACCTCATGATCAAATTGGATTTATTCTTGGGAGGCAAGGCTGGTACAATATTTGCCAATCAATCAATGTGATTCATCATATTAAAAAAAAAGAAGGATAAAAATGAAATGACTATATCAATAGATGCAGAAAAAGCATTTGATATAATCCAGCATCCATTTATGATAAAAAAAAACTCTCAGTAAAGTGGGAATACAAGAAACATACCTCAACATAATAAAGGCCATTTATGACAAACTGATAGCCAACATTATACTCAATGGGCAAAAATTAAACACAATCCCCTTAAGATTAGAAATAAGGCAGAGATGCCCTCTTTCACCACTATTATTCAACATAGTCTGTAAGTCTTAGCCACAGAAATCAGACAAGAAGAAGAAATAAAAGGCATCCAAATTGGAAAAGAAGTAAAACTATCATTATTTGCTGATGACATGATACTGTACATAGAAAACACTAAAGTCTCAGTCAAAAAAACTACTAGACCTAATATATAAATTTGGCAAGGTGGCAGGATATAAAACCAATATTCAGAAATCAGTCGAAATTTTATACACCAACAATAAACTGTCTGAAATAGAAATTAAGGACACAATCCCCTTCACTATTACAACAAAATAATAAAGTACCTAGGAGTAAATTTAACCAAGAAGGTAAAGGACTTGTACTCAGAAAATTATAAAACATTGATAAAAGAAATCAAGAAAGATATAGACAAATGGAAGCATATATATAATACTATGTTCATGGATAGAAAGAATAAACATCATTAAAATGTCTATACTACCCAAAGCAATCTATAAATTCATGCAATTCTTATCAAAATGCCAATGGCATACTTCAAAGATATAGAACAAATATTTCAAAAATTTATATGGAACTATAAAAGAACACGAATAGCCTCAGCAATCTTGAAAATGAAGAATAAAGTGAAAGATATCATACTTCCTGATATCAAGTTATACTACAAGTCTACTATAATCAAAACAGCTTGGTACTGGCATAAGAAAAGGCATATAGATCAATGGAACAGACAGAGAATCCAGAAATAAACCCATGCCATTATTGTCAATTGATATTTGATGAAAGAGGTAAGAGCAGACAGTGGAGTAAAGACAGTCTCTTTAATAAATAGTGTTGGGAAAATTGGACAGGTACATGCAAAAAAATAAAACTAGACCACCAACTTACATCATTCACAAAAATAAACTCAAAATGGACAAAAGACTTAAATGTAAGTTGTGAAACCATAAACATCTTGGAAGAAAATCTCCGATATTTCTCATAGCAATATTTTTGCCAATATAACTCCACAAACAAGTGAAATAAAGAACAAAATAAGCAAATGGGACTATATCAAACTAAAAAGCTTTTGTACAGCAAAAGACATTAACCAAATACAAAGACAATCCACGCAATGGGAGAATATATTTGCCAATATGTCTGATAAGGGGTTAATAACCAAAATTTATAAAGAACTTCTAAAACTCAACACCAGGAAGGTAAACAATCCAATTTAAGAAAATGGACAAAAAAACTGAACAAACACTTCTCCAAAGAGGACATATAGATGGCCAGTAGGCATATGAAAAATATTCAACATCACTAATCATCAGAGAAGTACAAATTAAAACCACAATGAAATACCACCTCATGTGTCAGAATGGTGCTCATTAACAAATCAACACACCATATAAGTGCTGGTGAGAGTGTGGAGAAAAGGGAACCCTCCTGCACTGCTCGTGGGAATGCAGACTTGTGCAGTCAGTGTGAAAAACAGAATGGCATTTCCTCAAAAAATAAAAAATGGAGCTGCCTTTTGCTCCAGCTATGCCACTATTAAGAATATATCCTAAGAACACCAAATCACTGAATCAAAAGAAGATATGCACCCCATGTTTATTGCAGCATTATTTACAATAGCTAAGATCTGGAAACAGCCCAAGCGTCTGTTAGTGGACAAGTGGATTAAAAAAGCTGTAGTACATATATACACAACAGAATACTAGGCAGCCTTGAAAAAGAAGAAAATCTTACCTTTTGCGATGGCATGGATGGACCTGAAGACTATTTTGCTAACTTAAATAAGCCAGGCAAAGAAAGACAATTATCATATGGAATCTAAGGAACAAAGTGAACTAAGGAATGAAATAGAGGCAGAGGAGGGGTCATAGAGACCAGAGGGACAGCAGTCAGAGGGAAGGGGGATGAAGGAAAGGGATCAGAGTAGGTGAAGGGATTAGTGAAATTATATATACATAACACAGAGATACAGATAACAGGATAGCAAATCCTAGAAGGAAGGGGGGCAGGAGTTAGGGGGAGGGGGCAAAAAGTATAAATAGGGACACGGGGAAGGAGGGTGATGGTATATTCAGTGGGACACTTGAATCCATGTTAACACAATAAATTAAAATTAATTAAAACTAATTAATTAATTTTAAAAATGAAACTTTATATTAAGGAAAAATAAAAAGAATAAAAAATTGTTATGTTTCCTACTCCCAGGTATCAGAGTGAGATTTTTACCTTCTGTACCAACCAGCCCTGATGAGACGTTGGAGCTTTGTAGAACTGGAGTGAGTTTGAGCATAGCTATGCTTATGATAGGACTGTTCATACTCAGCAGTGTCTGTGAAAGCATTTCCAAACTCTCCTTCTCTGGAAGTTATGGAGAAATGAGACACCCTCTCCCAGAGCGAATAGAAATGTTTTCTTTAGTCTGAAAGGCCTTGAAGAGAATTCCATGAAAAAAAAAAGCAAAATAAAACAAAATAAACAAACAAAAAACAGCAATGCCCCCTTTTTACTTGGCTTTTTTTGTTTTTATTTCAAACTTCTTTTTGTGAGTGGACACAAATTCAATGATTTTCCTACTGAATTAAAATTTCAGTAAGTACTGATAATTTAAAAAATAAAATATTGTCATATGATAGGAGAGTCATTAAAAAAAAAAGCTTAAAATTCAACAATAGCAATCAATAGTAAAGAAAAACCAGAGAGGAAAGAAAGAGGGCTTGTTGACCCCTGTTTCAACTTCCCTGGTTTCTTCCTCACAAAATCATTTAGGGAATGGAGAGACAATAACAGGAGGGCAAAGGCACTTAATCAGAGATTTTACAAACTACTAAATCAAAAGAGACTGTGAAATTCCCGTCTGAGGAAGCTAACAGTGGGATTAAGTGGATTAGTCTACTGTACAGGAATTCGGGGAATGCGGCTGCATGTGCTTTTGTTGTGATTACTCAGCAGCCACAGGACGGTTTTCCATCACCCAGAAACATATGGGCACGTGTCCTTCCCGCAAACCAGCAGGAAAGAGCAGCGCCCAGCCCGCTGCTTCCCTGCACCAGACTGTCTGATTTCAAGAGGTGGTGGACACTGACATTTTACAGAATCGGTGCAGGGAATATGTTGAAAATGGAAAGGCAACCCAGCTAATCACACCCATCATTGCTACACTCAGTCCTTCCAAAGAAAGAGGGAGAAGCCAGTGTGCCTCCCAAACTTCAGATGAAATTGCCCCTAATGATGATCGAGAAGGGTCCTTTTTCTAAGCTTCTTTCCTCTCGGTGTTAAGTGCACCGGCTGCAGGTGGAATTAAACTGCAACAAATTGCTCCTTTTCAGAAATCCACATTCAGACTCCCCAAAACTCCAGTGCTGGATAGATATATGTACAAATTGTGACCTGCCAGAGCTAACAGTTTACATCAGCAGTCTATAATAAATAATTAATATAGCCCTAGGAGATATAAAACCAGTGACATGGTATCCCTCCCTCAGCTCTAAATGAAACTCCAGATAACCTACTTTGAACAGTAATGTGTTCACGGTATGTGGGAATTAACTGCTCAATGTAATAAGTACTATTGAATTTCCCATCTCCATGCAGAGAAAGGGCAACTGCCACCAAAAACACAGTAATAACAGTAACTGAGTGATGGGAAAAAAAAAAAAAGAAAAACTCCCTTTTTTATTACAACCCTAAAATGTTATAGGTTAAAATAATCTTAAAGGGTTTAAAAACAGCAATTAAATCTTTCCATTTCTGTTTTCCAAGATTGCAGCTGAGCAGATGAGGGCCGGAGAGCTATACAGTGCTAGCCTTGCTAATAACGCTCTGTGAAATATCTCATTAATTCAGTCTGGCTCTTCAGATCAGCCGCTAAATCCTTGTATTGTCACTCATCCTCTGGCCTTTTCAGGATTTCCATAGCCTAACTAGCAGTATCTCCATGGAAACCAAGCAGTCTTGCTTTGCACATCCCAGAACTTTTTGTTCCTGACAAAGCTTGACAAATCACATGCAGCATGGAGAGTTTAACATAGCGAACTAAACCCTGACCTGCACTTAGAAATGATAAACCCAAGCATCCCAGCTTTATTATAAATGATTTTCTTACAAGATACTTAACCAAGCCGGTGAAATGTTGAACCAGACAAGTTTCAAAAACAAGGTGCCAGGGCGGGGGGGGGGGGGGGGGGGGGGGATAAAAAAGGCAAATAAACAAACAAATAAGAACCCAGGTGTGTTTGCTATAGGTTCTGCAGTCTTATTTTCTGTCTAACTGACTTAAATTGAAAGCAACCAAAGAAGAAAAGAGTGGAGAGGTGCCATTCCTGTGTCATTCCTGAGCCTGAGAAATGGCCTTCCTTTTCCATTCTGAGTTAGAAAGTAAATCCCAGGCCCCTGCCCTGTTTCCCGAACTCCTGCAGAGGGTGGGCAGGAATCTAACAGGTCCCTGTGCCTGGAGACCACTTTCTGACGGTTGAGTCCTGCTTGCTCTTTGGAGCTGAGGCCCCCAGCCCTAGGAGATGTGAAGGCTCTGCTGGCCATACGAAGAAGTAGGTCTGGCCTTGCTGGGGAGGAAAGCTGAAAGAAGAGACAGAGAGAGGACTGAGACTGGGCTCTCCAGAGTCCTATTTGCATCTGAAGTGTCAGCCTCTCCATACATGCTGTTTACAAGAAAGCCTCTCTTTTCCTCCTCCTCTCCCTCAGGCATTCTGCCCAGGTGATGGGGCCAAGCTGGAGGTCCTCCCAACAGGGGGCTCTGCTCCCTGAGAAAGAAGAGTGCTGGAAAGAAGGAAATGTGTGAGTGGGACACAGCAGCCAGGAGCTGACAGGATCCTGCAGAGAATACACATGTGTGTTTTTGCCTTTAGTTTCACTTCTTTGCAGAGTGGGTGTCACAGGCCCATGTGAAGGTGGCATCATGCCTCCAGGCTCCAGCATGGCATGGGGCAAGGTAAGACAGTTGTTTGTGCTGAGGGAAGAAGGCCCTTGTAGCCTCCCCAGTCACCTGCCACAGTGACTGAGGGTAGACAGACCCTCAGTTAGGGATGACACAGGAAGGTGAAGGTCACCATCATCATCCTCCCCTCCAGTCTCCTGCCTTCCTTTGTCATCTCTGCAGTACAACAGGCCAGCAATGTGATGGGAAAAGGCATGGGGGTGGGAAAGGGAGGCCCAAGAAACACCATCAGGCCTTGACTTGATTCTCTCTCTGTGTGCTGGCCCTCGCTGCACTTGGAATCACACTAGGGATGTTCAAAGGTCTAAGACAAAGTTTTTTTTCTTTTGTTCTTGATTTTGAGGCTGGTAATGTTTTAGTGACGTGATACTTGTAGCATCAGGACTGCTTCGTCCAAACAAACAACACAGGACTAGATTGAACTCTGCATTGGCAGCAACATGAAAAACTTCATTACCCAGCAAGTTGCCAGCACGATGCAATTGATGTTTATAGCAATGACTAGTTTTGGACACATCGTACATGTTCTACAAATATTTGTGGATGAGCTGTATTGGTACCTACAAGATCCAACAGTTCCCTCTGATTGCTCAAAGCAAGAGTAAACGAGGTTTAGTCTCATTTCAACCCTTAGTGAACTTTACTGAGTTCTTTGCCTTTGAAAGTTGAGAATCTATATGATAATAATAATAGCAGCTAGCTTTTAACAAGTTCATAGTCTGTAATACCAGGAGTTCTTCTGAGTGTTTCACATATATTAGTTCCTTTAATCTTCCTATTGCCTGGAGAAGGTATTAGTAATATGCCCATATTATTAATTTTGTCAATGAAAATACTGACATGAAGAGCTTAACTAACTTGTTCAAGTTCACAGAGCTGGGTAGTGGTAGAACTGGGCTTTGCTCCCAGCAAACACATTTCACCACTATCCTTTGCTGTGTCGGTATATTATCAATGCCAAGTGCCTCAAATTAAAATAATCAGTTAATTATAATAGCTAACAATTACTAAATAAATGTTTGGTACATGCCAGGCAGTATTCTAACATTACATGTATCATCTCATTTACCCTCCACAACAAGCCTTCAGGGTTGTACTATAAGGTAGATAACGTACTGTTATTGCATCATTTTACAAATGAGGAAACTAAGACACTGAGAGGTCCCAATGTCATATAACTAATATAATGACAGAGCCAGAGTCAAATTCAAGCAGCACGATTCTAGAAACTTCTGTCAGCCAGGCCCCTGTTTCTCCAATTATTCAGGCAAAACAGAGAACAGTGTTTCATGGAACTCTTATTCTAGGCAAACATTATTTCTCTGAATGTCCCCACTCAGCTCACCAGACAAGCCTGGTGTTATTTTTTTTCTAAGACTCCCTTTCAGACTGCTTTCTCAGAGGTGTCCAAAACAAGCTGAGGCCCAGGAGCAGGTCTGTAAGAAAAGTGGCCTTTTCCCCTGGTCCTAAGGGCCACACCTGGAGAGGTACAGCCTCTTGTCCCCTCCTGGGAAACGTAGGCTCAGAAAGGGGCCACCCCACTACTTACACAAGGGACTATCAGTGAGTTCAGCTGAGTCCAGCTCTTGGCACAGGCTCTGGGAGATCAGACAGTGCTCACTGGATAGAAGGACACTGCTAATGCTTAGAGACCTAAAATTAGACCTACCAGCTGTGTTTTGGTTTTGCAGGCACGTGCATGTCTGTTTCATTCTTGAGGATGCCGGGTGTTGAAATATATATGAAATCTGCTCTCTGAAGTACAGGGAAAGCATGAAATTCTTGCACCTTTTCTCTTATTTATTCTTTCTCTTCAGAGATCCTGACTTCTTTACAACCTAGGGAATGACATTTCCTCCCTGTTGATTTTTCCCTATGGGCTGCTGCCTCCAAAGAGCATGTCAACACTCACCCTTAAGAAACCCAGCCAGTGTCTCTGGAGACTGAGCACCGGCATGTGATTCCCACTCTCAGTCCGGGCTCTCTGCCTCCTGGTCACAGCCTCTTCTAGAATATGCATCCCATTAGATTTAGTAAACAGGGCAGGGGGTGGGGCACAGCTGAGCCCCAGTGGTATGAGAGCTGATTCTTGGCTTGGGGGTAGATAGGGCAGGTGTGTGACATGGGACTTGGAGTACAGAGGACCTAGGGTCCACATCCCTAGTGAGAGCAAGTCAGGCACTAAGCATGGTCAAAGGTGGGAAGTTTAAGAGAGCTGGCAGGACGCCTGTATGAATTCATACAGATTGCTCTAACAGATACCATATGCTGAAATTTATTTCTCAGCTCTGAAAGCTGGAAGTCCAAGATCAAGGCCTTGGGAGATTTGTTGTCTTGTGAGATTCCACTTTCTGGTTCATAGATAGCTACTTTTTTTGCTGTGTCCTCACATGGTAGAATGGGTGAGAGAGCTCTCTGACATTTTTTTTTAGAAGGACACTAATTCCACTCATGAGGGCTCCATCCTCATGACCTAATCACCCAAAGCCCCACCTTCTAATACTATGGCTTTTGGGGTTGGCATTTCAGACCACATCAGCATCCAGAACATAAGGATCAGCAAAAAAGAACTGGCAAAATGAAGCTGGGATGGTCAGATAGTGCCTAGAAGTATTGCCAGAGATATTTGATCCAACAGAATGAAAACTTTCTACAGAAAGTAGAAATAGAACTTTCTGTAGTGATGGAAACATACTCCAGCTGTGCTAATCAGTGAGTAGCTGTTAGCCACATGTGGCACTTAAGAACTTGAAATGTGGCTAGTGTCACTGAATAACTAATTTTCAAGTGTAATTTAATAATTTTAGATTTAAATGGCCATGTGGGGCTAGTGGCTACCATATGGAACAACACAGCGGGAAGTAGCTCAGCCAGTATACACACGATTAGAATGTACACAGGTTGGAAGGAATGCCTGGTGTAACTTCAGGTTTTTCTTTCTGGCTCCTGTTTCCATGCACAACCACCCTAAATCCGTCAACACCTGACTGACTTTCTAGCCCCTTTCTGGTGCCTTCAGGAAAGATACGCCCATTTTCTCTCTGTAGCCCCTTTCAGAACACAGTAGCCCTTGCTATAATCCTTCACAGCCTGAGATAAGTTTTTCCTGTTAAGTGTAAGCCATGTGCCATGGTCCTGTCTTCTCTTTCCCAAGTAAGTCTTCCTGCTTATGGGTAATATTCTCATTTTGATGCCAAACCCATTCCTCCCCTATCAGCTGTCCACTCCTCAACCCTCCACCTCCCCCACTCAACTTCAGACCCTATCATCTCTCACCTGGACCACTGCAGCCTCCTAACTCACTCCTCATGGCCTCATGCAATCATTTGTCCATACAGCAGTTCAAATGATTTTTGAAAACATAAATTGAAACCTCTCACTCTTATGTGTTAAGTCATTCTGGCTTCTCATTGCATGATTCAATTCCTGCTCTCGTCTCCATCTCCCTGTCACTTCTTCTCCCGATTATGTCACCATGGGCACTACACACTCTGAATCCCTGTGGGCAAAGGCCCATGTTCATGGCTGGGGATGCAGTGCCCGGTATGTAGAAGGTACTTAATAAAAATTCATTAAATGGATGAGTGATGAGTGAATACTGAGTTGGTATACACCAAACTGTGATAGCAGCATGCTCTCACAAATATTTCACTACTGCTAATAGTAATACTAGTCTGTCCCTTTAAAGTACTGAATGTGCTTGAAAGATACTTTTACACTGATCTTAAAATTAAAATGAAATATGTGTATCTTAAGAGTTGAGTCATAAACCAGGAAAGAGACTGTATATCCCAGGTTTGTGACTCTTCCCCAAAACAACATCCTGGGCCTGGGTCTCAAATGCACCGTACAGCCCTATCCCAGCCATAGCTACACCTGATCATGTGCCATTTTTGAATTAAGTCTTTATAGAGAGAATAGAGTTTAGGATTTGGACACCAAGTAACTCTATTTAACCATACAGTGTTTTAAGTAAAATATTATAAAACAATGAAGATAGTACAATAAATCAGTAGATTAGAGTTGGCATTTATCAGTCCTTAGATGAGAATGTGGGCCACATACACCTTTCACTTACCATCGCTCACTCACTGTGAAACCCTTCAGACAAGCTCAGTGACGTCATCACCACGAAGAGCTGTTCATGTTCTGTATCTGTCCAAACACTTCGTGCCTTCCTGACCCTGAGTTTTGAGGTTGTGTATATTCACCAGTCAGTTCCCATCCCTCAGGGCTCACAGTGGTCACAAAGAGAGAGTCATCTGTTTGATCAAGGTTAACAAATCTTTGGGAAGCCTTTAATTAATAAGAGTTCATGACTCCACAGGGGATTTTTTAAACTCTCCCTCAGGACATAGAGTTATATGCTTCTGCCCATGATAACCTGGCAGGGAATCACAGTGGAGGATGGCAGAACACTCCACCAAACTCAGCCCACTGCTTACCCCACGGAGGTCTCCTCAGCCCAGCAGACCTCAGGGTCTCACATAAAGGCCTACTTCGTTGCCTACCCCACCTCCAACTCCCCCCAAGGCTAGTGTTATGGGCTGAGTTGTATTCCCCCAAGTTTATATATTCAATTCCTAACCCCAGTACCTCTGAATGTAATTATTTAGACACAGAGCCTTTTAAAAGGCACTTAAGTAAAAATGAAGTCGAATGTGTCAGCCCTAATCCAGTGTAACCAGTGTACTTACAAGAAGAGGAGATGAGGACACAGATACACAAAGGAAAGGCCGTGTGAAGACACAGGGAAAAGACAGACACCTACAAGCCAAGAGAGAAACTAGCCCTGCTGACACCGTGACCTTGGACTTGGAGCCTCTAGAAGTGTGAGAAAATAAAATTCTGCCATTTAAGTCCCCCAGTCTGTTATGACAGCCCTAACAAACCAATATAACCAGGTTGCAAAGACTCTCTCTCCTGGCTCCTGCCTCTGCCCTTCCCACCACAAGCTCCTACTTCTAATCGATTTTATCAGACACATCAGCCATTTGTGAATAATCAATTTAAAATCCTCAGACCTGAAAGGCATATATTGGGGGAGAAAAACCCGCACCTGTGAGAAGTTCCCTTTGGGGGATTTGCTTCCAGGGCAGGGGATGGCCAACTGAAAAGGTTTTATAAGCACATTCAAACTACTTTCTCTATAAATTTAGAAAGGGGGTTCTGGGTAAGCCTAGAATGAGATCAAAATCATCCTGTGGGCCCTGATGGGCCACTAGACTGTGGGAAACTCGGTGAGTGTTAGATTGTCTTAAGGGAAAGGACACCCATGAGAAGAACATGTGTGTGAGTATCGGAGGGAAGAGAGAAAAACCACAGGAGGAGCAGATGGAGTCTGACACCAGACTCATCTGAGCGTTTGAAGAAAAAGGGTTGGGGGTTCCCTGAGGGACTCTGCTTCACATGTCAGGTGACAAAGTGACAAGCACAGTCAGGGAGTGGCATTTCCTCCAGAAAAAAAGTGATCCAAAAAAGCACGGTGGAATCAGCAGTGTTTTAAGTGGCTTAACCTCAGAGGTCACCTGTCAGGACTTCTGCCATATTTTACGGGTCACAGAGAGCAGGCTTGCCGTCATGTGGAAGGGGACTATACCAGAGGGTGAACACCAGGCGAGAAGCCTTGGGGGTCATCCTGAAGGCTGATTAGCACAGTGATAATTTTACTTTTGAGTTGGCTGAATAATCACCAGAAAACTGAATGAGTTACCAAAAGGGACTGGATAGGTCTGAAGTCCATATAAAGAGATTATATGAACTGGAAAAATTTCCATTTTTCTTGGTCAACCCATAATAATGAGGCTTGAGAAGCAAAGCTGATATCAGCTATTTGAAAAAACAAAAAACAAACCTTATGCTTGTCCAGCGCTGAGTGTTGCCTTTTAAGCAAACCTGTTGCAAGTGTTCACTCAAGTAAGTTCCATATCGAACAAACAAAGGAGTGTGGTCCTTTCCAGTCTGGGATTTGTGGTTTCTTTCAGTTCATATCTCTCAGGCTTAGTTCTTGATTACTCTTCTAAAAAATGGATGAAGTATTTGATCTTTCCGTTAAGGAATTTATAATATGGATTAAGAAGAGAGAGAAACAAAAACAAAAGTCTAATTTTGTGAAGACACACCCCCATAACAGCACACTTACCGGTTGGAGGTGAAGAGTGTCGGGTGACAGCCAGGTAAAGCAGATTCTCTGATGTTCATGGCTTTAAGCACCAAGAGGGAATATCAAGTTCCTGGCACTTGCCACTAAATGAGTAAAACAAACCACTCCCTCATAAGTATCTCAGAGAACATTCCTGCCCCAGTGGCTCCTGGAGTATGGAAAAATCTCCATAGGACCTGGGGTTTAGGAATGCATTTTCCTGAAACAGTATTCTAGTAACATACCAGAGCTCAAGTTTCCAGGATAATTGAAACCTTCGGTATTAATTGGAGAAGGGAATGAGGTGGAGGAGGCAGAGAATGGAAAACCTTTTCCTGCCTTTGCTGGAAAAGTTCATGCTGTGGTTTGGGGGAAACAAATAGGCCAGTGTTATGCTTTGGATCTGAAGTGGGGGAGGGGAGAAGTGGGGCACGCTGAGTGGGGAGGAGGATGTGCACTGTTTTGTGTGCCTTTGGGTTGGCAAGGGACAGATGGCTCGGCTTGGTGCACTGGGAAAGGAATTCCAAAACACATATTATTTCAGAACTTGCAGCTTTGCACCTAGGCACCCAGAGGCCCAGCCTCACGCACATGTTATGAATTCGTAAATCAGCAGATATCATGATTTTCCACAGCAACTGGCACATCCACATAGACATTCGATAGAGTGTTCAGGGACGATGAAAAGAAATTATGCAGTCTTTTTAAATATAATATTACCATTGCTACACCTCAGGGAGAGTAGAGCAGTCCAGCAGGCAGAAGTGAAAACTAAAAATAAAATTTCTCATTTCGTATTCATTTGTCTTAGACTTGGGTCTACTTAATAAGCTCTGTGTCTCTGGTTATGAAGTTATTCCTCCCTCCCCTCTTATTCACCTTCCTTCCTTTCAAATAACACCCAAAAGCCTGAGGGCTCACATTGGAAGATACCAGGACTATTCGTTCTGAGAAACTTCCAGAAGAATACCCAGGGGGAATACCCAAGGGGAGCATGGGAGATCCAGGAACCTTAGCCTAGAGCTCACATTCCAAAAATCTGATGTTGTGGCCTTGGTCTTGAAACCCAATACTGAGGAGCCCTTTCCCTTGTCATTCACCAAATATACAGCTTTTTGCATTATTCCTAAATAGGACTGAACTGCTGCCTCAGTTTTCTTATCTATAAAGTGGGTATCATTTGGTATATGTTATAGGGCTATAAAATTTTAATGAGAAAATATCTAAAGTACTCAGCACAGTACCTAGAAAGTAACTTTTCTCCCTAGCCTAATTTATAAAAAGAAGTAAATATCTGCCTCACAGAGTTATGAGGATTCGATAAAAAACATATAAAAGCATCATATATTATATCTGATATAAGAAAGATTTCATAGGATGAGCTTGAGAAATAATGATAATATATTTACATAATAGTAATTATTATTGATCTCTACCTCTACAATTTCAAAAAGGAAGATAAATTTTTTTTGCTCTTATTTCTCTAGACCACCCTCCCCACCCCTGACCCCACATACCCATACTGGTGAATCTTTGTGAGTCTCTGAGATCTTGAGTTCTGGAATCCTTGCCCCAAGAGGAGTCAATGGATTTTCATGGGTTTCAGGAGCTGCACTTAGAGATAACAGCCAGACTTTTGTTTAGCAAGGCAGGGCTTCGCTAGGCGATTGAATCTTTGTGTTGAATAGGCAGGCAGGACTGATGAGTATCTGGAAACTGGGAAGAGAATGGGGAAAGAAAGGGAAAGGCAATGTCATGTCAACGGTGGCATACTGGGGCTTCGCTCTGGGGCAAGCCTTTATTTGGCTCCAGCTGGGTACCTACCTCGCAGAGCAGATATTTGTGCTTCTTGGGGCCAGGCTGCCTGAATGAAGGTCTCCATGGCATCACAGCAGTGCCAGTTGATATGAAGCAGTCACATCACACTTTGGCCAACAACATTGAAGAAAGTGATCCCCATAGACAAAGAAGCAAGACTCATCTGTTCCCAGCCTTCCTTTTTGGTCCATTTCTACCCCATCCTGAAATCTCGAGACCATAAGAACAAATAATCCAGCAGTCTGAAAAGTTTCATACTAAAATGAATCTTTAATGATAGATGAGCTTTGATATTTCTGGTGCACATGGAATCCTGGCGGTGGGCAGAATGACTTCTTGCCCACTAATATCTCTAGATAGACAACGGTCTTCTCAATTTTTCCTGCTGTTGGTTCTATTCCCAGGGTTTTTCAGGTAAGTAAGACACAGAGCATGTTCCTGGGACTTAATTGCACATCCCCCTGTGATGGTTAATTTTATATTTCAGCTTCACTGGATCACTGGGTGCCCAGATATTTCATCAAACATTTTTCCGTATGTTTCTATTAGAAGGTTCTGGGATGAGATTAGCTTCTGAATTGGTAGACTCTGAGTAAAGCAAATAGCGCTGCCTGATTAGTTAAGCTATGTCCAATCAGGTGAAGGCCTGAAGGGAATAAACAGACCCTCACCTGAGTAAGAAGAAATTACTTTTGCCTGACTGACTGCCTTCAGGACAGGGACATCAGCTGTCTTTCTGTCTTCAAACTCAAATGGAAACTCTGGCCTTTCCTGGGTCCTGAGCCTTCTGGCCTTCCAACTAGAACAATACCATGGACTCTCCTGGGTCCCCAGCTCACCAACTCACCTTGCAGACCTTGGGGCTTGTCCATCTTCCAATTTCTGAGCAGCTTTTTTATTCTCTCTCTCTCTCTCTCTCTCTCTCTCTCTCTCTCATCCTGTTTCATTGGCAAACCCTGACTAAAACATCGCATCTTTCCCAGCTCCCAAAGTCCTGCTCCCTCTTCAGCAAACATCCACCTGGGACTATCCATGTTCAGCAGCCCAGCTCTGGGAAACCCTTCAGTGAGTAGCCTGAACTGTAGATCAACTGTTTGAAATTACAGCTCTGGTTCCAGGCCCGTGCTTTTTGTGCCAAATACTAAGAAAAAGATAAATGAGAGCAAGAGGGGGAGAAAATGGTATATGAGGCCATGATGGATGTGGATCATGTGAAGGAGCTCCTATATGGCTCATGCTTTTGTCCAAAAACTTGTGGTCCTTGTTTTATAGTTCTTGTTTGTTTGTTTTGCACTTATGGAATGTTTCTATTTATATGTTGTTTTCCAAAATCAAAGGGAAAATGCATTGTTAGGAACACAGATCACCACAGAGCTGGACAGTTTAGCAAGTGAACAAGATGAAGATTCCGTCACTACGCGTGAAATAAAATGCTTGGTGTGGTCATGGGACCTGTGTCTGCGGAGAGGTGCGCCTGCCTCTGGGTCCTCTGGGCTGCGGAAGCGTTTAGAATTTCCACTGAAGCCTCCGTAGCTCTGTTACAAGATTTGTCTCGAGCTTGTTGGAAAGTACTTATTTGAGGCCTCCTCCATCCTTCTTCCGTCTGATATGTCATAACTTTTATGACAGAGAAATCGCTGAAAGGAAGAAGCAGAGACATCTCAGAGATGGTGCGCCAGCCCTCGCCAAACCACCGGCCCTTTAGCCAGAGGGCACGCCTGTAATTTAGGAGAGCAGACCCAGTCTGTGTGAGTGACATAGAGCCCTGCGCTCCGCGGCAGCCCTAATGAACAAAATAAATTCCATCGTTATGCAGATGTTCCACGGGGCCTGTCAGCCCGTGCAGGAAAATTTACTCCCTGTCTCTGACTCCGGAGACAAACAATTCCACGAGATGAAAAACAGCGCGGAGGAGAGCGTAGAACCTAGCTCTGTCTTCCCTAGGAAGCATACTGGACAAGTGGAGGGGACACTTTCATAGCAGTAATGCCCTGTGAGCCCGTTTTCTCCTGCAACAATAAACAGGGAAACTTTTATTTATTTATTTTTTCTCCTGGGAACATTTACTGGGAAACAAAGACAGACTATCCATTTGGGTTGTTTTGAGTGACAGGTTCTATGTTGCTCTGTGAAAACCAGCCTATGTGACTTGCCTTCCCCTTTAAAGAAATGCAGAAGTGATTCTCTCCTGTGTCTACCAGTGGGCGCCTACTCTTTGCCAGCTGCTGCAAACACTTCCAAAGTCTTAGATTCCTGACAGTCTCCATGAGGAGTAATCTCCCCTCACCTCTGAGTCTGGTTTGCTAAAATTCAGAAACTGCTGTGGTTCCTTAGACAGTGCCAAGGAGTTATATATTCAGGCCTCAAAGCCACCTACAATTACTTATCTTGGCTATGGTCTGTAGTGTACCCAGTCCCAATGGTCACTTCACCATAAACCATGTGTCTCTCCTTTCATTTTATTTGGAGGGAGGGGTTCATCACCGGGAATTACTCTCTCATTAGATGGCTTTGTTAAGATCACCAGCTTACTTGGCTATAGAAACCTTTTATGAATCAAAAGTGGTTGTGCTATGGCTGTCCAGCTGGAGAATTCCCCCAGCAATTCCATTAGCTAGGTTCTCTGCTGTCTGGAATGCACCTGATTTGGCCCCCAAATTGTATGTATTGGCACATTTTCTTGGCCTCCTTTTCTTTTCCTTTCTTTTTTTTTAAGTACAAGAAGCAGAAGTGAATATTAATTTCTCTCTGGAACATTCCCTAAGACCTGAAGGAGAAGATAGCTTGCTTTTTCTTCTCTGCATTTCCAGGAAATCATAGCAAGCAACAGGCAGACAGAGCTCAGAACTATAGAAGTTACACTGGAGCCATCACTTAAATTAAATCATCCCACTTAAATTGCTAAGAGGGCCAGTAAAATGTCTTCTCTTCTTACATTGGTTAAAACAAAGAGAATTAGGCTGGACAAGGGGTCTGCAGTAGGCCTAGATTGGTGACCTTGTTTCAGAAGCCAAATAACTCCAACTCAGCGACTCAATATAGCTTGAGCTTCTCTTACTGTTTCTGCATAAATTTACTCTAAAATCATAAAGCAAAACATAAAAGGAAAATAGCAATAGTAAAGTAGTGATGCCACAAACTTGACAATGATTATATATTCTATCTAGGGTACACTTAACTCTCTAATTGCTAATTGTAATTTAAATGAAAACATGTGTTTCTTGTTAAATTCATCAAGTACACTTTTAAGTACTACCAAGGAGATCATGCACACCTCAGGGTTTTGACAACCACAGGGCTCAGGCAGTTATTGGGGTGTCACCTGAAGTTAGAGGTCCATCATGGGGGTGCTGCTTTCCAAACCAGATAACTCAGCAGTATGGAGAAGGGAGCATCTGGGAGAAATGGCCAAGATTCCTTGCATGTGGTGTGCTGCTCTTTCCCACGTGTTCAATTGTTAACATCCTTAGACATTCATCTGGATCCAGCCCTATTTGGAATCTAGCCCTTTGTCTGCTAAAGATACTCTGTGGAGTTATAAAGTTCTGACCAACTGGAGCAAGCTCCGGGCCAAGGAGCTGGTTTCCTCTGCATCTCCCCGCTCTTGTGGATGCCAATGAGAAAGACAGTAAAGAAGGTGATGCTTGTGAAGATCACGCCACAGGTAACATGGAAGGACTTCACACAACTGTCTGGCACTAAGTAGTTGCTCAGCAATATCAGTCTCATCCTTCTGCCTGACAAGCACAAATTTGATAGTAAGAATTAAAAAGGAAAAAGCTCCTTCATTCAGCTTTGTTTAGAGGTAAGCCAATCTTAAATCATGAAAGTTTGAAGTAGAGAACAGTTTTTAAGAGCAACATTGTTATTTTCAATTAGATTTAATAAGTTGAAGTTAATCAAATTAAGTTTTTTAAATTTTTTATTAGGCTAACAAGAATAATTTGTAAATAGCCTATCAACCTACCTATGCGGGAAATATGTTTGTAAAATGTTTGGGAGTCTGTATTGGTCTAGGTTCCCCAGAGAAACAAAGCATTATATATTATTTATTTATTTATCATTATAAGGAATTGGCACAAGCAATTATGGAGGCTGAGAAGTCCCACGATCTGCAATTGGAAAGCTAGAGACCCATGAGAGCTAATGTCATAGTTTGTGTGTATGAGTCCAAAGCAGAAGACTGGTGTCCCCCCTCACAGATAGGCAGAGAACGAATTCTTCCTCACTCAGCCTTTCTGTTCTATTTAGGCCTTCACTGAACTGGATGAGAACCACTTGTATTGCAGAGGGCAATCTGCTTTATTCTATCTACTGATTCAATGTTAATCTCACCCAGAAACCTCTTCACATACACCCAAAATAATGGTTAACCAACTATCTGACCACCAGTGGTGCAATCATGTTGACACAAAATTCACCATCACATAGTTTAAGATTAATTTATGTAATATGTAAATCACTGCCTCTATGCATACCATGGAAAGTATATAGGTTTGGGGTCGGGCTGATTTACACTGAATTCTGTTTCCTTCACTTACTAGGTCTGGGTTGCTGAAAATTTGCATGACCTTGCTGAAACTCAATTATTGTAATTGCCGACTCTGGACCTTAATAACTACAGTGGTACCTTGAGATACGAATTTAATTCGTTCTGTAACTGAGCTCTTAAGTCAGTCAACGCATAAATCAAACTGCCGATACTGGACCCATGCACCAACGCACCAATTAGCGGCAGCTTCCCGAATCATGACTCGTATCTTGGAATTTCACTTGGTTCTCGAACAAAAATACGAACTGAGTTGCAGCTCGTATCTTAAAAAATTCATATGTTGGTATGTTCATATTTCAAGGTACCACTGTATCTGTCGAGTTCACTGTGTCTGTCACTTGTGTGCTTCGAGGTGTAGCCGGCATGCCCCTACCCTCTGTGCTAGAACTACCAGCCTCTGTCCATTTGGAGTCTGGGGGATTAGGATTTGTTTTCTGTTACTGTCACTATGATGGGAGCATTGGTGACAAAGGATTAGTGAGCTGAAGGGCTGGTCCAGTGGCTGGTTCCTTTATTCCAGATACTTCTTGTTCACATAGTCACTCACTCTTATTCACCTTCTGGGTGGCATGCTAATCCTCAAGTACTTGGTCAGAACCACCTGGCATGTACTAACTAACAGACACGGGCCAACCCAAACCCTCTTTCTTCCCAGTCTCCTCCTGGGGTCTAAAAGCTT
Source organism: Saccopteryx leptura (assembly GCF_036850995.1). Taxonomy (NCBI): domain Eukaryota; kingdom Metazoa; phylum Chordata; class Mammalia; order Chiroptera; family Emballonuridae; genus Saccopteryx; species Saccopteryx leptura. The sequence continues at coordinate 191,666,872 of NC_089505.1, forward strand.
CTTCTTGGGATATGTGGGTGGAGCACAGAGTGTATTCCTAGCAGCTGCGGCTGATGCAATGCTGTGAGAATACTCCAGCTCCCAGAAGCCTCCTGGGCATACCCAGGAAGGGAGCTTGCTGGCTATAAGGAAGTGACTTAGCGCCAACCATGCAGCTCCCTGATCTTTTCAGCCATTGGCTATGAAGGACACGCTGTAACATCCTATCAGCTGAACCCATGTATATAAGCTAGCGTACTTCCTGAATAAAGTGGATCTGCGTCACTGAACCTGGTCCCCAGAGTTGGGTCTTTGCGTCTCTGTTGTCCTCACCCCCGGCAGGACTTGTCCACAGGGATAGGTTAGGGGTTGAATTGTGTCCCTCTAAAGTTCAGATGTTGAAACCCTAACCCCACTACCTCAGAATGTCACTATTTTTGGAAATAAGATCTTTAAAAATGATTAAGTTAAAATGAGACCTTTAGAGTGAGCCCGTATCCAATATATCTGGAGTCCTGATAAGGAAAGGAAATTTGGACACAGAGAGACACTGGGAGCATGCACATACAGAGGAGAGACCATGTCGGGACACAGAGGTAAGGTGGCCACCTGCAAGCCAAGGAGAGAGGCCTTGGGAGAAACCAACACTTCCAACACCTTGGTTAACCTTGGACTTCCAGCCTTGGGAAGTGTGGGGAAATAAATTTCTGTTGTTTAAGTCACCAAGGCTATGATCCTTTGCTGTGAAAGCCCTAGCATACTAATATCAAAGCCTTAAACACATGGGACTGGTTGCACACCCTTTTCTGGACACTAGCGGGCTCCCACAGGCAGCTCCATTCACTACTTCAGCCATCACTTTCCTTCTGAACTGCGGCGAAGGTTACTTTCTCATATCCCACTAACCTGAACGAAGGAGGAAATGGAAGTCTACCCTCCAGTACAGCATTCTGCCACACTGCAAACTGTCCTGCTTGTCACAGAGCAGTCACTCAACACATGTCCATCTTCTTCTCTGGCTTTACCCTAGGTGTTTATTTTGCTTCCTCACTGCAGCTAGCCATTCTCCCCAGGTCTAATGGAAGGACTGTACTTGCTTGAATTTTCTTTTGAACATCAAGTGTACAAAATTGAATTTATTATAATTCTTGGTTCTTGAAATACTCTAACCATTGGTCCTCTTTTATAACTAATTAGAATATAGACTCCCTTAAACCTCTCATCCAACATCAGAAATGTTGGCAGTAATATATATTTATCATGTCCTCCTCTCCCATCTGGTTCCCTTACCTTCCTCACCACAGGCAGCTGCTATACTAAGACTTCCGTTTGTCATTGCTTTACTTTGTAAAAATACAGTTTTTATGACACTTATCTATATTCCTAAAAAGAGTGTTTAGTCCATCTTGTCTTCATTTATAATTTGTTAGTATAAACTTGTTAGTATTTGTCACTTCTCCGTTTTTTAAAATCTTATCTGTCCTTCTGCCCCTATTCATTATGGGTTTAATATTTGTACCTTCTGTTTTATTTTTTTTTATTAGTCTTGCCAGGGATTAATCTATTTTGTTCATCTTTCCAAAGAATCAACTTTAGGCTTTATCACTCTTCTCTATTGAATTGTATTTTCTACTTTGTTCCTCCCTACTCTCATTTTTATAATCTTATTCCTTTTGCCGTCTTTGGGTTTATTCTTTTGTTGTAAAATTTTAAGCTGAACAACATAGGGCCTTCATTTTCAGCCTTTCTTCTTTTCTACTAACTAGAAGCATCGAATGCTTTGACTTTACTGTGATTCTACTTTCATTGTGTTCCACAAGTTTTAATATTCAGTGTTTTTATTATTATGTAGTCCTGAGTATTTTTAAATATTCCATTATTATTTTTTCTTTGACTCAAGAAATTTGGAGCTTTTTAAGGAAAATGCTGATTTTTTAAAATTTATCTTTACATTAATAAGTTTAATTTCATTGTTTCCTGTTGTCTTCCTCTCTGTTTCTCCCACACTGATCTTGGAAAATGGTGGCAGCAGCTTATGCTAAGTCACAGTGTTGGAAGAAATAGGACTCCCATGATTTTTCTTCCTACTTTCCTATCAAAATGAGTCCAGGGTGCTGTCAGTTTCCTGCTCACTCCTGGACCCCACCCAGGCCCTGCAGACAAGTCTGGACTCACATGCGCTTCCTTCTCAACTCAATGGACACGTGTTTCCACTGTGGATCTCAGATCCCTCCTCTCCTTCCAGACTTCCCTTTCCAAGAACCTCTTCGCTCATTTGGCTTCAGTCCCTACCCCTCCACAAATTCCTCTCCTCAAACGCAAATGTTTCTTTCCTCAACCTTAAAAATAAACTAATAAACAATGAGAAACAAACCCTCCCCAGTTCAAACTCCCATCTTTTTTCTCTTATTCCTTGTACCATGAGGTCCTGTCAAAATATTTACTCAGATTCTCTCTTCTTTACAACCTCTGGTTCATCACTGTTCCATGCTTATACCAGCTCTCACAGCACAGGGATTGCTTATCTAAAGGTCAGTGGCTCCCTGTGCACACATTCAGTACCTTGTCCTGGTCTTCATCGCCTGACGTCTCTGGGGTACAGGACCCTGCTGATGCCCTGGCCATGAACCCCCTTCTCTCTCTTAGCTTCTGACATTTCTTTTCCCTGGTTTTCTTGCCACCTTTCTGCCAACTGCTTCTCAGTCTCCTTTGCTGTCTCATATTCTTGTGCCCGTTTTCACATGTGTGTGCTACCACAGGGTCTTCTTTTGACTTCTCCCAATGGACAGTCTTCATCTTGCCATGCTGCCATTACCTGCTGGGCTCCTATCTGCCCTAAAAAGCCTCATGTTAGCCACCTGGGCTTCCGCACTGTGTCCTACCCTCCCTGGCTGCCCTTAGGCTCACTTGAACAGTACATCTTGTAGCACCTTGCCCAATTCCATGTGGAAGCCTCCATTGTTTGGGGGTCACCATGTCAGAGGAACTTCAGTTGGGTGGGATTTATACACAGGATTCTGGTGACTAAATCTCTGAGAACAGACAGGCTGAAGTGTCTGCCCATGAATCCTCACTGGTATGCTCTGGTTAGTGTTTAAAATTTTTTAAAAACAGAATTTGGTTAAAGTTATTATGAACACGGACATAATTCTTATGATAAACATTTTCGAGCAGGTTAAATTTCACCTGGTGCATTAGTTGACTAGGGCTACTGTGAGAAAGTACCATAAACTTGGGGGCTTGAAGAACAGAAACTTACTGTCTCACAATTCTGGAGGCAAGAAGTCTGCAATCAGGTGTGAGAGGGAAGTCCTACAGAGTCCAGGTGACTGCCCTGCCCCTTCTTGTAAAAAGAGAGAGAGAGAAATTCAAAGGAGACTTGGGTTTGGGGACAGCAGACCAGAAAGACAGTAAGATGAGATGCTGGACAGAAACAAGGGAATTGGAACATTCTGAAGGTCCCAAAAGCTTTTTGAAGCAAGTAATAAGGGATTGGAAATGAAGACTCATGACCCTGGCCAGTTAGCTAAGTCGATTGAGAACGCTGTCTTGAAACAACAAGGAGTGTGGGGCATGGTTCAATCCCCGGTCAGGGCACACATGGGAAGCAACCAAAAGCTACACGGCTGAGTGGAACAACAAATGCTTCCCTTCTCCCTCTCTCTCCCTTTCTCTCTCTGTCTCTCTAAAAATCAATAAAAATTAAGCCCTGGCTGGATAGCTTGGTTGGTTGTAACATTGTCTAGGAGCGCAGAGATTGCTGGTTCAATTCCCTGGTCAGGGTGCAGGAGCAGCTCATGTTCCTGTCTCACTCTCTCCCTGCCTCTCTCTAAAAAGTAAATAAATAAATAAAAGGAAGGAAGGAAGGAAAAAAAAGGGAAAGGAAAGAAAGAAAGAAAGAAAGAAAGAAAGAAAGAAAGAAAGAAAGAAAGAAAGAAAAGAAAGAAAAAAGAAAGAAAAAAGAAAGAAAAGAAAGAAAGAAAGAAAGAAAGAAGAAAGAAAGAAAGAAAGAAAGAAAGAAAGAAAGAAAGAAAGAAAGAGAAAGAAAGAAAGAAAGAAAGAAAGAAAGAAAGAAAGAAAGAAAGAAAGAAAGAAAGAAAGAAAGAAAGAAAGAAAAGAAAGAAAGAAAGAAAGAAAGAAAATAAGACCCCTGGTGGACTTCTCAGCAGCAATGCTGGAAGTTGAAAAATGGGGCGGCAGTGCCTTGGAAATTATGAGAAGAAAATCATTCAACCAAAAATTCTCTTCCAGTCAAATGATTGAGTAAGTGTGGGGGTTAAATAAAGACATTTTTAAATATGCAGTGTCTGAAATTTTACCTTCAATTCCTTGATGAATATGTTTTCCCAAAATAAGAGAATAGACTAACAAAGGAAGACATGGGGTCTGGAAACAGGGAGTCCCCTGAAAGGAGAGTGGTGATGAAATTCTCCTTAGGGACATAGAGACACAGACACCTGAATGGTAGCTGTGCAGCAAGTCAGAGAGGATAGAGGCGGGGGGGGGGGGGGGGCAGCACCAAGAAAACCAAAGGATCTCTTTTGTTGAGAAATCTGAAATAGGTGTTAGTTTTAGGAACACAGAAAATTAATAAAGAAATTAATCATTAACTTCAAGAAAAACAAGGTTGTAGAAGAAAAACTATATATTGTGATTATACATCTCCATTGTGAATAAAATTTCTAGTCATTCTAATGTAAACAACCTAATCATAATTTGACCATATATTATCATATAACTGTGTCTGGAGGATATAGGGACAGGACAGGTACAGGTGTGTTTGACTGTGGGTGTCTATGAGAAGTTTAACATACAATTTCTTATTTATCTTTTATGGGAGAAGTCAACAGATGATGTCCAAATTAGAAAAAGAAATAAATAATAAGCATGTTAATTAGAAAAGTGGAGGTAAATACTGCAAATAACACTAAGAGAATTAAAATTGGTTGCCTCAGGGGTATGGGATTGAGAAGTATGGAAGACAAAAGAAAGGGATACATTTTCTCTTTCTATGCCTTTGTAGAGATCTTTGACCTTGTAAATTATGTACACATATTACTTTGATGAAATTTTAAATTATGGTAAAATCTTTTTAAGAGATTTGAGTATTCACTTTTAATTTATGAACTATTTCAGCCCTGCCCACCATCTGGCTCTGCTAGTCCATGCTCTGAGGTGTTCAGGACTACCTAGGCACATGAGATTGATATTCTTCAACCTGGGATCAAGAATGACAAGTTAACACTATTGATGGATAAAAGGTTTTAATTAAGTTTCTAAGCGAGCACTTCTAAATAGTGAATGAGTAGAGTTCACAGCTCTTGCAATGTCCTGTGTCTCGTCTGCCTGATTTAATAGTAGCTAATTTATAGCTAAGAATGTCTTGGCAGACCAAAAGGTGAGAGATGTGGTGTTTATTTTAAATCTCAGTTTATAAACCCAGAAGCTTTTTAAAGCAAATTCAATTAGATAGAGCAAATTGTCTAGATTGGTGGAGATTGTCAATTTTTGAAATAACACGTCTGTCAGGCTCTGAGATGATTACATGTTTCCATGTCTGGTGTTGGACAATGTCCACTCAAGGAAGGGCAGAGTCCAGCATTAGGCAAGCCCCTGGGCCCCAGGCTTCTGTGGCCCTCCAGCCTCTCAGAAGCTCCTGTTAAATACTTTTCCTTGGTAGACAGTACAAAAAGGTCTGTTTGGAGAATTCTCTTTTGACATGAGGTGAGTTTTGGTGGGAGAACCAGGGTCTTTTTCTTTCCCATTAACATCCTGAGGTAAGCTCTGACCTAAAGCATCATCAAAACCCTCCAAACACACATTTTCCAACCACAGCGAAGAATCCAAGAGTATAGGCAGAACTGGGTCCATCACTTCAGAACCCAGTTTCCACAAGGTCATAATGCAGGACTCCTTGTTAAAGAATTAGTAAGGATTTAAGTTGGAGATAGCAGAACATGAAACCAAGCCCAGAGTCCTGTGTGGCTGCTCAGGGTCTGGGCCATGCAGCTAGCCCACTGGGTACAACAACTCCCAACAAAAGCAAGCCTGGTGGAAGCATACCCTGGTGGAAATGTCACCTGGGTTGGGGTGGAGGCCCATGTTTTTCATTTGTTCATTTGAGGTTCACAACGTAGTCACTTCTACAGGGACAAGAGCTAATGCATCTGAACCCTAGGCAAGCTCTCTTCTTTGACCCTCACGAGCACAGCAATGCGCGATGACTAGGCAGGAAGGGAATCAAAGCAGACACCACAGTCTGCCCCTGCAGCTGTATTCATCCCTATTGATCTGGAGGTCTAGGCTGCTGCCTGACCTTATTAGCTGATGATGTCAGTGCTGCCATCATTTCCTTCTCCTCCTGCCAACCCAGATAGCACTTCTGAGGGCATCGAGTGCTGTACTTCAAATAAACTGCCTGTCTGCAGGGAACCAAAGCCTTTTTCCTTTGAAGAAGCATCGTGATAGCTCTTCCATATAATGTAAAGAATATAAAGGAGAAAATTAAAAGCATCTATGTATACATGACATTTTTCCCTATAAAGCATTTTGGTGATATATACATATATATACTTAGTTAATTAATTAATTTATTTATTTATTTTGTATTTTTCCTAAGTAAGAAGCAGGCAGTGACTGACAAGACTCCCGCATGCGCCCAACTGGGATCCACCTGGCATGCCCACCAGGGGGCGATGCTCAGCCCCTCTGGAGTGTTGCTCCGCTGCAGTCGGAGCCATTATACCACTTGAGGTGGAGGCCATGGGGCCATCCTCAGCGGCTGGGCCAATTTTGCTCCAAGGAGCCTTGGCTGCAGGAGAGGAAAAGAGACATAGAGAAAAAGGAGAGAGAGAAGGGTGGAGAAGTGGATAGGCACTTCTCCTGTGTGCCCTGGCCAGGAATCGAACCCAGGACTTTCACACGCCGGGCCGACGCTCTGCCGCTGAGCCAACCAGCCAGGGCCTTGATGATATTTTGACAACTGTGGATTGTACTGACTCCCTCTTAGAGAAATTACCAGCTGTAAGCAACATGAAACATGCACATTAATTTTTTTTTTTTTGAGAGCGAGAGAAGGAGAGAGAGAAAGGCAGAAAGAAAGAGGAAGGGGGGGGGGGAGAGAGAGAGAGAGAGAGAGAGAGAGAGAGAGAGAGAGAGAGAAAGCATCAACTTGTTCCACTTAGTTATGAATTGAGTGCTTCTTGTACATGCCTTGAGCAGGGATCTGATTGACGACCTTGGGCTCAAATGAGCTAGTGATCCCTTGCTCCAAATGGCGACCTCAGTGTTCTAGGTCAATGCTCTATCCACTGTGCCACCACTAGTCAGTCTGAAACACATTTGTGTGAACACATTTTATCTACATTTATACCAAACCCTGAACAGGATGGCTCATATTTGAAAATAAACATGCTATTCTAAAGATAGATCAAAGGTAGTAAATAAGTATTAGACATTTTGGACAGATTCTAAGTGATTATGTGAAATTGGTTCTATTTTAAGGTATTGAGTAATTTTTTCAAGGCTAAACAGGGTCCATTTGTAGCCTTAAAAAAAATGTTAGTCAATGTCTTAGGAAAAAGATCATTTGCTAATTTTTCACATCTCCAAAATGTTGTTTGTTTCTGCTCAGATTCACGAAGTTCTGGGTACCAACCATATTGAGGTAGTGAAGATGAAGCAAAAAAAGTCTGATCTGAGATCCTGTTCAAGTCACCTGACATCCTTCCAGGAAAGAAAGAGCATCTGTTATCCTGAAGTTGCCTCCATACCTTCAAAGTCTGGCTTGAACTGAACCTAACCTACCTAGAAGCCAATTCTGAATATCTTACACCCTTGAAATGAAATCTCTACCTTTGACACAATTTTTTCTTACATTTTCAGACAGGGTTATATTTGTTTGCCCTTAGTCATCCTTAGGTTTATAAGAATCGTTGCATTTTTCTCTAAAGTATACATGTCACTCACCCTTGCTGAAAGGTGGTCTTTGAGAAGCAAGAGTCTCCCCCAGAGCATTTAGGACAGGGCTCTGTTCCATGTTGCCTCCCAGTACTCCTGTTGTCCCCCTCTTACTCTGAATATTATCACCAAAATGAATGTATGGTTTGGTTTAATCTGCTACAAGGAATCGGTGATTAAAAATCATGTAAAAATTTTATGCTTGGATAAACAAATTTTCAAAGGAATTTTTTTTCATTATACCTGAAATCTCCTGTAAAAATTATGCTTATTTTTATAAAATGTATTAAATAAAAACAATAGCTACAGTGGTTGTTAAATAAGCAAAATTATGATGAAGATAACAGCTGTGATAAATGGCTTACAATAAACAATGAGATTTTTAGAAGTTTAAGAGGACCAAGATGAATGGAAAGAATATAAGGTTAGGAAACAGAACATTAGCATTCTTTTTTTTTTTTTTTTTTTTTACAGAGACAGAGAGAGAGTCAGAGAGAGAGATAGATAGGGACAGACAGGAACAGAAAGAGATGAAAAGCATCAATTGTCAATTTTTCGTCGCGACACCTTAGTTGTTCATTGATTGCTTTCTCATATGTGCCTTGACCGTGGGGCTACAGCAGACCGAGTAATCCCTTGCTCAAGCCAGTGACCTTGGGTCCAAGCTGGTGAGCTTTGCTCAAACCAGATGAGCCCATGCTCAAGCTGGCGACCTGGGGGTCTCAAATCTGGGTCCTCCGCATCCCAGTCCGATGCTTTATCCACTGCGCCACCACCTGGTCAGGCAGAACATTGACATTCTTGATTCAGACTGAGACCTCAGTTTTCTTGTCTTAAATAAACGAAGTAGATATGACCTTTATGAACTCTAAGATTTAGCATTCCTTGTGTACTTCTCTTTGTAAAAGTTCCCAAGCTTACAAGGTATCAAATGGCCCTTATGAAAATGAGCCCTCCCTATTACTCCTCCCTGCCAGACCCCTGTGCATCTCTATATGCCATGTGCATGTGTGCACGTATGACCATGCAAGGATTTTTCTTAGTTATAAATGACCCCATAATATGCATATTATTTGGAGCTTTATTTCTTTCCCTTGATAATTGACAGCTTTCCTTACTGATACATTCAGGTCTGTTTTATCCTACTAATGGGCTGCATAATATTCTATATAATCATTACATCATAGTTATTCCTCTAGTGAGCCACTTGAGTAGTACCTTGTTTATTTTTTAAATTTTTATTTAGAAAATTTAATTTTGTCCTGGCCAGTTGGCTCAGTGGTAGAGTGTTGGCCTGGCATGTGGATGTCCTGGGTTCAATTTCTAGTTAGGGCACACAGGAGAAGCACCCATCTGTTTCTCCACCCCTCCCACTTTCGTTTCTCTCCCTCTCTCTTCCCCTCCTTCAGCTATGGCTCAGTTGGAGTGAGTTGGCCCAGGCACTAAGGATGGCTCTATGGCTTCTGCCTCAGGTGCTAAGAAGAGCTCAATTGCTGAGCAATGGAGAAATAAACCAGATAGGCAGGGCAATGCCCCCTATTTGGCTTGGCAGGTGGATCCCAGCCTGGGCACATCTGGGAATCTGTCTTTGCCTCTCCTCTTCTCACTGAATAAAAGAAAGAAAGAAAGAAAGAAAGAAAGAAAGAAAGAAAGAAAGAAAGAAAGAAAGAAAGAAAGAAAGAAGAAAAGAAAGAAAAGAAAATTAAATTTAACATAGTGACATTGATCAATAAGAGTACATAATTTCAGGTAAACATTTCTATAGCATTTGAACTGTTGATTATGTTGTCAAATCATTTTCCCTCACTTTTTATTTGTCCCTCTTTACACACTCTTCCCTATCCTGCTTTCTCCCCCATGTCCCTCTCCCCCCACATCCTCCTCCCCCTCCCCTTGGTAACCACTTCACTTTTATCTATGTCTATGAATCTCAGTTTTATATCTCACCTATGTGTAAAATCATACAGTTCTTAGCTTTTTCTGATCTAATTATTTCACTCAGTATAATGTTCTCAAGGTCCATTCATGTTGTTATAAATAGTAATATGTCATCATTTCTCATGGCTAAGTAGTATTCCATTATATATATGTACCACATCTTCTTTATACAATCTTATATCAAGGGGCACTTTGGTTGTTTCCATGTCTTGGCCACTGTGAATAATGCTGTGATAAAAATGGGGGTGCATGTGTCTTTACGTACTAATGTTTTTGAGTTTTGGGGGTAGATATCCCATACAGCAGGGGTCAGGAACCTATGGCTCACGAGCCAGATGTGGTTCTTTTGATGGCTGCATCTGGCTTGCAGACAAATCTTTAATAAAAATAATAATGTTAAAAATATAAAACATTCTCATGTATTACAATTCATTCATTTCCTACCGCTCATGTTCATGGTTGCGGTTGGCTGGAGCCAATCACAACTGTCCTCTGGGACAACACCAAATTTTTATTGGATAATGCATAACATACACATGTCATTGTGAGGTCAGGAAGTAAACTTCCCTCTGTTTAATCAAGTAGTCGGCTAGCTAATTGCAGAAACCCTTTTGACGAAGAAGATGGCTTAAAGAAAAAAAGATGAGGAGTATCGTACTTTTCAGCAGGAATGGACAGGAATTTGCCTTTGTGGAGAGAGCAGGTTCTGCAGTGTGTCTAACATGCAATGATAAAATTGCATCAATGAAAGGGTCAAATATAAAGTGGCACTTTGACACATGCCATACTACATTTGCATCGAAATATCCAGTGGGGGACAGCAGGAAGAAAGCATGTCAAGAGCTACTGTGCAGAGTGCAAGCTAGTCAGCAGCAACTCCATGTTTGGATCCAATAAGGTGACTGGAATTTGGCTAGCTTTGCTGGTGCTTTAGCAATTGTGAGAAATGGAAAGCCATTTACAGATGGGGAGTATGCCAAAACATCCATGTTTGATGTTGCCAATGAACTTTTTGATGACTTTTCAGATAAAGACAAGATAATCAAATGAATAAAAGACATGCCTCTGTCAGCAAGAACTGTTCACAATCGTGCCATCATGATGACAAATGAAATTGAGGCAACACAAGTGAAGGACATAAATGCAGCACCATTTTTTTCTCTTGCTTTGGATGAGTCAACAGACGTAAGCCATTTATCCCAGTTCAGTGTGATTGCAAGGTATGCTGTTGGTGACACACTATGTGAAGAAAGTCTTGCTATTTTGCTTATGAAAGAGACAACAAGAGGGGAGGATTTACTCAAGTCTTCCACTGAGTTCGCTAAAGAAAAAAAAATCTACCAATGGATAAACTTATTTCGGTGTGTACTGATGGTGCTCTGTGCATGGTGGGGAAAAACAGAGGATTCGTAGCGCTTCTTTGTGAACATGAAAAGAGACTCATCCTAAGTTTTCACCACATCCTATGTCAGGAGGCGCTTTGTGCTCAGATGTGTGGCAAGCAGCTTGGTGAGGTGATGTCGCTGGTCATTCAGGTGGTCAACTTTATTGTTGCCCGAGCTTTAAAGGATCGCCAGTTTAAAACACTGCTGGATGAAGTTGGGAATAATTATTCTGGTCTGCTTCTGCACAGCAATATGCATTGGTTGTTAAGAGGGAAGGTGCTCAGCCATTTCACGGCTTGTCTGAGCGAAATCCAGACTTTTCTTGAAATGAAAAATGTTGAGCATCCTGAGTTAGCTAACACTGGGTGGCTCCTGAAGTTCTACTATCTCGTGGACATGACTGAACACCTGAACCAGCTCAATGTGAAAATGCAAGGCATTGGAAATACAGTCTTATCCTTTCAACAAGCAGTGTTTGCATTTGAAAACAAGCTGGAACTCTTCATCACTGGCATTGAAACAGGTCGTTTACTACACTTTGAAAAACTGGGAGAGTTTAAACATGCATGCACAGCAAGTGACCCTGCTCAACATCTTGATCTCCAGCAACGTGCAGGCTTCACATCTAATCTCCTGCAGTCATTCAAAGTGCGCTTGGAGAATTTCGTGAGTGTACTGGTCGTCTTTTCAAGTTTATCACCCATCCACACGAGTGTTCAACGGACAGTGCTTACATGAGTTACATCCCCTGTGTCTCCGTCAGAGATTTTGAGCTACAAGCTGCTGACCTGAAGGCCTCAGACATGTGGGCAAATAAGTTCAAGTCACTGAATGAAGATTTGGAAAGATTTTCACAACAGCAAGCAGAGTTGACCAGCAAACACAAGTAGGGAGAAATGAAAAAACGTCAACCAGCGGACCAGCTGATTGTCAAAACTTGGAATGCACTTCCAGTCACATACCTCACACTGCAGTGTGTAAGTATTGCTGCACTGACAATGTTTGGCTCTAAGTATGCATGTGAGCAGTCTTTCTCACATCTAAAAAACGTTAAGACCAACCTACGATCACATTTAACAGATGGAAGTCTCAACACCTGCGTGAAGCTTAACCTCACCACTTATCAACCAGACTACAAAGCCATCAGCAAAACCATGCAGCACCAGAAGTTGAATTAATGGTAAGAAGTACTTTATTCATCATTGGTTAGCAACAGCATAACAACGTTATTAAAAAGAATTCAGAGACTTATTGTACTTTAAAAATGTTGATCTTACATAAAATGCACACATTTACTTGTATTTAGTGTAAAATATATTGTATGGCTCTTACGGAATTACATTTTAAAATATGTGGTGTTCATGGCTCTCTCAGCCAAAAAGGGTTCCCGACCCCTGCCATAGAGGGATTGCTGGGTCATATGGTAATTCTAGTCTTAATTTTTGAGGGACCAGCATACTTTCTTCCATAGTGGTTGTACTAATTTGCATTCCCACCAGCAGTGAATGAGGGTTCCTTTTTCTTCACAGCCTCTCCAACACTTGTTATTACCTGTCTTGTTGATAATACCTAGTCTAACAGGAATGAGGTGGTATCTCATTGTAGTTTTGATTTGCATTTCTCAAATAGCTAGTGAAGACGAGGATCTTTTTATATATTTATTGGCCATTTGTATATCCTATTGGGAGAAGTGTCTGTTCAGGTCCTCTTCTTATTTTTATTTATTTAATTTTTTTGTGTGTGACAGAGACAGAGAGAGAGACAGATAGGGACAGACAGGAAGGGAGAGAAATGAGAAGCATCAATTCTTTGTTGTGGCACCTTAGTCTCTTTAGTTATTCACTGATGGCTCTCTCATATGTGCCCTGACTGGGGGGCTGCAGCAGAGTGAGTGACCCCTTGCTCATGCCAGCAACTCTGGGTTCAAGCCAACAACCCTGGGGTTATATCTATGATTCCACGCTCAAGTCAGCAACCTCAGGGTTTTGAACCTGGGTCTTCTGTGTCCCATTTTGATGCTCTATCCACTGTACCACCACCTGTTCAGGCCCTCTCCTCATTTTTTAATTGAATTGTTTGCTTGTTTGTTGCTGAGCTTTGTGAGTTTTTTTTAAAATATATTTTGGATATTAACCTCTTATCTAAGCTCTTGGTTACAAAAAGCATCTCCTTTTTAGTTGGCTGCCTATTTATTTTGTTGTCAGTTTTTTTTGCTGCACAGCACCTTATTTTTTTATATGACATGTAGTGCTTTTACAAACATACTTGTACATTATTAATCTTTGAGTGTGTACACAAATATTTCTGTAGGAAAAGCTTTTAGAAGAAGAATTTCTGAGTCAAGGAGTTTGTGTACTTTTATTTCTTTTATTTTTTACAGATCTCTTTTTTTTATTTATTTATTCATTTTAGAGAGGAGAGAGAGAGAGAGAGAAAGGAGAGAGAGACAGGGGGGAGGAGCTGGAAGCATCAATCCCATATGTGCCTTGACCAGGCAAGGCCAGGGTTTCGAACCGGCGACCTCAGCATTTCCAGGTCAACGCTTTATCCACTGTGCCACCACAGGTCAGGCTGTGTACTTTTATTTCTGATAGATATTTCCAAATTAACTTCCTAAAGGCTTTGTCCCTTCCCTGACAGTATATTAGAGTGCCCATTTTCTTACAGCTTTACCAACACTGAACGTTATCATTCTTTTTATTTTTTGCCTCTCTATTAGGTAAAAATTAGATGTTTTAATTTGCATTTATTTACCTGGTTATTAATAGGTGAAAATATTTTTATTAGTATCGATTTTTATTTGTCTTTCTTCTCTTTTGTTCCTGTTGATTTTATTAAATGTCTGATAATCCTTGTTAATCACTCCTATTTGTGAATGAATTAATAAGTTCAGCAGTATCAATAGTTGGATTACAGTTCTTCTGCAGCTATTTTGAGCTTCCTTTTCTCCATAAGCCTTTGCTCAGACTGCAGTGCTGTGGTTGGAGTGAACAATCCATGGTGGGAAGTTGGTTCAAAATCCAGAGGCTTCACCATTTACAGGGAAAGAGGACTTTGTGCTGGCGTCTTTATTTTCCTTCTGAGCAAAGCTGTCTTTCTGGTTTCTTTGCTTCCATGTTGTTGTCAACATTTCAGTCTCTTTTTTTCTCTCCAGCCTCAACATCTAAACTAGAAGCTTGAGCTCCAGACTCTAAATGGTAGCTGTACGAGCTGTGGTTTAGGAGCAAATTTCTTGAAGCTAGCTAGCCTCTGTGGGCCAGGAGGGAGAAGCGGTGACTGTTCCGGTGATTCTTCTGCGGTCAGGTGTTCTTCCATCACCGACTCAGTATGTCACTGCCACAACCTACTCCTTCCTGCTCTGTCTATCCCTGACTGACATTTCCAAGTCTCTGACCCCTGAAGCAGCCTCCTCGTGTGTGTGTTTTGGGCTCCAATTCTCCTAATTCACCAAATCAAGTGGTTCTCAACGAGGGGCAATTTGCCCCCAGGGTAGCAATGTTTGAAGAGATTTAGTTGTCATAACTAAAGGGGATGTCACTGGTATCTAGTGAGTAAAGGCCATGCTAATAAATATCCTACAGTGCATAGGACAGTCCCCATGACAAATAATTGTCTGTTCCCAATTGTCAATAGTGCTGCATTTGAGAAACTCAGATTTAATTCTATCTACTATTTTCTATTTGAATGTACCCCTTTCTGTTTCCCAACGCTCATATGGGTTTATTGTTTTAAAACATTTTTTTAAATTTTAATGATGAAGGACAAGTATATGCATGAGTTTAGTCTGTTATCATTAACAAAAAAAGTGTTCTATAATTTTATTAATATACCTTGGTTGCAGATTAATGTGCAAATATTTCCTAAACACACAGGTTTAACTTTTCATTCTTTTACTTGTCTCTTGCTGCGATAGTTTTGCACTAGTAACATCTAATTAAAATGAATACATTGTGTAGTTTTAAAGAGCCCAAATTTAAAAATTTTAACAAAACAATGACAATATGTATGAAAGGGCTGTGTGTCACAGGGACAAAGATCATGCCTATTTGAAATCTTGGTGATGGTAGGGGTTTGTAGGCTGCTTGAGCTCTAGGAGTCGGTTCCATTCCTATGAATTAATAGTAAGGATAGTTTCAAACTAGTGTGTAGATAGATAGATAGATAGATAGATAGATAGATGATAGATAGATAGATAGGTACAGTCAGAAACAGAAGAGAAGGTCATAATAAAAGCATTGTTTATAATAGTGAAAAATGATGAACAGCCTACATGTCTACTGAAAGACACTGGTTAAATAAATAAAAATAATATATATTTATATTATAAGATTACGTAAAATGATGTTACATGTTTTAACTGTTGAGCAGGAAAAATATCCACAACCAATACTGTTAAACTAAAAAAGAAAGTTCTGTTTAAGGGGGGAAAAGAGGTGAAGAAAACAAACCAAAAAGAAAAATATAGCACTTGTATGCATAGAAGAATGTCTGGAAAGATGTAACCCAAATGTTAACAGTGTTTCCTGTGGGGTAGGATTATAAACATTCTATTTTACTTTCTGTGATTTTTCTAAATCTTAGTTTTTTACAATCATCATGTGTCATGTTTACAAGTCTATAAAACAATAAAGCTACAAAAATTTTAGTACAAAATAAAAATTCAACTCATAGTCTCAACGCAGTGCCTTTTTTTTTTTTTTTTTTTTTTTGTAGGATTTTATTATTCATCCTAGAGAGGAGAGAGAGAAGGGAGTGGGACAGGAAGCATCAACTCCCATATGTGCCTTGACCAGGGAAGCCAGGGTTTTGAACTGGCAACATCAGCGCTCCAGGGCAGTGCTTCATCCACTGAACCACCACAGGCCAGGCAAAGCAGTGCTTTTTCAAGCACACAGTTCTCTGATCTGCCTTCCCAGGGGACCTAGTGAAAGGAGAACACAGTGAAGGATGTCAGAATTGATCGGCTCAGAGAAGTAAAGTAAAATGGTGGTGGGCAAATCAGACAGGGGGAGGTGGAGCATGGGTTAGCAGGAACTAACCACTCACCCAGGCCATGTACCTCTTATCTTTATAGCCTCATTCTGCTTTAGAAGGAAGAACATGCACACCTGTGCTAAGACTTGAGCTCAAAGTAAATGGTTTTAGTCGGGAGTCATCCTCTCTCCCCAAATGTTGAAACAGACTTATAATTTAACTAGAACAGAATACACCAACCACACAGTTTTGGCTTGTCACTGTCAGGAATTCCAAGGAGTCTGAAATATCACTCTACATGCAAGCTAACCAGGTAGCCTGCAACTATTTCCTGAATTCTGGCAGAAGACATGAGACCCCCTAAGTCAGATAAAGAACAGTTTCTTTCTCAAAGCAATACCAGTATTCAGAGGACCATCATTATCTTGCTCTTTTTTTATATTCTAGACTTAGCCATAGCAGGAAGCTCTGTCCTGGACATACCTTTAATGTGGAGTTGGAGGGAGAATATTATGTTACCAGAAATGTATATAACTCAAGGGTCCTTAGGATTCTATAGCTTCTAGGTTCAAATATGTCATATTAAATTTTGCTAACCAAGAATTCTTACCTGCTTAGTCAGGAATGCCAGACCTGAGAGGTTTTTATCCAAGACTTTTTCTTGCTCTCCATATCCCACTGAGAGTCCCCTATAAACTTATCTGTCTGCTTTCCTCGTCTCCCAGGCTCTGCACAATGGTGCCCCACGAAATGTCTTAAGGGATAGTACCTACCCTCACCACACTGTAGCCATCATCAGATGACCAATGTCTCTGTCTAGGCTCAGTCTCCTCATACTCTCATAGCTGCTCATCTTTGAGCAGCCATTGCAATATGGCATCTATGCAAAAGCACTGGAAGAGTTTCCTTCCAAACTTCTGGCTGTTTCCAGGCCCAAAGCATAAAGTCTTGTGTGAAAACAATTCCTTCAGTTTCTATGCCCCTCCCAGTCAAGTCCCCAAATCAGCCAATGTGTCATAGTAAGACACAGATGCCATACTTTTGCCCAGTTGTCCTGTCTACAAATCATACAACCACACAACGTTTCCCTCCTCCACTCTACCCTCCCTCTCCCACCCAATGCCCTGGGTGGATCAGTTATGCAAACAAATTTCCAGAGGATTCTTGACTGCCTAATTCAGCAAATAACCAAACTAAATTTCAGGGGAGCACAGCTAGGCCCCCTGCTATGCGTGGAGCACCTGATAAGTCCTAAAAGCAGAGCAGGAGACAGCTGTTTGATACCATGAGAGAAAAGGGATGCCTCATTTGCTTTACTTGAAGGCAAATGAATAGAACATGACATTAGAGAGCTTTGAATGCTGCTTTTTTTTTCTGACACAATGCCAAACATTTGATTTGTTAAAATTCAAAGGTCTCAAAGTCATTTGAGATTTAGGAGTTCCTAATATTATTTTACCTTTAACAACAAGAACACATAGAACACATGCTTGATTCCAGGCCCGATTCTAGTCCTTACATGAAGTTGATTCTCATTATCCCCATTTTATTGAGTAACTGATGTCCAGAGAGACTAAGTGAATGAGTAAGGTCATATAATCAAAAAGTGCAGAATCAGGTTGAAGCTACACAATCTGAAAGAGAGCCTAAACGTTTAGCCATTCTATGACCGACCATCTCAAGGAAGATCCAAGCTCCAGGAAGCAGATGCCATTCCTTAGCCACATATAGGACTTTAAGCACTTGGTTTCATGTAGGGACTGCATTGATAAGTCAACTCTCTCTCATACCAAAACACCTCTACTTCCTCTCACTTGAGTTGAGAGAGGGAGGCAGTGAGCTGGCCTCCTCCCTTTGTTCTCTAGTCAGAAATAATCCTACAGTTGCAGAGAGAAGCAGGAAAGAAAGCCCAGACCACAAGGTAAACAAGGAGTCCTTCCAGGGGACAAGAGGACACAGGCTGAGGGCTGAAGGGCCTTTGTAGGGTCAGTGCTCAGTCTTGCCCTCCAGACACTGTAATGAGTATCGCTTACTTTGGAGGAAATGTGGGATGCAGAAAGAGACCCCAGGTCCCTGGAAGAACGATACTTCATGTTCAGATAGCTTCAGTGAATCCTAGCAGAGCAGCACTTAGCCAGAGGGTGTGCCCCTTGGCCACCGAGCCCACCATCCCAGCATCCAGCAGTGTGGCCCACTCCTATTATCCAAAACACACATTAATAATGCAGGTAGGTAGCCCCATGTGTGAGAAGGCTCAGGAGGGTGAAGAGTCATTCTGGAGGTCACTCCATTTAACCCTTCCCTCTGCCTTTCTCTTTGCTTCTCACTGAAGGCCAGAAAGATTGCCTGTTCGTGACGTGTATTTTTTTTTCTAGTTGCATCCTTCTTACTTTTTGGTTTGGAGGAGCCTGTAGAACTCACGCCCTGCAATAGGGTGGCCCTGAGCCAGCTGAAACATGGGATTAACTGGGCCAGAGGTTTGGCAATCCCCAGCCACTGTGAGCTCTCTTGTGGGTTTTCCTGCTCTCACCCAGCAAGCCCAGGGTCTGTGGGGTGTAGCAAGGCTTTACCGTGCATGTGTCTGAAAGGGGCTCATGAAAAGCTGCCTTCCTGAGCTGCTCTAATTGGGGAGAATTGCAGTTGTGAGGTAAGGGCTGGGCCAAGTAAGAGAGAGGGGAAAGGGTGCAGGCAGGAGAGGGCTGGCGGGAAGGACAGGGGCTCCTTTTGATGAAAATGTGGGCCTCTCCACAGTCATTCCTGTTTAGCTGCTGCCTCGCAGATGGACCCTTTAATTGAATTTTCCTTCTGGCCTGGGGGAGGGAGCCATTTCAGGCCAGGAGAGCAATTGAAGTGAATCCTATGGCTTTGGTTTCTTTTCATAGGGACCTGAAGGAGCAAGTGGGGTGCTTGCCAGTTTGCTGCTTTCGTCCTATGCCCACTATCCTCTTCTACTTTTCAATTTACTGCATATTTTTTTTCGTTTTTAAAAAAAATCCCCACTCAGGACTGTTTAGCTCCATCCTGGCCTTAGTCAACAGGTTCAACTTGGAAGACGCTGGATTAGAAAGGAAGGGTTTGCTTGATTCCATTGGATTCAGCCACATTTGCTAGAGCACCTGCTGTTTGTCTAGGCCTGTGTTCTACCCTGAGGAAGGCAGAAGTTTAGCAAATGTCTTCTGAGAATTTACCCTTAATCAGGAACAATGCTCTAAAAAATAAAAGCAAAAAGGAACATGAAACAAAGGGTAAATAAACAAAACCAACTGAAGAATCATTGAAGTCAGCATGCAGCTCTCAGTTGAATAGGACTGAAATGTCTGGGCCAGGTTACCTTTGACAAGTCCTTGGAGTCAGAGGCATTGTGGGACATTTCATTTGGACGACAGCTTGTAGACTGGCTGGTGGACAAAGAATGCATCTATTGAAAACAGAGCACCTGTCTGCTCAGGGAACACTCAGGAGAGGAGAAGAAAAATTAGTTCCAGTTCCCTTCCCCTTGTGAAAATGGCTAAGTGTGCTTGTGATCAGCATTCTGTTGACTGGACTGTAGAGGTCAGAGATTCCCAGAAATGCTGTGAGGAGGCCTGAATGTCTGCCTAGCCATTTCTTCAGGCATCTTCATAGAGCTTTACAAGGTGGGGATTTGGTGGAGGAGAGGGGAGGAAAGTTTGTTATCACAAAAACCACACATTGGTTATTTGTTCATTCATGTTTGCCAAGTTTGCCTACCTGATTTCAGACTCTTTGTTAAAGTCTGGAGATTCAAAGCCAAATATCACGTGGCCCCTGAGGCTTAAAGAAGGAAAGAGCTATGTAGGCACACTTAATTCTGTTAAATAAATAGTATTGTGGCCCTTAAACAACATGGGATTAGAGCAGGGGTCCCCAAACTTTTTACACAGGGGGCCAGTTCACTGTCCCTCAGACCGTTGGAGGGCCAGACTATAAAAAAAACTATGAACAAATCCCTATGCACACTGCACATATCTTATTTTAAAGTAAAAAAACAAAACGGGAACAAATACAATATTTAAAATAAAGAACAAGTAAATTTAAATCAACAAACTGACCAGTATTTCAATGAGAACTATGGGCCTGCTTTTGGCTAATGAGATGGTCAATGTGCTCCTCTCACTGAATGAAAGAAGTACCCCTTCCGGAACTGCTGCAGGGGGCCGAATAAATGGCCTCAGGGGGCCGCATGCAGCCCATGGGTCCTAGTTTGGGGACTCCTGGAGAGGCGCCAATTCCTTGAAGAATTAAAAATCCACGTATAACTTTTAACTCTCCTAAGACATAGTTGTCCCTCAGTTTCCACTAGAGATTTGTTCCAGGACACCCTGTGAGTACCAAAATTTGTGGGTGCTCAAGTTCCCTATATAAAATGGCATGGATCGATGCATACATTTGGACCTCTACATCCATGCCACAGATTCCAAACCATACCTAGAAACAGTACAGGTATTTATTGAGAAACATCCACATATAAGTGAACCTGCACAGTTCCACCCTGTGTTATTCAAGAGTCAATTCTATTTTATAGCGAGAAAACATATGTTGAAATTTAGACATAGAATACTTAAAGGATGTAGTAGGTGAGGGAAGAACATTAACTGTCTTTGTTTAATAGATATCTCCAGATACAAGCAGTCTAAACAAAGCAGGAAGTCCATGAATTCTACATCTTGGCCCTTCATGGCAGCCACACGAGGCATGTGGTTTGCCCAGTTGTTCCACTGGGCAAAGCAGTCATTCTCTGGTGCTCAGGCAATTGTGATGGAGGCATTTAGGGAAGATGGAGTGACCAAGACTGATGAGACCAGAGCCCTGGTTCAAGAGAGGGAGAGCTGCTTAGTCAGGTTTAGTACAACAATTAAGGCAGATCCTCAGTTGCCTGGGGAATTTATTTGTTCCCTAGGTAAAAATAAAACAAGACAAATATATTAACTTTTATAAAGTTTTCACTATAGCCAGTTATATTCATATTGATTATGTTTTATCATCACCATTATCATCTACCCCTCCCACAAGTACCAAAGAGTTAGTTATATGACCCATTTTAGGGGGAAGGAAATTGAAGTTCAAAGAGCATAACTGACTCAACCAGGATCATGTAACTAGTATGTGGACAGAACTGAAAGTCACACATCATCTTTTGCACCATAGCTGCCTCCCTGGCCAGGTGACAGGAGAACTAGGGTATGGCCCACATTCTCCCATACACTCCCTCAGGCCCTCTAGCTATTTTTCCAATCCTTAGGACCTGCTGCAGCAAGGACTGGTTCAACTCTCCTACTGAGCATCCCAGGAGGCCCTGGAGACTCTATCTCAACTCATGTGACCATTCGGACTGCCCAGGCAGGTACCTGGGAGTGCAGGTTCAGCAGAAAGGTGGGAAGCCCTCCAAACAGCATTCACTTCACTATTACAACAAACAGGCCAGACCTCAGTAATCCCCCAAGGCCAGTCTGTGCTAGTCTCTTCCTAATCATAGGCCTGTTTAAGTATCTGTTATGCTACCTGCTGTGTTAAGCATTTTACATTCATTATTTCAACTAATTCTCACACCAACCCTTGAAAGTAAGAATTAGTCCTCTTGATTTACACTTTAAGAAATAGTAGCTTAGAGAAGGGGTTGAGCTGCAACTCAAAAGCCATTTCTGATCCCACCAGTTGTGTTCTTTCCCTCAGTAATGCTGCCTTTAGAGCCCCTGACTCCTATGCCTACCTGCCCAAGTCTTAGAGTTCAGACTCAATAAATATTTGTTTCAGAGATCAGCTCATGCCACCCATTGCTAGTCACATTCTTTGTCTCCTCTAAAAAGCAAGAACAAAACCCCTTTGATAAATGTATCAATTTATAAGAAGTTATACATGCTAATGAGTGAACTAATGCTAGGAGGGCAGCAGGTGGCCAGATTCTGGTGCATGCTGGCTCTAGTGGCCTGTGCAGTCACTGAGAGGACAGTATCTAGTTCCTCCTCGAAGGACCCCAAGGTCACTTAACAATGATTACCAACTCAGCATCACATGCTAATGCTTGATGATAAATAAGCTAACATTTGTTGATGGCTGCTTGCCAGCCACTGTGCTAAGAACCTCCCCTATATAGTAGGATACAATTTCAAAGCAGAATTAACCTTAGCACTACTGACATTTTGTTCCAGATCATTCTTTCCTGTGGGACTGTCCGGTGCACTCTAAGATGCTCAGCGGCATCCTTGTCCTCTACCCATCAGATACCAGCAGCACACCCACTCCTGGTTATGACAATCGAAAATATTTCCTGATGTCCAGATTGCCAAATGTCTCCTGGGTGACAAAATTGCCCCCAGTTAAGGACCACTGTTTAAAAGTATAAACTGAGGTGCCCCTAGACCAGTAGTTCTCAAAGTGTGCGCCAGGGCACACTGGTGCGCCCTAGAAGATTTCCAGGTGCGCCCTATGGTATTCCAGAGAAATATGTGCCTGTTGGGGACCAAAAAACCAACAGAGTTTTTGGCATTTAGATTTTGGGAGACAGAGGTATGGGGAATTGGCTGCAAGCTGACAGTCTGCCCAACCCCCCACCTCACTGCCTGATTAGGTTGCAAAGGCTGTTAAGCTGTGGTGCTGGATTGTTTACACTACCCCCATGTTCCCAGGAAAGACTGGAGGCAAGTTTCTTCTATCCTTTGTTTGGTGTAAAGTTAAGATGATATATATGGTGGGGGTTTTGGATTGATGATTAAACATAAGGAATTGTCTCTTGAAGCCTTTTGGATTTCTATAAAAGAAGAATATGTGGCAATATCTAAAAAAGCTTTGAACATTTTACTACAATTTTCAACATCCTATTTATGTGAATTAGGATTTTCTACCCTCAACACAATTAAGAGTAAAAAAAGAGAAATTCTTCAATGTATTGATGAGGAAATGAGAGTTTGCCTTTCAAATATATGTCCAAACATTGAAGAAATCACTAGGATACATCAGGCTCATGTTTCTCATAAACACAAGAATGACAAAACTTAACACATTTGCACCAGGACCTGCCGAATTTACTAAATCTTATTCTGAATGTATCTATATATAGAAAAAGATAACTTTTTTGTATTTTTTAATTTTTTAACCCTTATTTTTTATGAATTCTAAAAAGCATAATTCAAAAAATGTAATATAAAAATGTTTTTTAATGTCAGAATAAATTTAATTTTGTCAAATTTATTTCATTTAATTACCATAAAAGTATGCTTGGACTTTGTATTTATTTTCTTTAATATTTGATGTATTTCTCAGAAATTTGTATATAGTGTGCCTACAATTATTTGTAGGATTTTAAATGCGCCCTGACTTCAAAAAGTTTGAGAACCACTGCCCTAAAATGATACAGTGGGACCACTTACCCGTAGTTTTGGCCATCCTTGAGTCTGAAGGCAACCTTGTCTGAGTCTACTCAGGTCATCCCAGCCAGTTCTGAACATCTGCCTACAGGTAACTCTCCATGGAGTCGATACATAACAATATGAGCCCACTAATGAAGGACCCAAAACAGAGTGAATGGCCCCAAATGCCTGGGCCTTGGGTTTCTGAAGTTGCTTTGCTTGTGTGAATAGCTGCCAGTGGACATAGAACCATGGGACAACTCTTTCCAAATCCTGTCTAGCCACTAATTAGTGTGCAGTCTTGCAAAGTGACTTACCCCCTCTTGTCTGTAAAATCAGGATAAAACAGTAACCACACATCCATCACCTGGGTTTCGGGGAAGATTAAACGGGATGCTCAATCAAAAGCTCCTCATCTGATGCAGGCAGGCACACAGTAGGCTTAATAAAGCTGAACTGCCTTTGCTCTCACCCTTATCTCACCAAGACAAAGAGAATTTGATTTAGAACAAAACCAGTGAGGGATATACAACGAATTCCATCAAATAGAGACTGTGTTGTGAATGGGCTACTGTATTTCCTTACAAGCATGACGTTCAGGTTTGGCATAATCCAACTCCTTTGTGAATCTCCAGGTAATTTCCCTTTGACCATGTGCACAGACCTGTTGGATCAAGACTGCTAGTGAAGCAGCCCTCGTGAAAAAAAGGCGTGGGCCCCTCTGCAGGTGTCTGCTGTCCGATAAGCTTGTCAGCGGAGGCTTTTCTGCACCTGGCTCATCTGTCAGGTGTCCAGGTGTGCCTGGGCTCAGTTTACACTCTGAGTAAGGGTCATGGCTGCCAGGATGGAGGAGTTTTCCCTCAGGGATGAAAGCTTTTTTATTAACTTGAATAACAACCTGCTATAGCCTGGAGCCCACAGAAGTCAATGAATAGTTTTCTCTTTGCCTTGCATCTGAAAACCAAGAGCCAATGCTCCTGCATGGATTGGGTTGCTACACAGTCTCTGGTTGGAGGCTCTTGGTACAGCTGCAGGTCACAAGGTAAAGAGAACCAGGGAAGTAGATGGTAGCTACCCAGTAAACTTCTGTGTCTTATAAGGTATGACTACTGAAACAAAGCCTTGGTTATGCCAAGACTGGAAATCCAGTTTTGAATTGCCTTTGCTTGTCTCATCTCCTCCCCAGGCATTCATTTCTCTGCATTTCTCAGAGCAAGTGGAGGAGACAGAATGGAATAAATAAAGATGATGTTCAAGTCTGAAAAAATCTTTCTAATGTTTGCAATTAGGAAAATCATTATGATGAAAGAGGAAGGGAAAGCTTTTGGGCAAAATGGAATTGAGGGGTAATTCAGATTTCATTTATTCACTTGTTCTTTGTTCCTAGCTGAAGAGTCTTCTAAAAGTGGATGTAACATGTTCTGCAGCCAGCACTTGCTTCTGCTCTGGTCTGGGAGGCACACTCTCCTTGAACATTCTCCCCAGGAGACACGGAGAAAGAATGCCAGCACTGGTCTGCTGTCCCCAGCTGGGCTTGGGGGCCTTGCTAGGTGAAGCTTGTGAAAATTGCATGATTTGAACATAGACTCAGCTGGACTAATGAGGACAAAATTCAGATAACATGCCATAGAATAATGCCACTTAGGAATGGAGTACGGTGTAGTACATCAAAATGTAAATGTTGAAAATAAAGACTTTTGTGCTTGCCCCTCCAAAATAATGAAGTTACCCAGAACCCAGCTGAACATCATCTAATAATTAGGAGCAGAGAGTCCAGAATCAGCCCTCATTTCCAATCCCAAGAGCTCTGTCAGGCTTCTTACTTATCCTGTACCTCTGTTGTCTACCTCTGTCAAAATGATACCTGTATCAGTTTCCTAAGGCTGTGTAACAACTTACCACAAATGTTGTGATTTAAACTTTGGAGACTTAAAATAACAGAACTGTCTTCTCTCACAGTTCTGAAGGCTGGAAGGCCAAGATCAAGCTGTCAGCCAGGCCATCCTCACTCTGAAGGCTCCAGGGGAAGACCCTTTCTGTCTCGTTCAGTTTCTAGTGTGTGTCATCAATCCTTATGTCTCCTGGCTTATAGATGCATCACTCAATTGTCCCTTGTCATCACATGACATTCTCTTTGTGTCTATATCTTAATCTCCTCTTTTTGTAAGAACACCAGTCCTACTGGAAGAAGGGCCCACCCTGCTCCAGCCTGATCTCATCTTAACTTAATTATATTAGCAATAACTTGATTTCCAAAAGCAGGCAAATTCACAGATACCCGGGGTTAGGACTTCAACATATCTTTTTGGGAGACACATTTCAACCCCCGACAGTACTCCATGGGGTTGTCGTGAAGATCAAATGAAATAATGTGAAGAGAAATCCGACCAGTGCCTGGAACTTGGTGACACAATATTACTATTGTTTCTAAATTCTTATAAGGGTGGGTGTTATTGTCCTTTAACAGAAGACGAAACCTGAACTGGAGTTTGGCAAAATCGGTCTAAGGCCACCCAACTAGTGAGTGACAGAGTCAGAGCTGTGGCTCCAGAATCCATTTACTTCTAGTCCCTACTCCATACTCCTTCTGAAGTGACTTGGTTTTCTATTATAAACTATTCCTGTTTATTTTCCTTATAATACTTGCTTTCTAGCTCTTATTTTCTTCTAGTTGACCCCTCAAAATTTATTCACTACTTTCAAATCCAAAATTTAAAAACACTCAGAACAGTATTGATTCTAACATTCAACACACATGTTGTAAGCCCTTAATTGTGCCAAGTACCATACTAGGTTTAAATAGTAAGTACCATTCATAAATTTAGGACACAAAGTATACTGTGACATTCTTTTGCTTCAAGAGTTTGCAGATGAGATATGTCCAGAACTAGCCATTTATAAACAAACTTACAATGTGCCAGATACTGGTTAAGTACTTCAACAAATATTAACTCATTTACTTGCCTTAACAACTCCGTAAAGGGGGTACTAGTTTATTCTTATTTCACAGATTCAAATACGTAGGCACAGAAAGGCTAAGAACACAGAGTAGGAATGTGTCAGGATGTTCAAAAATTGTGACCTGACCTGGACAGTCTGACTTTTGGCTCTGGAGTTTTTGCTTTTATATGCTGTATGCCATGAAACATAGATATATTTCAGTTTTCCTTGTAAGAAGTTATTTTAAATATGTTAACATTAAAAACAATGTTACAGGAAACATTCTAAAGCTGAATCTTTGTGTATATCACAAAATTTTTTTTTGTAGGATAATTGCTGTGTCAGAGAGTAGGCATATTATTAAGGTTTTGGTATATAATGTCAAATTGCAAGAATGAGGGAAGGAGTTTTCAGGAAGTAAAGATGTAATTGGCAGAAGCGCGAAGTGGAAGATGTGGGGGTGCACGTGGAAAATGCAACCACTCCAGTCATAATGGAACGTGGAGAGCTCAAGGGCAGGAGACTGAAGGGCCGCCTCGGTGGTGGTCACAAGCTGGCTTGCAGAGCGCTTCGAACGTCGTGCTGCGGGATTCAGGCTTGGTCAAGCGGCACTCAGAAACCAGCGTATGTTTTTGAACAGGAAAATGAAATGATCAGAGTCCTTCTAAAATAATTTCAAGGAAAACTCCCTGTGTCTCCTGAAAGAAGAGGCATTCATCACAATTGCTTTCATGCAGCTGGATTGGGAGGAGGAGACTAGTACATATTTTACTTATATGTTTAACATGGTGCATTCTTAAAATTATCTAGGTATGTATTTTTAAAATATAGGAAGTAATACAAAGAATAATATATATTAATAATATATATTTATATACCATACATTTGTATTATGTATTTATATATGTTATATATCCTACTGGTGACATGCATCACATCAAGTATCTATTAATTAATGTAATCCTTTATGGTGACTTTTAGGAGGTTTTGAGTCCTGCTGTAAGGTTAATGCTTGGCAAAAAGAGAGGCTTCCCAGATGGACACCCAATGTGTGGGTTACAATTTATTCAATCAACATAGACAAATATTGCCTATCTCCTTTGTATTAGACTCTGTGGGGGACAGTCGCAGGGATGGAGAAATAGATGAGACAGGATATAGAAAATAAACTTCTGCCCTTAAGAGATTTGCAATCTAGAGGAAGAAACAGACAAATAACCATTTATATTCTATTACGACCTACAACCATCAGCACCATCACGGTTAGCAAAACAGTATTACGGGTCTTATCATAGTAATGCCACTTTAGGGTAAAAAGGATAAAATGTTTCTGCTGGTCATTATCATATTCTTGAGTAAAGAAGAGCAAAGGGAAAAGCTTCTCTCCTGGGTGTCAGGTCTCAGTTTCTGGCGGGGCACAGAGTGGCCAGTTCAGGCATGTGGTCATCCTCTTGTGCTCAGACAGTTGGCTAGACCGAAAGGCTTAAAATTACATTCTTTTAAATATATATATATATGTATTTTCTTAATTTAAAGATATATATATATATGTTCTTTGCTCCCTCACACCTCTGTAAACAGGCTTTCTGCTCCTATTTCTATCAAGCTGTTTCCTACAATCATGTAGAAAGACTGTCACAACCGCACTTGTCAGGAACTGCAACAGAGCAAGCCATGACAACTGGGGTGTGAG
This sequence comes from Saccopteryx leptura, assembly GCF_036850995.1. NCBI lineage: Eukaryota > Metazoa > Chordata > Mammalia > Chiroptera > Emballonuridae > Saccopteryx > Saccopteryx leptura. The sequence goes on from NC_089505.1 coordinate 191,695,104, forward strand.
GAGCCCATGCATCTGCTTTTCTCCCTCTGCCAGGCCTCCCTGAATAATGTGAGGTCTTGTGTACACAAGAATGATGCTATTGATCTGGCAACAGTGGGCCTTGAGCTCTATGGTGTTTTCCAAAAAGCTGACAGTTGCCTTTACTCTGGCCCATTCACATACTGTCACCTAATTCTCCCTGGGATCCAGGGAGCACATTTGCACTTGGTTATAAGCACAGAGAGTCTGGGAGTCCTTATCAGGAGAATGGGGCTTTGGGCAGTGTACCTGTCAAATATTAGCTGGGTAAGTCCTTCGGCCTTACTGAATCTCTTTCCTCACATGTAAAATAGGAAAATAATACCTGCCTTGTTTCTCTCAGTACATACACATAAAATTACTTTTGATATTGATTTGTGAAGCAATTATTGACAGTGTGAAGCAAATATGAGGGATTAAAATGATTTGCAAGGGTAAAGCAGTGCCGCGCCTGACTGTGTAAAGCGCAGCTCTTCGGGGCCCATTAGCTTCATCTTGTGGTTTCTGAGCCGACACATTTGCAGCCCAGCACAGATGGGCACAAACCTCTCCCCTGGACAGCTGACACACTCAGCCTCACTGGGGAAATCTAAGGAAAACAACTGAGGATGCTTTTCAAATACAGAGAATCATGGACTGTTAGAGTCAAAGGGGCCTTCCCACCATCAGTGGAATGAGGATGGGTAAAATCAGTGGCTTCCAAACATTCTGTCCACGTGCTTCACTCAATAAAGCGTTTTCAGCCCACCCCTTCAGTATGTGCCCATTCCTTCATGGGTAAACTGTAGACCTTTGCCAATGCGCTAATAGATAGGGTACACTGTAAAAGCATAGTTGCAATTAGAATATTTTAATTTTTTTTTTTACAGAAACAGAGAGAGAGATAGATAGGGACAGACAGACAGGAACGGAGAGAAGTGAGAAGCATCAATCATTAGTTTTTCGTTGTGACACCTTAGTTGTTCATTGATTGCTTTCTCATATGTGCCTTGACCATGAAGCTACAGCAGACCGAGTGACCCCTTGCTCAAGCCAGCAACTTTGGGTCCAAGCTGGTGAGCCTTGCTCAAACCAGATGAGCCCGCACTCAAGCTGGCAACCTCGGGGTCTCGAACCTGGGTCCTCTGCCTCCCAGTCCGTCGCTCTATCCACTGTGCCACTGCCTGGTCAGGCTAGAATATTTTAAAATTTAAAGATATCTATTCTGTTCCTTCTGCACCAACCACAAAGTGGATCATTTTGGCCACCCCATGAGAATGTGTGCCCAGAACTTTGACATTCACTGGACAAATGAGTAAACAGGCCCAGAGAAATGAAGTGACTTGCTCAAAGCCTCGCAGCTAGTTGGTGATGAGGCTGACACGCTAATCTGACATTGCTGCTTCCCTACAACGTGTGTGATCCTGGAGTTTACCTTATATTGCAAATTACCTCAGTGGAATAATCACATTTTATTGTATTTTATTCTTAGTTTATTCCTGATGAATTGCAAGTACTTTTTTCCTTAAAGCACCTTTTTTAAAAAAAAAAAATTTAGGCCCTGGCCAGTTGGCTCAGCGGTAGAGTGTCGGCCTGGCGTGCGGGGACCCGGGTTCGATTCCCGGCCAGGGCACACAGGAGAAGCGTCCATTTGCTTCTCCACCCCCCCCCCCTTCCTCTCTGTCTCTCTCTTCCCCTCCCGTAGCCAAGGCTCTGTTGGAGCAAAGATGGCCCGGGCACTGAGGATGGCTCCTTGGCCTCTGCCCCAGGCGCTAGAGTGGCTCTGGTCGTGGCAGAGCGACGCCCCGGAGGGGCAGAGCATCGCCCCCTGGTGGGCAGAGCATCGCCCCTGGTGGGCGTGCCGGGTGGATCCCGGTCGGGCGCATGCGGGAGTCTGTCTGACCGTCTCTCCCTGTTTCCAGCTTCAGAGAAAAAAAAAAAAATACAAAAAAAAAAAAAAAATTTAATTTCTGAGAGCAGACCCGAAAGAGTGGGCTAGCTTTCCTTCACATAACAATGAGAAACGGAAGAGTGGGATTGTATGTCACAGATGAAAATGCTGTATTTATGCCTCATTGTAATCCATTCATTGCTTTATGGATCCAATGTCCCCTTGGGAGAGTCACAAATCCACATAATGTTACTGAGCGCCGGATTTGGCATTAGGATCTCTGATTTAGCTGTCAGATATGTAAAATCACATGTAGCCAGACAACTCCCTGGAGACTTCACAGCTGCGAACACTGAAGAGTGCACGTTATTCCAACAAGGTCGGCGTTAATTTGTGCACAGATACTGGTCCTCTCCAGCTGCCCTTTCGCTACCTCATCTAATGTTCAGTGTGGCTCAGAGTGCTTGAGTCGAGTGACTCCAGCAGAATTCTCTTCTCAGGGACTGTTCCAAGTTCAACAGAGGCAACTTTCAAAGAAGTCACATGCCTTTAACAGAGACAATGGTTATTAAAGGACACCCGACTTTCTGAGGCCATTGCACAACTCTGCTCACTACCGACACCTCTTTTACCTTCTTTGCAGCTCCCCAGGCTCTGTCTCCACCCAACAGCCCATTATAAGAACTCCATATGTACCCTGTCAATTACTGGGTACATGGTTCTCCCTCTGCACCTCAATCTCTTCTATGTCCAGATCAGTTTTGATCAGTGGTTGATAAAGAATATAAGTGGACACGCGATACATTTTTAGAAAAAATAAGCTGGCAGGTAAGTTGTCATTCCCTTCAACAGTAGGGGCCACAAAGAAAAATTATTTCACTGGGTGAAAGATTGAAGTGAATAGTCTCTCCATTGCCTTCAAAATCTACAAAAGAGATAACAAGGAATATAAATCAGAAGGCCTGGATTTAAAATCTTCCTCTGTTAGTAACTAAGGAACCTAGCACATAAAGAGTCAAGAAATTTTTTAAATTGTGCAAGCTATTTCACTTTTCTGTGCTTCGGCTTTATCTGTGAAGTGGGAGCAACGAGAACTGTTGAACAGGATTGTTGCAGTGATTATGCTTAATAAATGTTTATGTAAATGAACAACACAATAGAATTGAAAGAGAAGACATGAAATGTCTACATGTTTTAATCAGCTAGTGCTTGGTGACACAAAGTAGACAACTCTACAGCTGAGATTTCCATGTGGCCTTGAAGCTTGGCACCATTTTCCAGCATGACAAGCCTGGATGTCATTACTGTCTTCTTAGGTTCCCTTCTGAGAATAATAAACTAAAATACTAATTATTAACTGAAAGAACTAAATGAATTCAAGTCCAGGATAAGTGAATGGTCACTGAATCAAACCCTGCTTGTGTATTGTTTCACATCCTTTTGGCCTCACCTCTGAATCCTTGTTACTTCCTCAATAACAAGCCATCTGCGTAGGTTTCCTGCCAGTACAGCCTCATCGCACCTCACATGAGGTGTGCACCACATGCTTCTCATCCCTGGGCTTCTCTGGCTCTGGGACACCTGCAGAGCTCCTGCTATACCCACAGGTACAACCAAGAAGTGTCAAGAGAGCTGAAAACTCATGGGGCAAACCTTGTCCAATGGGGTATGAGTTGTCTGATCAATAGACACAGCTTGAAGGAGTGGCTTTGAGATACATTCCATCAGGCTTCTCAAAGGGTCATGAGAGTAAGCCTCCCATAGCCGTAGTGGTGCCCAAATTAGTGATCCATCTTTGAACGGACTCTCCTTTCTTCCTAATACTGCCCCATCTCTGCCCTGTTTCCTGGGATCCATGGCTAAATAAACCATTCCCCAGGCATGACAGTCTTTGTCTCAGGTCTTGCATTTGGGGGAGCTTGGACTAAGGCACTATCATGTACCTAGCACTGTCAAGTTATCTTGTCTTATCCTCTATAGGTGTTGGAAAACTAAAAACCAGGGGCCAAAGTCTGCCCACCTACAGACTCTCATTGTGAAAAAAAATGTCATTGGAAGAGAGCCAGGCTCATTTGTGTAGCACCTATGGCAGCTCTATAACTAGAATAAAAATCCTATGGTCCACAATGCCTCAAAAATTTGCTCTCCTGCCCTTTACAGAAAGAGTTGACCAAAGAGCTCAAGTGTGATTTGACCATCTGTGTGAGAATCATGGTGTTAAAATGCCGATTCACATCTCTTGTTTTGTCCAAACTAGGCCACAGAGGAAGCATCCAAAGAACCCGTCTGGAACTTGGTCTATGACAGGCCACAGACTCAGCACCACAGCAGCCAGGCAGGGAAGAGGCGGATGAGCAGGACAGGCCTGTTGTTTTGACACAGGCACAAATTGTAATATTGAAAATGAATAGGAAGGGTTTGATTCTATAAAGAAGTATGCTCTTCCCACATCTCCTGAGACAACCTGCTCTTGCCCCTCTTTTGTTTTCTACTTTGAAATAGACATAGACATGAAGAAATTATTTCTGACCATGAAAAACACGGTCAGAAAGGCCACCATGCTTGGCCGTCATGGTCACCCTGGGAAGCCTGTCCTGTGTACAGGAGGCAGCTTCAACTCAGCTCTGGGTGACTATTGCCAGGTGGGAACTGTGGGCCCCGGGTACCCCAGATGCCAGGGTGCGTGGTCTGTTTTTAAAAGAAAACAGACTTTGCCCCCACTCTGAGGATTGGCCCATATTTCTTTTTATTACTTATGAAGTAAGCAAGATTTCAGGCCAGATTCCACCCAAGAAACATTGATGCATTTGCTGGTTTCCATTCTTTACCTCTGGCAAAGCTGTCATTAAAATAGTTTTTAACAGATGGACTTAGGTACAGATGTAAAAATTTTAAATATTTTTGTGCAATTTGGTAAATGAATATATTGTCCCTCATCCCCATCTCCAGTGCTTCACCTTTCAACGGCCACAGCGCCAGGTGCCCCTCCTTCCCCAAGACCCGGAGGACCTCACTTGGTTCAGAGACTGAAGCCTCCCCTCCCTGCCATTTCTTATAATTAGTCAGTGTTTGTGCCCACCCGTGGGTAGATATGTTTACTCTCACTCTCATAATAGTCACAGCATGTTCCACCCATGGCAAGAGCTTTTGGATCTTTCATTTTTCCCTCAGACAGATGGTTAGTTATATAGGGCAGGGTTAACCCTGCTACACAATCAATCAGTAGTTTCCTTGAAATGAACCAGGCCCCAATTCTGCCTCCTTTCTCTTCCCCTACTTCTTAGGGAGCACCGTTCTCTTCTCCCACCCTCAGGCTTCCATGTCCTTCCTAAAGCTCCAAAAGAACAATGGCTCCCCAAGGACTCCCATTTACCAGGAATCTATAATATGTCTCCATAAAGCATTTATGACTAAATAAACCATTCTAGGTATGCTGGTACAGTCACTGGGCTCAAATGATGCTCTGGGCTTAAACCCTCCCTGTTACTCACAAGGCATGTGGCCGTGAGCATGTCACTCCTTTAGGACTCAGGCTTTTATTTGTCAATAAGTTATAATAGGCCCCACCCCACAGGGCTTTTGAGGCCCAAGTAAACAAGGTATGTGAAGTAGATACCTCTCCACTGTGCACTTACAGTATTTTAACACTATGAATTCATTTTTGCAATCCTTTGGTTAATATCCACTTCTTAGGGTACTGGTAAAAAAACAGACACATAGACCAATGGAACAGAATTGAGAGCTCAAAAACAAATCTCAGCATATACTGTCAACTAATATTTGAGGAGGGAGCCAAGAATATTCAATGGACAGTCTCTTTAATAAACAGTAATGAAGCCCTGGCCGGTTGGCTCAGTGGTAGAGCATCGGCCTGACCTGCAGAAGTCCCCGGTTCGATTCCCGGCCAGGGCACACAGGAGAAGCGCCCATCTGCTTCTCCACCCCTCCCCCTCTCTTTCCTCTCTGTCTCTCTCTTCCCCTCCCGCAGCCAAGGCTCCACTGGAGCAAAGATGGCCCAGGCGCTGGAGATGGCTCCTTGGCCTCTGCCCCAGGTGCTAGAGTGGCTCTGTTCACGGCAGAGCAATGCCCCGGAGGGGCAGAGCATCACCCCCTGGTGGGCAGAGCATCGCGCCTGGTGGGTGTGCCGGGTGGATCCCGGTCGGGCGCATGCGGGAGTCTGTCTGACTGTTTCTCCCCATTTCTAGCTTCAGAAAAATACAAAAAAACAAACAAACAAAAAGAGTAATGATAAAATTGAATATTCATCTGTAAAAGAATGAAACTTATCCCATCTTACTCCATTCACAACAATTAATTCAAAATGTATCATAGACGTAACTGTAAGACCTGAAACCATGAAACTCCTAGAAGAAGACATAGAAAAAAGCTCCTTGACATGGATCTTGGCAAAGATGTTTCCTTTTTTTGGATATGACACTAAAAGAACAAGCAACAAAATAAAATATAATCAATACAACTACATCACACTAAAAAGCTCTGCACAAGAAATAGAAACAGCACTTATGATGTCAGGGACTTCATGGCTGGAAATTTGATAGAAACAGACCTGATGCTAGCCCTCACAGTTAAAAATAACCTATGGGGATATTTGTCAAAGCAATGGTGGAGTAGATACCGAACTGGCTTCAGCCCGCCCTGCCCAGGATTCATCTGTTCTTGGGAGTGGGAAGCGAAAGCACAGACATGGGTCTGCAAAGGTCTGGAGAAACTCTGAGGTTTTTCAGATTTTTTATAACTCTGGATATTGCACATAGATAGGCCCAACTTGCATGGACCTTCTAGAACATGAAAAAGCAACAGTCTGTTTGGGTTTCCCACATTCCCCCAGGACCCAGACATTATATTTGGGTTCTAACCCATCCCAATCTATCAAGACTGTACCCTTGATCCCACCCTACAAGCTCAGAGATGACCAGTCAGTTTCTCAGCACATTCATGTTAGCAGAGGTCATTGCTAATTACCTTCCTAAACTCCCTTTAACCTTAGGCTTCCCGAGGCCAAGCCCAGGTAGAAGAAAGTACATTGTTGGAGCCCAGTGACTGTACCAGCACACCTAGAATGGTTTATTTAGTCATAAATGCTTTATGGAGACATATTTTTGAAAGGAGAGGAGAATGGAATGGTTATCTCAATAAACAATACACCAATATTATAAAAATAAAAAAAGAATTGCCCGTGTTTCCAAGCCGAGGTTTGTGGGAGCCTAAGAACTCATTTTTATAGAATCCAAACAATTTCCTGAGTCTGAATGGTCACAACAATTCCTAGAAGCTGACTTCCCAACAGGCGGCAGTAATAAGGACATCTCGCTAACTTCTTTATTTTCAATTTAGGACAGGTTTTTTGTTTTCAGGTTGTCTGTTTTATAGTGCAGAGTTCTGTCTATCACTGTTGTTCTGCATGAGTATTGATACTCTAGTGAGGACATGGGGATACTAAAGCAGGGTGTGGTCCCCTTTCAGCCTCCATTTCAGCATCACCCAGAGATAAATATTGATAGCAACTTGGAATTAGGGATCACATTTCAAGCAGTGACCCTTGAGGGATTCAGAAGTAGGGGTGGCCCCTGTGGTGGGAAACTCCATGGTTGTGGTTAGTTCCTGGACTGATACTAAGCTGTCCATGATCACTGACACTCCATCAGCTCTCCCGAGTCCCTCTCCATGTCAAGCCCAAAGCCAAAGTGAGTATTATCTGTGGTTATTTGAATTCTGAAGAGTTTGGTGAGGAGTTCCCCTTGAATGCATACCTTTTCAGTACTATATAGACATCAAAATTGTATTAGAGTGTTTTACAGAAATTTAATAGAAGCATTATCTCCAGCTTTCTAGACCACAACTTCCTCATCTTTAAAATAAGGAGGTTCAGCTAGATAAATTTTATCACCTCTCTGAGCTGGAAACAAGGTTTTCTTTTTGTTTCTGATAATAAAAGTAATGTAGATTCTCATTGTAAAATAATCAGGACAATACAGAAAAGAATAAAAAAAAATTATTTTAAAAGTTCACCATCTGGAAATAGCTACTATTAACTTTTAGATGTATATTCTTTGAGATACTTTTACAAATAATTTTTCCGTTATTTTATGAAAAAGTAATTGCACTATACTTAATCTGATAACCGTTAAAACAGATGTATTGATATATCATAGGTGTGTGCCCAGCTCAGTGTAGATATAGCTACATTTCATTGTCAGTTACCACACAGGTTTCTACTTGGCACATCCATTTAGTGTGTTTTCAACTTTCACTATCAAAGACATCAATAAATATTATTTAACATGTATCTTTGTTTCATTGTCCAGTATTTTTTGAGGACCCACTTTTAGAAATGAACTTCCTAGACCAAAGAATGTGTACATTTTTTATGCAAGGCTGCAGGACTTCCCAGTATGAACAGCTAAGCCTAAGAGTGTCCATTCCCACACCTTGTCCCAGGTGTTAGTGTTCTTCTTTATTGTTGCCAATCAAATGGAAAAATAGAAACCTCTGTTTTTAAAATTGACTCATACTTCAAATGCCATTCATTGCTTAGCATGATGTCTAGAAAGCACTTGGTATGAAATAAGTACTCATTAACATTCATGAGCCCTATTAATTATCAATGAAGCATCTACAGAAAAGCTTAAAAAGAAACTTGTGGTTTAATTATAAGCAGAATATAGAGTATTGTTCTATGTGATTTTTTTCTTAGCCTTCAACCTGTTTGGATTTTAGTCCCATCTCTCTTTTTTTTTTTTTACAACCACTTTTAATTTCTCTTTTCTTATTATAAGCATCATATATGTTGTGTTGCCTTAAATTCTAAGACAGAGAATGAATGGGTGAACAAATGAAATAGTCTGTCATTGCTGATGATGGTGGTTCAATGATACCATCACATAGAACCGCATCATTCCCTTTATAACATAAAGATAGTGTCATTCCTTGGGCCTCCCTTTCTCATAGGAAGATTTAAAGTGTAGAGATCATTTGGTGATTCTCAACAGGTCTTTATATGCATGGAGTCCAGATGGTTCTGGGAAACACTGAAAAAATCCTAAGGACTGTTGAGATAAGGATCTAGGGGGAGGCCATGGGGTACTAGGAGTAGTACTCTGGAGCAAACTTGTGGACCCAGAAGGACATGCCCTAGACGGGTGTGAAGTTATAGTTTCTGGACTCCGTTCTAGGACACTAAGCAGAAAGATACACTTTTTATGCCCCTCCCTTCCCCCCTCTCCCTACCTCTCTCCCCCACCCCCCGTAACCACCACACTCTTGTCCATGTCCCTTAGTCTCATTTTTATGTCCCACTTCTGTATGGAATCATGCAGTTCTTAGTTTTTTCTGATTTACTTACTTTTTAATGAAACTAAAGTGTGTGTCCATTAAACATCTCCATACCAAGTCCAAGGCAACTGAACCCAGATGAATTATTAATAAATGGACTCAGTAGAGTGTCACTACAGCTTTCCCCATCACCAGATGTATTCAAATATCCTGTAGACTAGGCAGAATAATAAAGAATCTGTCAGGACTGCCAGAGAAGAGCTCCCTGCATTATGTGACTAGGTGCCAAAGGTATTTTTCATTACTTTACAGTCTGTCACTATTTGATCAGTCAATTCAGTTCAACAATTAAGTGAGAAGAAAAAGAGTCGAACTGATTGTTTTACCTTTTTGTAAGAATTGATTGTTCAACTCAGATGAAAATGTTGATCCCATTTTGCATGTGGAGATAGTCAATTTAGAAGAATTGTTCTTGCTGGCCTAAACCCTGGGAGACAGAGATTAAATCTGACACCAAGCAGAGGCAGTGTGTAGAAGAAGGTGAATGAATTACTACAATCCTTAGAGATTTTCCCTCTGGGTCCTTTGCATTTTGCAATCTGGTGGCTATAACAGAGGGGTATTAATTATTGACAATTTAATAAACATTAAGCAAACATTTATAATTGCCGGTAATTTGATGATGCAGGATTACCCAGTGATTCCCTCTGACCAGGCCAATTCTGAGAGGTGTCAGTTGATGGGGTAGCTGTAAATAGTAGCCCTGAGATCAAGGTCTTGCACAGTCTGGGATGGGTATCTTTTCCTGTGGAGTCTCACACCTAACCAGGAAGAGTGGCAGCCAGCAGGAAGTCTCTCTACAAACAGGGCTGCATGGAAGATGACTGGGAGAGAAGGCAGTACTCAATGCAAAAGCAAACCACTCTTCAAAATCCAGACCAGGGAAAGGGTGTAAGATTGGTCTTCTTGTATGCTACATATTAGTTAGGGGTACTCTTGGAGAAAGTGCAAGGGATAGCAAAAAACAAGAAGTTCAAAATATGGGGAAAATTTTTAAACTGGAGTCAAAAGAAAGAGATTAGGGAAATGTGACATAAAGAGAAAATGCCTGAGAGAGAAAAGTTTTCATCCTTAGCACTTTGCAGGTAATATGAGATTTGTTCAATGAAGGTGAGACCCAAAGTTCCAAGAAAAAAAAGAGTGGAATGATGAGGAGTCTGATCAATCCTTGATAATATAAGAGAATTCCCTAATAGCTTAAGACAAAAGGGGCATGCTTTGTTATTGAGACTCTCTTGAGCAATGGAGAAAAATTTCTTGTAGAATGGCCATGACTAAATTTTTTGGATCAAGTATATGGGAAAACCAAGAGCCCTCCAAGATTTATTAAATTTACAAACCACTTCTGCCTCTACTATTCCTAGGGATATATATAATGTCACTTGAAGTGACCAGGAATATATTTTTAAGGGTTATGAAATTTGAAGCAAGAACTGAAGGATTTGAAGCCCAGGTGGTGTTTTTATTTGTTTGTTTGTTGTTTAGAAAGAAGCAGAAACATCGATCTCTTCTTGTATGTGCTCTGACTGGGGATCAAACCAGCAACCTCAGCACTTCAGGAAGATGCTCCAACCAACAGAGCTATCCAGCCAGGGCTTCCAGGTGGTGTTCTCATTTCTCCTTCACATCAACAGCCAGGATTTAGGATGAGGAGGGAAGCCGAGAAGCTGATCGGTTGGCTCTGCAGAGGGTTCTGGGATAATATCTAGATTGTTGGACTATGTTTAAAGGTGCCAAAATGATGGCATCTTGGCTGAGTACAGAATGCATTTCATGAGAACAAAGAATTTTGTCCCTCACTGACCAGATCAAGAGTATTTTAATAATTCAAGGCTGGCAAAATGTTGATAATATTTTTAAGGCAGACACAGAGATTTGCTGATTGCTGCTAAGATAGAACTCTTGGCCTAGCTGCAAAGAGGGTGGTTAAAAAGAACCTTCAGATGGTAACTTCTTTAGGTCCACCTCAGCTTTTGAGTCAAGGCCACACTCTTCTCCTAGTGGCACCAGCCGATGCTGAGCAATACAGTGGTCCAAGGGTTTACCTATTTAAACCTAACATACGATTCCTATAATGAGCTCCAGTTGGTTGATTGCAAAGGTAGCTGGGTCCCCCAGTGGAGGGACCCTGTGACACCATAGCAATTATATAGTATATCAAGTTCCCTGGTTTTTACCCAAAGGAGCCTAGGGTCATGTACTTGGGTGACCGTGTGCTAAGGAAAGAGAAATACGTAAACATTTTGAGGACAATTGCATAGAAAATCAGAGTTGACATTTATATTCAGAGACCTAGCCCCCTGTTATAGTAAGCACATATAGGGCCAGGTAATAAACAGGATCTTGGCCAAGTTCAACTTTTATTAAGTCCCTTGGGTCCAAGAACAAACCAGTAGCCAGTTCTCCAGTCCCCAAATGTATACTGGGATTGACATAGCAATGGGATAATCTCTACTTCAGATTCTTGGTCTGAAGTAATATCTAGCATAGTGGGAAAAACAGAAGCCTCTGTAGCTGCCCTTCCTACCACCCCTGGGCCAGATAGTAAAACCAAAAATAATTATCATCTTGCCATTGGGAGGGGGCAATGTCAGATTAGTGCCTTTGTTAAAAATCTAAATGTGCAGGGGTGGTAATGTAACTCTACTTCATTCACCGGTCTGACCCCTAAGAAACCATTTGGAATGGCCTGTGAAGAAGCATCTGAAGTGCTATATGCAAAGACTAGAAGCAAAGATTCTCCAGGATGCAGTTGCTGTATGAATCAGATACCTCTGTATGACTCTATGTCCTCAATAAGAACAATATTGAGGACAATATTATGGATCTGGAAACAAGGGATGCAGTGAGGAATGGCCCACTTACTATCATTCCCAATAACTCACTGAGAATCTTTGTGCCTCATGTCCAAGGAATTCTGGGCTTTTCAGGATGAAAGGCATGGTTCCCAAAGAGTCCTATTTAACCACAAGCTAGGGTTGCTGCCTGGACACTTTGAACTCCTGTGCCAAGGGACCAGCAGACAAGAAAAGCAGTCACCACCTTGGTACTGGTAATTGATCTTAACCCTTTGAGTAGTACAAACGTTCCTGTAAATCCTCGTGCCTCCTGACCAGCCAGAGTACGATCGCAACAAAAACTTTTATTTTAAAAATGTGTAAGGGAACATTTAAGAAAGGCAAATGTATGTTCTTCTTGTTTCCATAAATTGGTTATCAAAAAAAATTATTTTAAGTTAATAAAACTGTAACTGTAACTAATTTCATATTTTGAAAAAAAAAAAAGAAAACTCACTCCCGGGGGTCAGCGAGCATGAAAACAACTCACTACTCAAAGGGTTAATCAGCAGGAGGAAATAAAGCTGCCATCATTGTACAATGGAAGCAGAGAGGACCAACCACATGTGGATCCAGGTTGCCTACCTCAGTACCCCTTGGTCCATTCTGGCTCAACTGTGATTGTAAATGGAAAAGTGCAGCAACCTTGGCTTAAGGAAAATATGTTTACCAAGGAATTCTTTGTCCAGCTTTGACATCTTCTAGCTATTTATTTCTTCAGGTACATCAGATATCAGTCTTATCAGAGTGGCCACAGCCAATGAGTAAGTAAGACTGTGGTCCGAGGGCCCAACCATTTCTGCCAATATAGGGCTCCTCCAAAGATAATCTTGGTCCTGGACCTTCTTGTTGAACTGTGACAAACTTTGTCAGATCTGCATCACAATCTAATGGCTCCTTCTGCCTAGTCCTGCTTCTTCTCATTTTCTTCTGTGGGTACAGCTTCCCAATAAGGCTTTTGTTCTCCTAACTCCACCTCAACATCTGCTCCCCAGAGGGACCAACTGACATACTGTTGAAGCCCAGTGATATACATGAAATTTCATTGAATTAGTCTTTCTAATTTTTAACTTGTTTTTTTAGTATTTTCACAGTAAAAATATTTTTAAAGGAAAGACTGAAAGGGGGAAAAGAATATCTTAAACACTAACTATAGATCAGAAGAAATAAAAATGCTTGGCTAAATCTATAAAATTAATTGCTGTGAAAATTAGAAGATATAGCACAGGAAAAATAAAATAAAATTAGTAAAGTGTCTGCTTATTTTTTTTTAACGAGAAAGCAATTGAGTGGGGGTGAGACAGAAAAAAATTGTTATAATCTTAGAAATCTTACTTTATGCCAGTCAGCAGAGTGTAACAAAATGAATTGGAAATAATTTAAAAGAAATCTTACAGCATAGGGCAATAAACATGAACTTGTTTCCCCAAGCTTGGGAAAGAATAGACACAAAACTGAAATATGTTGATGGAAGCATATGTTCTATTCAAGACAAATAGGCCTGTTCAAAGAGGAGATTGATTAGAGTGCCACGTCAAGAAGACAGACATCTTTGTGGAAATTCACAAACCTGTAGATGGATGTGAGCTGATGAGCAAAGAGATAAAGAGACAGGAATAGAAGGGAGATTGTGTGGTACAGATCAATGTGTCTTAAATCTATCCAATCATCAGAATTATTTAAGGGTCCTTTAAGATTTCATTTCTTGGCTCTGGCTGGTTGGCTCGGAGCGTCAACCCAGCATACAGATGTCCCGGCTTTGATTTTCGGTCAAGGCACACAGGAGGAGCAACTATCTGCTTCTCTTCCCTTACCCCTTCCCTTACTCTTCCCCTCTCCAGCCAGTGGCTCAGTTGGTTTGAGTGTTAGCCCTGGGCACTGAGGATAGCTCAGTTGATTCAAGCATTGGTCCCAGATAGGAGTTGCTGGGTGGATCCTGGTCCGGATGCATGCGAGCGTCTGTCTCTCTATCTCCCCTCCTCTCACTTAACCATAAATTCATGGGTTGGATCTTAAAATTTGTATTTTTACAAATCTCCAAGTAGTTCTGAGAATCAATTATGTGTATGAATCTGTAATATACAGGCTGGGCTACTGCTTCAGGTGAATAAAAAAGATGATAGAATTCTAAACAGTTTTGTTAAATGCTATATAGGCATATTTGGTAACGATGAGGGATTTCGACTATATAAACATTTATCAAGAGCACCATTTAGCAGCATAAAACTTGCGTTGCTAAGTTGCTAACAAGATCAAGCACACAAATGGAAAAATTACTGTCCCAGAATTAATTCTGACCTACTAGAATAATGTTTACCAAAAAGGATGAGAAAGGAATCTTAGGGAAAATGTCACTGAGTTCACATCTGTAAGCCAGAAGACATGAGGAGAGCGTAATTCAGAGATAAAACTCAAAGGTAAATAAAAGTATCATTCTGGGGCATGAAGAAGGAAAGTTCATTGTACTCAAGATGTTTCAGAAATTCCTCAAACATTTAAATCTCACATTGCAGGTTCAGCTGAGGCAAATGATAAGAAGAAAGAACATCTAAAATAAATAACTAAGGGGCTGATTCCAAGATGGTGAAGGAGTAAGGCAGGGGTTGGGAACCTATGGCTCACAAGCCAGATGTGGCTCTTTTGATGGCTGCATCTGGCTCGCAGACAAATCTTTAATAAAAAAATAATAACGTTAAAAATATAAAACATTCTCATGTATTACAATCCATTCATTTCCTACCACTCATGTTCATGGTTGTGGGTGGCTGGAGCCAATCACAGCTGTCCTCCGGGACAACACCAAATTTTTATTGGATAATGCATAACAAACATGAGTCGTTGTATGGCTCTCATGGAATTACATTTTAAAATATGTGGTATTCATGGCTCTCTCAGCCAAAAAGTTTCCCGACCCCTGGAGTAGGCAGACGTTCCAACTGCCACCTCCCAGGACCAAATTAGATTACAACTTTAAGAACAATCATCTTGAAAAACCAACTTTGGACTAAACTAAGAGGCATTTATTACCAAGGATCACTGAAGAAGCCACACTGAAACTGGTAGGAAGGGTGGAGATGTGAAAAGGGCTGCCTCGCTCCCAGGAGCGAGCAGCGCCTGAGGGTCCAGAGGGTTTCTCACTGCTGGGAGGTTCGCCCTAGGAGCTGTGTATAATGCTGGTGTCCAAGGCCAGGCAGGTTCACACTGGATTTGGGCATACGATAGAGAAACTGCCGAGACCAAAAGGGTTGGGACATTCCATTTAATAAAGCCTCACCACAGCAGACAAGCACACAGGCAGGGGAAACCACTCTCAGGCAAACAAACAGCAAAATGGCCCCTCACAGTGGCAGGCAGGCAATCCACGCATCTGCAACCCCCCATCTCTGTTGAGCACAAGCAACCATAGCCTTATATAGGCCATACACACGGGCACTGCTATGCAGCTGCAGCCATGCACCAATCAGACAAAGGGCTTACAGCTAGTACCAGTGAGCGAGTCTAACACAGCTGCCCCACAGTGTGGGTCCTCAGCCCCGGGCCGAATACCCCAGCCTAGAGCCCCATAGCCTAGAAGAGGCGCCCAACACAGCATTTGGTGGTGAAAAGAGCCGGGGTTTTTGTCTGCAAGAAAGAAATGGAACTCTCAGAGATGCAGGCTCCTTCTTAAAGGGCCCACACAGAAAATCTTGTTCACAGCCACTTATCCAGGGTCCCACTGGGGGAGAGCTGAGAGGACTAGAGTTGTGTGAGGAGAGTGTAGGCCCAGGGAGAGACACTGTGAGGGACAGCCACCAGAACCCTTGTGCTGAGTCATGCTCCAATACTGAAGTCACCATCTTTCTTTAGTGGAGTCAGAGGTGGATTAAGGTCGGTTGAGGCCCCAGGCGCAGAAGAAAATATTGGACCCCTTAAAAAAAAGAGAGAGGGAAAATAAAAATACATGTTAACCACATTTTTTTAAATAAATAAAAAATATTATGTACTATTAATGTTAAAATTGCACATATGAAACCAAACTTGGTGTCATTAGAAGGAAGTGTAAAGTTGGGGTTTTGCGGGGCCCTTCAGAAGTGCGCACCCCCAGGGTGTGCACCCAGTGTGCCTGCCATTAAATCCACCTCTGGGTGGAGCCAGCCTGGGAAAAAGCAACTGCTCTGCCTTCGGGAGTCTCTTCTGCCCCAGGCATGGAGACTGGGTCATTCTGAGAAGCCAGGAAGCAGGGGGTGCAACAGTGACTATTTTCTGGTGTTGAGAACGGAGCTTTTCCCTACATGCTCCTGAGTCTATGTCTGGTGCTTCCACCTCACAGGAGACTCAGTAAAAATTGTCCTGAATGCTGGCAGACCACATATCTGGGTCTCAGAGCCCATACCCACCAGACTCCTGGAGCCAAACCCTACTGAGGTCTGTGAAAAAAGTTTGGACAGACTGACACCTGGGACCGAGGGGCAGAGCCACACCCACCACCCTTCCTAATTTCTGAATTACCACAAGCTCTAGACTCTAGCAGAGGTTTTTTCAGTGACCAAGCCCAACAAGCAGCCAAGAGACAGAGGCTGCAGGAGGTGGGACTCAGGAAACCTTGACCTTTTAAGTGGACTTTCCCCCAGGCCCAGTGTGGGACAAAGCCAGCCTAGGTGTGCAGCAGGTATTTCCATGTACACCTGGGCCTAGCAGAGGCAGCCATATATTCTGGATTGCTTGTGGCTCCAATGAGTTTGCTGAGGGCTAGTCACAGGCAGTGTCTCCCACTGGTTTGTGCCAGATTCCTGCCAGGGAGACCCAGGGCTGGCATACCCAGTGGCCAGCTGTGGAGAGCATTGGTTCAGGACCTAACAACACTTGCTAGTGGTGTGTCCTAAGGAAGGGCTCCTCACATCTGACCCCTCTGAGGTGAGTTCTGCTCTCTGTGATCAACACTGGCACAGTGGCTCATGTGCATTGGATAGGGTGGAGCTTCACAGTCAGCCAGCCTGAGTGCTAGATAACCTGCCCTACTGGGCTAGATTCCACAGGGAGAAGGAAGAAAGGCTTGGATCATGGATATTTTTTGTGTGTGTACTTTTTTTGAAGCTGGAAACGGGGAGAGACAGTCAGACAGACTCCCGCATGCGCCCGACCGGGATCCACCCGGCACGCCCACCAGGGGGCGACGCTCTGCCAACCAGGAGGCGATGCTCTGCCCCTCCGGGGCGTCACTCTGCCACGACCAGAGCCACTCTAGCGTCTGGGGCAGAGGCCAAGGAGCCATCCCCAGCGCCCGGGCCATCTTTGCTCCAATGGAGCCTTAGCTGCGGGAGGGGAAGAGAGAGACAGAGAGGAAGGAGGGGGTGGGAGTGGAGAAGCAAATGGGTGCTTCTCCTATGTGCCCTGGCCAGGAATCGAACCCGGGTCCCCCGCACGCCAGGCCGACGCTCTACCGCTGAGCCAACCGGCCAGGGCTGGATCATGGATATTTAAAGTGTGAGTCATTGTGAGCCTATTGTTGGATGTGGTTGAGGGGCTTAGCCACTATTGGGAGAGGCACAGTCAGCCCCAAGCTCTCTTATCTCAGTATTCCTCCCTGAGAACAGGGTCTCACCAGCTGTAAGAACTTCTGCAGAGGGGACTGTTGGCCCCACTCAATCTGAACTTGCTGCTCATCCTGTTGGTGAAAATTTGGGTATCCAGCAGTGGCTGAGAGATTAGGCTCTGGAGTAGGGGCTACATTCCCTGTACTGAGCTCCTGACCAAGAGACTTCTGAAGTAGGAGGTTCCCCAACATTGGATTACCAACCTCAGCAGTCCTAACTCAACAAGCTTGGAATCTGCAGAAGCGTTGGTTGGGTGAGGCCAGTCTGAGCTCACACTAAAGTTTTTCTACAGAAGACTCTGTGGGAAGACCAGGCAGCTGCAAGAATAGATGGAGCAGCTGAAAAGTGGAGGCAAATCTTATGGATCTTGGGGCTTTTACAGAGCTGCTGTCATTTCTAAGCAGGAGAAAGCTGATCCTTATACGCAGGTTGGTACCTCCCACACTACCCAGACACAGAAAATGCAGACATGGTGAAAAGAGTAGTAGCTGCAGACAGGTAGCCCACAGCATGTTACAAACAATGGTTTGTGCCAATCCAAGAAGGTCTAGAACCAACACAACTGGTAGTGGGTGGCAGACAGCACCGACCCTAGCCTCAGGTAGTTACACAAGCAGCACGTCCAAAGGTAGAGTCTAGCAGGCACCAGACACTGTGGAGAATAAATACACCCAACAGGACAGACATTGCACTGTGTGTAATAAATGTGATCAAGGTTGACCCTTAGAGCCAGCCAGCCTGAAGAGATAACTGTACCCATGAAAGGACCAACTGCATTCAATACTCACATATAACAGGAGGGAAAATACTACCTTCAAGCATTCCTAACAAGGAATTCTTGAAAAACAGGTGGAGCAAGGAAAACAGATGGCCTAGAGGTCAGTACCACTGAGCCCATCTTCCTCATAAGGACACCACAACAAATTTCAAAGTCATACAGTGCCACCTAATACACAGATAAAATGGGCAGACAAAGAAATGTGACCCAAATGAACCAACAAGAGAAATCCCCATAAAAAAGAACTAAATGAAATGGAAGTAATCAAACTACCAGATGCAGAGTTTAAAATAATGATTTTTAGGATGCTTAAGGTTCTTAGAGCAACAGTGGATGGTTATAATGAGTACCTAAATAAAGAGGTAGCAAGCATCAAAAAGGACATTGAAATCATAAGAAAGAACCAGTCAGGAATGACATACAATAGCAGAAATGAAGATTGCACTAGAAGGAATCAACAGGCTGGATGAAGCAGAGGATCGAATCAGCGATTTAGAGAACAAGATAAATGAAATCACAGAAGCAAAGCAGAAAAATCTAAAGAGGCTCAAAAAGACTGAGGAAACTGTAAGAGACTCCAGTGACAACATGAAGAGAAACAATATCCACATCATAGAGGTTCCTGAAGAAGAAGAGAACAAACAAGGGATAGAAAACCTGTTTGAAAAAATTATGGTGGAAAATTTACCTAAATTGATGAAGGAAAGAGTCACACAAGTTTAAGAAGCACAGAGAGTTCCATTAAAGAGGAACCCAAGGAGGCCTACACCAAGACACATCATAATTAAAATGCCAAAGTTAAGAGACAAGGAAAGAATAGTAAAGGCTGCAAGAGAAAAGCAGTTAATTACCTACAAAGAAGCCCTCATAAGGATGACATGTGACTTCTCAATAGAAATACTTGAGGCCAGAAGGGATTAGCAGGATATATTCAGAGCAATACAAAACAAGAACCTACAACCAAGACTACTTCATCCAGTGAGACTATCATTTAAAATTGAAGGAGAAATAAAAAGCTTTCCAGACCAAAAAAGACTCAAGGAATTCATTACAACCACACCAGTACTGCAAGAAGTACATACAACAACTCAAAATTTATGAGACACAGCAAAAGCAGTCCTGAGAGAAAAGTTCATAGCATTACAGGCATACATTAAGAAGCAAGAAAAAGCTCAAATAAACAACTTAACCCTGCACCTAAAAGAACTAGAAAAAGAACAAAAAATAAAGCCTAGAGGAATGAGAGGAAGAAAATAATAAAGATCAGAGAAGAAATAAATGACATAGAGGCTAAAAAAAAAAAAACAATACAAAAGATCAATGAAACCAAGAGTTGGTTCTTTGAAAAGGAAAACAAGATTGATGAACCTTTAATCAGACGCATCAAGAAAAAAAGAGAGAGGACTCAAATAAATAAAATTAGAAATGAAAGTGAAGAAGTAACAACTGACACTGAAGAAATACAAAGGATTGTAAGAAAATACTATGGAGATCTATATGTCATAGAATTGGACAACCTAGGCAAAATGAATAAACTCCTAGAGACATACAATCTTCCAAAATTGAATCTGGAAGAATCAGAAAATCTAAACAGACTGATTACAACAAATGAAATTGAAATAATTATCAAAAAACTCCCAGCAAACAGAAGTCCTGGACCGGATGGCTTCACTGACAAATTTTACCAAACATTCAAAGAAGAACTAACACCTATCCTCTCAAGCTATTTCAAAAAATTTAAGAGGAGGAAAGACTTCCAACTCTCTTTAATGAAGCAAGCATTATTCTCATTCAAAAACCAGGTAAAGACACTACAAAGAAAGAAAATTATAGGCCAATATTCCTGATGAACATAGATGCTAAATTCTCTACAAAATATTAGCAAACTGGATCCAGCAATACATGAAAAAAAATCATACATCATGATCAAGTGGGATTTATTCTGGGGAACGGGGTGGGGCCAAGGTTGGTACAATATTTGCAAATCAGTAAATGTGATTCATCACATAACCAAAGGAAGGATAAATATCACATTATATCAATAGAATAGATGCAGAAAAAGCATTTGACATAATTTAATACCCATTTATGATCAAAATTCTCAACAAAGTGGGAATACAGGGAACATACCTCAACATAATGAAAGCCATCTATGACAAACCCACAGCCAAAATCATACTCAATGGGAAAAAATGAAAAGCAATCCCCTTAAGATCAGGAACAAGGCAGGGGTGCCCCCTTTCAGACAAAAAGAAGAAATAAAAGGCATTCAAATTGGAAAAAAAAAAGAAGTAAAACTATCATTATTTGCTGATGACATAATACTGTAAATAGAAAACTCTAAAGTCTCAGTCAAAAAACTGCTAAACCTGATAAATGAATTCAGCAATATGGCAGAATATAAAATTAATATTCAAAAATCAGTGGCATTTTTATACACTAACAATAAACTGTCAGCAAGAGAAATTAAGGAAACAGTCCCCTTCACTATTGCAACAAAATAATAAAGTACTAGGAATAAATTTAATCAAGGAGGTAAAAGACTTGCACTTGGATAATTATAAGACATTGAAAAAAGAAATCAAGGAAGATACAAACAAGTGGATGCATGTACCATGTTCATGGATAGGAAGACTAAACATCATTATAATGTCTATACTACCCAAAGCAATCTATAAAATTTAATTCAATTCCTGTAAAAATACCAATGGCATACTTCAAAGATATAGAACAAATATTCCAAAAATTTATATGAAACCAAAAAAGAACATGGATAGCCTCAGCAATCTTAAAAATGAAGAATAAAGTGGAAAGTATCACACTTCCTGATATCAAGTTATACTACAAGGCCATTGTACTCAAAACAGCTTGGTACTGGCATAAGAACAGGCATACAGATCAATGGAACAGAACAGAGAACCCAGAAATAAACCCGCACCTTTATGGACAACTGATATTTAACAAAGGAGGTAAGAGCATACAATGGAGTAAAGACAGTCTCTTTAATAAATGGTGTTTTTTAGTTAGTTAGAGCATCATCCCAACATGCTGAAATTGTGGATTCAATTCCCGGTGAGGGCACACACAAGAATCAACCAATGATGGCATGAATAAGTGGAACAACAAATCAAAGTCCCTCTCTCTTTCTCCCTCTCTCTAAATATCAATAAATAAAACTATTTAAAAAATTTAAAAAAAACAGAAACTAACAAAACTATTATGTCACTCCATTTTAGTTTCAACATTGGCTGTTCCTTAGAAGACTGCGAGAAAAAAAACGCAAATGCTGCCATTGTTCCCTAAAGATTTGATTTAATTTTTCTAGGGCGAGAAGCCAGCCTGAATAATTTTTAAAATCATCCCAAGTAATCTCAATATTCAGTTATGGTTGCAAACCACTGTTCTGGAAGCTCAAATTTTAAAGGACAGGTTGGGAAGGACACAAACCAAAGAAGTGTATAAGAAAGTGACACCGACAGAATTTTATCAAAATGTCCTAAGGCTGGCCAACAAATAAAAAGACAAAAACAAAATACTTTTCAGCTGTATTTGGGGCTAGTAGCAGAGCAAAGACAGGATAGACATGGTGTTTGAGAGAAAGTCAAGAGAACTTAGAAGGCCAGAAATGAGTAAATATCTTTTGAATTTTCTAAAATGAATAAAAAATAGATTCTGTAACCTACGGATGACTGGGCTTGATATGGATCTCAGACAAGATTCCAGAATATATTACTAAAGTCATGTTGTAATAAGTGCTCAAATGACAAAGAAGTGATTACAGGACTCAGCATGGGTTCACAAGAACAAGTCCGGCCCACTTCCATTCCTCAGTGGTGGGCTGGCAGACAAAGACAGTGTACATACATTTCTATTCAGGCATCTAGACTTTAGCAAAAACAATTGGTGATGTCTCTAATAACATACTGGTGGTTAAGATAGAGAAAAGAGGGTTGGATGTGAAAACATTTTAGTGGGTTATTAACTATTCAGAAGTCATATCCAAAGAATAGTCATTAATGGAGTGATGTCATACCTGGTGAGGGCTTCCTAGACTCCTGGTGATCTGCCGAAGAAATAGTTCATAGCTCTGTGCAGGCTCAATGTT
Organism: Saccopteryx leptura; assembly: GCF_036850995.1. Lineage (NCBI taxonomy): Eukaryota > Metazoa > Chordata > Mammalia > Chiroptera > Emballonuridae > Saccopteryx > Saccopteryx leptura. Next base: position 191,717,638 of record NC_089505.1, read on the forward strand.
TTTATCAGTGACTTAGATGAACATGCAAAGGACATGTTTATCACTTCTTCAGGAGACATAAATTGCTATGATAATGGTGATATTCTACAGAATCAGAGTCTAAAAAGTTTTTGATGGACTGGACTGATAAGCAAAATCTAAAAATAATTAGATTCAATAAAGTTAATTGTCCCACACCGGCACTTGAGATCTAAAATCTTACAATACACATAATGGAGAAATTTGACATGAATGCAGATGACATTTTTTTAAGAGCTTTCAGAGTCTTAGTAAACAATTAATTTAATGTTAGCTAAAAGCAATATGGTAATAGCTGGGTATCCCAGTTGGTTGAAGTGTCGTCCCGATGAGCCAGGGTTGTGGCTTCGATCCCTGCTCAGGGCACATGCAGGAATTAGCCAGTGAAACAAGTTGCTGTTTCTCTCTCTCTTTCTCTCTCTCTCCCTAAAATAAATAAAAGTTTCAAAAGCAATATGGTTGCAAATAAACAAAGCAATCAACTACAAAATAAACAAAGTGAAAGAGGACATGCACACTTTGTGCTCTGTTCCGCCAGATCAGACCTGGAAATTTGCATTCATTCCTGGGTTCTACATATTAAAAGTGAGGTATAAAATCTGGAATGTGTTTCAGGAAGAATCATCAGCAAGATGAAAGAAACATACAACCATGCTGTCCAAAATAACAATAATAATAATAATAATAATAATAATAATAATAATAATGTATATATATATATATATGTGAATCATCTTGCTTATTAAGAAAAGACAGAGTAATAGTGATAAGAGGCCTGTCTTCAAATAATTGAAAGGCTGTTTTATGGAAAGGGATTTAAACTTATCTTGTGTATTCCAAAGTGATTAAACTAGAACAAGCACTTGGAAGCTTTGGGGAGTCTGAAAGGCTTTAGGGATGTAGAACCAAATATTAGCAATAAGCTATTTGAAAATAGAACCAGCTTCCTGTAGAAGATGAATCCTCCATCACTGGTTATATTACAGCAGAAGCTGGGTGTTCACTACAAGGGATGCTGTACAGGAAAATCAGGCATCGAAAAAACTGGATGACTTTAGAGGACATTTAGTTCCTGATATGTTATGACTAAGAATATAGACTAGACTTAGAAAGAGCATTAAGCACACTTCTGTTGCTAGGGGAAGGTGTGAAGTATTTCTAGATACAATGAGGGCGTGGGGTAGGTGAGAAATCAGAACAAAGTCTATCATCTCTTCTTGGATGAGAGAGTGATCACCCATTGATGAGTATTCCTCCCATCCAGCAATCCAAAGTAAGACAGTCAGTTGCCTACCAGGTGACTTTGTAGTAGAGGCTACCCCTTTTCCAATTCCACCATGCCAGTGTGGCTCAGAATAAATACATGGTAAATGCTAATAGAGGTTTAAGTTGATCTTTTATTAAGGGTTCAAGTTAGTACCACAGAATTGGGATTGGGTAGGGATGAGAACTTTACCTCGGTTTAGCTGTTCTCTCTTATACCATAAATGAAACAAACATCTCTTCTCTCAGTCTCCTCAGGAAGCCCACGTGGACATCTTCTGTCTCTTACAGTCTTGCTCAGGTTTCTTTCACAGTGTGTTCTTGAAGCCTTCCTCCTCAGAGCCCCCACACCCTGACATTAACAGAGGCCAGTTTCTTCTGGCAGGGTGAAGCTTCTGCTGCCTCAGGCTTCAGCCAGGTGTCAGTAGAAACTTCCACCAAGAGTTCAAGTGTCTGCTGGCTCTTTGGTGAAAAGAGGCAAGAAGGAAGTGGAAGCAGTAGCTCTTACGGGAACACATGGTAGGGCAGAAGTGTTGGTTTTACCAACAGCTTGATTTATCTCCACCAACTAGATGCTGGCCATTTTCTCTGGAAAGTTTCTGAAGAAAACACTTTTGCACTGCAAGGATCAAATGATCTCCTACAGACCAGAAATTCAAATGCAGGAGTGATACTTTTATATACATGCCTCTGTCTCGATCCTTGACAAACAATGGCTCAGCTCTGGCCTTATTATTTTACATTATTATTCATTTGCCTTTTTCCTGGGAGAGTCTTTAAAAACCATCATGTCCCACTGTGTTAACTGTGTCTTTTATTTTCTGCGTTCTGATGCTTTGACACCTAAGAGGCTTGCTGACACTGGAGAGACTTCTCTCAGGATGAGCCAATTCCTAAGCAACTCCCAAGAAAGCACAATGTTCAAGTGCAAACCAACCAACCCAGAATTCAGATCCTCATCTTTTATTGTGTTCTACCTCATCTACATCTTTTATTGTGTTCTTACACTGTGGTCCTTTTATTTTAATTAATTAATTTATTTATTTATTTTGAATTTTTTTTCTAAAGTTGGAAACTGGGAGGCAGTCAGACAGACTCCCGCATGCGCCCGACCGGGATCCACCTGGCATGCCAACCAGGGGGCGATGCTCTGCCCATCTGGGGCATTGCTCCGTTGCAACCAGAGCCATTCTAGCACCTGAGGTGGAGGCCACAGAGCCATCCTCAGTGCCCGGGCCAACATTGCTCCAATGGAGCCTTGGCTGCAGGAGGGGAAGAGAGAGACAGAGAGGAAGGAGAGGGGGAGGGGTGGAGAAGCAGATGGGCGCTTCTCCTGTGTGGCCTGGCCGGGAATCGAACCCGAGACTCCTGCACGCCAGGCTGACGCTCTACCACTGAGCCAACTGGCCAGGGCCACACTGTGGTCCTTGATCCATCACCTTAATTATCCCAGGGCTAGGTCCCAGACAACAGGGGCAGACCCTAGGTCCCAGAGTTAATAAAAATTATTCAAACCAGCCAATCCTGAGGCTGCTTTTCCCATTCTCCCTGTGAAAACCTGTCTTTCCCATTCTCCCTGTGAAAACCACATTAAGGTTATGCCCACTTTTCCCCCATTCCTTCTGCCTCCTGACCAACTTTGGTACATCCCCATGCTGCCTGCATAGCCTGCTGTGCCTCTTGTTTCAAGAAACTGTGAGTAAAGATGGGACAAATATACAGTGATGGAAAATGATCTGGCTTTGGGTGATGGGCACACAACATAATCAACAGTTCAAATGCTATAGAAATGTTTACCAGAAACCTATGTACTGTCATTGGTCAATGTCACCTCATTAAATTTAACTTTTTAAATAAAAATTTTTTTTAAATCCTTTAGCTGTATCCTATTGTTGTTGTAATAAATCTTTAACTCCTTGAAGAAAGAAAAAGAGATAGTGAATATAAACTTTTTCTTTTAAGACAGTCATTTCTGCACCTGTCTTTTACCAAATCTAATTAAAATAAATTCTGGACACGAAATAACCAAGTAATTTATTTCCCCAATTTTACTTTGCTCTCCTCTTGTCTTATTCTCTACTCAGCAACCAAAGGCAGTTTCTTAAAATATGTATCAGAGCTCATCACTCCCTAAACCTTTCAGTCACATTTAGAAGAAAATCCAAACTGTCTCTTATACCCACCTATCTGGCATGTTCTGGGCCCTGCCTGCAGCCCCAAAGCACCAAACACATTCTGCTCATTCACTCTGCTCCAGCCATGCTGACCTTTTCATTATACCTTCAGCACACTGAGCTCTTTTGTGCCTCAGGACCTTTGCATTTGCTATTCTCTCTTACCCAGCTCATCATATGACTTGCTTCCTCACTCTCACAGGTCTCCAGGTTTTAGACCTTTTCATCACCACTACATCTAAATAATTCCTCATATGCCTTTTATCTTCCTTTTTGTCTTACTTTCCTTTTCTTCATTAATCGACCATCTGAGATCATATTCTATATTGATCTGTTACTTGTTATGGTCTCTGCCTCTAGAAAGTAACCACTATAAGGGCAGGCAGCTTATCTTTCTTATTCATTCCACTATCCTCAGTGCCTGAAACTATCTGGCTTAGCAAATATTTTGCTGAACAAACAAGCTTAAGTTTAAACCCTGATTGCAGTTCCTTTGAGGTAGAGAAGGGAGATAACTCTACCTCCCCGTGCTATTTCACACCTGCCAGCTTGTGAAAATGTAAGAAATTGATCTATGTTTGGCTCCATCTAGTCCAAGCAAATGGCACTTGCTATTTCTGGTATCTCCAGGTCTCTGCATGTCATAAACATAAACAGGATCTAGCTGCATGTTTTACTTATATGAGAGTGTTCTCCAGGTCTCTTGGTAATAAAACAGGTGTTTATTTCAGAGGTCAGTTAACCTTCAATTGTCCAAGGTCTCTTTGTGTCAAGTGGGGACCTTCCTGGCTGCCTGCTGCTTGTCAGAGCAGCCCCAAATATAAAGCAGCAGGATGAGAGGAAGACTCAACAAAGCCAGTCATTACATCACACGTCTGGAGTTCTAGGTTAGGAAGAATCATAAAGCCTAGCAGGAGAAAGATAGTGAAGTACTGGCCAAATAAGGGCTGGGGATTATTGGTGCATTTAATTTATCCATATTATCCCCTAGATCCCCACTACCACAAGAAATGGGCATGTCTGCACATGTATTAAATGATGCTGAACTCAATGCTCTGTGCATTAAGTTGACGTTAATCACTCATTTACCACCCAAATGCTCATATCAAATGATTAGAACATTGTGCTATGATGGCCAAATCTGAGCCCCAGAAAGGAGAATTTATATTTAAGGAATATTTGTTGAACTTAAAAAGTTATTTTAAAGCTGACCTCTGCCTTTTTTTAAGGCAGGCAAACATGACAATAAACTGTAACTTGTGCAAGCTAATTACAGCATCCATTTATATAGAAAGGAGAAAACCAGCAAATGAAAGTAATAATTTCAAGTGGTGGTGATGACAATGACGACGACGAAGTCATCATGTGGCTGGCACCATTCTGAGGACTTCATAGATGATAGTTACACCTTCACAATAGCCCTGTGACACAAGTACTTTGCTCCCATTTTATAGATGAGGACATTGAGGCAGAGAGTGGTTTAAGTCACTTCTCTGAGGTCAGATAAATAATAAGTGGTGACTTTGTACTGAGACCCAGGCAGTCTCCACCCAGGACTATACTCTTGACCACTATGGCTATTGCTTCTTGCAAGTTCCTAGAAGCACATTCCTGAGCTCTGGAAGGAAACACCAGCTTCAGCACAGTGATGCATTGGGGGAGAAGTTGATTCACTCAGAGGCAGGTAATTTGTTCATCTTTTATTTATTTCAACTCCTATTTCTTGAACAGCTCATGCAGACTCTTGGAGATGGCCGTATCATGGTCCAAGAGAGCAGATCTCTGACTTTTTTGTTCTTCTTTTGCAGTCTCACATCTTCTTTTATACTCCCAGCAGAAGAAGAGAGGCATTCAGTCAGATAAGAAGCTTTAGGAGTGAGCAGTAACACACTGTCTACCCACCCTCCTGCCACCTCACCGCAGACCAAACTGCATTCCTATGATAGAGCCCTGGGGCGTGCGGAGACCCGCTCACAGAGGCTCTCGGGTGACTGTGCACCTGTCTTCCCAGCTCCATGTTCAATTACATCATGCTGGTTCTTGAACTCAGCTCTGGGGGAGGGTTTACACCATGAAGTCAGCAGATGCTACAAATCAAGGGGAGAGAGAGAGAGAAGATTGTGTGTGTGTGTGTGTGTGTGTGTGTGTGTGTGTGTGTGTGTGTGTGTGTGTTTTATTTTTCAGAGAGCGGCCTACCAGCCCATCACTGCACATACCACGCTGCCTTCCAGAGAGGCAGAATGACAAGCCTTCCACTACTCCTTTCTCTCCAATAACTACATTTAGAATAATACACAGCACATACATAATTCCCCTCACAGTCATCACCATCTGTCAAGCAGAACTTTCATTATGAACATTTTCACCCCCAAAAGGCACTAAACCGCCAAAGTTGGCTGCCTCATGACTTCGCTGGCCACATCTTGTGCAGACCTAGTGCTTCTCCACAGCTGCTGCTTCCCTGCCCAGACCCTTAGCTCTCACCTTGGACTCTTCCCTCCCTCTCAGCTCTGCTAACTCTACTTCTGGTGTCAGTTAGAGTGAGACCTGCATTTGAGTCCCAGCTTCATCACTTTAGAGATCCCTTCAGGCCTCAGTTTTGTTACCTGTAAAATGGGATAATGGTAGTACCAAACTTCATAGAATTGATTTGAGGATTAAACTTTTAAATTTTTTTTATTTATTCATTTTAGAGAGAGAGGGAGATAGAGAGACAAAGAGAGAGAAAGACAGAGGGGAGGAGCTGGAAGCATCAACTCCCATATGTGCCTTGACCAGGCAAGCCCAGGGTTTCGAACCGGCGACCTCAGCATTTCCAGGTCGACGCTTTATCCACTGCACCACCACAGGTCAGGCCAGGATTAAACTTTTAAAAGTATGTAAAGCATACAGCAGTCCTGGCATGAAAATAAAGTTTGCTATTTTTACATACTCCCCATAAGCAGCTCTCAACTCTGTAACACCCACCTGCTGCCTGCCCGGCCCAGGGATAGCATACATGGGACATGTGCCTACTTCCCTTCCTTGAGGTTGCTCATGTTGCTCCCTTATTCTGGAAGGCTTTCCCTCTCTATCGAAGTCCTACCTGTTGTTCAAAACCTTAATTACCACCTTTTATATGAAATTTTTACTGATCTTTTCTGTCGCAATTTTCTGGAGAAGCCGTTGGGTTACTCAAATAGCAACATCACCTTCCCCTAATTTGCTGAAAGGCTGACAAGACTGCATTCCTGGGGGCTAAGGCATGGGAGCTCACTGTGCGCTGGGAGGGACACACATTTTCTCACATTGCTGCATTTTCAGGTTGTTCTTAGCACCAGTTAAGTTTCCAGCACTATGGGCTCACAGCACCAGAAGGGCTTCTAGAGGTCATGTACTGACCCACATGTTTGATAGATGAGGGAACAGAGGGCTAGCAAGCAACTTAGCCATTGTCACACAGCGAGCCTTAGATCCCACTGTGTGTGTCAGGTGACTGCCACCTGACATTCTGTCCCTTCCACAAGGCTCCTAGAGGAGCAGAACATGGCCTGACAGAGGTAGGTGGAGAGACAATAATCAGAGCATGGAGGTCTTCCAAAGAAGGCTGGTGGGGAGGCCAAGAGGTCAGGACAGTGGGAGGAAAATGGGTCTAGAGCAGAGAGAGAATCCATCAAAGGGCTCTGAAGGAGTTTCTGGAGCCAAAGTCCTGGGGAGAGCAATTATCTACCTGTCTCATCCTGATGCCCATATTGGCAACTTCCTGACCCACAGCCCTGGCCCAGACATAAATGGTCACATACAGAAGGCCCACTGTTTTTCTATTTTTCAGAATGTGGGCTTTTTCCATTTCCTAATGGCTACATGAGTTTTTGTTCTTGGAAGAAATCCCAAAGTCTAAATAGCCACCACCAACTTCCCACCTCTAACTCAACCTCTATTCCTTTACTCGGTTGCACATTCTTCAGCTTTGATGTGCTTCTCACTACTTGAAATTATCCTTTTCTTTCTTTCTTTCTTTCTTTCTTTCTTTCTTTCTTTCTTTCTTTCTTTCTTTCTTTCTTTCTTTCTTTCTTTCTTTCTTTCTTTCTTCCTTCCTTCCTTCCTTCCTTCCTTCCTTCCTTCTTTTCTTCCTTTCCATCTTTTTTTTCTTTTCCTTCCTTCCTTCCTTCCTTCCTTCCTTCCTTCCTTCCTTCCTTCCTTCCTTCCTTTCTTCCTTCCTTCCTTCCTTTCTTCCCCTTCCTTCCTTCCTTCCTTTCTTCTCCTTCCTTCCTTCCTTCCTTTCTTCCTTCCTTCCTTCCTTCCTTCCTCTTTCTTTTTTCTTTCTTTCTTTCTTTCTTTCTTTCTTTCTTTCTTTCTTTCTTTCTTTCTTTCTTTCTTTCTTTCTCTCTCTCTCTCTCTCTCTCTTTCTTTCTTTCTTTCTTTCTTTCTTTCTTTCTTTCTTTCTTTCTTTCTTTCTTTCTTTCTTTCTCTACTGTCTGCTCTTCCATCAGAAGGGAAGCTTGAGGGTTGAGGGTTTTTTTTGTGTTTTACTAGTACGTACCAAGTGCTCAATAAATATTGGTTGAAGAAATGAAGATTATAACCATGCCATGTTATATTAATAGATATCTGTTCTTTTCTTTCTACTGTTTTGCGAGTTTCATTCTGTTGTTCTTTTTCTTACTTCTTAAATTTGATGCTTAGCTCAATAATTTTGTTACTTCCTGCTTTTCTAATGTAAACATTAACTTTCTAAGTACTGCTTTAATTGCATTCCTAAGTTCTGATTTACAATGTGTTAATTATTCAGTCCTAGATATTTAAAATTTTTTATTAGTATTTTTTTTTACCCTTAAGTATTTTGGAAGCATGCCTATATGTTAGATGGATATGTTTAATTTCCAAATGAATGTAGTTTTTCTGCATATTATTTCCAAACTTATTTGTGTCTGAGACCACAATATGGGAGAATGCAATCTTTTGAAATCCAGTTTGAGGGCCTAGCATTTAAGCAATCTGCAGTAATATTCATGTATTTGAAAACAGGTTATTTTCTCTTACAGCTGGGAACCATGTTTTAAGTAGCTCCATTTGATCAAGGTCGCTAATTGTGCTGTCCAATCCTCTGTATCCGTGATTCTGGATGGGCTAGTACTTTTTTTCTTTATCTATTCTACTTTTAGCCTATAAATGTTTGAAAGTTGAAGGTGGTGGTCTGTTCTTTAGTGCAAATAAGATAAGGGCCTTATATCTCTAACTCTCTCTGATCACACTTCTCCCATCTTATATGCTGTTGTTCTATAATATTTTAATTTTGTTTTCCTAGTTTTCCACACAAACTAGACATCATTTTTATGGTTTTGAAGTCTTTATGTAGACTGACCAGCATCTTTGATCTTCATTCCTACTTTTATCTCAGACCTCTCACCTGGAATAATTTTCCTTCTACTTAAAATCATCTTTCAGAACTTCCTTTGGTGGAGATCTTTCTATGGCAAACTCTGTCAGAAGTGGCTTGTATGTAAATGTCTTTATTTTATCCTCAGTCTTAAAAGGTGGTTTCGCTGGAGAAAGTGCTATAAATTGATGAGTTTTCCCTACATGCACTGAGAATAACACTCCTTTGTCCAGCAATTTCCACCAGTGCTGACGAGAAGAAGCCATCAGCCCCATCAGTGTTCCTTTGTGGGTGACCTGGCTTTTCTCGCTGGCTACTGACTCTGCACAAGCCTTCATTTATCCCTTTGGTATCTTGTAGTTTGCCTATGGTAGATTGTGGTATGTATTTCTTTTTATTTGTCTTGCTTAACTTTGGGGGGATTTCTAGATTAAATATTGGTGTCTTTCAATAATGGAAAAGTCTCAGCCATTATCTCTTTAGATCAATCTCTTCCCTACTCCATCTTCTGGTGCACTGGTGAAGTATAGGTGCATAGGTAAAGTATCTGGTGCATAGGTAAAGCCTATGCTGACCAGCATAGTAATCACCTGCCCATTGGCTACTTAGGACATGTCCATTATCGGAGAAGGCTCTCTTAGACAGTACTGGCTGATTCGCTCGTGTTCCTCTTATTTTCACTTAACCTCTCTTTTATGTTTTCCAAATCTTCATTTCATAGAACCACAGACTAAATGATTTGTTGGGAAAAATCTTTTGGTTTAAATTTCTCCATTTCTTCAGTCTGTTTAATCATTAATTTTTAAAAATTTCACCTATCATAATTTTCTTGTTTGTTTTTTGACTCTGCTATATAAATAATATACAGGGTTGGCAAAAGTAGGTTTACAGTGGTCATACAACTAAATACAATAATTAATAAATAATAACAAAAGAATAAACTATTTTACATACTCACAACTGTAAACCTACATTTGCACATCCCTGTATATACTGTATATTATATAAATATTATACTATATAAATATTAAATATAATACTAAATAAATACTAATAAATACTGTATATAATACTGAATATACCTAGTGGTGATTTTAACTCAGGATTTCTTGAAAAACATTTGTGTGTGAGTGAAATTTTTTCAGCCCACACAGTCTGAATTCAGACTGAAAACTCACATAAAAGTTGACTTCTGGTTACATATCTCACGGGGAACTTTTTTTCCCCTCCACCTTCGCACCTAGGGTTATGGCAAACATATTTTCTAGTTGTCCCTTTCTAGGTAGTGGAGATTATTTTGAATTAATCTAATGGGAGCTGCAGTTCCTTGGGTTCCCAGCTTAACATGTGGGGGAGCAGAGGCAGGGAATGAGTGAATGCTGTTTTGGTATACATTCTTCACCTTGGGAAAGCCTTAGATTTTATGTTCTGCCTCACATGCCCTGTGAAGCCATCAGAAAATAAGAGCTCAGGTTTACAAGGTTTAGCAGTAACTCCTGAGGAGATTCAGTATTCACTTATTTTTTAGTGTCTCTTATTTACTTTGTTTAAAACACTACAACCCTAGGAAAACAAATTGAAGGACATTTTATAAAACATCTGATCAGTACTCTTTAAAACTGTCAAGGTCATGAAAGATAAGAGGAAACTAACATGGCATGACAACTAAATGCACTGTGGAACCCTGGACTGGATTCTGGGATGGGAAAAACTGGTGAGCTTGTGTAAAGCCTAAAGTTTAGCAGATAGTAATGGATGGATGTCATTATCTTAGTTTTGACAAGTGAACCACAGGAATGTAAGATAATAACCTTAAGGAAAACTGAAACTGCAACTCTTTACTATTTTGCAAATTCCTGTAAATCTAAAATTATTCTAAAACAAAATAGTTTATTTAAAAAGAAAATTGATGATTTCTTTCTTTCTGTCCAGCTCAGTAGTGCATTTAAAAAGATATGTCTTTCTTTTTTTTCTTAAATTTTTTTGATCAATGTTTTAGTTGTTTCACTGGGAAGAATCCTGTAGAAATCAACCATACCTACCCCGCCACCAGAAATAAAGTCCAAATGAGGCCTTTTAATAAATGAAACACCATGGAATCAGAGTAGAATGTGCTTAAGGAAGCAGGACCCAGCACTGTGGAACATGGAGAGAATACAAATGGTAGCAGTTATAAAAAAGAAAGATTAGTTCACACTTATCCTTCCACAGAGGGAGGTTAATCAAACCTACTACAGGTACATAAAAATAACACAAGACAAAATAAGAGTCAATACTTACCTAGAATAAAAGTTATGATGGGTTGAGTTGTGTCCCCTGAAAATTGGTATGTTAAAACCGTCAACCCCAGTTCTCAGAATGTGACCTTATTAGAAGATAGGTCACCTTTATGAGGTAATCAAGTTAAAATGAAGTCATTAGGATGCTCTGGAATCCAATATGATTGGTGCTTCATAAAAAGGGAGAATTTGAACACAGAGGCCTGCACACAGGGAGAACCTCATGTGAAGACAAAGGCATAGATCTGAATGGTGTGTCCACAGGGCGAGGAGCATCAAACCACCAAAGCAAGGAGAGAGGCTAGAGCATTCTTTTCTCCCAGTCCTCAGAGGGACCGACCCTGTCCTCACCTTGATTTCAGCCTTCCAGTCTCCAGAACTGTGAGACAATAGATTTGTGTTGTTTAGGCCACCCAACAAGTGATACTTTGTCACAGCAGCCCTAACAACATAAAACAGGTATTCCCTAAAACTCTACATCATGTGTTCACAGTAGGAGGGACAGCCCACCTGGATGAGCTGTGTAAAGCAGGTCAGACTACATATTCTTTAACTAGAGTGACCTGGAGGGGGTGTGAGGGATTCTGTGATGTAGAGTTCATTTCTACCCCTTGCAACATTCCCAGAATTAAGCAATGTCCTCTTATGTTAATATTTCAGTTTCACAGAGAGGTCCTGGAATATTATTGATTATTCTCCTTCAAAGTGTTTCCTACCCAAAAAGCATAATATTCTTATTGACGCTATGCTTAAAAAGTTCTGAAGTAAGTCTGTAGATCACTTGGCTATCAGAAATTGGTTAACCGATAAGGGTAGAAAAATACAGAGAATGCTTTGGCAATGTCCCACAGCAAACTGTGCTAGAGGTTGGAATAGAATCAAGGCCCCATTGCAGATCATGGTCCAGGATGCGAATGACCTCCAACAATTGACCTTGTCGATCCCTGAGGTATGGGCCAGTGGGTAGGATCCTCAGGCTTAGGAATATGTTCTCCTCCCTGCCAGCCCAGTAAAGCCCAGTACTGTCTCTCACAAGTCCAAAAGATAAGCAAGGTATGGGTTACCCCAGGATTTACCTAGTAAGGATCTTAAATCATACAGAGTGATAGAGACTTGCTAGAAATCTCAGAACCTGCAGAAGAGCAAATGGAATATGTCCAGAAAGAGATTCAACTCTTCTAAAAAAGACAGACCTTTTCCCTATTGTCAGATGTGTATCCCTCTCTCCTCATCTCCCCACCTTCCCCTCCCTTCCTCTCTTCTCCTATCCATGCCATAATATTAGAAGCAAAACAGAAGCAGATGCTCCTGAGTATTCTGATCTTAAAAGCTCCAGATGGGGGAGGGTATAATTAAAGCATTATCACACACTATTCTCCAAGAATGCATGTCAACACCACATGTCATAGGGCTGCTCAGCCCTCCCAAAACCCTCCTCTGGATTTTGAACCTTGATACCAGCTCATATCTAGCTAAGCTTTCCCCAGGCCCTGCACTAGACCCAATCAGCACAGGGTGAGTGTAGGATAAAGCTCATTAGCTGTGGTCCTCTCAGCATCTCTGAACCCGTTCCTTCTTTCTCACCAACAGTGCTGATGTCAGAGCCCCTCAGGGCTGACTGAGATGGAGACAACAAAATCCACAAAGACAGATCACACAGACAAATTAAACTTAGCTCTTCTTTTAAGAACACACAAAGAAACACGTGAAATTGATTTTAATAATGTGTTCTACGTAACCCAACTTATCAAAAATATCATTTCAACATGCAATCAATGTAAAAAAGTTATTAACGGGATAGTTTACTTTTTTTTTTGGTTAAGTCTTCAAGTTTGAGTATGTATGTTATACTTGCATCACATTTGGGTAGGACTAGTGCTTTTCCAGAACAGAGTAGCAACTTGTCTCCAGGGGCCATGATACTGAACAGCACAGATCTAAGAGTTTCAAATCTCATGGCTTCAAGTCTTGATAAGATACATGAATTCAGAGGGCAGACATTTTGTCTCACATGTCTTTTATTTTCTCAATGGGGTCCATGAAAGAAAGTTTTAATCAATTCTTTTTCTCCCAATAAATACTTATTGAACTCAATTCCCTGCCTTTACATACCCAGGTGTCTGCTTCAAAGAACTCATTTTGCCATTTGCCTTGAGTGCACTCATGTTCATCTGCACCCATTTCAACGGCAGTTTTTCAGTGAAACAGAGTTGAAGCATGGTTTCCGTAAGACCCCACGGATGGTTTGCCATCTCAGTGCCGTCTCCAGTACAGTGCATTGCATTTGCTTGAGAACATTTCCCTCTCTTATGAGATTAAATTATTTTAAAAAGAGGGCATGTGTCTTACTTCTCTATATCCTGTCATCAGCACAGCTGCAACACAAGGCTGCTTATGACATGGCACCCCAGTTCCCCTGGAATGGATGGCTTGAGAGAGGAAAAAAATGAGGAAGTACAAACAAAACAAAAGGCATAGTGTCTTTTAGAATGTAATCTTGGAAGTGACACACTATCACTTTTTCCATGTTCTTTCTTGCTCACACAGATCACCCCTGGTCTCATGTGGGAGGGGACAAGCCACGTGTGAATGTCAAGAGGTAGGGATTCTTGGGGGCTGTCTGGGAGCTGGTAAGGAATGGAACATACCACTTCTAGACAGAGAAACCTTGAATTTAGTTCTTGATGGCACAGAAGACATTGACTTTAGAAATATTATGCAATTAACAAAGTCAATCCTTTCCCATTCTTCCCACAGATGTTCTCCTGTCACATTGATACTGTGGCTCAGTGTTTGTGCTATTTATCATTTCTTTCATGCTTCAGAGTGACCTCCCATGCATCGATCTTGGTAAGCTAGCCCCAAAATCTGGTAAGTCCGCAACCTCCACCCACAGTGCCTGAGCAGACCTTGATATAGATAAATACAGTTCAGTTCACTGTGATGAATGCACTCATTTGTCAGGGTCTTCTCAATTTTTTTTTGAAGCTTTAATTCAAAGAGGATACTGTAAACATCTATGCTTTCAGAAAACTGAAAAAAAAATTAACCACATAGTAATTATAGAAAACATAAAGAAGCAGTTGCTTCACAGGTTGAAAGAATACAGAAAATTTATCTCAATGTAGGCAACAAGATTTAAGTACTAATATAATATAAGTGCAAATGTTATATGTTTTAAATTTTAATGTTGTGTGGACCTAAAAATCTTGTAAATTTTCTGAAAGTTGAAGGCAACATAGTTTTGCCACCTTATTGATAAATAAAAAAAGGATAAATAGGCATAATATCCACACAAAAAATGTACCTTTGAACTTTCAAATGTAAGTTATTAAGTACACTAACATAATGAGGTATCTGGGGCCTCAAGGTCCAACAAGTCCTGATTGTGAATGCTACTGATTTGCCTACTTTGATAAAACTATACCACATTAGGAAAAATATTTGACCATGCATTGTAACATTTAGATATGTTTGTCAACACATGCATGCAGGAAAATTTTAAAATGTAAGTTTAAAAATAAATGGAAATTCTATTCTTTTATTCCCATATCATCTTATGAATCTCACTTTGGAGACCATTGCCTTAGACAAAATTACCCTCCACTTAGTGGGACTTGGCAGTGGGACATTGCTAGCTGGTGGAGATGATACAGAGGGGCTGGAGGAGAGGGCTTCTCCCCTGATCTATTTGTACTTAGATATCCATATAAAACTGTTAAGGATCTCCATGTTGACAAAATGGGTTGGACTCTATTATCCCTTGGGTTTCTGGAATATAGAAGCATGTCTGACGGTCAGTAGCAGTCCCAGATGGAAGAGCAGTGAGTCTCAGAGAGGGAATGCATAATAAAGGGGGAGAGGAAGGTAAATGCTGGGGTAGAGGCATAATTATGAGCAGATAGAGCCAGACCACATTCAGCCAAGCAGTTTTACTGCAAAATTTCTGCTGATGGAATATAGAACTAGGGAGGGAATATTCTATCTTACTGTGAAGATCTACTGAGAGCGTGTGGGGGTCACTGCCTGATGGGAGCCCCAACATTACAGATCTGTTAGGGCTTGACCTGGAAAGTCAAATCTCAGCCACACCAGGGTACCAGGTAAGTCTTAACACAGAAAGATACAAGAATTTCTGGTCCCAAGCACTCCAACCTGAAACTTGTCTCTTACTCCTAAGTGTGACTGATGGGGGTTAAGGAAGATGTCCCAGTCTCTCTGCCTTTGGGAAAGGGCAAGCCTATTGTTTACCAACTATGTCACCTCTAGCTGCACCAGCAGTGGGAGAGAGGTTCTAACTGCCGAGTGACACTCTAGTAGAAAGTTCTTGCTTGGAACTATTGTGTGGTTGGTCTTGGCTTGGTCAGAGACAAATTCATAGATGACCAGAACTGATTTCTGGACAAGTGAACACTCTTAGGGATTCTCAAAAAAAAAATGAAAAAAAAAGGATCTTGGAAGCAATTCAGTCTTCTGCAGTCAAACTAGGTATTTTTATAACCATGGTTTCACTTGCGTGAGCAGGCAAGTGAGACTGAGACGTTTTGTTTAAACAAACACCCTAGACTATCTTGCTAGAGCCACTAGATGAAGTCTGAAGATCATGCCATAAAAATAGAGCAACAAATTTTGGCTACATCACCAGGTATCTCACAACTTGCTAAAATAAATAATGTAATGGCAACCAGTGCAATAGCTCCATCTTAGAACATCACAAAAACATCTGTAGAGAAAATAAACAACCATATGCTTTTGGCAGAAAAGTTGGACCAAGTAATCAGCCAGCAGTATGGAGGTGTTGACACACCCATTCTTCTCTCCCTGCTGAAACCTCACTAAAAATGCAGGCAAGAAATAAAATGTGGCTCAAACCCATATGGCCAAAGAGACTTGGAAGGTGATGACAGTTCCATGATAATTGATGTCAACAAAAACTGAGAGTGGGAAGGTAGGTGGCAGCTGACTCTGTAATCCAGGGAAAACTGACACACAAGCCTGCATCAGAGCAAGCCACAAAAACTAGCTGTTTGCCCCGAAGGGTCCTAGGTAAACCTAGGTGTTTCAGTTACAGGTCCCTCAAAAGAAAAACAACAGCAGGACTGGTTGGGAGACTCTGTCCCCTACTTATACAATCACATGATTATTCCTCCCTCATTGCCTCAAAAAACTGAAAGTTTAGAGAGATTAAACAAGATAGATTTTGGACTGCAAAGAACTGAAGGCAGAATAAAATCTTTATTGCAAAAAGGAAATTTTGGTGGAAGTCTGCACCCTGAACAGTGAAAGACATGTTTTCCTCCACCTTGAGTGGTAGAAGATTGGCAGCAAGTTAGAAGATTAGAATAAGCTGTTTGATATGGTAGCCACTAGCCACAGTGTCTGTTTAAGTTTAAATTAAGAAAAATGAAATAAAATTAAAAATTTACTTTTTTTAGTCATCGTAGTCACATTGCTGGTACCCAATAGCCACATGTGACTAGTGGCTACCAATTTGGACAGCTCTGATACTGAACATTTCCATTACCACACAGGTTCTGCTAGACAATAGTAAACTAAAAAATCACTCATGAAGGAAACTGATGGGCTGCAAGAAAAGAGCTATGGAAGCTGACTTGAATGAAACCCAACAGTTAACAAGCCCCACTCATGCAAACAGAGCTTTCAGCAGGAAATTTGGTGCCTTATTTTTGTTTTTTTGAGAGGAGGGGAGATAGTCAGACAGACTCCCGCATGTGCCCCAGCCAGGATCTACCAGCAACCCCCATCTGGGGTTGATGTTTAGACCAACCAAGCTATTCTCAGCACCCAGGACCATGCTCAACTTAATAAGTCACTCTCTCTCTCTTGTTCAAATAGAGAAGGATAAAACTTCTGGCCTACAAGCAATACCAAATAGCTGTCCATATGAATGACCTTGAAATCAGATCTTGAAGAGAGAGAGAAGGGGGAGAGGGAGGGGGGAGAAGCAGATTGTCACTTCTCATGTATGCCATGACCGGGAGGAATCAAACCCAAAATGTCTGCATGCCAAACTGATGCTCTATCCACTGAGCAAACCATCCAGGTCAATGATAGATTAAAAAATAATAAACAAACGGGGAGAAAATAGCAGTTATACATTCCAAAGAAAATTAAAAGTTGTATAGAAAGGAACTATAACAATGATTTATTATAACATACATCATAGTATATGGAGAGCAGTATTTACATAACTGCAGTGGGGAGAATAATGGCCACCAAAGAAGTTCATGTCCTAATCCTTGAAGCCTATGAATGCTATCTGCATGGCAAAAGGAATGAAATTAATCTTGAGATGGGGAAATTGTCCTGGAGGATATGGCTGGTCCCAAAGTAACCACAAGGGAGAGAGGAAGGCGGCAGGGTCAGAGTCAGAAAAAGAAGCACGAGGGAAGCAGAAGTCAGAGTAATATGAGGTGAGAAAGACTCAGAGAGGCTACACTCTGAGGCCTGCGGGTGCTTCCAAAAGCTGAAAAAGGCAAGAAACATATTCTTCCCTGGAGTTTCCAGAGGAATGCTGCCCTGCTAACACCTCAATTGGAGCCCAGGAGGACCCATTCCAGACTCCTCAGATCTCTGACTTATAGAACTATAAGAAATCTGTATTGTTTTAAGCCACTGTTTGTGATAATGTTTTATAGCGAAAATACAAAACTAATACAATAGCATAATAATATAATCAAATAATACAGGGGATGGGCAAAAGTAGGTTTACAGTTGTTCATATGGGAAATAATAAAATAATTAACAAAGAATAAAAGAATAAACTTGGTCCTGGCTGGTGGCTCAGTTAATATAGCATTGGTCCGGCATATGGACATCCCGGATTTGATTCCTTGTCAGGGAAAACAGGAAAAGTAACCATCTGCTTCTCACTCTCTTCCTTCTCCCCCTTCTCTCCTTCTTCCCCTCCTGCAGCCAGTGGCTCAATTGGTTCAAGCCTGGACCCAGGTGCTGAGGATAGCTCAGTTGGTCCAAGTGTGTCAGCCTCAGGCACTAAAAATAGCTTGATATTTGAGCATTGGCCCAAGATGGGGTTGCCGGGTGGATCCTGGTTGGGGCGCATGTGAGAGTCTGCCTCACTATCTCCCTTCCTCTCACCTAAAAATAAAAATAAAAATAAACTCTGTTTCACATACTCACAACTGTAAGGTTATGTTTGCCCACCCCTGTATTATTTAATCAAAACTTTTGAAAAAATTTGTAGTGATTTTAAAATGTGTCCATAAATTTTTTGATATTCTTTCTCTCAAAAAGGCCTAAGTGCCTTCCCTTTTGTGATTCGCTTTTAATGAACAGAAGGTAGTAGAAGTGATGAAGTGTGACTTCTGGTGCTAGGTCACAAGAGATATTAGGGTTTCAGCTGACACTTTCTTGGAGCACTCATTTTTGGGGAAGCTACTTGTCATGTCATGAGGACACTCAAGCAATGTGTAGAAAAGCCCAAATAGAAAAGGATGAGGCTTCTGGCTGACAACCAACACCCAATAATTGTCCATACAAGTAAGCTTGAAATCAGATCCTTCAGCTTTGGAACCCCTATATTCCTAACCCATGAAACTATAGGATAATATATGCTTATTACTAGTGGCACTGAATTCTACAGGAATTTGTTATACAGTAGTAGATATTTGATACATAATTAAATCAGGAAAATTAAAGAAGGGAAAGAGGTGTTGTGTGTGAGTGTGTGTGTGTGTTATGAGTACAAAAAGCTAGATAACTATTTCATAGAAGAAAGTCAATAAGTAGTATAGAAAACTGAAAATCGGATTATAGAAGCATAAACATTTTGCTTGAAATATAGAAAAAGAAACACCTAAAAGAGTGGAAAATGTTTCCTGCAAGATATCAAGAATTGAGGATGGAGGGTAGGGTTGAATCTTATTAACAACAGTCAGAGTTATATTTGAATTTTAAACTATATACATACCATAATTTTACAAAATAAATATTTTTAAAAGCCACTTCCATAGACCTCGCCACGGGTTCCAAAGTCAGAAACCATCTTGGTCAGAGAGAAGTAAGTGCCTAGCTCTTTGATTTGGCAAGAAGAATTATTAAGAGGGAGTATTCTGAAATGAAGGTCCAGGGAGTCTAGATGTAAAAACTCAAGGAAGAGAGTCCAATGGCCAGTTGGAGATGGACCACACATACAAAGCAGTTAATGAGGTCCAAGACACCCACAGCAAAATGAAGACTAATTTGGACCTTAGAATAAGGAGTAGGTCCTCTGGGTTGAAAAGAAGAAGACGGGCTGAGGAGAGGACAAGTCAGTGGTAGACCATGCATCAGAATCCTTCCAGGAAGGACCCGAGGGAAGATGTTGATCCTAATGAAGCAGAACTGGATCAATTTAAAATATGGACTATTTTAAGAACAAAGGCACTAGAGAAAAAGTTAACTAGTTTTACTTATACTTAATGGACATCTAATGATACAAATGAGAAATCTACAAAGTGGCTCTTGTCGTATTGCATTACTATGTTATCATCTGTACAATAGATGATGTTAATGCACTTCATGGACTAAAGACCCTGTACTAAGCAGATAAATTCAAATTACAATAGCATTATTATTATTATTATTATTATTATTATTATTTCATTTACTATAATCTTGACATTTTCAGTGGGCACATATCTTAAATTGTTGTCTTAGAATTGACTGCAAAATGCCCAGAATCACTGTCTTCTGAATCAATGCCCAATTCCCATAAAATGAATAACCAGCACCATGAGATTTTTAGTGTCTTATATGTGCAGTCTTCCAGGATTGCCAAAATGGTGATAATTATTATCATAATCTGCTCTAAATCTTTATCTTTCCAGAGCAGCTTTCCCATGACTAGCTCCTGGTGGTCTTCTGGAAACAGTTCTACAACTCTCTGCTCCATATCAGGAAGGAATCTCTTAGCTGGAAACTGGTGTAACAATCCTGAGGGTTGGGGGACTTATCACCTCTGTTGGTGGCCTCATCATTCACAAGTGCCTGAGGAAGTGCAGACAAGGGAATAGGAAAGGCCACCCATACTGAAGGGAGAACGAATCTTGGGGTTGATGTTCCTTATTTGCTTCACATGGCTCTTGGCTTTCACTCGACATGCTTTCAGTCTGGGTCATATTTTAATAATTTTCCTCTTTATCTTGCCTCATTACATGCTGCCCTTCCCAACCCACATGTAAGGCTTGGTCCCCAGCCCTGCCTCTCCAATCCGGCTGCCCCTTCCCTCAACCTTCTGACCCTACTTTCTTCTTTCTTGGCTCTTCTTAGCCGTGTCTCTCTGCTGTTCTGGCAGCAAATCATCAAAGTACATGAGATACACTAAGAATATTTTGATGTTCTCTTCCTGCACCTCCTCACCCATCTTTAGGTTTCCTTGGACTCCAGAAATTCCTTATTTCATTACCCGAGACAGCATATCTTAGTAAGCCACTCATAAGAAGACATTCACCCCAGCCAGGCTAGCTCAACCTACTCACCTAGTCCTGTATTTTGCTAACATCTGTCTACTAGATGATTTTTAAATACAAAAATACAACCCCCTAAAGGCCCTTGGTTCATGGTAAAGATAAAAGTGTAAATCTGTCACCAGAGAATTAGATGCCTTTCAATGGTAAATCCCCAAGTCAAGTCATAAACTATTTATACATTGCTTTTGCAGACAGCAAGCACAGACTCTGGGCAAGGAAGCCATCAACAAACAGGGAAACAAAAGAGCAGAAAGATGGTTCCCGCCCATAGGGGCCTCATGTGAGTCCAGCAAAAGATTCATGAAGGCAACAGTCAATTAAACCAGTCATTGTAACTCACGAAGTCAAACACCTACTGGAAACCAAGAGAGGATGCATGTTCAGGCTGGGAATAGATCACGTGAAGGAAATAGTCCCTTAATGTGACAAAGAGAAAAATCAGAAGATAGTGAGAAGGTTCCGGGACCTCAATCTTCAGAAGTGGAATAGTTACCTTGGGGGCTTCCACTTATGATCCTAGATGGAGCTTAAAACTATATCCAAGGACTTGAGACAATAAAGACTTTATAAGGTGCTACATACTGCTTCTTCATCTCTGTTGTTTTTCAGATTTTCTGTTTTCCCTTTCTGATTGGCAGTAAAAACTTTAAAAACAAAAAGGTCTTTTGCATTTGTCTTTGGAGGGTATTAAGAAAACAAACTTTAAAGGACATGGCAGCTTCTGAAGGTGAGGGAAGTGGATTGATTTCCTGGAGTGTGCTATGGTGGGGGTAGGGGAGGGGGAGGGGACAGTGAGAAACAGTAGGATTTCAGGAAAAACCCTGAAGCTGCAGTAGAAAATACATTCTGGAGTTGCACCAAAATTGGCAGCCGGGCATATGGTTCTGCAACATCTTTCATACCACAGCCTGAATAATGTTACTCTCCCCTTGGGCTTTGCAACTCCTTAAACAGAAACTGCTTTGGCTGGTAGACTGCTTGCAGCTTGATGATGGCATCAAAATGTGGCAAGACCCACAGTCTCCCATGCCACCCAGCTGTTGACTGAATTCCTCTAGTAATGTTATGAAACCATCAAAATGCACCCTTAAACCTACAGCTGGTAGTGATCCATCCAGGGCTGGAACAAACTCATCTTCTTCATGGAAAATCTCCCACATGCATTGAGTGTCTAGCTCCACAGCAGGATTTAAGATCACTGGAGGCCTTAGAGCTTATTGAAGTATAAAAGTGAGACTATTCTAACTGAGTGGTTGCATGGTGTGATGGTTAGGAGAACTGGTTTTTGAAGACAGTCTGCCAGTATTCAGATCACTGCCCTGTCACTTTCTGGTTCTATGATCTCTGATCATTTACTTAACTGCTCTATGACTCAGTTCCTTGTGTATACAATGGGGATAGGATTAGTACCTCTCTAACGGGGTAGTTTTTCCAGAATAAGGTACACCTTGATCTGTGTTTGAAGAAAGCACAGAACACACATAAATGAAGAGAAGAACAGGAGTGTGCTCCTGGCAAAGAAGTCAGCCAAAAGCACCGACAAATCCAAGGTAGGAGACTTACACACTCCATCTGTCATTTTACGGTTTTTGTGATCCTCAGTGCCGACTATGGGAAGTACTAGCTGGGGAAATTGTACACATGCCTTTAAAGCTGGACTTCTAGATTTCTTCTCCTCAGGACCCACTGTGGCTCATACACAAAAGAGGGAAACCTTTATGCAGAAAAATGATGAACAGAGGAACATCTCTATTCTTTGGATCCCACTGCCTTCACCAAGTACCCACTGAGCACCCTGCAGAGGTGACAGAGCACAGGACAGCTCAAAGGGCCAGTGTCAGTTCCAATCCTGCTGTGCACAGATTTAACTTCACTCCTCCAAGTCTCAGTTTCCCTGGAGACCTACACATCTCTACACCACCAGCAGACCCAGCACTCAAGCATATTGTTATTTGCATCTCCTTAAACAAACACTATGCTCTCCCGCCAATTAGCCCTGATGAATGCCATAGTGGAGCTGACTTTGAATCTAGGTCCATTGGATGGCACAGTCTGGGCTCTGACTATGTGATGGTGCTGGGCATAGCATAGGTGGCCAGCGCACACGTGATGCCTCCTCAGAGCTACCTCCCCGAAACCTTAGGCATATCTCTTACACTTACAGACCCCAGATCTGCACCAGCCAATTGTAGGCTAGTTTTCCAAAGGACAGAAACTGCTCCCAACATCTCGAGGAGAGGCCAATAATTGTGCACAGAAGCTCCTACACACACACACACACACACACACACACACACACACACACACAATTAACTGGTTTTCACATGCAAATATCCATCTGCACATGGTTTCTTTGGTAAATGCCAAATTCGTAGGTGCAATCCAGGTGCCCAAATTTGAGAACTTGGCATAGAGAGGAGCACTTAAACTCTAAGTCAGTCATGGGCTAGGATCATTACTGTAATTAGTCCCAATGGATACATCTGTCATTCAATAACAATGGTGGATGATTCGGTCTCACTCTCTCCTCTCTTTATCTCCTCCTCCACTCATCCTTTTTATGAGAGAAGCCAGCCATGTCTTGCTTTACTGTCCTTCCCACCCCTACCCTTGTCTTTAAAATGAAAAGCCCAGATGTGGGTGACCCATCTGTAGTGTGTGTCATGTTTTTAGTGTTTTCTTTTTTTAGATTTAGGAGAAAGGGACTCATTAGAAAGAAAGTCCACAATAAAATTAGGAAACATTTGATCAGATCATTGTCCCAACACAATATGTGCAATGAGGGAAATGCTGGAGTTGGCTGCAAACCCAAATGTGTTTCAGCCTCAATGGCTTGCTCATCACTGACTTTCTTTGCTGACCAGAAAGGGGAGCCCAACAGCTTCCTATGTGGAATCTGAGCTTTTCAGAAGTGGGGGCATCATTAGGGCTGGCAACTCTTCTCTCTCTCTTTATAACAACTTTATATTTTTGGAACAATTTTAGGTTCATAGCAAAATTAAGAGGAAGGTACAAAGGTTCCCATCTTTCCCTTGCTCCCACACAAGCACAGCCTTCCCCATTATCAACATCCCCCACCTCTGTGGTGCATTTTTATTAAAACTAGTGAGCCAACATTGACACTTTAGTGTCACCAAAGTCCATATGTCTGTAATTTACATTACAGTTCACTCTTACTATTATACATTCTATGGGTTTGGGCGAAGAATGATGACATGCATCCATCATTGTGGCATCATACAGAATAGCTTCACTGCCCTAAACATCCTCTGGGCTTCACCTTGAGGAAGGAGACTCCCTCTTTAAATAAGAGGCTTCAAGAATATTTTATAATTTAGGCCAAGTGTTCAGAGAGAGTTTGTAAATATGATTTTTTTGTGTGTAATTTACAAAATCTCAAAATGGCCAATCATATTCCTGCTTAGGAAGGGCTGTTATAATATAAATAAAGAGGATTTCATACTTAGAAGGTTGTGAATAGAAGGAGGAAAGAGGCTTGGACCCCCTCTCTTTAATACACCTGGGTGAAAGAAGGTAAAACAGCCAGGAATATAGGAAGGGGGAGGGAGACTTGAGTAGCCCTTTCCTCTTCCCCTTTCTTTCTCCTTAATTGCGGTTTACAAATGATTATCCTCTGGTATTCTGTAAGAATTACATTTACAAATGATTATCTCCCATCCTGAAATCATGTAATTAATGACAAAGGAATCATGAGACCCATGAATGTGAATTTATGTTCTGTAAAGGGTATATAAGATGCAAGAAATCTAACTTCAGGGAGCACGTGTCTTTGGAGCTATAGCCCCACATGCTCCACCAGCGTAATAAATTCTCTTTTTTCCTCTTGTAAGTTGTCTGAGTGTCAATCCTTTGAGGTTTTTCTCTCCTGCAATGACCTGTTCATCTCTATGCCCCCAACCTCTGGCAACCACTGATCTTTTTACTGGCTCCGTAGTTTGGTCTTTTCCAGAATGTCATAGAGTTGGAATCCTACAGCATGCATCCTTTTCAGATTGACTTCTTTTACTTTAGTGATATGCAATTAAGTTTCCTCTGTGTCTTTTCATAGCTTGATAATTTTTTTCTTTTTAGCCCTGAATATTGTTCAGTTGTTAGGATGAAACACAGTTTATTTGGCAAATTCTCTTTCCCCTGTGACTTCACTCTGCCATGGAAGCCAAGACTTCTGAAGCTAGGGGAGTTAGGAGCCTCTGGCCCTCACCAAGCTCAGTCCAGTAACATAGTGAGGGGGGGGGAGGGGGAAGGGGGTCTATCACGCCCCGGGAGCCACTCGCAGAGGGGTGCCAAATGGTCTCCAAGACAAACAAGAAAAGCGTAGTAGAAGGGGAGAGAAGTGCCAATAAAGTGTCGTGCCTTGGGCGCCAGTTATGTTCCCTACGCCACTGGCTCAGTCTCTCCCTGTTGCTGCAGCAGAGGCATCTACAAGGACCCAGGGAAGAGGAGTAACTCTTCCTAAAGCATTGAGCTCTTGGCAAGAGGTATGTCCCTCAACTTCCTGGCATATGAAGGGCAGAGTTTTGCTGCCAAGGACCTATGCCAAGGACTCAATGCACAAAAATCCAGTTTCATTTCTTGTATCTCAACTCTTTTATTAAGCAGAGGTCAGAAATATATAGGCTCCAAAACAGAGGTACTGATAATACATTTCAAGCTCTGGAAAACCATTTGGCTGTAAGGATATTCAGTCATATTTCCAACTACATAATCCACATTGAATCAAAATCAGCCAAATACTACATAAGCAGAAATTAAGGCACAAAGAAGTGATGTCTAGAGCCCTGCTTTAAGAGAGAAAGACTGGATTTCAGAGAATAAAGATGGGCTCTATTCCTGACTGGCTCACTAGCTTTCAGCTATTAAGATCCTTAACCTCATTTGTAACAGAGTTCAGAGTGGTTGTCTCACATCACTCAGAAGGTTGTTGGGAAAGTACAATAAGAAGATAGTCATTAGAGCAATAGGGAAAATTAAGACCTTATATTAACGTGTTTAGTTTTATTACAAACAAGCCACCCAGAAAATTTCTGCTGTTTGTGGGATTAGAATTTTTCTCCATCAGGTATTTAATCCATTGCTTCTTCATCTGTTTAAGTGGCATATGAGATTTACCATTCTCAAAAGACAGGGAAAATCCACTTCTTAGTCTGAGTTACAAGGCACAACATCTATGATTGAGCACAGGAACTCTAATACGAGTAGTTGACTAACTAGCTCAATTCATATCAGTGTTAGTTGATCCAAGTTCAGCATCTGGCACATTGTAGGCACAAAATATACACTTGATGCATCAATTAATTTATTAAAAACATGTAGAGAAAAATTCCATTAAAAATAAAGGCAAAATTGTTCAACAAATACTGAATATCAGTGACTACCTAATGTATATATACCTTTGTTGCTTACCTAATACATAAGTTGAGTCAAAACTTTGCATACAAAAGTCAGTTCTCCATCAACTTTCCCTGTAGAACTTTGGTGAGCAAGAAAAAAGAAAAAAGAAAGAGAAAGAAAGAAAGAAAGAAAGAAAGAAAGAAAGAAAGAAAGAAAGAAAGAAAGAAAGAGAAAGAAAATCATGGTCCTATTTAATTTTTAATTCCAACAAGCTTATGTCCCCACTAACTTTCAATTAGAAGAGAGAGAATAAAATAGAGAGGCATATAGACAACAGTGAGAAGTGACGACTGATGATATAGAAACCAGATGAGGTGGCAGGATAATTGGAAATAATTTATAAGAATTTTTTAGGTTTTAGATAAATACCTCATACATTTCCATAAACCTTAGAGACATTGCTGTATTGATTTTTTTAAAAAAAATACTTTATTTATTCCATTTTTAGAGAGGAGATAGATAGATAGATAGATAGATAGATAGATAGATAGATAGATAGATAGAGAGGAGGAGGAGCAGGAAGCATCAACTCCCATATGTGCCTTGACCAGGCAAGCCCAGGGTTTCGAACCAGCAACCTCGGCATTCCAGGTTGATGCTTTATCCTATTGCGCCACCACAGGTCAGGCTTGATTTTTTTTTTAATATTTTAGTATATGAATTCAAGTTTGTTTGTTTTTATGTTATTGTATTAACCATTGATAACATTAAAGCTAACTTAACTCTTTCTCAATAGCACAGTATGTGCTGTTTCAAAGGCAGGAAATGTCTATGATATATTTTAATGTAGCCTTATATTAAACACAGAAAATGTATGAGGGGTAGTTAATCATAAAAACTTCTTTACTTTTATTTTCCACTAGCCCTTTAAACTCTTTCTGTGGGGTAATGATTTTACTGTTCCTGAAGGAAATCTCCATAGACCCTTTAGTTCTCTTAGGTAAAGTCATATAGTTAGGGGCCAGGGGTCAGTTCTTTGTGCCTTCTGCATGAAAGGATACTTTGCAGACCTTAAGTGGCCCCCAGAAGCTCCTCCTTGCTTGATTGCCTTACTCTAAATCCCTCCTCATATCCTCCTGACTAATCTGGGCAAGGGGACCCTGGAGGAGGACCACAGAAGTTGTGCAATAGGATTCTAGATATTTTCTTTCAGTATTTGCATCTTGGTGCCCGGTCTTACACCTCACTTTGTGGTCTGATATCTACCATGTCTTGTGGCCTTGATCCAAACTTCCAATTTAACATTTGATTACATTAGAAATTTTCCACATAAAATAATATATGATACATTGGGAAGGGGAGCGAAAGCTTTAACAGAATAGCCATTCAGCATACAGAATTATTTATTCACCAAAGGATTTGAATAGGTTTTGTTTTGTTTTGTTTTTTACTATATTTGGAAACATCTGGATTTTTGATGAGATGTTTTCAATTTAAACCCAGATGTTTGAGATTATGTAAGTAGACAAAAGTTAGGAAAGCAAATTACAGTATAACAAAAGAGCCCTGTTTTTGTTATCATTATTTCGATGTGAGATGACTACATATGATACATAATTATATATCAGAAAACCTCGATGCAAGTCTAAATTTGGACAATGACCTTGTCTATACTTGAAAGAAGCTTCTTATGCTTCTGAACTCAATTTCTTCATGACCAATAAAAAGATTTATGTACTGTGTCCTGAAAACTCAATAATATAAGTAGTGACCACTATTGTGAAAAGCTTATATTTTGTTTGGCATATAAACAATATAAATGCAATTTATGCTAAATAACTTGTATTGGTTTTACAATGCATTCACAAATTTCTTTGCTAATCATCCCTTCAAAAGTGGAGTCTAATAGTGCTTCCCTTCAGTGTGGGCTGTGCTTAGTGACTTACTTCTAGCAAATAGAATGTGTAGAAGTGACAGTATATGACCTCTAAGATTAGGATATGAAAAACAGAGTGGCTTTTCCCTTGCTCTCTCTCAGATCACTCCTTCTGGGAGAAGCCAGCTGCTATGTCATGAAGACATGCAAGCATACCTGAGAGGTCCACATTATGAGAAATTGGGGCCTCCTGCTAGCAGCCATATGAGAGTGAGCCATCCTAGAAACAGACCCCCCCTCCAATCCCAGCCAAGACTTAAGATGGTAGAAACCCCAGCTGATAGTCTGAACTCAATAAAGGACTTAAAACCAGAACTACCCAGCTTAGCCACTACCGTATACCTGACCCACAGAAACTGTGGAAAAACAAATGCTTGTTCTTTTAAGCATGTTTTAGAGTAATTTGTTGTGCAACAATAGAGAACTAACACAGAATTGAACAAATTTTCTATTCTATTATGAGAATCAACAATACTCATGAAATTGGTGATTTAAAAAAACAACAAACCCCCTCCCCCGCCACACACAAATCTCACTTTTGAATCTAAAGAATAAATAGCAGTCCCACATTTTTATCATTGAATTTTACTTAAGAAACAATGCTTGAACCTGGCCCTTTACATCAATTGCTCAGTGAAGGTATTATGTATACTCAACACATTCACCTGGCAACTAAAATTACCTTTAAATGTATGGTGAAAACACAGATGTTCACTGCTCTAAACTGTGCCATGTGCATGGCAGACACTGAAAAGCTTGTTCACTAAGCATCTGAAGCTTCTTCTGGATACTTGGGTTGGATCTGTTTTATAAGGCTATCAGTTTACTTTTAAATTGTTAAAACATTTACTTTTTTTAAAAAAAAGCAGATGCGTGTTTATTATAAAAATAAAACATCTTTTGTGAGCATGAGAACAGAGTTTTCACTAGGATACTAAATAATGCTTATATGTCAGGGAAAGATGACACTGTACTCATCTCATTTCATGCTCCCAAGAATCCTGGAGAGTAGGCATTACTTTTCCCATTTTGCATCTGTGATGGTGCAAACACTATTAAGGTGAGAACTGTCTAAGAGTTATTTCCCCTTCCAGACTGCCCAAAGTAACCCTATAGGCACAAGCCTAATGTCTCCTTTACTTTCACTTCCTACAGATGCAGAATTCTTTCTGGAAAAAAAGGCACAAACTGAAGTGCTAATGACAGATAAGTTGAGAGGAAATAAAAATTCATCAGCTACAGTTAGGAGGATGGAAGAGAAGTCCCTGCGAGAAGAGGCTGAGAAGGAGAGTGAGATGCTGGAGCAGCTGCAAGGGGTGAGGAAAGAGGGTTCTAATGTATGTTATAGACCATGTGTTTGTGTCTCCCTTAAATTTATTTGAGAGATGTGAGAAAATAATAGGATTTGTTTTCATTATTTTTGCCTGTTGAACCATGCTTTTTCAGCACATCACTTTAAAACTCCTGGGTTTTAAGATGGCACATTGAGAATGTTCAGGTGCACAGAGTATAAATGACCTTCCCAAGAATCCAGACCTTCTAATTAAATCAAGTGTTTCCCCCACTTTATCACTTGGCCTCCTTGTTCATTCATTCATTCAACAAATAGCTACTGATTACATACTAAACTCCAGGCACTATCTTAGGATATAACATGGCTTAAAGCTACAGAAACTGTCAATTTGAAACTCAGCAAAAGAGCCAGAGACATGAATTCAATCACCTTTGGATCTGGTTGTTCCCATGTTTGGAATAAACAACCTGGGTGGACTCTTTAATTACCCGAATGCAAAGCAAACACACGCTCATTACTCAGAGCTAAAGCTGGGAAGTGAACATAATACCGTGTTTTAAAATGAGAACAAAAGCCTTCTGTAATTGTAAAATTTTACCTATGGTTGAGCCAAAGCTCTTGTTGAATGTTTTCCTTTTGTTGTCGTTCTTTTTATTTTTTCAGAGACTGAGTGGCAGGAATATGCTTTTTCTCCCCATGGTTCTACTATATCCTGTGCCAGGAAATCTCTGTTTCTCTTGAGGAGGGGAGGACATTCAGGCATGATCCTAACATTAGTAGGAAAGAAGGGAAGGCTCTTTGTAGTGCAGACTGTGCTGGGATGTGGGTGTCCTGCACACTGTGTTATTTAAGACGAAATAAAACACACCTTGGGAAATTCAGCAACGTTGGAGTACTGTGTGTTTTGATGTGCTCGCCTTGTTAGGGCGATTTCCACTACCTTAGAATACAAAGTCAGAGCGTGGGAGGTACTCCCAAACTGGGCTGAAGAGGAAAACAATGAGCATTTCTCTGTCTTCTCATTCAAGTTTCCCATATCCCACTTGACTACTTCCTCTCTCTTAAAATGCTCTCCTCTCCCAAGTTCTAAAACATCTCTTCTTGGGTGCTTCTCCTCCATCACTAGACTTCTTTTCTGGTCCTTATTATCCATGCAAGTTCAATTATCTCAGTGCTTGGATGCAAACTTTTCTCTTCTGTAGCTGTATTCTCTCTCTCTCTCTCTCTCTCTCACCATCTGTATTTTGCTGACTCCTAAATTTATATCATAGCCCTTTTTATTAAAACTCAAAACTTGCATGTGCACTGCCTTCTTGACATGACCATGTGGATAGTGTAATGCTGGTGGCCAAGGCCAGGCAGGTCCACGTTAGAATCGGACAGATGGCAGAGTAACTGTGGACTGGAAAGCGTGGGGCCATTCCATTGAATAAAGTCTCACAATGGCAGACAAGCACACAGGCAGGGGAAAACTGCTTCTCAGGCAAAGACCAAATAAAACACACCTTGTTGGAGTACTGTGTGTTCTGATGTGCTCACCTTGTTAGGGCGATTTTTACTATCTTGGAATACAAAGTCACAGCAAAATGGCCCCTCACAGTTGCAGGCAGGCAATCTACCATCCTCACTCCCCTGAGCACAAGCAGCCATAGTCTTACATAAGCTATACACATGTGGTGCTGCCATGCGCTCACACGCCAATCAGGCAAAGTGCTTACAGCTGGTAAACCAGTGAGCAAGCCTAACACAGCTGCCCCATAGATACCCAATAGGCAACTCAAATCAAACATCAAAAAAGAAGACTTGACTTGGCCCAGGCCTATTCTCCACCAATTTTCCCCTTCGAAGGAAATGGTGCCTCCACCCACTCATTTGCTCAATTGAAAATTGGGGTTTACAGAGAATTCCTCCCTTTTCCTTCACATTCATAACTGCTCAGAAGGTTGCACTGGTTCTGTATCCAACGCACACCCACTGTTTTCCATCTCTACTCCCACCACCAGACTGCGAGGCTGCTGTGGTCATCTCCCACTGGTGGCTCTGCTTCACATATTGCTGAACTGCTCCACTACTTTTTCAGCAGCCAGAGTCATCTTTTACATACATTTTATCAAGTCACGGCTCTCTTTGAGTAATATTTCCTGCTGCATTTGGACTAAAAGCCAAACTCCTTGCCATACCTGCAAGCCTAGCACTCATCTGACTCTGGGATTTATTCCATTTTTATACCACTCTACTCCTCACTTCTGCCATAATGTCCCCCACTTAAGGGGAGGGGAGACTCACCACAATACCCACCATGCTGTAATAGTGGTAGTGTTACTGGACAGGGGACCTGGTCCTTTAAGTCTGCCTAGGGCTAACTGGTAGTGTGTGGGTTTTCAACTTTGTGCTGGAAAAATCTCACAACATGAGTCCAGGTGATTTTGAGAGTAAGCTTTTTAAAGCTGGGGGACAGTGAAACAAGGAAGGGCCTAGAATAGAAGAAGCAACAGGAGAGCCGAGGCGGGGCTGCTGTCAGCTCACTGGAAAGTCAGAGAAATGGGTGCCTTGGAGGCCGTTCAGGGGGTTAGCCCGGGCTGAGCAGCTGCTGCCACTGCTCCCTGGTTGTAAGTCTCATTAGGAACCTCAGAGGTTTGGAGATACACGCCTGCAGTGGAAAAAGTGGGGAAGGGAAGGGGAAGGCTAGGGTCTTCTCTACTAGAGTCTTTTACCATGGAGATCTTAGGGGAGATCCTGGGGGAGGATCTCAATAGAATATTCATTAGCTGTCCAGGTGTGTCCTTCTAGGGTTGTGGTATCTACTGATTGGTCAGCCCCAGGGAAAGGGGTCATTAGCCAAAGCAGCTGGTCCTAGCTCAGCTATGGCATCAACTGTCTGGTTTTGCTGCTTTTCTGGGCCTGGAGCTGAAACGCTGATGAGGCCTACATGTTATCCCTAGGGGCTAATGCTTAAGAGATATTCTCTGGCCCCATATTCACTCCCCCACAAAAGGGGTCTAACCCACATGACTAGCAACATGCCAGGGATGAAAAGGTCAGAGGAGGGTCTGAATCACATGACCAGAGATATGAATTCATGGGGTCTAAAACATTTATTCAAACTTTTTAGACAGCAGTATACTAGTGGAGGAAAGGTTACCTGGAGGCAAGATCCTTGTCTTTCCAGTTTTGCCTGTTGTAGGCACCTGGAGCTTTCCATCTTGGTGACCTGCACCTGGCCTATAGTCCTTGCTCTACTTGTGTCTGTCGGACTGCCTACCACAGTAGCAGCACTGTTCTAACAAGACTGGATGGTCCTGAACCTGCTGGGACATGACAGCAGGAACTCAGTGAAGATCCCAGCAAAGTCAACAAAGGCAGCACCACAGACTTGCCTCAAATGAGCACCATGAACATGGGACACCCTGAGATGCTCTGAGAGCCCTGGAGAGGCCAGAAGACCTTGGGAGGCAGGGTGAGGCTGCTGCTGATGTGACAGGGCTCTTACCCACTAATGCAATCTATAGTATTAAATAGAAAGGTGACCTCACTGCTTGGTGACAAACACCTAAGACATTGAGCCTTTGCACCAATGAATCAGGTAGAGTGCCCTCCAGGACCTTGCAGCCTAGTCAGAGAGACAGACAAATAAACAAATAATTGTGATGCAGTGTGCAAAGTGTTCTCACAGGACTCGATGTTAGTCAGAACCATGGCACAATTGTGGCAGCAGGTAGTCCTGGCTCCAAAGGACTGGGTGGCGCTAAGCAGACACGGCTACCAGAGGATTGTTCTGCTGCAGCTGCAGTTATGGCTCCTTTGGACTTTTCCAAAGAAAATTTCCAAATGATAAGATTTTAGATTTCAATATTTCAGGGGGGGGGGGGGGGGAGGGGAATAACAAACCACTGTTGTGTTTAGAGAAACAAAGCAGACTGTGTTTACTAGATGGTACTTTTGATTTAAAAGTGCCACTGAAAATATGTTTGCAATTTTTAGAAAAAATAAAGCCTAGGAAGTTGAGCTGTTTTCATTGTGTAAATTTTTAAGTGCCATAGCAATATTATTAATATTATTTTGGAGAATAGGGCATGTTTTTTATTATAATCTCTAATAACTAGGGATCCACCAAAGGGAGCAGTGCAGGGGCCTTAGCTGCTGTAGTATGAATGTCATTACTTGGAGAGCGGCAAGAAGACAGGCACAGATCAGCAGATAACTGTTTCAGAGACCAAGAGGGACCAGCAAAGTCTCTGCTTTTCTTCCTCCTCAGTGGTCTAAACAATACATTTGATTCTTATGCTGGTTTTCCCCTTCTGGAGAAGTTAAAAAGAAACAGTCTCAAAGTGATAAAATACGATGTTGTTCCTAATACCACTGGAGAGCTCTTTTTAGGCAAGCCTCCATTCGCCCCGCCCCCATTCCAAAACTGTCATAATGGAGTAGCCTTTTTGACATACAGATGGGTCATCATTTCAATACACCTACCATTTGCTAATGATAAGGAACACAATTAGATTAGTTTTCTGGAGACAAGAATCAATATGCCCGTGTATGTGGACCCGATTAGCCATAACTAATTAGAGCTCTCAGACATTAATCAAATACCACGTATGGGGCTAAGCAACCAATGTGGAAAGCAAAAAAAAAATCTAAAGCCTCCCCTTGAATTCTGCAACTTTGTTCACCTCGAAATCAGATCTGAAGACAGAAATCCTCATAGTAGGTCTGCATGAACCGGGCTGGGAGGCTGTGCTGTCTCACCTGTTCTTGAGGCTTCTGGGGTGCGAGGCCGACATGATGTCATCAGGCTTTTTCTTAAACAAACACAGGCTCCATCCTGCAGCCTGGACACACTTCTCATTGACACTGTGACAGTTATGGATGAATGCCAGCTGCAGGCTGGGTCCAGAGGACAGACAAGTACTCCTAAGCCTAAATGATAAATAAAACTAAATGCTCACTAACTAATATATTATTCATAAAATAACCCAATTGCTCATTGTGCTATATACTTGTAGTTATACAACTATTCCTGTGTGTTTAAATAATAAATGTTAGGTTTGTGTTCACTAATACAAATCGCTGATTTGTCGATATTCAAATCAAACAATGCCTTATATGAACTCTTTGAAATACTGCCCTAGTTCTGTTTGCCTTCCCCAGTTTAGAAATAGTTTCTGTAATGCTAATTCTAAGGCATGTGATTGAGCCCTTTAATTTGACAGACTCTATTGAATACACCAGGCTTGAATAAAGATTTTGCTGATCACGCTGGGCAAATCCAGATGTGATTTAAGATTTGTGGAGTATATAAAAAATTTCTCCAGAACCTATGTCTTTAACTCCTGATTTTTTAATGCTTCCAAATACTACCTTGCAAAAAGCTGTTTATTGCCAACAAACTCTCTCAATTTTATCATAATCTCCTTTAAAAAGATTGTTTGCTAAAATCCACATGTCTGCATGCTATCATTGTAATTTGTTTCTTCAAAAATAGAAAGTCAGCTTTAAATGAACTGAAATCACATGAGATCTGAAATTCACAGCCTATAAAAATTGATCAGTTCTTAGGCTCTCAGAAAGCACACTTTCCCAACCATTCTTAACATTGTCAGCTTTCGGCTTAAGCAGTGAGAGAGAAATAGAATTCCTAGAACTTAATTATAGGGCAAACTAAACAGCACTGAAGAAAAGAACAGTAAAAAATAGTAAAAATAAGCTTGAAATCAAACCTGATTTGAATTCTAATTCACAACATATTAGTTCTGTGGTCTGGAAAAATACTTAGTATCTCTTAGACTTTAAGTTGAGAACAGTGATGTCCAAGGTCATAGTATGTTTCTGAAGGTGGTATGAAATAATACACATGAATACGTGAAAGAATGTCTCCCTAGGGTTAGACAATCAGTCAGTGTTAGTTCCTTCAGCCTCTTTTCCTAATCCTGGGTCTATAGACCACAATGTTCCAAAAACTAGGAATCGTATCTGTATCTTCACTGCCTGACAATGTGATGGCACATTTTTGACTCTATCAATCATTATTGATCTAAAATTAACTGCCAGAAAAGTCACCAATAGAACATTTGGGGGATATGTGAATTTTCCTTTACCTATCTTCCCGAAAGTCAGTGTTGGACACAATTTCCAAGACAGTAAATTTCAGAAATCAGAGGGAATAATTCAGATGATTCAAAACAAATCCTTCTAGCTTTGAAAGTGTGATTGTTGAAAAAAAATTTTTTTCCCTTTTCTTGCCTCTTCCCTTGTAATTTTGAAAATACTCATGCATGGAAAAAATAAGACAGAGCATGGAACACAAATATAATGGGTATTCAAAACATTTATTTTATGAACTATAAAGCTGAGTAGACTGTTGGTAAAAAACAAAAGTAGAGTGTGGCATACAGGTACTGAAGAAAGGGCAGAGCTTAAATGAAAGACATTGTTAATAACTTACACGATTCTCAAGATAAACATGTCAGGTGGGAAGCACTACATTTAGTCTTCAAATTTGGATCAGGGATACACAAAGCCTTCTGCTTAATTCAAGTGTTGAGAAAATAAATAAAACAGTGTGTCCTTACAATGTGCCTTTGCCAGCAAGGGAAAGGCAGTGTACCCATAAATAAGGCTAGTAGTAAAATGTCACACACTTACTGAAAGGACTGGTTTTAAGAGAAGGGCATTGAATGTAATGAAGAACATATCTTTTCTAAATAAAAGTCTTATTTTCATTTCTTGAAGTATGTGAATTCAGTACAATGTAATCTTTTAAGTTAACGCTACTAATATTTTTATTGTTCACATATCATGGTGGTGACATTTGACATTTAAAAAACTTTGCAAAAGTTAGAAATTTGTTACCTTATTATATATATGTTGATTGTCCAACATATAATTAAGCATTTTCTCACATTCAACCAAACCCCACTGCGGCATATTTTGGAGGCAAATTGGGAAGAAAGACGGCCCACCAAAGAGCTCTCCCCTGCCAAGCTGTATAGGACTGCTGGTCTCAGCTGAACTGTCGTTTTCTTTTTTACAATGATTCCTAATTTAGTAAATCATAAGTCTTTATTTACAACTGAAGAATATTTCAATTGAATAACAGGCACCATCTCTTTTTGTGTGTTTAGGAATTAAGTCTCTGCCATTTGGAAGCAAATTCCTAATTATAAAAATTGGGAGTCCCCAGATAAGCCAAGTCCTCATGCTGGGACTCTGGGGAGCAGTAGAAATTCAGCAGGGTCACATCAGAGAGTGTCTGGCAGCTAAGCCTCTCTCTCACAGTCAGTCGTTGTTCAGATTTTATTCAAATGGATATGGGCACAGTGAGTGACTTGGTGTTCTAGAAGAAAAACAACAGCTGATGACGCATGAGGGGGAAGGGCTGAATTTTTCCTTAAAAATCTGAGCCTCTGAATTCATGGTGTCATCCCCAAACCCCGTCTCCAGTGCCACCCCTGCCAGACAGAACTCTGTTCATTAGGCTCCATCATCCCAAGTCAATTCAAATACACAACACAAATTTCCCATAATGAGGGGCTGCTGAGACAAACACTACATGGCTTAATAACTTATGACTCAAGTTATTGTATTAGTTGGCATAATTTTAAATATTAAACAATCTTCCCAGCCTCTGGTTATTGTCACTCACTCCAGTAGACATATGTCATATTATCATTGTTTCTCCCTCTCTGACAAGAGGACCCTCTTTTCCTCTAGGTAATTATCCTTCCACCACTCCATATGCTGCTGGGGTATCTGGGAAGATAAAGGTTTCCCGGGTAGGACCATCAGAGACCTGCCTTAGATTTCACATGTGGACACTGAGAGAAGACAATCCTTTCCTTTGTTCCACTCTCTGTGGCTTTGTAAAACCTGGATTGCTCTCTGCAGAAGAGAAAGATCCACTCCACACCCAAAATTGGCCTTCCGTTGGAAGGTCACCAAAAAGATAAGAGAACTGATGTCATCATCCAAATGTTTGGATATAGTTATGCCTGAGGCCAGCTCAACCTCTGGACTTCCTAATTACACGGGCCATTACAGGACTTTTTTCAACTTTCCATGGCATTCACAGTTTTTAGTCCATTGATCATACTGTTAGGGTTCTCAGTTTGTTATTCAGCACTTCTACCATAGTCTGGATTGTAAACTTCCTTCGCATATGCCTAAATACAAAGCATTGGTCTTTCCTTGTCTTAGTTACAAATCCAGCCAATTTGATTTCTTGATGTAAGTGCGCGACTGCTACCCTTGGGGATCTGTCCCCCGCAAAGTCCTAGGGAAAGCTTTTTCTCATTAAGGTAATGGTTCTTGTTTTAGTTCCCTGATGTAACTATCTCTAATTATACTGGCTAGATTTTTCCTTCCACTAATTACTCTCTGTTCTTATTTTTGTTCTTTCTTTGCTGTCTTTTCACATTTTCCTAGAGTAGGGGTTATTAACATGGTCCAGGCACTATCCATTAATGGGCTTCAGGGATTTCTCAAAGTCTCTTAAAATTATATGTCAGGTTTTTTTTTCATGAATATGCATATGTACATGTGTTATCAATTGCTGTGTAACAAATTACTCCATAATTTAGCAGCTTAAAACAGCAAACATGTATTATTTCACAATTTCTGTGGGCCAGAAAGCCAGGCATGGCTTAGCTGGTGCCTCTGCCTCTCATAATGTAACAATCAAGGTGTCAGGCAGGGATTGTGTCACATCTGAAAGCCCTAAAAAAGGAAAACGAACTTCCAAGCTCACTCATGTGATTGTTGCCAGGATTCAGTTTCTCGTGTTACTGTTCACTGGGGACCTACTCATTCCTTGCCATGTGGGCCTCTCACAGGGCAGCTCATACCTTGGTAGCTGGCTTCCCTCAGAACCATCCAATAAGAGTAAGAGAGGGTGAGCAAGGCAGATGTCACATATTTTTTGTGATCTAATCTCAGCAGGGACAT
The DNA here is from genome assembly GCF_036850995.1 of Saccopteryx leptura. Lineage (NCBI taxonomy): Eukaryota > Metazoa > Chordata > Mammalia > Chiroptera > Emballonuridae > Saccopteryx > Saccopteryx leptura. The sequence continues at coordinate 191,755,744 of NC_089505.1, forward strand.
CCCATCCCTTTTGCTCTGTTCTATTGAGAGAAGGAGGTTACACAGTGGTGTGAAAACCAGAGACGGGAATCATAAGGGTCATCCTTGACCCAATATATTGTGAGGAAGAAGATGATTTATGTCTTCCATAAATTATTTTTAAATTTTGGAATCAATATTCACATTCTCTCTTTTTTTCTATCTCAGCTATCAGTTTCATCCAAAATTATTCACATTTTTATAAGTCACTAGTAATCTTTTCTCTGAAATGGGTTGGATTAGCTGCCCTCCCCCTTATAACAATCATTATATTCCCTTCTCTTAAAATATTTATGATGCAAAGATCCTATGTTGTCATCCACCCCCATCACACACCACACACACACACACACACACACACACACACACACATTATACATTAGTCCATGGTCACTTGAGAAGTGGAATGTTTTCATCACACAAAACAAGAACACTGTTTTGTAGAACACTGGTTCTCATACTTTTTGGTGTCAGACCCCTTTATACTTTTTTAAATTATTGGCCCTGGCCAGTTGGCTCAGTGGTAGAGCATCAGCCCAGCATGTGGATGTCCCAGGTTCAATTCCCAGCCAGGGCACACAGGAGAAGTGCCCATTTGCTTCTCCACCCTTTCCCCTCTCACTTCTCTCTCTGTCTGTCTGTCTCTCTCTCTCTCTCTCTTCCCCTTCTGCAGCCATGACTTGAATGAAGTGAGTTGGCCCCAAATGCTAAAGGATGGCTCCATAGCCTCCACCTCAGGTGCTAAGAAGAGCTCAGTTGCTGAGCATCATCCCCTAGTCGGTTTGCTGGCTGGATCCCAGTCAGGGCACATGTGGAGGTCTGTCTCTGCTTCCCCTTCTCTCACTGAATTAAAAAAAATTATTGAGGACCCTAAAGAGCTTCTTTTGCTTATTTAGGTCATATCTACTCATATGTATCATGTTAGAAATATAAACTGAAAAATTTTTAAACATGTACTTGTTCTTTTAAAAACAATACAGCCATTCATTATATGTTAACAAATATTTTTATGAGAACTGAAAAATATGTTTTTCAAAAATAAATATTAAGTAGAGTAGCAATGTTTTACATTTTTAGAAATCTCTTTAATGTTTCTGCTTATTCGACGATAGTTGTATTCTCATATCTGCTTCTGCATTCAAACTTTATAATATGTTGTTTTGGTGGAAGTGTATGAAGAAAATCTGGCCTTATAGAGTCATCCAGGTATGTTGTTATAACAACGAAAAATATTTTAATAGCCTTTTAATGTAATTGTAAATATTCTTTTTTGTACCACACCAAATCCTGACAATGGTAGCTTCTTTTATATATATATATATTTTTAATTGCTTTATGAGAAAGAGAGAAAGGAAGGGAAGTGGGAGGACAGCGATGAGAAGCATCTACTCCTAATTGCGGCACTTTAGTTGTTCATTGATTGCTTCTCATACATGCCTTGATGGGAGAGCTCAAGCCGAGCCAGTGACCCCTTGCTCAAACCAACAACCTTGGGCTCAAGCCAGCTACCTCTGGGTTCAAGTTCATGTCAATGATCCTGTGCTCAAGCTGGCAACCTCGGGGTCCCGAGCCAGGAATCTCATTGTCATGAGTCAATGCTCTATCCACTGTGCCACCACAGTTTAGGCAGACAATGGTAGTTTCTTAAAGGTTATAGAATTTGGGTTGAATCTGAAATGGTATCAAGGGCTTCTTGTTACATTCTCTTTCATTAAAATCCACCAGTCTATCTTACTTACACTTAAAAATAATCTTCTATTAATACATGATTTGTAACATCATACATTGAACATTTGAAACAAAAACACTGATTCACTGAGACACATTGATTTTCCAAATGTTAACACATTTCTTATAAAATAACAAAAAATCACATTTGTAAGTATCACAACCAATCTCATCATGAGGCTTTAGGTATTGAGAAGCAGTCAGGTGGTTTCATGGTAGAGAATACAAGTTTTCCAAAATTCTACTTTGTACTCAAAAGATCAAATTTCACCCTGACTGGATGGCTAAGTAGATAAAGCACCAGCCTGGTATATAGATGTCCCAGGTTTGATTCCCAGTCAGGGCACACAGGAGAGGTAACCATGTGCTTCTCTTCCCATCCCTCTACCCCTTCTCTCCTTCTTCCCCGCCTGCAGCCAGTGGCTCAGTTAGTCCAAGCATCAGCCTCAGGTGCTAAAAATAACTCAATTGATTCAAGCATTGGTCCCAAACAGGGGTTGCCAGGTGGATTCTGGTTGGGGCATGTGTGGGAGTCTGTCTATCTCTCCTCCTCTCACTTAAAAAAAAAAAGAAAAAGAAAAGTTCAAATTTTAATATTGGCTATAAATACTGTCAGTTATTTTCCTTGAAGTAATAGGCCCACTTTGTACATTTTTGAGAAAATATCTTCCTAGTACCCAAGCCTACTGAACCATAGTTTGTCATTTGTTCTTTCAAATAAAAATAATGTTCTAGGATAAAAAGGGGCTAGTTCGTCTGATTCATAATTCCCATTTTGTCACACAGAGTACTACAAAGATGTAAAGCATTGAGATTTAATAAAATTAATAATTCTACTGCCATATCACTTCTAAGCGATGCTGGCTTCTCTTCTTTCTGTCAATGTGATGAGGTCTGCAACCACTCCCAGGGACCTGGTGCGCTGCTGCGTCCCGTGCTAAGACAGCAGCATTTACCCACCTTTGCTTTTGCATCAACAGTGCCAATTTAGCCATTTTGGAAAAGCAAAAAACAAACACAGACCAAAAAAATGAACCAAAAAATCCCTTAGTATTATTATGAAAACTATTTTGACTTCATGGGCACATTGAAAGTGTCTTGGTTACCGTAAAGTCATGGTGTACTTTTGACCAGTCACAGAAAAGCAACAAAAGATGATAGAAATGTGAAATCTGCACCAAATAAAAAGAAAACTCTCTCAGTTTCTGTAGGATGATGTGGCAGCATGTGTGCATGAGCAGATGATGACATAACACCGTGTATACAGCGAAGCAGCCCACGGCCATGCCAATCGAGATGTGGACGGTACAGAGGAAAGTTCAGTGTGTTCTGTGGCTCGCTAAATTTGAATCCGTGACCAAAATGCAATGTGAATATCAGCACGTTTATCACAAAGCACCACCACATAGGAATAACATTACTTGGTGGGATAAGCAGTTGAAGGAAACCGGCAGTTTGGTGGAGAAACCCCGTTCTGGTAGGCCATCAGTCAGTAACGAGTCTGTAGAAGTTATACAGGATAGCTACCTAAGGAGCCCTAAAAAATCTGTGTGTGAGCCCACATCGAACTGCATTGAATAGGTATGAAACTGAGAGAGTTTTCCTTTTATTTGGTGCAGATTTCACATTTCTATCGTCCTTTGTTGCTTTCCTGTAACCGGTCAAAAGTGCACCATGACTTTACAGATACACTGTATTTTAGGAGAGACATACATGGACTGACAGGCAGGACATACATGACTGAGAGAGATGAGAAGCATCAATTCTTTGTTGCAGCACCTTAGTTGTCCATCAATTGCTTTTTCATATGTGCCATGACTGGGGGGTTGCAGCAGAGCTAGGGACCCCTTGTTCAAGCCAGCGACATTGGGCTCAAGCCAGCGACCATGAGGTCATGTCTATGATCCCACTCTCAAGCCAGAGACCCCCTGCTCAAGCTGATGAGCCTGTGATCAAGCCGGTGACCTCGGGGTTTCAAACCTGGGTCCTCGGTGAACCAGGCAGATGCTCTATCCACTGCTCCACCGCCTGGTCATTATTACACTGAAGGAACAAGATTTGTCATAGTGTGTACTCACTTCTGCTTATCTAGATCTGGTAGAAGAAGGAAGTCCTTAATAAAATTACTGTTTTGATTTATTGAGCACGAACTTCCAACTATTTCTCAATTGCCACTAATTTACAAATTTTGCCAGAGAAGCACAGTCATTTTTAAATTTAAATATTTAAAAGACCTTTTATCAAGCTGAAAAACTAGTATATCTTACCACAAATAGAAGAAATATATTAATACACTTGAATATATAACTACCCACGTTTGATAAATAATTTTTCATCACGTGCACTACCTGACACCATGCCAGGTACCACAGCTGGCATTCCAGCTAGCCCACTTTTAGAAATATAGTCCCGTTCTACCTCTGAGCCTCTTTGCTTTGCTAAATCTCAATGTATGCAAATTTATTTCCATATTTCCTTTAGCTTCTTCCAGCTACAGATTGCAAGTCACTTCTGTTGAGGATAATTAGAACAAAAGGAAACTGGGGATGGAGAAAAAGAACAGGGAGGTAAAGCAGATGGTAGCGAAAAAGTAGAAGTCTGGGCCTGAAGCTCTGGGAGAGATAAAGGGAAGGTAAGAGAAGGAAGCCAGAGCCCCAGCACTGCCCTTTGAGGTCTGCTGAGGAAGGGAGATGAAGGGAGTATAAGAGGGACTAGTAAATTGTTCTTCTGTCTAATAACTGTTGAGTTCTGGTATTAAAAACAAACAAACAAACAAACAAATGCCTACCCAGCTGCTAAACAAAGCTTACAGGAAATTTTTCCCCTTGAAATATCCAAGTACTTTTGTCTCTGTGAGACCAAGGAAGGATTCAGGATATAAGAATAGCCAAGTCTAAGTTATAAAACCAGAAGAGCATTGAGCCTTCAATGAAAGGAGTGTAGGAGTACACACACACACACATTGTTTCTTAGCATGCATAGTTTCTCCAATGAATCAAAATAAATTTGAAAGCATCTTGTAACTGTAAGGAGAAGAGATTAGGAAAATCTCTACTGAGCAAGCGAGTATAAATGGGAACTAATAGCATAATGTCTGCTATAACCTACTGCATTGTGAAAATGCTTTTTATATACTTATCTTTCCTGTTATCTTTATTGTTTAGTTCTAGAAAAGATTTTATAAAGCATTTATGAGGACTTTTACTAGTTTTGTTGCTTTGTTGGTTCTTAAAAACTATCCTTGCCATAAAGCAATGTTTTCAGGTTCAATGGAATCCATTAGGGGTCACAGGTGGATGAGGACCCCTAAAAAACTCCTCCCCATAAAAGAACTTCTCTCCTTTGACCTACTTTGCATGTTAGTTTTTTCCCTAAGATTTCATCTGAAAAAATGGCTTTAGTACTACAAAAAAAGTATTTTTAAGTAAGAAAGCCAAGGTTATAATGTCTAAAGTCCCTCAATAGCAATTCTCTTTCTTTCCAACTTTCAAAAAAATGAACAATCACTACATGCCAAAAATATATGCAAAATAACATAGAGAGACATAAACAGACATGTCATAAAAGAGTAACACAAATGGCCAACTAGGCATTTACAAAGTGTTCAACTCCATTAGATGTCTGGAAAATGCAAATCAAAACCACAAAAAGATGCCATTGCATACCCGATGGATCAGTTCAATTAAAAAGACTAATTTGCGCCTGACCTGTGGTGGCACAGTGGATAATGCATTGACCTGAAAATGCTGAGGTCGCCGGTTCGAAACCCTGGGCTTGCCTGGTCAAGGCACATATGGGAGTTGATGCTTCCAGCTCCTCCCCCCTTCTCTCTCTCTCCTCTCTAAAAATGAATAAAGGGAAAAAAAAAAGACTAATTTGTTAGCAAGAAAATGGGAGAACTGGAACTTTTGCTAAATGCTGGTAGGTGTGCAAATTGGCACAGCAATCAGAAAACTGGCAATATTTACTGACACTGAAAATGTAAACAGCCTGCAGTCCTCTATTCGTGCTCCCAGATACAGACTCGATGTATGAGTACCGAAAGACATTCAGAAATGTCCATAGAAGTGCTATTGTTAATAGGCAAAACTGGAAACTGGAAATGAAACAAATGCTATCAATAGTAGACAGTTAAATAGTAGCATATTCATACAATGCAACACTATACAGCAATGAAGAAGAATGAACCACTACTAAATATAAAGGCATGAATAAAAATAAGCTAAGCACAAAAGAAAACATTGTATGAATTCATTTATTTAATGTTTAAAAGTAGGCAAAATTAATCTAGCATAATGCAAGTCAGGATCAGAGTTATCTTTGCAGGGAAGTGACTAGAGGGTACGCTGGCAGTGTTCTGTTTCTGGATCTGGGGTTTTTTAACTATGTTTGTTCCCGTTGTGAAACCTCATAAAGATGTGCATACAATAATACTGTGTATTGTGTGCTCTATTTGTTCTATTTCAAAAAGAAATTTACTTGAGAAAAAATATGTGATTTAATTTTTAATTATGTAGCATTTTCAGATCCTTTAGTATCTCAGTATTTCTGATAACCTCATCCCTCCTTTTATATTTTCTAGATTCTGGAGTAATTAAAAAATTTTAAACCAGTTTAATTATAATGTATTGCTATAGTATAAAAGCAGAAGAGCTAATGCTCGTCCTTGTGCATCTGCCGTGAAAAGAACCAATAAACTATTTTAGTCTATGTCTTTTGAGCATGTACATGTGCCAGGCACTGCCCTGAGCTCTGGAAATGAAGAGGTGAGGGGGCAGACACTGTCCTGGCCCTGGGGAGTTTACTGTCGACATTAATGTTAAATGCCGTGGTGAGTGAACATCGGAATACCATGCTACAGGGTGGATGTCTCTTTGCCCGTCTCTGGGACCACACTCCTCCCTCATTTTTTTTTTTATAAATAAATTTTTATTTTAATGGGGTGACATCAATAAATCATATATTCAAAGAAAACATTTCCAGGTTATCTTGTCATTTAGTTCTGTTGCATACCCATCACCCAGAGAGATCGTCCTCCGTCACCCTCTATCCAGTTTTCTTTGTACCCCTACCCCTCCCCCTCTCCCTCATTCCCTCCCCCCACCCCTGCAACCACCACACTCCTGTCCATGTCTCTTAGTCTGGCTTTTATGTCCCACCAATGTATGGAATTCTGCAGTTCTTGTTTTTTTTCTGATTCACTTATTTCACTCCACATAATGTTATCAAGATTCCACCATTCTGCTGTAAGTGATCTGATGTCATCATTTCTTCTAGCTGAATAGTATACCATGGTGTATATGTGTCCCATCTTCTTTATCCAGTCTTCTATTTTTTTTACAGTGATTAAAAGCCTTTAAGCAAACTCTTGGCCAATACAGCAAGAATCCATAAAAGAGTAGTGTCCTTAACATGTTCACCAAGTCCAAGTTGGCCCCATCACCATGCCAAATCCCTGAAAAATGCAACCCAACCACAGTTCAGTCTGTTAGGAGCTGTCACAGGGAGCAGGAGTCCAGGAAAAGTCCACATCCAGGAAAAGTCCGCATGGCACTGGAATTGTTGTCACCATTCTATACTTTGCAGCTCATGTCCAAGTCCCAATGACCGCTGCTTTCAGCTGGCAATGATTCAGGTAGACTGGAAAAGCCATTTGCAGCATGCGTGGATATGGAGCTTCTGTTCTCCTCTGCCTGGAGAGATGAGAGCAGGTTGCTTTTCCCTGGAGCTCTGTGACTGTGGCATGGTAAAGAGAACCTTGGGATACGCTAAGCTGGGTGGCAAAGGTAGATTTAAAATAGAAGTTGGCAAAAGGGGGAAAGAGAGCTCTAAATTAGGAGTAGGTCCCAGCCTGAAATATGAGTGGGGCATTGAGGTAGGAGGAATAAAGGAAACACTATATATTAAGCAAAGCAGCAGAAAATAGGACTATCAACACCCACAACAGAGATCTTTGAGGGAAAAATAAAAAACCTGACTATTCAGGCAAAACATAGTTAAGTGGCCCTTGTGCAAATGAGATCAGTTTACCTGCTTCTTGGAAGAAATACCCTAGGTTCTTCCACAGTGTTGTAAATGGGGCTAACGGCCCTGGGCACCTTCAGCCTTCAGTGGCCAACCCCAGCTTTCTGGGCAAGGTTAGGTCATAGGTGACTGGAGCAGGGCTGGAAGAGACTGAACCCTCCCTTAGAGGAGCGAGGGGGAAGCCTACCTTCCAGTGTCCCTGTTTCCTCACAGCAGAGGCATGTAAGTCTGGCAGGCTTTAGCTCAATGACCTTCCTTTCCACTATTGAAGCAGGACCCAAATGCCATCCTATGAGACCCCTTTGCGGTGTTGGAGCCTTTAAGGGTGTATCCTAAAAGCTAGTAGTTCTCCTGATCTCTATTGGGCTTTTTCTGCCTCTAGGTATATTAAAAGCCATGCTCAGAAGATCTCGCTGAGGGGTTTGAGGATCCCCATCCGCCTATATAAATCTTTTCCATATATCTGGAGCTATTTGGAAAAAGACAAAACAGTGTTATTAGCTGGATCTATTAAAGAAGGTAATAGTTTGCAGGCTAAAAAGATTTGGTGTCTCCTGTTCATCAGCATTCAAAAGAAATGTATTTTTTTTTTAAGTAAAAAGTATGATATGGTAGACCCGTAGGAATTCCAGGATATGACTACCCCCTTTTAAATTTTTTTAAATTGACCTTAAAATGTTTGCTGAGTACACTTTAATAATACTTTAACTTTAAAGATTGTAAGCATGACAAAATATAGTAAATGCTTTTGCTCCATATGCAGGAGCATTTTCAGTTTAGCCAGTTTAGGAAATCCAATAATAGAACAATGCATACAGACAATGAGCTATAACATGCTTAGCAGCCTCTCCTGTTCTCACAGAGGTTACTATAGATCCGGAATATGTATCCACTGTAATGTGGACATATGACTGTTTGCCAAATGAAGGTATATGAGTAACATTCATCTGCCAAAGTTGTCCTGGTAGGGGTCCTTGAGGGTTAACTCCAAATGAAGGGGCAGTATAGGACCCCTTGGACAGGATTTCCCAATCTGCCGTGCTGCTTCCCGAGAAAGTTGAAACTGTTTACACTGGGCTGCAGCGTTCTGGTGATGAATAATATGAGACTGACTTACTCAGTCTGTCATGGTTGCTCCATATAATTTTCTTTTGGGTAGCTTGCTCAACAAGGGCATTCCTAGGCCCTGACCGGTTGGCTGATTGGTAGAGCCTTGGCCTGGTGTGCAGGATTCCCAGGTTCGATTCCCAGTCAGAGCACACAGAAGAAGCGCCCATCTACTTCTCCACCCCTCCCCTTCTCTTTCCTCTCTGTCTCTCTCTTCCCCTCCCGCAGCCAAGGCTCCACCGGAGCAAAGCCACCCCGGGCACTAAGGATGGCCCCATGGCCTCTGCCTCAGTCGCTAGAATGGCTCTGGTTGCAACAGAGCAACACCCCAGATGGGCAGAGCCTTCCCCCCTGGTAGGCATGCCAGGTGGATCCTGGTCAGGCGCATGCAGGAGTCTGTCTGACTGCCTCCCCATTTCCATCTTCAGAAAAATACAAAAAATAAATAAATAAAAGAAAAAAATACATCAACAAAAAAAAAGAGAAAAAGAAAAGAAAAGAAAGAAAAAAAGAAAAAAAAGGGGGGGCATTCCCTTGTGCTAAAGCTCCAGGGAGCATGGAGTGAGCTTGAGTATGTCCTATGAAACATGGAGCTCTATGTTGACATATAAGTCTTTGAAGAAGGACTCCTCCCCCATTTTTGAAGGCCAGCCATACTTACAGTTAATGCCACAGAGCAGAGCACTCTCAGCTGTTCTCTGATTGTTTCCTGGGGCTCACTTGTCACCCTCAGAGGAGCATAGGGGATTGGTATCTCCTGTTAGACTTAATGCTGGGCAAGAATTGGATTATTTAAAATACCTGATGAGAACAGAAAAGAGGAAGTCAGGAGAAACATCTGTAAAGAAAGAGAATTTTTAATAGAAAAGAGTTGGGGTCTCCTCGAGATGCAAGCAGGAGCAGGAAGCATCTCCGCTGAAGAGAGTCAGAGGGCAGCACCTGATACTAGTCCCACAGCTCTCTCAACCTATGAGAGGAAGGCTCTAGAGCCACCTGCCTGACTGAATCCAAACAAGAAAAAATGACTTCGGCTTCACTTGTCTCCTAAGGAAACCAGAAGTGTATTAGGGGTACAGAAAAGAATCACTCCAAATACATTAGACACTTGCTTGACAACTCGTCCGCTGTAGCTAATGTCTTGACATCCTTCTACCGTGGGGATTTAAGAGACAGCACAGGGCTCACCTGATAAGGTACATGTAAGGAACTTGCACAATGCCAGGACTCCCAGCAGCAAATACTAACAGTTTAGGCTCCAGGAGAGATAAAAATAGGGTGTGGAAAGCAGGAGAGAAAGGCAGAGAGAGGGAGAAAGAAAGGGAGATTGCTTGCCACAGCCAAAAGGCATCAGGAAGCTGAGAAATAAAGGCATAGGGAAGGTGATGAGAGGCCAAGTGAAGATGCCTTCATTTCTAAATCACCAGAGAACAAGCCTAATCATGGTTCTCCATCTGGTAATTGAACTAGAACATTCTACGACCAGCAGGGCTGCCATCCAGCTGGGATTATCATGGTTTTTGTTATTTATACATGTTGATATTCCAATATCTAAATTATGCAACTAATCCTCTTAAATGACACGTTCTAAATAAATGTTCTCTGGAATACTGTCTCTCATTATCATAGTTTGCCAACTAATTATATAGGACCCCAGGTCCACCTAACTTTTTACCATGATATTTAAAGCAATTAAATTAAAATGAAATATAATAGGCACCAAAGAAGTGTAAATTTCACCAAGTCGTGGTTCCTGCCTTCGCACTGATTGTCTGTCATGGGCAGCACGAAAACGCAGGTCCCTAACAAGCATCGCCACAGGCAGTGCAGACCGCTCCTGTGTTGCACTTTAACGCCACTCTGCAGTTCTGGAGCCCGCCACCTCCAGACCCCCATCTGCATTCCCAGGAGTCTGCTTCCATCAGTTTCCTATGGCAGGATCTCTATTTATAATTCATGCTTCTCCTTTGGTGTTCTTTCCTGGTCTCTCTGGGCTGGTACTTAAACAAAATCTCTACCCCCATCAAGATCATGCCAGTCCTTCCTTAATTAATAATTAACAGTAATGATGATAATCATAAGCACATTTTTTAAGACTGTTTATTGTTTGTCTTTCATCTATGAGTCATTTCTTTCATTGCTTCAAGGAGTACTACGGAGGCAGGGACACAACTCAGACATCCCAAACGTCACTGGCTAAGTTGTATGTTGCAGCTGACAGAAAAACCCAGGGAGCCCATAGTGGAAATTTGTTCTGCCATCAGAATACAACCTGTCCTTTGTGAGGCAACAATATTATTTTGCTTTAAGGAAATGCTCCCTCTACTCCTTATCCCAACTCTCAACCCTTGTCCTCGGTGGAACCTGAGTCTACCCTCAGGCTACAGGGATGGGAAATACACCTAGATTAACCCAACGAGCCTAGTCTGTATTCTTACTGCTCCGAGTGTGGTCCTGCACTAGCATGAGCATCACCTAGGAACTTACTGGAAAAGCAAAATCTCAGGTCCTGTCTGACACCTGAGTCAGCATGTGCCTTGTAACAAAATTCACAGGTGATTCCCATGCACCTTCATAGTAATTGTCCCAGAGATGACATATTAGGCCACTTAGGACTAAGGGGCTCTAATTCCCAAACTTTTATGTTAGCTGACAGAGAAATAGAATCTCAGTGACTTAAACCTGGAAGTATTTACCAGTTGCTGGCAGAAAGGGAAAGCCTGCATGAAAATCAAGTCCACACAGAGAAGGAGAGAGAGACCAACCAGACCCTCTGCTGCATCACAAAGCCTGTGTTCACCTGTGTCTATAAGCCACATCTCTCATGGGACTGTTCAGATACCTGAGGCACATAATGAAGGAAACACAAATTTGGCTTCCTGTCACTTGTAACCAAAAGAATCCTAAATGATTCAAAGCCCAACTCCAAAAAAAAATCTCTCCCCTGCCTACCCACCAGGGCAAGCAGTTCTGACACTCTAAAGCTACTCTCAGCTAGCTGTTTTAAACCTGTTCTTTCAAAACATCTAAGTTAGGCTTTTAAAATATGTATCATTTCAGTGTGGGGGGGGTAGGCCCCCAGGTCAAATGGTACCAAATTGCTTAAAGGTTTCCTTTCTGCTTTTAATATATTAGATATGACCCTGGCTTCCCCTTCTTATCTTTAAGATGAAAAACTTCTTGGAAATGCCATGCACGCAGCTGTTATTTGGAAATGACAGCCAGACCGAAGAAGGTTAATGCTCTCATTGAAAACACCCATCTTCATGCCTGACCTGTGGTGGCGCAGTGGATAAAACGTTGACCTGGAATGCTGAGGTCGCCGGTTCAAAACCCTGGGATTACCTGGTCAAGGCACATATGGGAGTTGATGCTTCCTTCTCTCTCTCTCTCTCTCTCTCTCTCCTCCTTCTCTCCTCTCTAAAATGAATAAATAAAGTCTTAAAAAAAGAAAATGCTGTCTTCTAAGTTAGTTAAATGGATCTTTCTGGTTCATCTGACTGCTTGTTCTTTTCTCAAATAACCCAGCATGTCAGTGAACTGTTGTTGCAGTTTAGCTGTTTTGCCCAAGTGCTGTAAGCATCCAGGTTTCTCTGTAGGTCCCAGGCTTAACTAAACCCAACTATGGATCTGCCAAGCACAAGCCAAAGAAGACAGATTATGACAGTCATCCAGGTCTGCTTTCTGCTTCTGCAGGAACAGAGAGAAAGGAGTGCTGGAGAAGCTGTCATGGAGAATTTGTTCCAAAAAATGAAAGTCCCAACTGCTTGTCTCCAGTCCATTGACTTTCCAATGTTAGTTATTTTGCTGGAGTTGGAATTGATGTGCTTAATAAGGATCCATTCTTACTCTGAAATTCAGAGACTCTGACAAGCAAGACGGATAACCTTTCCTCTGAAAGGCAAGTGTAAAGTGCAGGTTAACATGCTGAGACAGAAGCTGCCAGGGTGGGAAGATGAGACAGTAGTCTTCACTCAATGACACAGATTAGCTGGTTTGTTAGCTACTCACGCCAGTCTCTCAAGATGAAGCACAAAACCAGACAGTGTTCCGAGCTGTTGGGGAGTAAGTGTGGAACAAGAGAAGGAGCAAAAATGACTGTATGAAGCGAGGCACCAGAGCAACACCTGGGAGCAGCTCCTTTCCTCTACAAGCTCAGACACTCCCAGAAAAATCCAAGCATCTCCCTGGACAGGATCAGCAATTTATGAAACATCTTTTTTTTTTTTTAATGTGTTTTTTTAATTTTATTTTTTATTTTTCATTTTTAGAGAGGAGAGAGAGAGACACAGAGAGAGAGAGAGAGAGAGAGAGAGAGAGAGAGAGAGAGAGAGAGGAGAGAAAGACAGAGAGAGAGAGAGAACGGGGAGGAGCTAGAAGCATCAACTCCCATATGTGCCTTGACCAGGCAAGCCTAGGGTTTCGAACCAGTGACCTCAGCATTTCCAGGTCGACGCTTTATCCACTGCGCCACCACAGGTCAGGCCATGAAACATCTTCAAATGTAGGTGACTCAAACCTACTGACAAACTATCTGAGAAAATTTGGGGCTTCTGTTTTTATACTTTGGAAGAATTCCCTGATATTATTAGTTTTAAAATTAGATTTGATTCTAGTGTTTTCTGAACAACTTAGTCTTTTACATGGGCCAGCATAAGTAGATCAGAGCACAAATACTCATTTATTCTATTGGAGGAGCCATCATCTACTCTGCTCAGCAATTATTCTCAGCAGAACTCTGCTCTGAGAGATGGCTTGAGTGTATCCATTGAGAACCTCTGCTTTTATCTCCCCAGGATCATACTGTATTCTACATGAGGCAGGCAGCTCCTCAGTGTGCCAGTAGCAACCAGATGAGAACCACAGAGACGTCTTCCCTAACTCAGCAAATCTGACGAACAATGCGCTAGTAGCCTATTACTGCTATAACAAATTACCATAAACTTAATGACTTGAAACAACAGAAATGGATTCTCTTATAATTTGGGGACCCAGAGTCTAAAAGGAATTTGATGAGGTTAAAATGAAGGTATTGTCAGGGCTGGATCTGTCTGGAGGTTCCAGGAGAGAACCTGTATCTGCCTCTTCCAGCTTCCAGTGGCTGCCAGCATTCCTTGGCTTGTGGCTGTTTTACTCCAATCTCTGCTATCATTAACACACTGACTTCTCTTCAGCAATCAAATGTCTTTCTGCCTTTCTCTTATAAATGTGATTAGTGTTAGGACCCCCTCAGACAATCCAGATTGATCTCCCTATTTCAAGGTCTTTAATGTAATCACATCTAAATATTGCCATGTTAGATAACATTCACAGGTTCTGTCAGTTAGAATGTAGATATCTTTGGCACCCATTATTCAGCCTGTTGCCACCAGGCTTGAGATCTGTGGGCAAATTTAAGGTCAGTAATCCCTGGAAAGCAGCCAGAAATCTAAGAGGTTGCTCATCTGCCACCTAGAAGAGCGCATCCAGGCAGCTAGCTGCCTGGCTCCCTCTCATCTCACAGAGCTGGAACTTTATAACCCTCAGAGTCACATACATGAAGGTGACAGTGTTGCACCTTGACTCCAAGAAGTGGAGTCAGGAAGGAATTCCCAGTCCCTAACCTCATCATTTGCTCACACTGGTCATGTTACAGTTTTAGTTTTACTGGACACACCTGGCATGGGCAAGAGAGGAGAGGAGGTTACAAGTGAATTTTATGAATCATAGGCATTCCTGAAGTAAAAAAAAAGTTGACTCAGAATTCCTCCCACTGCTGCTTGTCTTCTGACAGGGATCCTAGTTTGACAGCAGTACCAGGAAGGGAGAAAAGGAGAAAGTCTATTGTAAAATTCAGCAGATGCTGAGAGATGTGTGTCTCTATGTGTATGAAAGAGGTAGTTTGACCATTCAAACTTTATGGTCAGAATAAGCATTTAATTATGGGGTTTTATATCTTTTTTGCTTGCCTGGGAGAAGAATTCTTTGTAAATCAATGACATTAGCTGTAGGAAAAGATTACTGATACTTTGAACTGAATTTCCACAAAATAAAACAGAGTCGAGGCCAAACACATTTTCTTAAGTTCTGACATCATTTTATGAGTCTATAGCATGTTGCAAACTTCAGCTAGTATTCAGATGGTCCATTCCTTCTGCCTAACTGTCTGAAAATCACAGGTCAGCATGAGAGATGAAACGATTTAAGTCTCCTAGGATGCTGTTCTCTAAGTCCCAACATTTTATGGTTCACACGTCATTACCCCAACCCCCACTCTGGCTTTGGAATACACTGAAACACTTTACGCCTGAAAGTCATTCTGCCAAATATTGTCAATTACCCTGGGCATTCCTTCCCTCCTGTCTAACCTAGACTCCCTGCAAACAGTCTTTTATTTTCAACATATTCTTTTCTTTGTCTCCTTCTGCCTCAGAAAGCTAGACTTTGTTTTAACCTCTATGTCTTCTATTCTAGACCCTTTCTTCTCAGTAAAAGTTCTGGACCTGGGATATTTATTTGCACAATCAAATAGCCTTACTTGGTGCCAGAATATCACCCTATAGTATCTCAGAATTGATTTTTTTTAAATTAGCAGCTTTTGAACATTCAAATATTTGGTCAAAGTTAGAATAGAAAAATCCCAGAGGTAGCATAATCCCTTTGAGGTGTTGACAACTAAAAAATAGATATTTTTGGTTGAAGAGGAACAATGAATTTAGCAAGACCAGCTGTAGCTAGAGGCAGATAAACAATTCTGCAATTCTTGCTACACAGAAGGACAGCATGACAAGAGCAAATTGGAGAAACAAAATCAACTCCTCAAACCTGATGCATGAAATCTCTTCAGAATGGCCCCAGCAGTCTAAAAGGCAAACAGCATGGTTATTTTTTTTAATTCTATAAATGTGCTTTACCTGCCAACAGAGCTGTTAAAATTTAATAGACTCATACTGATGCTCAAGGGTTTTGAGACACCTATTACAAGGACTGTTTTCAAAACTGACTTTACCCCACCCCAAAGCACGGGAAATCAACCTGCAAGAGAAACAGGAAATTAACTGCTTTGATTTGTCTTTAGTGACGTGGACTAGGTGGTTCTGAGTTGCTGTAACTCAGCCATTTAATGGAACTCAATCTCCAATGGTCTGCTGGCTGTGCACAAAGAGAAACCTTGTTTGGGCCTCCATATAGCACTGTTAAGTGGAGACCTGGATCATGGGGGACACCAGTGGAGTCCCACAACCCAATCCTCCACTGTAGAGTCATGCCTCGCACATGCAGGCATCTGATCCTCAACTTCACACATACTGTGACCTTGAAGCCAACAATTAATGTTCACAACAACCTTGTTGGTTGCTACTATTATTAGTATTCCAATTTACAGAACAAGGAAGTTGAGGCTTAGAGAACTCCAATCATCTGCCCAATCACAGGCAGCTAATGGCAGAGTTGGGGTTTGAGCCCAGGTATCTCTGCATAAGGAGACAACCACTGAGCAATATATCCTCTTAAAAGTCTAAGCATAGTTGGATTGCATGGTCACTGAAGCACCTGCCAGCTGCTTCTCTCTGATTCTTATCATTTGTTAAGAAGCACTCATTAACTTTGGCTGTTTAGATATAATCCTCCCTTCCAGAACTGATCTCTTCTGTGCCATTTCTACACTGCAAATCACTTGAGTTCTCCCTCTCTTTCTCTCCCTCTCCCCTCATTGTAGGCTACCCTCAGACCTTCAGACCTTTAGGAGAAGCATTAATGCAGAATTAAGCCCAACAAGAGGATGTACTAGAATAAAGACCTCGAAGGCTTTGGCTTTACCTCCTCATCTGATTTCTTTGCATCCCATAGCTCTTGCCTCCAAGTATCTCCCCGAGGTAGGACTATTATGACTGCACTTTACAGATGAAGATGCTGATGATCCAAAACATTAAGTCATTTTTCCAAGGCCATATGACTAAAGACTGTTACAGGTAGGATTTGAACCCTGTTCGATGTGATTTCTATGTTTTCATCTCCGCTGCTCTGCCCTCCAGACTCCCAGAAGAAGAAAGCTAGGCATGTACCCTCCCTGACCCAGTGGTCTGCACATGACCCTGATGCTGTGTGCTTATGCCTAGGCCCCTCCTGGCCAGCTGCTGGGTGTCCAAGTGTTAGCTCACCTGGCCATCTCCCTGGGGAGGTTACAGAACATATTGCTGACCTCTGCCCAGCGGACTTGACAATTCAGGAACACAGCTCTCCCCATCAGCCGTGACATACAGAGCTTTCCAGTTAATTTACAATGGACATCCTGAGACTTGATGCCCATGCTGGACAGGGAGTCAGTTTGTCGATCAGTTGCAGACCTGCCTGACAGACCTGCCCACATGTGCTGCTTTGTGGCTCAGCCACCCCAGGACGAAGCAAAGACTCTCATCCCATAGATGGCTGAGCTTCATACCGCAGGCCAGGGAAACTAAGATGCCAAATGTTTGCACAGAAGATACCCGAGTGGCAGGCCCTACAGCCTTTCCTCCCCATCTCAAAGAAACCCAGTACATGTTAGCCTGGACCAGGGCTCATGAGGGCTGCATGGGCAAGCTTCAGGATCCCAAAGATCTCCACGGTTCACTTGAACTGTCCAAGTGAACATAATGAGATTAGCTGACAAATGAAAAACTTAAAAATAGTGTTGGTCAAACAACTTGGAATTTATATCTCAGTATGTGGCAGTACAACTCTTGGTATATACAATAAGTACATATTTTAATAGATTTTATGACTATCTTCTTCACAGTGCAGTTCTCCACCAGTGTCTTTTCTTTTCTTTTTTTTTTTACAGAGACAGAGAGAGAGTCAGAGAGAGGGATAGACAGGGACAGACAGACAGGAACGGAGAGAGATGAGAAGCATTAATCATTAGTTTTTCGTTGCAACACCTTAGTTGTTCATTGATTGCTTTCTCATATGTGCCTTGACCACGGGGCTACAGCAGAGCAAGTGACCCCTTGCTCGAGCCAGCGACTTTGGGTCCAAGCTGGTGAGCTTTGCTCAAACCAGATGAGCCCATGCTCAAGCTGGCGACTTTGAGGTTTCGTATCTGGGTCCTCCTTATCCCAGTCCGATGCTCTATCCAGCGCCATCGCCTGGTCAGGCTCCATCAGTGTCTTTTTGTGATAAGAGCATTCATTAGTTATCCGGGGTCAGCAAACTTTTTCTGTAAGACCCAGTTTGTAAACATGTTAGACTTTGTGGACACAGACAATTTCTATAGAATACTCTACTTTGTTTTTTATGACCTTTTTAAAATGTAAAAACCATTCTTAGCTCTCAGGCTGTTCAAAAACCAGCTGCTAGCCAAATTTGGTCTGCAAGCCATAGTTCACCATCCACTAAATGCAAGCATATAAAATATATTACAACCATTTTTATTATAGCGTCATTTTTTTACTGATTGCCTCAAAAATTCATAAGTGGCTGGAATTGAGGTCCATCAGATCCCAGACAGACTTCACAACAAAAGGCCTGTGGTCTGTTCTTCAAGTCCTGGTCAATGCTCCCTGCACATTCCATGGAAATCTGAAGTAAGCAGCAGGAGGAAGATTTAAGAATAAGTAACAAACATTAAACTATGTGGTTTTTTGTTGTTGTTGTTTTATTGCTTTTGGATGAATCTTTGTAAATCACTCATCTTTCCTATCTGTAAAATGGATTTAGTAACATTGGTATAGATCTTGGGCAGTAACCAAAAGACTGTATTCCTGTGCTCTAGAACTTTCTGCTCAGAAACTGTTTTTAGGACAGTCTTTACTCTTTGGCTTTTCAATGGATGCATCTATTATTTCCTTTGGCAACAACAGGAAATTGTTGATGGGAAGGTGAGTAATCCTGAGTCAGCAAAATAAAGTCTGAGGTTGGCATGGGCTGCTCCTCCCATCCCTGGAGCACTCTGCTCATTGTGCAGTGGTCTGGGGTGACTCTCAATGACCCTTGTCCACCCTAGGCTCCCCTGTGCACTGACCCCTCTTCTCTAAGCAGACCAAAGGCATTGAAATCAACCTCATTCCTGGTTGGTCAGGAATGCGGAGGACCTGGCCCAGCCTCCCAGTGCAGCCACATCCTGCACAGTGGACACAGAGCAGTGATGTATCCTCAGGAATGCGGTGAGCTCCCTGCATAGCAGGGATCCCTGACCTAGGAGCCAGCAGCCTGGGTCCGGATCCCTGCTCCATCACTCATCAATGGTATCTTAGGAAATTTCTCAAGTCGTCCGAGCCTCGTTGTATAAAATGAGGGCCTTGAACTAAATGATATTGAAGAAACTTCTGCCTCTAACTTTCTAAGTTTCACAAAAGCAACTTATCCTGGCCCATTCCCAACAGAGGCCCTTAATTCCCACTTCCCAGAGAGGACAAAGGGCATATCCTCTGCTCTCCCTCCCTCCAAATGGTTGACATCCTCTCTCATGATTCTTCCCCAAGTTCATAAAAAAGGAAGTGAAGCATCTGTGGCTAAATGTCCCCTCCGTCCCAATTCCATCTATCCCTCCTCTCCCAGCTATGATACTCTGTCAGCTATTTCCTCCAGCCTGTGTCTCCCCCCCAACCGCCCTACCTCCTGTCTGTCCCTTCTCCTTAGTGTGAAAATGCAGCCCACTGGTCCTAGTCTTAAACCATCACTACCAATCACCCTTGCTGGGCCCTGCCTCTTCCTCAAGATGACAGTCAAGAGCTACTTCTAGTCACTCTGGCAGGTGGTCCTGCAGTGGGGTGTTCCGGAAGCCCAGGGGAAGTCCTCTGCCACAGCACTAAGCCCTTTGAGGAAGAGTCCCTAAAAAGTCTGTTTCTCAACCCAGCTCACCCAGCCCATGCTGGGAGCCACAGCAGGAGGGACCCAGTGTTACTCATGTCTGAATCTCAGAACCTTCACAGTGTTTGGCATGTGGTAGACTCCTTGTCACGTTGTTCCGAGTTATAGGGAAACAACAGCACCAAGGAATAATCACTTCTGGAAAACTGTGCCCCACCTCTGCTCGGAGGAGCTGGCCCCTGCCAAAAGCTACTGCTTTGCTCCCCGCAATGAGCTGGCTCCTTAGTTTTAACCTATTGGGGCTCCTTATTGCAGCCTGGAATGCAGGGCAGGATAGAAAGAAAGGCTTCAATGGTTCTTTTATTAATTGGCCATGGTTTCCTCTTTCTCCTCCCGCTTAAAAAAATAATAAGTGGGGGAGGGGCAATTAAGAAGCTGAGATTTTAAACATCCCCAGAGGTCAAACAAATTGCATTTTTGCTACAAAGAGGGGGAGGGGGAAGGGAGAGGGAAATGGTAAATCGGCTTTGGGGACCCTTCCAGTGATGTCTTTCTCAGGGCCCCCAGCTGGCAGAACTGATGGAGCACATGAGTCAGCCCCTCTGGTGGGCAGCTTCAATGCAAACAGAGAAACAAGGCGTGCCAGCAGGAGCCTCACCAGCTGGGAAATTATTTCCTAATAAAACTACAAAGGGAAGGACGATAACTGGGCACTGCTGACAAGTATTGTTGTCTTGTATCAAAATCTCTTTATAAACCTGTTTGAAGAACAGAGCTGGCTCCTCTTTGATGTCCCAGTTCAAAGCCTGTGACACGAAGGGTTCCCAGCCACGGTGGGGGATGGCAGGGGAAGAGAAGTCAGGAGGCACTTAGCAAACTCTCAGTGCAAATAAATGGCTCGTTACTCAGGGGCGATTTTTTGGGTAAGATTTTCTCTGAGCTTCCAATTATTAACAACCACCTGGATCGAGCGCACCCCCTGTTCCATATACTTTCTGCAGACTATTTCATTTAACACTGACAACCCTGGGTAGTAAATATTGTCACACTCAACTGAGAAAAGAAGAAAGGGAGCCAATTCCCACCTGTCTGCTAACTCCAAACCAGGTTCTTCCTCCACACCTTAAAAGTCCAGTCTTTCATCTCTGCACACAGGGTAAGTTGTCACATGGACCCCGAAGGCCAATTCTGTTGGATTCAGCAGCACCAAGCTGTAGGAGCTGGGATTGGGAAAGAAAGAAAAATTAATAGCATGGGTTCTGCCTCCCAGCCATCATTCAGTTTTGCCTACACAGGTCTTCACCACAGGCCTTGTAGATACTGAGAGAGGAATCCTACTTTTAGGGTAGGGAGTATTTTGCCACAACCTCTTCACATCCACATAGAAGTCAGGCCACCAAGGGCACAACCAAGACCCATCTTGGAGGAGAAGAAAACCTATTGTTATGGATTGAACTGTGTTTCCCCAAAGATGCTGAAGTCCTCTCCCATTACCTATGTATGCAGCCTTATTTGGCAGTAGGATCTTTACAGATGATCAAGTTAAAATGAGGTCAGTAGGGTGGGCCCTGATCCAATACGAAGGGTGTTCTTATAAAAAATGAGACATTTAGACCTGATACAGTGGGTAAATGAGATATTTAGACATGGAGACAGGCACCAGAGCAAGATAAAGTGAAGACACAAGGAGGAGGTAATCACCAAAGCAAGGAATGCCTGAGGCCACCAGAAGCAGGAGAGAGGTCTGATACAGAGTCTCCCTCACAGCCTCAGGAGAAGCCGGCCCTGCCAACTCCCGGTCTTGAACTTCCAGCCTCCAGAACTATGAGACAATAAATTGGTGTTGTTTGAACCATTCATATTATGGTACCTTGATACAGCAGCCCTAGGAAACAAGTTCACCTACCAACCCTGAAATACCTGTAATGTGCAGGAAAAGGCAAAACTTGACATTTCTGGAGGCTGGAGAATGGAGAGTGTATCCCTGCACCTGCAGGTATGGCACCTGGGGGTGGGGGGAGGAAGGTGAGTGGCACCAGCCACACCCAGAGTGGGAGTGAGGAGCAGGGTTAGATTCCCCACTGGAATCATCCCCCTTGCCAGCTCCAAGTCATGCCTGGGCCTCATCCAGTCCATGACTCTGACGTCTCTTTATCTGGATGCCACTCTTCACCTGCCCCCACCTCTATCTCCTTTATCTGCATTCACTACCTTCAGCCCAGTGAGGTAGTTCTCATCTCCCTCCAAAGGCAAGTTTGTTGGTTTTCTAAACAGTGGCTTTCACAGTGTGGGTCTGGGACCAGCAGCATCAGTAACACCTGGGAAGTTATTAGAAATGCAGATGTCTGGGCCCTACTTGAGATCATCTGAATCTGAAACTTTGGGAGTGAGACCCCGCAAGTTGTCTATAAATAGACCACCATGGCATTCTGATGTTTGATCATCACTATTTAGCAAAAAGTGGCCTGCAGCTGGGTGTGGGTTTTCCTCAGATCACAAGAACAGCATGTTGGAGTCAGGAACCAATTGTTTATATAGACAGGATATTTCCTCATAACAGAAATATTCCAATACTTGTTCAGTTGAGGTTTAAGGAGATTAATAAATGGCATGGGGGTTAAGGATAAAATGATGACATTTTCTTTGAATAGAGAGGCCACTGCCATCCCACCCTTCTTCAGAGCATCTCCCTGAAGACATTCCAGGCTAGATGAGAAGTTCTGATCTGACTGTGCAACGTAGCATTGTGGGCCTTCTGACCCTTCGGCTGTCAATATTTAGCTTTGGAATCACTTTGGGAACTCTCACAAGGTGTATGTGAGACAAACCAGGTGAGACTTCCTATCTCAAGCAGGTAAAGGAGCACTTGTTGTTTGTTCTTCTGTTTTTCTGGTATTATTCAGTGGGGAGCTATATGGATTTGAGTCACGTCTGTGCTCTCTCCCATGCATGTGGCTCCGATAATGCTGCTCAAGTGTTAAAACCCCGTTCTCTCTCTCTCCCATGTGGGTAGGAGGGGGGATCTTGGCAGGACTGTCTGTGTCTCTGACATGGGGCAAAAGTTAGTAAATACTTCACAGTTCTTTTCCCTCATCATCCAGGCCTGAGGTGATAGGGGGTGGGGGACTAGGTGGAAAACAACTGTCTACAGACGTCTTTTCTGCAGGATTAACACTGCAGAGACTGACACCCACCCCACAGGCCCTCACACTGGTGCCCTAGGTGTGCCGTCTGCACAGCGTTTCCATGCACTCTGCCTGCCTTTGCCGTCCTGCCACCTAATACGTGACATGTACAGAGGGGCCTGTTTGTTGTTTATTGCGTATCCCTCACTCAGAACGTCCGCTCCACGAGCCAGGGACATGGTTTGTTCATGGCCATTCCCCCACACCAGAGGAGACATGCAGCAGGCACACCGTTGTCCCGCAGAGTCCCTACTGTCTGTCCCTAACGGTCCCTGCCTATCCCACTCACGGAGAGCAGTCCCAAACCCCATATCTGTCATCTCCTCTAAAATGAAACCAGCAACCATGCTGAAAGCTGCTCAGTGTGACCAATGCTCCTCAGGCCAATGACATTCGAATGCTTCCCATCAGAAAGCGGCCCAGCCATCAGCTGATTACATATGCAGCTTTCAGACTCATAAAAATATCACCTCACATGGTCTCACATGAACCTGCTGTCAAGGGAGCAGAGGCCACAGCTCCGGGCTGATGGGAGACTTGGCGAGGAGAAGGCAGGGCAGTGAGACGTGCATCTGTCGTCCTGAGGGTCTCCCCCTTGGCAGAGAATCCTCGAATCTGCTCCTGCTTCGTGCCATGCAAATGAGGTGCTGATGAGGTCACTGAATTCTGCTGGATTATTATCTCTGACATTTTATTCATAATAATTATAGAGCCTTTCCACCTTCAAAGTGCTTTGCAAACAATAATTAATTAATTAACACTTATAACACCCTGGCGAGGTAGCTTAGTATTATTAATTTATCTCTACAGAATATTATTATCCATCGTTTCCTCCCTCCCCACAGAAACAACCGTGAGCTTCTGGGCTGTGTTTCTAGTTTTTTCCAGGCCAATCCTGTCTGTCTTCTACTTTAATTTTCTATTCTGCTCAGCATTGTTATGTCTCAAAGTTTTGACAGCCACACATAGAACTCTTCGGGTTTTAGACCCAGTTTGATACAAACAAACACCCCACTTATCTTTATATTGGAGTTAATGCGTGAATTTTGTTAGTTTTTCTCCAGCCCCAGGACTCCCACACCCAACACCTTTTATTAACTCCATTACCACCTTTTATTCTATCTTTTTCCTGCCTTATTTCTCCCATCTCCACCTCTGTTCTTTTTGGTGATTCTAGTACAAATATAGCTCTACTCCCCATTCTTCATCTTGTCTTTGGCTCTGGGCTTCCTCTCCATCTCTACAATTTCATCCACCAGTTGGCTAACCATTTTCTCCTGCTTATTTGGATTTTAATTGTAGAAATTAGACTTCTCTGAATGGTGCTTACAAGAAGACCATCATTGAAATCCTCTCGCCCTGATCGAAGCCCTCATATTTTAATCTCATTTACTTCTTTGTACTTATTGCCGTCTTCCTGTCTAATCCTGTCACTCCACACACCATCTCTTTGTTCACCGGCCCAGTCCACGCCAGTCATTTGGTGCCCATGCAGCCTGGGCTCTGTGGGAGTGCAGGGACAGGGGAGAGGTCACAGAGAAATTAGGACTCAGACTCCAGCCTCAGAGAGGATGAGATAAGCATTACCATAGAGGGATCTATGGGAATTCAGAGGTGGTGATTAATTGTACTTCTGCCTAGAAGTAGGAAGTGCAGGAGGGTCACAGAAACCTTCCCCAAAGTGAGGACATTTAAAAGATGAGGGGGTTGGGTTTTGCCTGGCAGAGAAAAGGGAAGGGGTGTGCCAGGCATCAGGAACAGTGTGAATGATGGAATGCAGAATAGACTTGAAACACAGCCCCTGAGTCATATGGCTGGGATCAGCCAGCCTCCAATTTCACCTTGAGCCATCTGTAGGCAGGTACACCGTGCCTGCCCATTGAAAGAAGGGGGAGGGGAAGGCAGGCAGGGAGGAGAGCTGGAAAGGAAGGAGAATAAGGAGGGAGGGTAGCTTTGAGTTTATCAAGTGTTTTACAGGAAAAGAGAACAGAGATCATTCACATCACTAGCAGGCAGCATTTTTTTCCAACATTTTTGTCCTCCTCTCTCAAGCCCCTTGGAAACTAACCCAGATTATTCCTTCCCTGGATTGCACAGCCTCCAAGGCCCGCATCCTGGCCCTGCAGATATCCCCAAGCCTGTTCCATCACACACTGCCTCCACCCTGGGAGATGTTTCACTTTACCACTTACTCTCTTCTGTACACTCTCTCACTGTTGCACAGATGCCCTACAACCACAGAGGACCTTTGGACACCAGGGTCTGAGCAGACTGGGAATAATTATAAATTCAAATAATTTCTTTCTAAGACAAATTATTTTTTGTTCCTGTTTATTTGTGGGATTACAAATAGTGTGGGATGGGATAGTGTGTGACTAAAGCTCCGTCTGTGTGTGTGCTTGAAAAGGATTAGCAGACCTCAAATGTTATGCTAAAATGTTCAGCGGATGTCCACAGGCAAGAAAGATCACATTAGTGTCACAGAGCTGCTAGAACAAAGCGCCACAAACTGGGTGGCTTCAAACAACAGAAATGTATTGTCTAACTTCTAGAATCAAGGTGTCAGCTGGTGCGGGCCCTTCTGCACAGGCTGAGAGGGAAAATGCACTCCACAGCTTCCTCACATCTTTGGTGACAGCCAGCATTCCTTGG
This sequence comes from Saccopteryx leptura, assembly GCF_036850995.1. NCBI lineage: Eukaryota > Metazoa > Chordata > Mammalia > Chiroptera > Emballonuridae > Saccopteryx > Saccopteryx leptura. The sequence goes on from NC_089505.1 coordinate 191,781,222, forward strand.
CCTATCTCGGTTTGTAGGTGCATTGGTCACTCCAGTCTCTGACTCCATCTTGGCATTTTCCCTGGGGTTCTGTGTCTTCATGTGGCCATGTTTTTGTAAGGACACCAGTTATATTGCACACCCCAACATAAAAAATAACCTCATCTTAACTAATTATGTCTGCAACAACCGTATTTCAAGTAAAGTCACACTCTGAAGGTGTAGGGGTTAAGACTTCAACGTATCTTTTCAAGGAGACACAGTTGAACCCATAACAAAGATCAACAGCAGTTTTTTAAGTGAGTGAGGTAGTCACCTGACTAGATCCACATGTAGTCAGAAAGGCGCCGGGGCAGCAGCTCCATGGAGGATGGATGAGATGTTGGAAAGCCTAGAGGCAGACAAGCGTGGGGACTGTGGGGACAGTCTGGGCCCTCAGGCCTGGTTTTCCTCACAGTGCAGCTGCGCACATACGACCTCTACACAAACCCCTTCTCCCCTCCCCCATCCCAGCTCTCACAGGGCAAGTTCCAACACAATTCTAAATGTCATGATAGTCACAGCAACCGTTAACATTTATTGTATGCTTACTGTTTACTAAATACTGTGCTAAGCACTCTAAGAAAAGCATCTCATTTAATTTCTATAATTATTTGTTGAAGCAGATGTTTAGTTACCAAACATTTATACAGCACCAACTATGCCAGGCATTATTCTAAGTACTTTTCAAATATTAACCAATTTAATTCTCATAACAACCCAGTGAGGTAATACTATTAATGTGCCCATGTAATGAGACTGCATAACTTGTCCAGGTTGTAGTGTCATAGCTGGGCCTTCAACCCAGTCACTGAGAATTTCAGCCTGCTCTGCCCCAGGGGAGGCACTATTCTGCCTCCATAAACAGCAGTAGGTGGCTCAGCAAGCCAGAAACCATTCACTGTCATGAATGTAAGTCAATGCAGTTTAAGTACAATAGAGAGAGCAGTTTGTGGATTTAAGGGCATAGAAATAGGTCTGTGCCCATAAAAAAGAAAGTGCAGGAAGGAGGCTGTGAGGAATGGTAAAGCTTGGGGAAAGTCTGTGTGATGCTTGCTCTTTTCTTTCATTAAGTTTATGAGATCAAAACAGAGACTCTTAAAATGACAAAAATGGCCAAGCGCATAGGAGATGATATGCACAGATGGCTGAGTTGCCAATGTAGTGTGCAGAGAGGGACAGTGATGTCAACTAATGCTCCCAGGCAGCTGGAGGAACAGAGGCTTCCTAGACGGGCAGGAGCTGCCCTTCTTCTTCAGCTATGGTGGAATGGATGAAGCAAGAACCCAGGTAGGGCTTTGCCTCTGGGCTCAACTCCATCCTTCACATGGCAGCCACAATGATCTCTCTAGAACACCAATTTGACTGTGTCACCCTCCTGCCAAAAATACTCCATGGCTCCCATCACCTACAAGATAAAATCTAAACTAGGCCACTACCACTCCCAATCACCCCAGCTTATACTCTACACTCCAGTCACAACGTCCTACTTGTCCCCAGGCTGCTCTGTGCTCTGCTCCCCCTAATCCAGAGCTGTATGTATGTATATTTTTCCCTTGCTTCTTCTCCATCCTCCCCAATCCCACCCTGTCCACTTCCACCACCCCCTCCACCTCTTTTCTACCCACTCCTGCTTCAAGTCTTAGTCACTTGGCTCCTGTCTGTGTTGCCCTCCCTGAATCCCCCCATGCTGACTTAGATCAACCTCCATCTTTGCTCCTGGCATTCAGTGATAAGGTATCATAAAAGTTTTCATCTTAGCCATATTTTAGTTTTATTTTTTAATAAAAAATATGTTTCTATTTAAGGTGTATGACATGATGATTTGATATACATATACATAGGGAAATGATTACTACAGTCAAGCTAATTAACATCATTACCTTTTGTGTGACAAGAGCACCTGAAATCTACTCTCAGTAATTTGCAGTATTCAGTACAATATTATTCACTATAGTCATGATGCTGTGCATTAGATTTGTAGGCTTATGCATCCCACATAACTACCATGTTGTACTCTTGACCAACATGCCCCCATTTTCCCTACCTCCCTACATTGGTAACCACCATGCCATTTTCTGAGTCTACGTATTCCACTTCTTCAGATTCCATATGTAAATGGGATTGTACCTAATTTTTTTTCTGTGTCGGGTTTATTTCACTTGGCATAATCCCCTCAAGGTTCATCCACATTGTTGCAAATGACAGGATTTCTCTCTCTCTCTCTCTCTCTCTCTCTCTCTTTTTTTGTGGCTATTTTATATAACATGTAATATTTTTATTTAATTAACTGTGTTTACATAGATTCTAGGGTTTCCCCGAATGCATCCTCCCTCTCCCGTATTCTCCTCAACATCTTCCTTGCCCCCCTCCCAATAGCGCCCTCCCTCTTTCCCTTCAGGTTTATCCCATCCTATCAATTCACTTTCCCTCTGTTCTCTTTTCCTCTGGTCCCTTTGATCTCTCCTCTGTCTCAATTCCGTTCCTCAGTTCACATTGTTTATTGGATTCCTCAAATGAATGAGATCATATGATATTTTTCTTTTTCTGCCTGGCCTATATCACTTAACATAATACTTTTCAGATCCATCCATGTTGTTGCAAAAGGTAAGATTTTCTTCTTTTTCATGGCCCCATAGTATTCCATTGTATATATTTACCACTGCTTTTTAATCCACTCATCCACTGACGGACACTTGGGTTGTTTCCATATCTTCGCTATTGTGAACAATGCTGCCATAACCATGAGGGTGCATTTCTTTTTTTCAGTCGGTGATATGGTGTTCTTGGGATATATTCCTAAAAGTGGAATGGCTGGGTCAAAGGGCAGATCCATTTTCAATTTTTTGAGGAATCTCCATACTGTTTTCCACAGTGGCTGCACCAGTCTGCATTCCCACCAGCAGTGCAGGAGGGATCCCTCTTCTCCACATCTTCGCCAGAACCTTGTTTTGTTAATGAGAGTCATTCTGACTGGTGTGAGGTGGTATTTTATTGTGGTTTTAATTTGCATTTCTCTAATGATTAGTGATGTTGAACATTTTTTCATCCGTCTATTGGCCAACTGTATGTCCTCTTTGAAGAAGTGTATATTTCTTTTGCCCATTTTTTTATTAGCTTGTTTGTCTTTCTGGTGTTGAGTTTTACAAATTCCTTATAAATTTTGATTATTAACCCCTTATCAGATGTATTGTCGAATAAGTTCTCCCATTGTGTGGTTTGTCTTTTTATTCTGTTCTTATTGTCTTTAGCTGTACAAAAAAGCTTTTTAGTTTGATATAGTCCCATTTGTTTATCCTGTCTTTTATTTCACTTGGCTGTGGAGATAAATCAGCAAAAATATTGCTGTGAGAGATGTCAGTGACCTTACTGCCTATGTTTTCTTCTAAGATGCTTATGGGTTCACGACTTACATTTAAGTCTTTTATCCATTTTGAGTTTATTTTTGTGAATGGTGTAAGTTGGTGGTCTAGTTTCATTTTTTTTCAGGTAGCTGTCCAATTTTCCCAACACCATTTGTAAAAAGACTGTCTTTACTCTATTGTATGCTTTTACCTCCTTTGTCAAATATCAATTGTCCATAAAGGTGTGGGTTTATTTCTGGGTTCTTTGTTCTGTTCCATTGATCTATACCTGTTCTTATGCCAGTACCAACCAAGCTGTTTTGAGTACAATGGTCTTGAAGTATAACTTGATATCAGGAAGTGTGATACCTCCCACTTTATTCTTCTTTTTCAAGATTGCTGAGGCTATTCATGTTCCTTTTTGGTTCCCTATAAAGTGTTGGAATATGTGTTCTATATCTTTGAAGTAAGTCATTGGTATTTTAATTGGCATTGCACTGAATTTGTAGATTGCTTTGGGTAATATAGACATTTTAATGTTGTTTATTCTTTCTAACCATGAACACGATATATGCTTCCACTTGTTTGTATCTTCCTTGATTTTTTTTATTAATGTTTTATAATTTTCCGAGTACAAGTCTTTAATCTCCTTGGTTAAATTTACTCCTAGGTATTTTTGTTGTTGTTGTTGCAATAGTGAAGGGGATTGTTTCCTTAATTTCTCTTTCTGACAGTTCATTGTTGGTGTATAAAAATGCCACTGATTTCTGTGTATTAATTTTATACCCTGCCACTTTGCTAAATTCATTTATCAAATCGAGTAGTTTTTTGACTGAGAATTCAGGGTTTTCTATACACAGTATCATATCATCTGCAAATAATGATAGTTTTACTTCTTCTTTTCCAATTTGGATGCTTTTTATTTCTTCTTCTTGTCTGATTGCTGTAGCTAGGACTTCCAGAACTATGATGAATAAGAGTGGTGAAAGGGGGCACCTCTGCCTTGTTCCTGATCTTAAGGGGATTGTTTTTCATTTTTGCCCATTGAGTATGATGTTGGCAGTGGGTTAGTCATAGATGGCATTTATCATGTTGAATTATGTTCCCTGTATTACCACTTTTCTGAGAGTTTTGATCATAAATGGGTGCTGGATTTTATCAAATGCTTTTTCTGCATCTATTGAAATTATTATGTGGTTTTTCTCCCCCCCCCTCTTTTATTTTGTTTATGTGATGAATCACATTGATTGATTTATGAATATTGTACCATCCTTGCCTCCCCAGAATGAATCCCACATGATCATAATGTATATTTTTCATGTATTGCTGGATCTGGTTTACTAATATTTTGTTGAGGATTTTAGCATCTAAGTTCTTCAGGGATATTAGCCTATAATTTTCTTTTTTGTGTTGTCTTTGCCTCGTTTAGAAATCACAATTATGCTCACCTCATAAAAGGAGCTTGGAAGTCTTCTTTCCTCTTGAGTTTTTTGAAATAGCTTGAGAAGGATAGGAGTTAGTTCTTCTTTGAATATTTGATAGAATTCCCCTGTGAAGTCATCCGGCCCAGGGCTTTTGTTTGTTGGGAGTTTTTTGATAACTGTTTCGATCTCATTTGTTGTAATCTGTCTGTTTAGGTTTTCTGATTCTTCCAGATTGATTTTTGAAAGATTATATGTTTCAAGGAATTTGTCCATTTCACCTAGGTTGTCTAATTTTTTGGCATACAGTTCTTCATAGTATTTTCTTACAATATTTTGTATTTCTATTGTGTAGGTTGTTATTTCTCTACTCTCATTTCTAATATTATTTATTTGAGTCCTCTCTTTTTTTTTCTTGGTGAGTCTGGTTAAGGGTGTATTGATCTTTTGTACTCTTTCAAAGAACCAGCTCTTGGTTTCATTGATTCTCTGTATTGTTTCTTTAGTTTCTATGTCATTTATTTCCACTCTGGTCCTTATTATTTCCTTCCTTCTACTACCTCTGGGCTTTACTTGCTGTTCTTTTCCTAGTTCTTTTAGATGCAGGGTTAAGTTGTTTATTTGAGCTTTTTCTAGCTTCTTAAAGTATACCTGTAGTGCTATGAACTTCCCTCTCAATACTGCTTTTTCTGTGTCCCATAAATTTTGAGTTGTTGTATGTTCATTATCATTTGTTTCTAGGAATTTTTTTATTTCTTCTTTGATTGCATTGTTAATCCATTTGTTATTTAATAGCATGCTATTTAGTTTCCATGTGTTTGAGTATTTTTCAGTTTTTCTGTTGTGGTTCATTTCTAGTTTCATGCCATTGTGATCAGAGAAAGTGCTTGATATGATTTCAATCTTCTTAAATTTGTTGAGAACACGTTTGTGCCCTAACATATGGTGTATCCTAGAGAATGTACCATGAGCACTTGAAAAGAATATATATTCTGCTTTAGTGTGAAAGGTTCTGAAGATATCTATTAAATCAAGTTGATTTAGTGTGTCCTTCAAGTCTGCTGTTTCTTTGTTAATTTTCTTTCTTGAGTATCTATCTAGTGGTGTTAGTGGGGTATTGAAATCCCCTACTATTATAGTATTGCTGTTGATCTCGCCCTTTAAATCCATCAATGTCTGCTTTATATATTTAGGTGCTCCTATATTAGGTGCATAGATATTTATAATGGTTATATCTTCCTATTGGATTGCTTCTTTTATCATTATATAATGACCTTCTTTATCTTTTACTATAACCTTTGTTTTAAAGTCCATTTTGTCTGATATAAGTATTGCTACCCCAGCTTTTTTTTAATTTCCATTTGCGTGAAATATTTTTTTCCATCCTTTTACCTTCAGTCTATTTGTATCTTTTGTTTTGAGGTGTGTCTCTTGTAGACAGCATGTGTATGGGTCCTGTTTTCTTATCCATGTAGCTACCCTATGTCTTTTGATTGGATCATTTAATCTATTTACATTTAAGGTTATTATTGATATGTAGTTGTTTATTACCATTTTATTCTTTGAAGCTTTATTCCTCTTTTGCTATATTCTTTTCCCTTTTTGTTCTGTTCACAACACGCCCCTTAACATTTCTTGCAGTATTGGTTTGGTTGTAATGAATTCCTTGAGCTTCTTTTTTCTGGGAAGCTTTTTATTTCTCCTTCAATATTAAATGATAGCCTTGCTGGATAAAGAAGTCTTGGTTGTAGGCTCTTGTTCTGCATTACTTTGAATATTTATTTCCGTTCCCTTCTGGCTTCAAGTGTTTCTATTGAGAAGTTGGATGTCATTCTTATGGGGGCTCCTTTGTAAGTGATAACCTTTTTTTTCTCTAGCAGCTTTTAATATTTTCTCTTTATTACTTAGCTTTGGTATTTTCATTATGATGTTTCTTGGTATAGATTTCTTTGGATTTCTCTTTAATGGAGTTCTCTGCACTTTTTGAACTTGTGTGACTTTTTCCTGCATCAATTTAGGGAAGTTTTTACCTATGATTTCATTGAACAAGGTCTCTATCCCTTGTTCTTTCTCTTCTTCTTCAGGAACCTTGATGATGTTGTTTCTCTTTAGGTTGTCACAGAGCTCTCTTAGGGTTCCCTCAGATTTTTTCAGCCTCTTTTTTTTTTTTTTTGCTGCTCTACTTCTGTGGTTTTTTTTTTATCTTGTCTTCTAAATTGCTGATTTGATCCTCTGCTTCATCCAACCTCCTATTAATTGCTTCTAATATTGTATTTGTTGTTTCTGACTGGTTATTCTTTATTATTTCAATGTCCTTTTTTGATGCTTGTAATCTGTTTAATATGTACTCATTGTGTTTATTTACTTTTGTTTTAAGATCTTTCAGCATTCTAATAATTCTTATTTTAAACTGTGCATCTGGTATTTTGGTTATTTTCCTATCACTCAGTTCATTTTCTGGAGGTTTCTCTTCTTGATTCATTTGGTGTGCACTTCTCTGTCTTCCTTTTATGTTTGTATGTTTGGGTGTGTAGTTTGTAGAGCTGTTGAGTCTAGGGTTGGTGTTGTCTGCCTCCAATTTTCAGTTGTGTTCCAGGATCTCTTTTTGTAAGGTTGAATAATACTCCACATATATTATACACATTGGGATTTTATATCTACATCATATTTTGTTTATTCATTCAACAGAAACTTAGGTTGCTGCCATATCTTGGATAATATTTTTATTATTATTTCTTTTATTGATTGTGGAGAGAGGAAGGGATGGAGCAGGAGCGAACAGGAACATCAGTTCCTGTATGTGCCCTGACTGGGGGTCAAACCAGCAACCTCTTTGCTTCAGGATGATGCTCTAACAAATCAAGCTATCCAGCCAGGGCCCATGTCCTGAATATTGAAAATAATGCTTCAATAAATTTGGCAGTACAGCTATCTCTTCAAGGCATTGATTTAATTTTCTTTGGGTATCTAACCAAAAGAGAGATTTCTGGGTCCTGTGGTGGTTCTATTTTTTACGTTTTTGAGGAAACTCCATACTGTTTCACATTAAGGTTGTTCTAACGTACATTCTCACCAACAGTGTCTAAGTGTTCTCTTTTCTATACATCCTCACCAACACTTAATGTTTTATTTTTTAATAGTATCCTAACAGGAATGAAGTGACATTTCCATTTAACCACTTTTTAATGTACAATTCAACAACATTAAATACATTTACATTGTCTGCAACTGATCTCCAGAACTCTTCATTTTGCAAAGCAGAAACTCTGCCTATTAAACAGCAACTCCCCACTCTCTCCCCTCTCCCAGCCTGTGGAAACCCTCATTCTACCTTCAATATCTATAAATCTGATGACTTTAGGTATCTCTATCCATCCCCCCCTTTTAATTGTGTTATAGTTGTATCATGGGTTTATTATCAGATTCTATCACTTCAGTGTGCAGAATATGTTGTTTCTTTATAGCTTTATTTTTAAAAGGCAGATAAAGGAAGAGAAAGATGAGAAAGAGAGAAGCATTCATTTCTGGTTTCACTTAGTTGTGCATTTATTGGTCATTTCCCATATGCACCCTAACTGGGGATCAAACTACAACCTCGGTGTTTTGGGACGATGCTCCAACTAATTGAGCTAACTGGCAAGTGTCCAAACTATGTTATTTTTATTTTAAACCATCTTGGTCCCGCTCTGAGTTTCATCCTACTGGGGTGGCAGAATTCCAACACACTCATTACTGGGTCCACCTGCTCCAGTGAGTTGTGCTATGACCAAACCTCCTCAATCACTAAAGCATTGGAAACCCTTCCCCCACTAGTCAGCCCTTCCTGGTCCCCAGAATACCCCATTGTGCCAACCCACATTACCTCCAAGACCAGCAGCAAGTCTGCCTTGAGATGTCATTTGGAGAGTGTGGACTGTGGCTGAGGTCTCCTGTACCTCACCAGTGTCTTTAGGTCTGCTAGACTAACACCTTCATGATCCTTCCACATTTTCTCACCTCCCTCTCTTCCTCCCTTTCCTTTTCCATCACCCTCAAAACCCTCTCTCATCCAGTCTCTTACCCCTACAGTCATCTATTTTCTGCTGCTGCCCTCAAAGGCCTCTTCTCTCTTACCTCTACCCTTGGGACCCTTAATATCCTTTTTTCAAAGAGCTTGGAGTTTCACAAAAACATTTGATTTCAATCAGCTACTGTTTTCTGCCTTGAAAATATCCTAAGACAAGGACAGGCAAAGACCCATCTACCTGTTGATCTGAGGGAATATAAAAATAGAGCAAAATACAAAACAGTCACTAAAAGTATTTGCCATGTTTTCATATTTTTCTCCCTACTACACTGGACATGCCTTTAGAATGGGGTATTGTCTTCTCTTGTATCTCTAACATCTCCACAAACAGAGTAGCTTCTCAATAAACAGTGTGAGTGTAGATGAGTCTATGAGTGAGTGAATGAATTAAAGTAACTCAGGATTTTTTTAGCCTCAAACTTCTCTTCCTTTAATATACACATAGACTCACCAAAGACTCAGTTTTAGGCTCAGGTAGGGAATATATAAGCATACTTCTGCTACCTACAATATTCATTTTATTCTTGGGTTTCTTCAACTAAAAAGGTACACACAATTTAGGATTGTAAATAATAAAAAAGTATGTTTTATTTCAGAATCTTTTTTGGAAGAGAAGGAAGCAGAGAAACAATGACCTCCTCTCTATACAAGGCACCCTAAACTCACTGCTCCCACAGTAAACCTTAGAGTTAGCTGTCTCCCTCCTGGTGTTCACCCAGGAATAGGGGCATATTGTTCTTCCCATGGGGTCATGATCTAGGAAAAGAGAAATAAGAGGGAGAGAGAAAGAGAATGGATTTATAAATAAAGCATTTCACATTAAAATTGTAAGCAATCCCTGGACACACAAGGACATTAGGCTACACCCTAGTGAATGAAGACTATCTGTTATGCCCAGTTAGGGGTGTGCAGAGCCAGTCTTCTGGAACTTTGGCCACATCTGGTGCTGCAGTTCTTGTAGACAATCCCAGTTCCTGCAGTAGAGCAGCTTCCAGACAGGACTTTCCAGTCCAGCCAACTGGAATGGCCAGCTCCATTAACTGACTTCTGATTCATCCTCTCCTATTCACTTCAAAGAATGCCCCATGAGGGAACGAGACAAAAGGAAGTCACGGGGACTTGAGGGAAGGGAGTAAACTGGCTAAATAATTAGCCCTCCAACCTTCAAAGTACTCTATAATCATTAATTAATCTACTCAACTAGGATCTGTGGGCAGATGGAAGCTTACCAACAACCTGGACACACACATTGCTAAGTGGAGCCAGAGGTCGAGCAAATGCATTGGCAGTTGGAACACCTGAGATCAATACCACAACTCTTTGGGTTTGAGATTGGATTTTGAGAAGCTGCTATTAATAAAAGTCTTTGGGTAACCTGAGTAAGGTAGCAAAATGAAACCAGGAAGCTTTTGAGAAATAATAAAACCAGTGGGTGGGCTTCCACTCCAAAGCCCAGGCAGGAGTCAAAGGTGTGATGTCCCTGGGTCTGCAAGGAGACTTCCCTCTCCTGAGTATATGTTGAGTCTTTGCAGAGCAAATCCCAAGGAAGGAGACTTATTGTCGGTTATGAGGACCACTGCAGGGACTCTACTATCAGCTGCAATGGCAGCCAGCATCACCTTAAGCAGAACCCTGTAGACACCCAAGAAAGATGTCTGGGACAGGCACATGTGTTCAAACTTCAGTACTTCACCAGACCTGTCCCACACCTTGTGGATCCTACTGCAGGTGAATTTATCTATATGTGGACAATTTAAAATTGTTTCATCTATACCTTTTTTTTTAACTAGGTCTCCCATCTACCAATCTGCAGGCCTTGAAATATGACTAATTAAAATAACATTGCAGTTGAGTATGTATTCCCCACAAATGAGCTCACACTTCCAAATTCTCTATTTCCACCAATGCTTAGAAAGAAAAATGAATGGTGAAATTGAGATGTCAACAGGAAGAGAAATGACTGATTTTTCAATATTCACAAGGTGTCATTCATCCCAGCAAATTCACAGAGGTGCCCAGCCTCAGGCATGCATACCCCTAAACTCAATTTCAATGTCTTAAAGTTGTTTGGACTCAAAGATGGTGAGTTATGTTAATAAAATGTACAGTAAACTGGGCGCTTTTCTGAGTTATGTATTTTTTTTCTTATTCGTCTTACTACCACTATTAGATAGGGGCTGTTCTCATTTCTGTTTTTCACAAGTGGAAACTGAGCCTCCCAGGATGTGAATATGCTTCAGGACTGACATTTTGTAAATGGAAGAGCTGGTTTATAAACTCACAAACAACTTCTACGTTCTTGCTTTGACCATTCCTCTCTCTTACCAAGATGAGTGCAAGTGCAAAGCCAAAGAGACACCCATGCTGTCCTGTGCCATGTTTTCCCTCCTATAGGGAGGCTTCAGTGAAGAGTTAGATTTTCAGAACATTGCTCACTACTGATGAAATCAAAATGGGGGAAGCCTTTGATTTGGGAATTTCAAGGTCTCCCTTGGTGGTACAGCCCTGTCAAAGTTGGGCATACCTGCCAGGCCATGTTCAATGAAGCACTGTCTTGGCCAGGCTGGCATGGGGTGGGGTGGGGTCCTGTTCAGGCTGGCGTGGGGTCTTGTCCAGGCTGCTTTGCGATTCTGCCTTTTCTGTTTTTTTGCTGCTTCTGAGAAGCCTTTACTCAATATAGCCATGTGCAAGCCATTTGCTTCTCTTCTCTTTGAGGAGTCTTTGCAAATCTATGTTCTAAAAAATCTGTCCCCTGAATAAGCAAGATATTATATGATTTCACTAATATGAGGTACCTAGAATGAGAAAATTCATAAAGACAGAAAATAGGACCATGGTCACTAGGGGCTGGGAGAACAGGAAGGTAGCGTTTAATGGGCACAGAGTTTAGGTAGAAGATGATGAAAAAGTTTAGGGTGTAGCGGTGTTGATGGTTATACAATGTTGTGAATGCATTTAAAGCCACTGAATTGTATACTTATGAATGGTTAAAATGATAACTATTATGTTTTATGTTGTGTATATTTTACCACAATAAAAATAAACTCTGATACAGGTACAGCATGGATTAACCTTGAAGAAATTATGTAAAGTGAAATAAGAAAAGGACAAATGCTCTCTGACTCTGCTCATATGAGGAATGTAGAGTAGTCACATTCACAGACACAGAAAGTAGAAAGGTTGCCAGGGGCTGGGAGGAAGGGGAACAAGGGGAAGGGCATAGAGTTTCAACTTGGAATGATAAAAAAGTTCAGGATATGAATGGTGGTGATGGTTGCACAAGTGAATTAATGCCATGAACTGTCTACTTAAGATTAAAATAATAAATTTTATGTTATATATATTTTATCACAATAAAAATATTTTTTTCTCAAATGAAAGAAAAACTGCTTTGTTCAACACGCCCTCTCCAAGTTCCCCCCAAACTGGGGGACCCAGGAGTCCCCATGCTAAAACAGGTGACTCCCTTCTACATGCCTCCAGCCCCTGGGAAAGGCTTCCCTGTCCCTGAGGGGTGGAAAGACATGACCAAGCAGGACACAGAGCAGCCAAGAAGGGTGGGGCTCTCCTGGGGCTGCTGAAGCCCCAGGGTCTCTACAGGATTGGCTAGTGTCCCTCTTCCCAAGGACACCTGCCTCTGTTACCCTGGCTCTGCCATCCAAACGGCTGTCAGGGGACAGCCCTTGGCTACTTTGTGGCTCCGGAAATGTCTGCAGTCTGTTTCCATTACCACCATCCTGCTTTCAGAGACTCAATATCCCCAACTTTCCATTTACAGATAAGTCACAATTGTACTTCTTCAGGGTTCTTTCCAAAAACGTGAGCATATCTTCTATTTTATATATAGCAACACATTTTTTTAAAAAAACATACAGACTCCATTTCTCAAGACTGTGCACTTTTCATAAAGTAAGATACACTGACAATTCCCCCAGGGCTCCAAGGATGATAGTCACCATCACCTAGTCCAGCTCTCAAAAGACAACAGCTACCTTCACATCCCTCCCACAGCTAAGCAAGCAACCCCAACAAGGACCCAAAGTGCAACAACCTGCAGCCTCTGACCCTCTTCAGAGAAAACTGGAGCAGCCCGCCTTTAAATGTCTTCTTCTGGGACAGCTCTCAAAGCCCTGGTGAGAAAGTGACCCCTACCAGCTGGGCTTGCAGTCGCCCAGCAGGTGAACAAGGACTGCCACAGGTGGCCATGTACCTTCTGAGTGACACAAGCAACCAGCAGTGCCACAGCTGTCTCTGAAAGTTATCGGTTGGTGCCAGACCTTGTGAAAAGCTCCCAAGCTGGCAGAGAGGAGGCCTCAGCCTCAAACACTTGCCCAGGACAGTGTGTTCAGTCTAATCACCCCTTTCTGACAGCCCTGGGGCTCCCCGCCTTGTCCCTGGGCTCCCTCATCTCAGGTCTCTCATCACCACCGATAGCTTCAGAGAGTGCTGGTTTTATGACTGGAGCTGTCGGTTGGAGAGACACATTTTAAAATTCATGACCTTGCCCATCAGGGTTCAGAAATGGATCAGACTTGAAGATGAAAGCTGCGTTTACTCATTCACTGGTCCTGCCAACTCCTCCCATCTCCCACCTCTACCCTCTGAGTTTCAGTGCCCACTGTCCTCCAGGGTCTTTTGCATTTATCCCAGTTTTAATTCCCACCCCCGGTCAGAAACCAAAGCAAAAGGAAAATTCTCCTGTCTCCAAACAGAGCATGTGTTCATTCGGCTGGCAAGGCATGCCTGACTATCAAAGGTATCTCCCTTTGTCAGGTAGAGAAAGGCCACCACAGGTGCAGCTGGGCAGAAGAGATAGAGAGAGCAGAGGCTGGTCTGAACGGGAGTCTTGCAGCAGGGGCTGTGGCATTTTCATTTTTCCAGATAAGGCATTGGCTGGGGGGACCATCCACCTGAGGTTGGGGGAGGGTGGGCACAACTTGGGCGCAGTGCACAGGCTGGCAGGAGCTCAGCGCTGCAGACCCTGCCAAGAAAAATTAAAGAGCAATGTGTTTGCTTCTTGCCACAAGTATAAACAACAACAGAGATTCTCCCGGAGGAATTCCTGCCTTGTGATTGCAGTTGGCTGTCCTCAGCCGCCCGTCTCAGCCGGCTGCCTTTTCTGTGATTTCCCTCTTGGGCCTTTACTGAGGACGTCCAGTACACTAATGCAGCCTGGGGATCTGGAGAGATCAATGTCCTCCCGAACACAGTGGCACACAGGAGGCATGCGGACTCTCTCACTGCCACGAGAAGTAAATGGAAGTGAAGCAGAAGCTGCTGACTGCAGGAGCATTGGTCCACTGATAGAAATGATGTCTCCAAGCCAAAGGACAGAGAGCATGTCCATTTCTGGAAATAATGACAGGCGATGCTGCCCAATGTGGACTGGGACCAAGGCAAGTCCTTGAGAAGTCGTATGAAAAGCATTTCAGGGACTCACACGTGCAGGAGGATTTAAGCGTGGCAAGATTTATTGGAAGGGCGCACAGGGTATATACATAAGTGTCCCTGGACAGGCTGCTGAACCGCCTCATGCGCAACCAGGTGGTTTGGCTTCATCTCACTGCAAAAGTCCAGCCTCTGGGACCGCAGGTCCACACTCATCCTCACAAGCCCAGGAGGAGGGCCAGGACCCAGACCTGCTGTGCCATTACCCTGGCACAGAAGGCTCTAGCAGTCGAGCTCAGTTTCTGTTTCCATCTGGCAGGCTTCCTAAAAGTGCAGCCCACGCAACTCACACACCCAGGCCCACACAGCTTCTATGGAGAGAGCAGGAACCCTGGGCCTTTTGTTAAGCTTTGGTGATATTTTCTCAGGTCTGGGAAGGGTTAAACTTTCTTTCAAGGTAACCAATTGTCCTCATAATTCTTCACGGATTCATGCTGGGCCTCCTCCCTATCCACTCCCTTTCCTGGATCTTCCAGGGTTGTGTGCCCTTATCCTGTCTGATCCTTTCCCCAGAGTTTCCCAGGCTAGACTCCTCTCTTCAGTGGTTACCATTTTGGCTGCTACTGGGCATTCCTCATAGTTTTGCCTTGTTGTCTGGATTTTACTGCACATATGCTCAGTGGAAGGACCTCCCCCTGGTGCCATTTGGCTTCTGCTGCACATGGGCCCTGCGAAGGAGTTTCCCCCTCACTGTTTTGTTTTTCTCCCCAGTAATTTGAGGGGATAGACTGGTTGTTCACCAGAGGGATTGGAAAGCTGGTCTTTCCTGCCTGCTCAGGGATTAGCATCTGTTTGGCAGAAAGGATGTGGCTATGAAGCTGTAGCTTCCTAGTTAATCTGGCTTAATTAGATGTCTGGCTCCCTTCTCTTTGTTAATATCTAACTAGCTGCCTACGGTAACAGTAACACTTAGCCAAAACTTACCTGTGCCAGCAAGTTCTAAGCTCCATATATATATATATATATATATATATATATATATATATATATATCCATTCATTGAACTCATTGCATCGACCTTATGAGGTTGATCTTGTTAGCCTCATGTGATGGTTCATTTCATGTGTCAACCCAGCTAGGCCACAGTACCCAGACATTTGATCAGACTCAGGTCTGGATATGGTTGTGAGAGAACTTTTTAGGTAAGTTTAACATTTAAATCAATAGTCTTTGAGTAAAACAGATTACCCTCCATAATATAGGTGGGCCTTATCCAATCAGATGAAAGTCTTAGGGAAAAAAGACAGAAGTCCTCCAAGGAAAAGAGATTTCTGGCTTCAAACAAACTTAAGACTAAACCTGCAACATTGCCCCTCCTGAGTCTCCAGCCTGCTAGCCTGCCCTATGGATTTTAGACTGGCCAGCTTCCACAAATGCTTGAGCCAATTCTTTAAAATAAATCTCTCTCCCCCCTTTCTGTCTCTCTCTCTCCCTCTTTCACACACACACACACACACACACACACACACACACACACACACAAACACACACACCTTGTTGACTCTGTTTCTCTGGAGAACCTAGACTAATACATCTCACCTTGCAGATGAGGAGCCTGAGGTATAAAGAAGTTAGTTCCTTTGCCCAAGGTCTCAGAGCCAGTAAGTGGTGCAGGCAGGACAGAAATACGTGCATTCTGGCTCCAGAACTGCTCACTTACCCAGACGCTTCCGCCTCTCCCAGACATGCAGCGATACGGCCACATCACTCTGGGCAAACTAAAGTGGGGAAGGAGAGAGAGTGGAAAATGCATTCAAGTAAAATTTAGCTGAGTCAGTAGACATGGACAGAATGGACTTTGGAATCAATAAGATTTGTTTTTGATATAAGCTTCATTTTGTTATCTGTGGTTTTGAGTGTGTGATTTAAATCCCTTTAGGCTTCCATTTTGCCAATCTGGGAAGTACCATAAAAATTTTTCAAGGTTATTGAGGGATTAAATTGGATAATTTTATGTGCAAACAGTATTTCCCAGTATGTGAGCGAAATCACATAGATTGTGTGATTAGACGACTGCTCCAAATTCAAATGTTCTAAGCCCTCACATGCTTGACTTACCAGAGACATAGTCTTCTATAATTGACTCTCTCTCACTTATATTTCAGTTCCTCAAAGTCACTGACCTGTGTCCCTCTCAGGGGCAGGGCTCCCATTGGTAGAGATCACTCTCACTTTGAGTTACTATTGCTGACCAAAGACAGTAACACCCTGAACACAGCTGTACCTATAATAGGTACAGTCTGGGTTTCAACATGGGATCAACATCCCTGACCCTCACCTTCCTGCTTTGGGCTTCTTGTTGGGCCAGCTAAACATTCAGATTCCTCTTGTTCATGGGGATGGCTGATCCAGGGCCCTTCTCTCACTGACCTCATGCCTTCCCACTCACCAGTCTGTGTTTTTATGCCCAAAGCCTACTAAGAAACAGAGCTCATGTGTTTCTCTCTTAAGAGAAACAAGCATGTCTATCATCACCCAGGAATATTAGCATGCACAAAGGATGTGCAGAAGGAAAAATCTTCATCAGGAACATCCTGCGACATCCCGCCAGGCCAAAAGAACAAGGAGCTTAGTTTGTCGGGGTGAGGTGGGGAGAAACAGTTGTTTTGTTTGTTTGCTTTTTGGTTTGGTTTTCATTGTTGTCCATTAGATGTCAGAGAGGTTCTGTGTTTTAAGAGCTTTGGCAAAATACTTGACCTGCATTATCTCATTTAATCCACCCAACTCCTCCCTTACTGCATCATGATTGTTCCTACTTTATGGAAGAAAAAACTGAGGCTCAAAGAAGAGAAACAATATGTCCTTACCTCACAGTGACAGAACCAGGATTCACACCCAGGCTCATCTAACTGCAGAACCCTCATCTTTAACCACATGCTGTACCTTTATACTGGGTTATCTATCTATTTTGAACAAATCTTTATTAGCTTTCCTAGCCACTAGATCTATCCTGGTATAGAAATCACATGGCTTTGGCCAATCACTTAGTACTTTAGGCTTACTTTTCTTTATCAGCGAAAGAAGAGAAATGGAGTAAGAGAGGTTACGGTGTCTTGAAGCTCTAAACTCTCACAATTCTAAGAATTAGTGGCCAGCGAGGCTAAGCCCCTACACCATATCCTCCTCCTCAGCTGGTACTCAGCACTAGGGAAAATTCTGAGAAACATCAGTAAACAAAAATATTAGGGAAATCTGCCTATCAGATTTACATATTATATTACAAAATTTGTTGTACTCTTCATTTTTTGGAATGGGAACATCTAGGTCTAAGATCTATGGTTAAAACAGTGTTAAGATGGGAGCTATTACTGACTGTCCAAACAGAGTTCCAGTTCCAAGAGACTTCTCTGAAATCACATGCTTGGTAATGCTAATAGTTACAAAACCCCTTCCCCGATAAGCAATATGAAAAACATTTGTCTTTTTCTTAAATTTTAAAATAAACATTGAGCATCTCTTTCTTTCAAATGGTGAAAATAATCAGAGAGTATAGCCTGAAAACCTATTGGAGAAGAAATGAAAGAGGATAGGGGAGAAACTTGGGGCAGCATCCACCTCCTTGTGTTTCTCTTCTTCCTGTTAACTCAGGGCCACCTCCTCCATGAGCACAGAATTGGAAACCATGCCAGATGAGGTCTTAGCTCCATAGGTGGGAAAATGTACTTCCCAACATAAATAGGGAGGCAAAGTTGGAAATTTCTATCAAGCTATTGAAATCATTTACCTGTACAAGCACAGTGTTCCGTTTCAGTCCCTATATTTTGGCCTTGAACCTCGCGCCATAACTCAGTCAAGAGTTTACCATTGTGATTAGAAATGCCAGTGCCTCAGTCAGAAGGGGTTCCTCATCTCACACTAGTGCACACACCCCAGCAATCTCTCCTCTCTTTAATTTTTAATTTTTTAACCATTTTGAGTTTATTTGATTTGTGTGTTACAAATGCATAGCAGAAGTGTTCCCAAAGGGATAGTCAAATTCCAAATGAGAGTAAACTTTCACTCACTCTCTCTACAAATATTTGTGCCCACCATTCTAGGAGCTGTTTGTACAAAAACACAAAGACACAGCCACTGCCCTAAGAACCTCTTATAGGATTCAACCTGGACACCACCTTTTCCAGGCCCCTAGATCAGGACAAGGAGCACCCCCTCCGGGCCCTGTGGCATTGGGTCCAAGACATTCATGACCCACAAACCCCCACAGTGGAACTGTTGGCTTACTTAGGCAGGCTTTCCATACTGCAGCTACAGTCGAAGAGTTCAAACAGTACACATCTTGCAGCGCCCTCAGACAAAGAACTGCAATGGTGATGATGAAGACAACCAAGATGTTGACAACGTAATGAAAAGATGTAATTCCCTTTTCAAAAAGTATTGCCTATGCCTGACCTGTGGTGGTGCAGTGGATAAAGTCCTGACCTAGAATGCTGAAATCATGAGTTCAAAACCCTGGGCTTGCCCAGTCGAGGCACATGTGAGAAACAACTACTATGAGTTGATGCTTCCTGCTCCTTCCCTTGCCTTTCTCTCTATCCTCTCTCTGCAATGAATAAATAAATTTTTTTTTTTTTTAAAGTATTGCCGGCTTATCCAGGGGTGCTGTGCTTGTCTGAGAGACTGCCAACGTGGCAGCATGATGTCAGTTTTTTGCAGGGAGCCCTCTCTCTGAATTTGTACCCTCCTGCCTAATATACTTCAGCTGCACAGAAATGAAAAATGAACAGGAAGTGGATCTTGCTGCTAAAACATATGTGTCAGAAAATCATTATGAGTATTAAATTACAGCAATAAAATGAACCAGAACTAAATTTGCAAATTAAGATTCAATCAATTTTTTTTCATAGCCACACGTTCGTTTTCTTTAAAAAGAAAAAAAGCAAAATAAGATTTAGTCTAACACTATTAAAACTGAGCATAAGGCTTTGGGGGTTGAGCAGGGAATATAGATAAAACCAGAAATTTCAATATGACAAATGAATTAGTGTTTTGGAGGGTAGAGTGTAAAAGTTGACCACTGGATAGTAAAAAGATTGCCCCTGCGCCAAACAGTATAATGATCAGTGTTTAATCTGGCATTCCTATGTATTTTACATGTTAAATCTATGTATACATATTTCCCTTGCTCTTTCCTGCTCCCCTCACTTCCTAGACAAGGTTCTGCTGACACGAGAAACTAGTATATTTCTCCATTTCTGACAACTGCTTGTTTTTAAGAGAGACTACTATTGGTCAAATTAAATCTGAAGCCATGACAAACCTTTAGAGCTTTGCTTGTTCTCGAGAATAACAGGATATCTATCTCCCTCCACCCTCCAGCGTGGGAGACTGGGATTAGCTCATCTTCCGTGAATAGGCACAAAGAGGGCAGCACTCCCACATCGCCCCCTTTCTCGGGAGATCTTGGGGCAGGTGTTAATTAATTGAGTAACCTACACTGGCTCCTGGCAACATGGTTCAGCACAACTACTGGTTCCAAAAGGGAGCTGGAGAAAGAGGATGTGGCAGAGGACTCACAGAGAGGGTCTGCCAAGAAGGGGGAGAAACAGGAGGCTCCCCCCGCTGCAGGCACACTCCTCCTGGCCCTGCTCTGGCAGAACCACGGGAGCTGCTTCCCTGCACCCAGCAAACCAAACTATTTATAGCACACAATCATTATAAATAAAGCTGTTTATAACATCGAACCTTGGTTCTGCAGTAGTTAAATCTGTAGCCTGGCAGCTATAAATAACTGTTACATGCTCATGTGTGACTACTGACTGATACTTCCTCAAATTGTGACAAATAATGACAAGTTTGTTTGACAAACATTCCACTGACACTTATCTGATTTTGAATAAGCGGTGCTGCTTTTTTAATTTGGTCCCTGGTTCTCAGGTTCTTGGGAAGTTTATTCTCTCCCTGCCTTACCTCCTACACCAGGAAACTGTCCTGTGTTTAGCCATTTTCCCCCCAAACCACTAGAAGGGCTTTGGGGCCATTTGAGGGGGAGGTTATTAAACCCAATGTTTTTCTCATGGGACAGCTCTGCTGTCGGGGCTTTGCAAGGGACGGGGAGTTCTGTTAATGAACCACAGCAACAGGAAGAGGGGGGAGTGTGGGCCAGGTTGGGGCATTGGATGAAAATGGAGAAAGGATTCGAAAGGAAAGGCAAAAGTCCATCATACTATTGGACTCTCAGTCTTCAAGGGGGACCTGCAGTCTAAAAATGTTAGAAGCAGTCACAAGCAAACCAGTGAAAGACACGAGTGCAGACAGGGGTTCACATCCCAAAGCGCCTGAGCGGGCAGACCTTGAATGACCCAGGATTGGGATCCCCACAGTCTGGGTTTTGTCACTGGGTGAGCTGACACGAATGTAAGTAAGGAGTTATGTGGCATTTTAGGGTTCTAGTGGGTTCTAGAACTGCCCACTGTAATCCAATCTTTTTACAGGCAGAGGAGCTCAGGACAAAGAGGCTCCCACTACTAATTAGAGCACCACAACACTAGAACTCAGCTCTTTGGGCCCCAAGGCTACTTTTGTCATCATTAAATTAATATGCAAAAAGCATTTTGACCCATTCCTGACCCATGGTGATCACTCCCTAAGTGGGCGTGCTGACCGTCAATTCTCACTGCCAGTCGCTAGATGTATGAGTTCATAGAAAGGATCTCTTGTCCTGTTCCCCACGTCCCATGTTCCATGTCCTCTCTGTCTGAGTGAACTCTTATAATGACCGCCCAGTCTCACTTCACCATACCTATTTTTGCCAATCTATTCTAAACAGTTTTCAGTTATCTGCTAACATACAGCCCTAATCGTAACACTGTGGTCCACCTGCTGCCCCATCCCCCTGTCCAGGCTGGAACTACAGTAAGGAGGTGTCACTTTCAGGGGCTACAGAGAAAGGCACCCACTTAGAAGTGACCATCTCCTTAAATTTGTACTCTGTGTGTCTCACTTGCCCCACCCTAGTCTGTACCCTGTTCCCTCCTCCCCCAGAATAATCTACCAGTTGGTTCCCATGTCTGCCAAAATGACAACAGACTTACCACCCTGGCTGACAGTATGCTCGGTTCCTGGTCCCATCCACGTCTCCTGTCCAAATCTATGCTTCATCCCTAAGTAGACTCCTTGCTCTTCCCAGAACACACAGCCTTAGAGAATTCCCTGTTCCCCCTGGCAAGGATGCCCTCTATACCTCACAAAGCTCTGACCATCTTTCAGAACTTATTGAAAATGGCCAAGGAAGTGTTTCCTGGTTGTCCAGGCTGTGGTGAAGTTCTTTTCTTGGAATTCTCATTACCCTATTTATATGTCTCTTTCAGCACCAGCCTGTCTTAATCCTGCCTTACAGTTGTTTGTGGACATGCTATGTTGAATCCTCTTTTCTAGTGATAAGAGGAAGCTCTTAATCATTTTGGTATCTAGCATAATGTGTATCTAGAAAGGGTGCAACTTTTAAAATGTCTACTTTCTAAAAGTGCAAGCAAAAACAAAAGCAAACAAACAAAAAAGGTTTTGAAAGCAATAAATGATAGTAACAACTAGTGAAGATTTGCTGAGACATGTAAATACATAGCAAAACCTGTGATGGATCCACAGGTTTTGCAGCAGCAACTTCCGCAGCTCCAGGAAGGCGATGTGAGGGATGTCTGCCCGGCACATGTGCACATCCTCTGTGCTCCTGGATACTTTCAAAGTATCGAGAGAACTGGGAATGTGAGATCCCGAATAACTGTGAAATCAGGCAGTTTAACAAGCTGAGAATTAAAAGGGCAAGTATCTAATCAAACTGTCAGCCAGCCGGCCATCACACATTTATTTAGAGCCGTGATATACATGACATAGAACTACTCTGAAAGAATAGGTGTTTTGCCTGCCTCCTGGAACTGATAGCTCCACTGTCTACCTTCCCCCCAAGGCTTTCATTTTTTATGGTACTGAATAAGACCCATTGAACTGCAAGTCTGCAAGTTGCCCCCCACCCCCAATTTTTGTCTCTACAGTGAGAGAATTTGCCAAGCTTTTGTCAGGCCTCCCAGTGAGCTCTGCATCCATTTCAGCCCCGGCCATTAGCCTCCCACAGCCTGTCACTACCTGGGCTGTTTGAGGCCCCTTAAAACTCCATGGACACACAGCAGAACTTCCCACAGCAGAATTTCCCACAGCAGAACTACCCATCCCCAGAGGAGAAGTGAATGAGATACCTCAGCTAACGAGTCAGCTATGCAAGACCCAAGACTAAGAGTACAAAGTGAGAACTCCTGAACAAGCCAGTCCCTCTTTCTTCCTCCAAAGAGAAGGAAGGCGCCAGGCAGGAGAAGGCTTTGGGTCCCTCTGCATATTCCATATTAACACAGTCACACTTTACTCTGCAAATGTTACTTCCAATAAACACCAGGGCTTTCCCGGGGCTGGACTTTAATTGAAGGGATTGTTACTGTTGGTGAATGGCTAGGGAAATGATTCATGCAAAGCCAACCACTTCATAAATACCTGCTTTGTGAGTGGTCCCAGTGTCCTGGGGACTGCGACTCCTGTGGTCAGCGCAACCCCAGGACTTCATGTCAGCTGATGATATTTATTATCCCCCTCAGCCCCCTTCTGAAACCACCAGGCAAATGAGGCCTGACCTGGACACAGCCACCCATCCTCCAGTTTTTCTGGGGCTGAGCATGCCAGGCAGAAAAATCATTCCCAATCTTGTGGATTTTTCACACACAACCTGATTTAATTTATGAAGGAAGGCTTCATTTGTAAGTCATAAAGATGGAAACAGGAGTAGAAGCAGATAAAAGCTGTTCTCAACCCACTGCATCCTAAGTTGGTTACTTGATCTTTAAGCAGGTAAATGAACACACACACTCATTCAAACACCACCACACACACACACGTAGAGTTTCTCTGATTCACACTGCCCACAGTTTTTACCTAATTTAAAAATCAGTTTTGATATGAATGCAGCAAATGGATTCTACAGGTAACCTACTTCCTAGGAATATAGGATGAAAAACAAATGGTAAGTGAACTTGCCAACCCCTCTGCCTAATACATACACAGATTTTTTTTCCCCTAGAAAATTGGTCCTCTTTTCTACTCATGTAGCATGTCCAGAGACCACATTTCTCCTCAGTCTAAACTGTCATGGATTCTGTCTTGAAAACCCCTGAAAGCTCAAAAAAAGAAAAGGAAAGGAAAAGACAGAAAAGGAAAGGAAAGGAAAGAAAAGAAAAGAAAAGGAAAGGAAAGGAAAGGAAAAGCTACAATGGTTACAACATTAGCAGTGGTGAACTTGCAAATTTCACTGGGGAACAAATTTTTTTTAATTTTCTGTTGCATGAGGTTTTAGAACTGTTTCTATATACTTCTGCACTGCTGATTCCAAATATGAAATCTGTTTTTTTGGTGCATGCTCTAGTTTTTATGCAATTTTAATTTCTTTTTGTTATAGTTAATAGCGTGCATTGGTTTTTAAATTGGAATTAAAGGGCAACGACTCTTGCATTGAACATAACCACAAGGTACTTAATGTTTCACAAACATCACTTTTACATAATTGTAGTTGTATTTAAATGCAAAAAATTATCTGATAAAAACACCCTCTTATTTTGTTTTAAGATTGAATCATGGCTTCTTCAAGTAGGCGTAAATGTAAGAATAGTCTTGACCCCTTCTGTTATATATGTGGCTGTTACACACTTCAACGTCAAAGGTGAAATATTTTATCATTTGTGACATGTGCATATATTGCCTATTTTCAAGTTCCTCTTGGCGATCAAGGCAAGAATTGGACTCCTCATACTGTGTGTCATAATTGTGAGGAAATGCTTTGTGACCGGACAAAAGGAAAATGCAAAGGAATGCCTTTTGGTATTCCCATGATTTGGCGTGAACCTAAGGACCACAGCAGTGACTGTTATTTCTGTCTGGTCCATACAAAGGGCATCAGCAAGAAAAGACAGCATATGATCGCATATCCTAATATTCCTTCAGCAATACGACCTATCCCACACTCTGAGACACTCCCGGTTCCAGTTTTCAATGGTTTTATTTCTTCTAAGGATAAATGAAGTGAACATGGTGATCAATTGTATTTTGATAAGATACATGAGGAAATGGTTGTAAAATCTGAAGGGTCTTCTTCTGATGCCAAACAGTCATTAGCCCCTCAGCAGTTTAGCCAACCCAAATTGAATGACTTAGTAAGAGATTTGGGCCTATCAAAGAAAACACGTGAGTTATTAACCTCCAAGTTTCAAGAAAAGAATGTATTTCACCGGTCACCTAAAGGATACCATTTCAGGAAGTGTGAACAAATTTTTGTGGACTTTTTTTCCGAAGACAAACACTTTGTTTACTGTCATGATATCAGTAGTCTTCTCAGCCAGCTAGGTGTTACCACTTACAGTCCAACAGAATGGCGGCTATTTCTTGACAGTTCTAAATGGAGTATGAAATGTGTTCTCCTACACAACGGTAAGTTTACGCAGCAGTTCCAATTGGTTATTCAACTCATTTGTGAGAAGATTATAATGACATAAAAATTGTCCTCGACTTTCTGAAGTATGAAGAGCATAACTGGATCATTTGTGTGATCTTAAAATGGTAAAATTTCTGCTGGGACAACAGAGAGGTTTCATGAAGTATCCTTGCTTTCTGTGTTTCTGGAACAGCCGAGCTCAGGAGAAACACTGGACAAAGAAGGAGTGGCTGAAATGTGAAGCTATGGAAGTAGGGATGCAAAATATTGTGAATGAACCTGTAGTTAATCAAGATAAGATCATTTTCCCCCCACTTCACATCAAACTTGGCTTAATGAAGCAATTTGTTCAGGCTTAGAATAGAGAAAGTGAATACTTTCAACATATTATTTCTGCTTTTACTGCTTTATCTTTCGAGAAGATAAAAGCAGGTGTTTCCATGGACCTCAAATTCGAACCCTCATACGTGACGAAGAATTTGCCAGGAGGATGAATAAGGAGAAGAAAGCAACATGGCAGTCTTTTGTGGCAGTTACAAAGGACCTTCTTGGCAACAAAAAAGCAGAAAACTATGAACTTCTGGTTCAAAGGATGTTGTTGGCTTTCTGCAACATTGGATGTAACATGAACATTAAGATTCACTTCCTGAACAGTCACCTTGATAAGTTTCCTAAAAATTTTAGAGCTGCTAGTGATGAGGAGACTACTGAGATTGTCCTCAACAAGTACACAAACGCAAGAGCTACAAATGCAAATTTTTGCAGGAATAGAAATTAAATAAGTTTTGAGCAAATTTTATGATTAAAATAAATGTTTTACCTTGGAGCTAAATGAAAGAGAATTTAAAATAGAAATCCTAAAAATACTCAGAGATATACAAGAAAACACAGAAAGGCAATTTAAGGAGCACAGAAAACAACTCAACAAACACAAAGAATATATTACCAAGGAAATTTAAACTATAAAAACAAATTAAACAGAGATGAAAAACTCAATTCGTGAACTCAAAAATGAGGTAACAAGCTTAGCTAATAGAACAGGCCAGATAGAAGGTAGGATTAGTGACATAGATGATAAGCAACTTCAGGCACAACAGAGAGAAGAAGAGAGAGACTCAAAAATTTTTTAAAAAATGAGAAAGCCCTACAGGAATTGTCTGACTCCATCAAAAAGAATAACATAAGAATAATAGGTATATCAGAGGGACAGGAGAGAGAAAATGAAATGGAGAATATATTCAAACAAATAATAGATGAGAACTTCCCAAGCCTGTGGATAGAACTAAAGCCTCAAATTCAAGAAGCAAACAGAACACTGATTTTCTTAACCACAACAAACCTACTCCAAGGCACATCATAATGAAATTGGCACAAACCAATGACAAAGAAAAAATTCTCAAGTCAGCCAGGGAAAAGAAGAATACAACATATAAAGGAAGGCCTATTAGATTATCATCAGGTTTCTCAGCAGAAACTCTACAAGCTAGAAGAGAGTGGACCCCAATATTTAAAGCCCTGAAATAGAGGAACTTTCAGCCAAGAATACTATACCCATCAAAGCTATCCTTCAAATATGAAGAAGAAATAAAAACATTCACAAATATAGAAAAGATGAGGAGATTTATCATAAGAAAACCCCCACTCTAGGAAATACTAAAGGGGGTTTCCCAAGCAGATACAAAGAACAAAACAAAACAAAACTACAAGTAAAAGCTCCACCAAGAACACAATAAAACCAAATTTAAACTATGACAACAAAAAAAAGAGGGGGGGGGAGAGGACAGAGATTAAGAGTAGCAAAGGATGATGGACTGCAAAAGTACTCACAAGAATGCACTACAATGAACAGGGTAGGAACCATTTTCATTACTTAATGGTAACCACCCTTGAAAATACCACCACAAAAACACTTGACTTAAAAAAGGTAGCAACAGAGGAAAGAAGTATGGAATACAAACAAACAAAAACAAATGATAGAAAAACAAAAGAGAAGAATCAAACAAGATACAAAACTAACAGAAAGCAATTTATAAAATGGCAATAGGGAACCCACAAGTGTCAATAATTACACTAAATGTAAATGGATTAAACTCACCAATAAAAAGGCACAGAGTAGCAGAATGGATTAAAAAAGAAAATCCAACTGTATGCTGCCTACAAGAAACACATCTAAGCAACAAGGATAAAAACAAATTCAAAGTGAAAGGCTGGAAAACAATACTCCAAACAAATAACATTCAAAAAAAAGCAGGTGTAGCAATACTCATATCTAATAATGCTGACTACAAGACAGCAAAAGTACTCAGAGACAAAAATGGTCATTTCATAATGATTAAGGGGACATTGAATCAAGAAGACATAACAATCCTTAATATATATGCACCAAACCAAGGAGCACCAAAATATATAAGACAGCTACTTATTGACCTTAAAACAAAAACTGACAAAAATACAATCATACTTGGAGACCTCAATACACTGCTGATGGCTCTAGATCGTTCATCCAAACAGAAAATCAATAATGATATATTGGCCTTAAACAAAACACTAGAGCACCTGAACATGATAGACATCTACAGGACACTTCATCCCAAAGTGACAGAGTACACATTTTTCTCTAGTGTACATGGAACATTCTCAAGAATTGACCATATGTTGGGCCACAAAAATAAGATCAGCAAATTCAGAAAAATCAAAATTGTACCAAGCATATTTTCGGATCATAAACCCTTGAAACTAGAATTCAACTGCAAAAAAGAGGAAAAAAACCCACAAAAATGTGGAAACTAAACAACATACTTTTAAAAAATGAATGGGTCAAAGAAGAAATAAGCACAGAGATCAAAAAATATATACAGACAAATGAAAATGAAAATACGACATATCAGAATCTCTGGGATGCAGCAAAAGCAGTAATAAGAGAGAAGTTCATATCACTTCAGGCCTATATGAACAAACAAGAGAGAGCCTAAGTGAACCACTTAACTTCACACCTTAAGGAATTAGAAAAAGAAGGACAAAGACAACCCAAAACCAGCCGAAGAAAGGAAATAATAAAAATCAGAGCAGAAATAAATGAAATAGAGAACAGAAAAACTATAGAAAAAATTAATAGAACAAGGAGCTGGTTCTTTGAAAAGATCAACAAAATTGAAAAACCCTTGGCAAGACTCACCAAGGAAAAAAGAGAAAGGACTCATATAAACAAAATCCTAAATGAAAGAAGAGAAATCACCATAGATATCATAGATATACAAAGAATTATTGTAGAATACTACGAAAAACTATATGCTACCAAATTCAACAATCTAGAAGAAATGGATAAATTCCGAGAACAATACAACCCTCCTAGACTGAGTCAAGAAGAAGGAGAAAGCCTAAACAGACAAAGTAGCAGGGAAGAAATAAAAAAAAAAAAAACTATTAAAAAACCTCCCCAAAAATAAAAGTCCAGGCCCAGATGGTTATACTAGTGAATTCTATCAAACATTCAAAGAAGACTTGGTTCCTATTCTACTGAAAGTCTTCCAAAAAATTGAAGAAGAAGCAATACTTCCAAACACATTTTATTAGGCCAAAACCTCATACCAAAACCTGGCAAGGACGACACAAAAAAAGAAAACTACAGACCAATATCTCTAATGAATACAGATGCTAAAATACTAAACAAAATACTAGCAAATCGAATACAATATATTAAAAAAATAATACATCATGATCAAGTGGGATTCATCCCAGAATCTCAAGGATGGTTCAACATATGTAAAACAGTAATGTAATACACCATATCAACAAAACAAAGAACAAAAACCACATGATCTTATCAATAGATGCAGAAAAGGCTTTTGATAAAATACAACACAATTTTATGTTTAAGACTCTCAACAAAATGGGTATAGAAGAAAAATATCTCAACATGAGAAAGGCCATATATGATAAACCATCAGCCAACATTATATTCAATGACATAAAACTGAGGACTTTCCACCTTAAATCAGGAACAAGACAGGGTTGTCCACTCTCTCCACTCTTATTTAACGTGGTGCTAGAAGTTCTGGCCAGAGCAATCAGACAAGACAAAGAAATAAAAGGCATCCATATTGGAAAAGAAGAAGTAAAGGTATCACTTTTTGCTGATGATATGATCCTATACATCGAAAACCTGAAGGACTCCACAAAAAGATTACTAGGAACAATAAACCAATACAGTAAGGTCGCAGGATAAAAAATTAACATACAAAAGTCCATAGCCTTTCTATATGCCAACAATGAAATATTAGAAAATGAACTCAAAAAAATAATCCCCTTCACGACTGCAACAAAAAAAAATAAAGTACCTAGGAATAAACATAACAAAGAATGTAAAGGACCTATATAGCGAAAACTACAAGGCATTGTTAAGAGAAATAGAAAAAGACACAATGAGATGGAAAAATATTCCTTGTTCTTGGATAGCAAGAATAAATATAATTAATATGGCTATATTACCCAAAGCAATTTGTAAATTTAATGCAATTCCCATCAAAATTCCGATGACATTTTTTAAAGAAATGGAACAAAAAATTATCAGATTTATATGGAACTATAAAAAACCCCAAATAGCCAAAGCAATCCTAAGGAAAAAGAATGAAGCTGGGGGCATTACAATACCTGACTTCAAACTATATTATAGGGCCACGACAATCAAAACAGCATGATATTAGCAGAAAAATAGACACTCAGACCAATGGAACAGAATAGAAAGTCCAGAAATAAAACCACATATATATGGTCAAATAATTTTTGATAAAGGGGCCAACAACATACAATGGAGAAAAGAAAGCCTCTTTAACAAATGGTGCTGGAAAAACTGGAAAGCCACATGCAAAAGAATAAAACTCGACTACAGCTTGTCCCTTTGTACTAAAATGAATTCAAAATGGATCAAAGACCTAAATATATGACCTAAAACATAAAGTACATAGAAGAAGACATAGGTACTAAACTCATGGACCTGGGTTTTAAAGAGCATTTTATGAATTTGATTCCAAAGGCAAGAGAAGTGAAAGCAAAGATAAATGAATGGGACTACATCAGACTAAGAAGTTTTTGTTCAGCAAGAGAAACTGACAACAAAATAAACAGACAGCCCACTAAATGTGAAATGATATTTTCAAACAACAGCTCAGATAAGGGCCTAATATCCAAAATATACAAAGAACTCATAAAACTCAACAACAAACAAACAAACAATCGCCCCCAAAAATGGGAAGAGGACATGAACAGACACTTCTCCCAGGAAGAAATACAAATGGCCAACAGATACAGGAAAAGATGCTCATCTCCATTAGTTATTAGAGAAATGCAAATCAAAACTGCAATGAGATATCACCTCACACCTGTTAGATTAGCTATTATCAACAAGACAGGTAATAGCAAATGTTGGAGAGACTGTGGAGAAAAAGGAACCCTCATTCACTGTTTTTGGGAATGTAAAGTAGTACAACCATTATGGAGGAAAGTATGGTGGTTCCTCAAAAAACTGCAAATAGAACTACCTTATGACCCAGCAATCCCTCTACTGGGTATATACCCCCAAAACTCAGAAACATTGATACGTAAAGACACATGTAGCCCCATGTTCATTACAGCATTGTTCACAGTGGCCAAGACATGGAAACAACCAAAAAGCTCTTCAATAGAAGACAGGATAAAGAAGATGTGGCACATATACACTATGGAATACTACTCAGCCATAAGAAATGATGATATCGGATCATTTACAACAAAATGATGGGATCTTGATAACATTATATGGAGTGAAATAAGTAAATCAGAAAAAAACAAGAACTACATGATTCCATACATTGGTGGGATATAAAACGAGACTAAGAGACATGGACAAGAGTGTGGTGGTTACGGGGGGTGGGGGGGAGAGGGGAGGGAGGACATGGGAGGGAAGGAGGGAGAGGGGAAGGGGGAGGGGAAAGAGGCACAAAGAAAACTAGATAGAAGGTGACAGAGGACAATCTGACTTTGGGTGATGGGTATGCAACAGAATTGAATGACAAGATAACCTGGACATGTTTTCTTTGAATATATGTACCCTGATTTATTGATGTCACCCCATTAAACATTAATAAAAATTTATTTATAAAAAAATAATAAATAAATAAAATAAAATAAGTGTTTTAATATGTTCTATTTTGAAATTGTAGACAAATTCTGATGCAATCATATCTTTTAGTGTATTTACTGCATTATATAAATTATTATATTTTCACAAAGATGATGCCCAAGAAGACATTCTACTTCATTATGTTAACTAAAGTTGAAAATTTTACAAGAAGATGAAAACCTAAAATCTTGAATTGCAAAAAAAACTGTAGCTTACAGAGAAAAACTAATATCAGATTTGCGATCAGCACACTTGAATTAGGTAAGAACAAGTGTTTTTCTGGATGCAACAAAAATTTTGTTCCCCAGTGTTTTTTTAAACTTATATTTATTGTGGCATCTAAATGTTCTACAGTGTGGATATGTGTTTTATATCAAGAAACAATGCATGATGTTAAGAAATAAAAGAAAATTATTTTAATTTCATAGAATCCCTCAAGATCCTGAGCTTTGCTTGGGCAGCTTTATCTGATTTTGCAAAAGTGGTGTTCTGGTCTTGAAAATTAGTCTGAGTCACAAAACACGAGGATTATGACATTCTCTGATATTGGATCCTAAACCACTAGTTTCTGTGTAACCTTAGTGAACAGGAAGTGAGTAAAACAGTTTATCCTAGCCCTGGCCGGTTGGCTCAGCGGTAGAGTGTCGGCCTAGCGTGCAGAGGACCCGGGTTCGATTCCCGGCCAGGGCACACAGGAGAAGCGCCCATTTGCTTCTCCACCCCTCTGCCGCGCTTTCCTCTCTGTCTCTCTCTTCCCCTCCCGCAGCCAAGGCTCCACTGGAGCAAAGATGGCCCGGGCGCTGGGGATGGCTCTGTGGCCTCTGCCTCAGGCGCTAGAGTAGCTCTGGTCGCAACATGGCGACCCCCAGGATGGGCAGAACTTTGCCCCCTGGTGGGCAGAGCGTCGCCCCTGGTGGGCAGAGCGTCGCCCCTGGTGGGCGTGCCGGGTGGATCCCGGTCGGGCGCATGCGGGAGTCTGTCTGACTGTCTCTCCCTGTTTCCAGCTTCAGAAAAATGAAAAAAAAAAAAGTTTATCCTTGGAAACTCTCTTCTCCCCTTTCCACATTCTTATCTTTCTTCCTATGCCCTTGACACCCTTGCAGTTCCCATCACTTTTTCTGTTTTGTTTTGTTTTGTTTTTTATCCTACTATTACTTAAAACACACTCTGAGGATAGAGTCTGGTATCAGTCATTTACACTTTAGTGTGAGTTAAAATAACCTGCATTTATTTGGCTCCAATGTTATAAGTGCATACTTGCATTTTAGTTCTAAATTCAATTGTATAATGAAAGGTATTGGCTCATGAATAAATGAGGTCATCTCCTCTCTGCATCTCTGAAGTCAGCCATCTAGTTTGCTGGTTCCTCTGTTTGTAGGAAAAGCAGGCTCTGTGACAAGTCACATAACTGATCACAATAAATGCTTTCACCATAGCTATAGAACATCACTATTTAATATGTGTTCTTTTAAAAACAAGACATGCTCCAGGGATACTGCTAAATGTGGGGACGGTTGAAATAATGTGCAGTCTACAAAAATATTCACAGACCCAGAGTTTTTGAAAAACAATATTCTTTATTCTTACTTGGAAAATTGTATTTGTTATACGTATCTGTTGAGTATGTATTCGAACTGTCTGGTAAATAAAACTAAGTAATGATTTTGAGAGCCAGCTTTTGAAAACATATTTCAAAAACTGTATTCCAGAGAACTTAAATAACTTACTGAAAGTCGCTCACTGGTCAAGGTAGGGCTTGAATGAGAAATGAGGTTTCTGATTCCTTGCCTGGGCCCTCCTTGCAGTAACACATTGTCTCCCAAGCCACCTGATTCAAGTCCCAGGCAAATCTAACTACCTCACACTGGTGGAAAGCTTCAGACTGACCCTACCAAAATTCTCTTTCTTGGTAAGTAGGCAAAGAAATAAGGCTGAATGAGCAAACACCACGCGTCTGGCCCTCCTAAGTCTTCTCTATTTATTAGATCGTGCCTTGCAGATGAATGGGCAATGCAGAAGAAAGGAAAACTTAGAAATAATTATTTGTTATTGTTGCCTTTTTTAATCATTCTGATCCATACCACAATATGGCGGATCCCTGGTTATCCTCATACTGTCTAAGACCTAGAGAGAGAGAGGGATACAGAGACAGAGACAGAGAGAGGCCCACCAACAAGCTTCCCCAGGGACCATCCTTTAGGCGGAGGTTCCTAGTGAAAGTTCCCCTTCCCAGCCAGCAGGGTAAATTAATGGTGGTCCTCTACAGGTGAATAGTCAACAGTTGACTCTGGATCTGTAGATAGATCTGGGGTCACCTTCCAACAGGCCTCACGTTGACAGCATCTGGGCACCATAGTCATCGTGTACTCTGGTATATTTGCCACATTACCCTGCCTGCTGTCATCTAAAGCCAAAATAATATTTTGACCTTCACTTACCAATGTGTGCTACATCAAGAATCCCAGTAGCTGCCATTTATAGATTTGTTTATTTAATTAGCTATAATATGGTAAGTGGTTAATATGCACCAGGCACTGGGCCAGACTCTTGCTATATACAGAAGTTGGACACACAGCTTTTGATCTTGACAAGCTGACATGACATTCAGAAATAAAGGGACAAATGACAGAGAGCCAAGTTAATTTACACGCAGATAGATAAATGCCTTAACTTAACCCTTTAATACTCAGATGTGACTTCATGCTCTACAAATGGCTTTCTGGTTATCAGCAGGCAGTGATATGCTGCTTCTCCTATGCCCTGATAGTTTTGAGTCATTTCTAGACTATAGAATTTCTTATATTTTGTAGTTATTTCCATGCACCTCAGCTTCATTCTTTTTATTGTGTATGAAAGGAGGAGAATAAAAGGAGAAAAGGCAGAAACTATTATTTAACATCTCCAAATACCCATAGTATCTGGGACTTTTCAGATAAATGAATGAATAAATGAATGTGAAGGAATGAATGAATGAATTTCAAGCTTTCTGTCCCCTACATAGATTTCATTGACCCAAATATATGTCCACCAGTCCGAACAAGATGTAAATTTCCTCATGTTCCTTACTATGTAGAGTGTGGTTATTTCCAGTTCATTAAACAAACATAGAGAACGTGAAGAGGCGAAAGCTTCATCTCACTCAGCCAAAAGCACCATTTTGTTGTCTTTGTTTTTGTTTCTCCAGGAGCATAATTAAAGTATGTGTGAGTGTGGGTGTGTGTCAGTCCCACACATAATTTGGTGGCATCCTCAATAACAGGTGTCCCTCCAGTCGGTCTCAGTGATGATGGAGGGTATGGAGGGGAATGCCAGGAAGATGGGAGATGTGGCCTGCCAAAACTAATCACATTAAATCTTAATGCTCATTCAGGACCTGTCACAGGAGGAGAAATCTGATGAGCACCCAAATGTCAGAGTGATCATAGCGTCTGTTAAATGGCTTGTAAATGTGATTGTTGAGAATTTTACACAGAAATGACATGGGCTACAATCAAAGCAAGGCAGACCTGGCTTCAAGCCAGCTTCTTCCAAGTACCATTCCACTTCAGGCAAGGTGGATGGGAGTTTTGCTGCTACCTGTCCTGGACTTCTTCCATCATTGTAAGCATTTTCTCTCTGACTTATAATCTGTTTCTTCTAAGAAAAGACTAGCAATCTCCTTCCAAAAGATGTATATTGTCATACTTTTTGTCAGTTCTTCCAAGTGAGATAAAGATCTTTCATACCAGCAATAAAGAGAGTTTGGAAATGATTTGTCATTTTCATCACTTTCCATGGAATAAAGAAACAAGACGTGAATAATTGGGTCAGCTGTTATCATAGTCCAAAGAAAGAAGGTGATAAACATTGACGAGCAGAACACAATAGTCCCTAAATAGAATCAAGCCAGTCTTTTCTCGTTGGTTTTCTGAACAGTCCATAACACAGATAATGGAAATCAATACTTGGTGAGTCATCAACACGTGTGGACCACCAGCTTGGGTGAAACACTGCCTAAGCTGATAGGGAGGACAAGAAGAGTTACACGAACCTCACCACAAATAACTTCTAACTTAAAGAGGATAGATATAGATAAAATAAATTTTTGTCATTGTACATATCACTGACTGAAATGAGATTTGGGGCATTAAAGTAGTAAAAATCCTTTTATGACCTTTATTTATTCTTTTCTTCAACATTCATTCATTGAATGCCCATATTGTACCATACTATAATCACGTAGTCTTTTAGGAATAGACATTTCATGCATATTTTATTTTATTATTTTATTTTTGGTGAGAAGGGGTATCAACCTTAGATGGCGTATCAGCTTTCATCTACTTATTCATTCAACATTCATTCATCGAACATCTACAGGCATCCCATGAACATATTGAGAGCTTAGCTCCAGACCACAGTAATAAAGCATATAATATCAATAAAGAAAGTCACACAAACTTTTTGGTTTTCCAGTGCATATAAAAGTTACATTAAAAAAATAATAATAAAATAAAAGTTATGTTTACACTATACTGTAGTCTGTTAAGTGTGCAATTACACTATCTGTAAAAAACAATGTACACACTTTTATTAAAAAATATTATTGCTGAAAAAATGCTAACCATAATTTGAGACTTTAGTGAGTCATAATCTTTTTGCTAGTGGAGGGTCTTGCCTCAATATTTGTGGTTGCTAACGCTACCCACCTTGTTAATCACTTAATAGTCATCTTGACTGTCAAATCCTCTGGCAGAATCAAAGAGCTTGTGTTCAAGTGACCCTTATTTTACTTAATAATGGCCTCAAGTTATGAGAATAGTGATAATGCTGGCAATTTGAATATGCTAAAGAAAATTGTCAAGTGCTTTCTTTCAGTGAAAAGGTGAAAGTTCTTGACTTAATAAGAAAAGGGAATAAAAAGCATTATGTTGGGTTACTAAAATCTAGAATAAGAATGACCCTTCTATCCATGAAATTGTGAAGAAGGAATATGAAATTTGTGCTAGTTTTGTTGTACTTCAAAATGCAAAAGTTACAGCTACAGAGCAAGATGAGTAGTTAAAAAGAAAAAAACCATTAAACTTTATCACAGGTATGTATGTGTAGAGGGAAAAACATAGTAAATATAGGATTTAGTACTGTCAGAGGTTGGAGATACTCACAAGGAGGTCTTGGAATATAACCCCAGTGGATAAGGGGAGACTACTGTTGTCCTTTTTCTTAAGAAACTTTTCATGGATATTCTAATTTATCCTGTCCTGTATTTGGTAGAAAGGGGGTATAACAGAAAACATTTCATGTTGCTTTAAATATCTCAGTAAGTGTTAAGCCTAATCTGAAGGGACCCAAAACATTGAAGACACGAACAAAGTCCATCGATTACACACCAAAGCTTTATTGTCTAGCTTGGCCAAGCGGCAGCAACTCCGACAGAAATCTGAGGGAGAGCGCGCTGGCCCTTTGTTCTACCTAGTTTTTATAGTTTTGCAAGTGGGAAGTACAGAAGCAAAAATTGCAGTTAGGTGCCTTTTACCACTATTGGTTATAGTCATATGTCCTTTAACATGATAGGACCATGTTCAATTTGCAAGCCATACATCATTTTGGAGAAAACAAAATTTACCAGTCAACACAATGGTAGAAAGATGTCTCTTTACATATTAAAAGGCATTCCTATATTCTCTAATGTTTATCCGCCATCTCTGTCCAGACTCACACACATTAACCACATGCATTCACATAGGAGAGATAGTTACCACAGGGACAAATACCCGCAAATGGCTCATTGTTATAAGAAAAGGTTTATTTTGGCTTTTCTTTTCCTGCACCTGGCTAGCCATTCATCCCTTTCCCCACATGGGAATGTCTGGGGATCCATGTTTTCCTCCCCTTTGCATTTACAATACAATGCCAAGGGCCATCCTGGTTATGCCAATCACACAGTACAGAGACTATTCTCACAATTTCTCTGCATACCTTAACCAAAATTAATAAAATGTTCTCCAAGCCTCTTAAAATATTAATATTAATTCTGCAGCTTTTGGTACTTTATAACACCTGCAGCTGAAGTGGAGCAGTGGCTCCTCATTCCCCCCTCTGAATGGGAGGATAAGACGCGGTATCTACCAAGGGGAGAGGTTGGTAGGTAGGCTGAAACGTGGGTCAAAGGACTAGGAGGTTGGTGGCCCCTAGCTAGCATTTGACCAGGGTGGCCACCATGTGTAGAACACAGGGGCCGATCAGGAGCACGGCAAAGAGCACCGGAATGGGACCTGCAAGGGAGTAGAGCAATGTAGTGGCCCATGAGGGCCAGGCAAACCCGGGGACCCAAAGTCATGTGCTTCTCTGTCCTATCAGTGTTTCTCCAGGTGGTCTCTGAGAAGGTCCAGAGATTGGCGGATGACTCTGGAATGGTTGGCAAAGAAACAGCATTGCTCTTGGAGAGCTGCACACAGTCTTCTTTGGCGCAGGAACAGCAGGTCAAGTCCTCTTTGGTTCTGCAGTGCAACTTCTGCCAGGGAGCCCAAAGATTTCTCGAGAACTCGGATTGAGCTCTCAGGGGCGGGGATGTCCTGGTCAATGAGTTCCTGAAGAGCCCTTGAGTAGATTTTTGGAGTCCGGTTGAGCCCTCCATCTAGCTGTGTCAGCTTGATCAGGAACTGGCTTGATGTGAGCTTGATGAATCCACGTTGCGTGGCCAGCAACCTTTAAAGCCATGGGGGTACTGAGGACCACTGGGAATGGGCCCTTCCACTGAGGCTCAAGGCTCAAAGCTGTATACCTGATTCCAGACATCCCAGGGGTGGAGAAGGTGGAGGTAGCTCTGGTGCCACAAAGTTCCCAGCCAACATGGTCAGCTTTAGTGCCTTGCTCTGGTTCACCATCCACTGCTCGGTTTGCAGGTACCAGGCAGCCTTTTCCACAGAACTCTTGGTTTCCTCACGCATGGCTGTAAAAGTCAGCCAGCCTACAGCCCCCAAAAGGACAGATCTGGGGCATGATGGGTTTGCACCACCCCACATCAAAAAGGGTGGGAAAGGCTTAGTCCTAAAACCAAGCCCCAGGCTACAAGGATCCTGCCTGCCCACAGCCCACCTCCAACACACTTTAATATTATTTGGGCGACAGGCTTCCATGTGGGCAGCACCATTTTTAATAAAGTGAGCATAATATATTTTATCTGCCCAACAATCCATTCCTATGCTCACTTTACTTCCCACAATCTACACCACCTGCATCCCTGTGCAAGGAAATCAAGCACATTACATAAATTATAACAGCACAAATCATACAGTTTCAACAATCACAAAGGTACACTTCACCAGTCTCTGAGCACTTAGCCCAAAGCGCAAAATATCCTCGGCCTTCTTTCTAGCCATGGGAAAAGCTTCCTGGGGCAGGGAAGTGCTTCCAGCAAAGCCACCCCCACCCCCATCAGGGTATTTCACATTGTCCAAAATCCTTAAGTCCATCCAACAAAGGAGTCAGTGCACACTCCGGTTGTAGTCCAGGAAATCAGTCCACGCACATGGGGTGTCAGCCATCCCCCTCATCCCTGCCATCCTGGCAGGTCTTACACTGTCCCAAGGAGGAATACATGGCAATGGCAGTCAGCATTTCCATCTCTACTCTGGAGAGCATGATGACGTCCAGCCCTATGTCCCAAAATCGCAGACCTACCAGGGCCATAGTAGGTGCTCCTTCCAGCTGGGCTCTCATCTTCTGGAGACTGAGGATTGCAACTCCAGCCCTATTCTCCTCAACCTCCAAAGATGAACTGAAAACAGCAGCTCCCACTGCCAGAATCGTGCTGCCACCTTCTGCTCCACACATCTTGCAGCCCCAGCTCCAGCCTCAGCCCCGACCTCCAGTCTCTGCTGGCTTTCAACAAAGTCCAGGGCAAGCTGCAACTCATGAACCTCTGAATCCTCCTCCAGCAGCTGCTCCAGCACCAGGGTCAGCATCTCTATCTTCCATGTTTGCTCCAGCTCCTTCCACTGCTGTCTCTGCTGCTCCTCACCCAGCTTCAGGGCGCCCTCAGCGGAGTCCAGAGGCTCAGGGGACGCCTTCCTCTTGCTCAGGCTAGCAGCTGGGCCCGGGCCCGGGGGTGCGGCAGGCGGTAGGGCCCCGGTCCCTGGGGGTGCGCTGGGAGCACAGCTTAGACTCACCAGCGCCGTGGGCAGCATGGGGCAGCTGGCGTCCAGGTAGGGCTGGGGCAGCATGTCTGTGCCAGGCACACCCTCCTTGAAGAAGCGCACGGCCTCGGGCAGCAGGTCTCCAAGTAAGCGCCAGTCCCCAGAGCCTTGCTTCTTCTCATACTCCAGATACTTGAAGCCGGAGGAGAGCCCCCAACCGAAGTCCTTCATACAGTTCTGATATGCTTAGCCACCCCAGATGCGCTGGAGTACACGTTGCCTGAGCCCGTGGGGTACTCAATTAACAGCTTCAACTCGTAGTCCATGCCAGGCTTGGAGACAGCGTGAAAGGCAAAAATGTGGCCCAGTAGTAAGTGGTCCTTCTTGAAGCGCACCTTGTAGGGCGTGCAGCCAGCCAGCGTGAGCAGCGTGTCACAGACCATCTTGGGCTTGTTGGCCTACTCCTCCATGTGGTTGCGCAGGCTCTCACTCAGTTCCTCCAGGGCCTCAGCGTTATGCTGCTTCTCCTTCAATTCGCGCTCCTGGTCGGTGCTCCACACCGAGCCAGGCCTTTTGCCACCAGCACCCACGCTCACCTCGGCAACCGACAACGAGGTCAAAGATGACGCCGAAGAAGACGCGACAGATACACCTGTCGCGCCCCCAAGACAAGTTGGGCCCCCGGGAGCTCCAGGGGGCGTGGGCATCGGGGGTCCACGGCTGCCCAGGCCATGGGGCGGTGGTGGCTGGGCTGTTAAGCAGCGTCTGCGGCAGCAGGTTGGGGGGCATGGTAAGCTGGGGGCCTCCACCACCCTCAGGGGTTGGGCAGTCCCATCACCAGCCCTCCGTGCACTGGTGCCAAGACACCACTGATGATGCCCCCGCCGCTGAAGATGAATTGGGGCTCTGGCGGTTCAGCTCCGGTGCCGGCTTGGGGAAACCGTTTGGACCCCCCAGACCATTGGGCAGCCACGCGGCATAGCTGCTGCTTTCCAGGCTCACCGGTGGTGGCGGGTACTCGAAGTGGCTGCGCTGTTCCATGGCGGCAGCGGCAGCTGCTTAGTGGCTAAGCTCCAGGCCAGACGGGGCCTCCAGCACTGTAGGCTTGCTGGAACCATCGACGTAGTTGAGCTGTTGTTGCTGCTGCTGCGCTCCGGCCTCCTTAGCCAACAGAGCCACCGTCTTGACCCCAACCGGCGCCGGTGGCCCGGGGGAATGGCTGTCCTGGAAGCAGCCATGCGCCCCCTTCAGCTGGCCTGCGTCTCAATAACAAACTTCATGTGATCAGCACCCTGTAGTTTACGCAACCCCGGCATACGGGTTTCGAGAAGTCCCAGATCATGGCCCAGAGCATACGGGACAGGTCGCACAGGTAGCAAGACTGTCTCCGGTTTGTTGAAAGCGACGGCACCTGTACCCCTTTGGAACGTGATGGAGGCTCTCACTTTCTGCAGTAGGTCTCATCCCATCGGGGGGTAGGGGCAATTGGGCATTACTATGAACGAATGAGTGACTAACCCTCGTCCCAGGTCCACCGTCCTGCTGTAGTCCAGGGATATCTTTCGGCTTTCCCTGTAGCCCCTTGAACAGAGATTGTGTTCTTGGAGAGGGCCCCAGGGGTTCTTTCAGGACAGAGTGTTCTGCCCCCGTGTCCACAAGGAAGGATATGGGTTTTCCCCCTACTTGGACTGTGACCATGGGCTCAAGGGGGTTTAGTGAATTGAGCCCCGGACCCGTCAGTCCTCTTCTTCAAACAGAAGGGCTTTGGGTTTTTGTCCCTGGCTGCCTGTTCCTTTTCCTTTCAACTTGGGGCAATCCCAAGTTGAAGTGGCCGCGTTCGCGGCAGTAGGCACATTGATCCTTTTCTAGGGGCTCTCAGCGACTATGCAGTTTCCCAGGACTATGCTACTTTCTGTCGCCCTGTTTTGTTACAATCCCTTGTTCTTGTAGGGCCATCATTAGGGACCGGCTTGTCTCTTTCGCCGCTTTCATTGCTTCAGTGTCCCTCTTGTTATACACTCGAGTGGCTATGCTTACTAATTTTTCCCTAGCTTCCCCATCAAATCCCTCTACTTTCTGTAACTTTTTTCTAATGTCTGGGGCCGACTGGGTAACAAATGCTAGGTTAACTGCACGCCTATTGGGTTCCGCATAGGGATCGATGGGAGTCCAGGTGCGGTATGCCTCTAGTAGCCGCTGTAAGAATGCGGCAGGGGATTCCTGCGGTCCCTGTGTTACTTCACTTACTTTGGTCAAGTTTATGGGTTTGCGAGCTGCCGCCCGCATCCAGACCAGGAGATACCAGCAGTAAGTTGTGAGTGCATCCCTACCACCTCCGTCGTTAGGGTCCCAGTTAGGTTTCTCAGTGGAGAGTGCCATTTCTAGGGCTTCCCACCCCACCAGGGAGTCTGGGGCTTCCTGGCCCACCAGGAAAGCACATCTTGCTTCAGCACGGATATGCTCCCACTGCTCCATTGTGAACAGGACCTGCAACAACCCAAATGTGGGCCATTCGTGTTTGCACAATGTGTGAAGGCGGCCCTTGGAGAATTTCTCCCCGTACACATCCTCTTGTGGAACATAAGCCAGTTTAAAATGAGAAATCATACATTCAAGGGGGGACTGCGGACCTTTGCTGCTTCTGCCACCCATGTCTGGCTGTGGGGAGAATAGGACCAAGATGAATGCAGTGACAAAAACAGACAGACAAACAGCAAACACAGATAGACAAACAGCAAAAACAGAAAAACAGCAAACACAGATAGACAAACAGGCACCACTCTTCCCTCAAGCTCGGAATATCTAAACTCAAATGGGGTTACCTAAAAGCAGGGTGCCTTCCCAAATCTCCCAACCTTGTGTCCGAGGGGAGACAGTGACCGGCCCCTTCCCATCTCGTCAGCCAGGGCTTGTGTGGCAACCAAACGGTCATGACCTTGTTCTACTTACCCGGGGTTGAACAAGAAAGCTCCAGTGTGCGGACTGATGGCGGTCCCTCGATCCCGGATGAGTCCCCAAATGTTAAGCCTAATCTGGAGGGAACCAAAACATTGAAGACACGAACAAAGTCCATCGATTACACACCAAA
Source organism: Saccopteryx leptura (assembly GCF_036850995.1). Taxonomy (NCBI): domain Eukaryota; kingdom Metazoa; phylum Chordata; class Mammalia; order Chiroptera; family Emballonuridae; genus Saccopteryx; species Saccopteryx leptura. The sequence goes on from NC_089505.1 coordinate 191,823,340, forward strand.
GCTTTATTGTCTAGCTTGGCCAAGCGGCAGCAACTCCGACAGAAATCTGAGGGAGAGCGCGCTGGCCCTTTGTTCTACCTAGTTTTTATAGTTTTGCAAGTGGGAAGTACAGAAGCAAAAATTGCAGTTAGGTGCCTTTTACCACTATTGGTTATAGTCATATGTCCTTTAACATGATAGGACCATGTTCAATTTGCAAGCCATACATCATTTTGGAGAAAACAAAATTTACCAGTCAACACAATGGTAGAAAGATGTCTCTTTACATATTAAAAGGCATTCCTATATTCTCTAATGTTTATCCGCCATCTCTGTCCAGACTCACACACATTAACCACATGCATTCACATAGGAGAGATAGTTACCGCAGGGACAAATACCCGCAAATGGCTCATTGTTATAAGAAAAGGTTTATTTTGGCTTTTCTTTTCCTGCACCTGGCTAGCCATTCACCCCTTTCCCCACATGGGAATGTCTGGGGATCCATGTTTTCCTCCCCTTTGCATTTACAATACAATGCCAAGGGCCATCCTGGTTATGCCAATCACATAGTACAGAGACTATTCTCACAATTTCTCTGCATACCTTAACCAAAATTAATAAAATGTTCTTCAAGCCTCTTAAAATATTAATATTAATTCTGCAGCTTTTGGTACTTTACAACACCTGCGGCTGAAGTGGAGCAGTGGCTCCTCAGTAAGAACATCCTTCCACAGGATGAATCCATTTCATTGAATATCCAGGTAGCAATCATAGACTCTTAGAGTTATAGAGCTTGAAAGTGATCTAACCAACCTTCTCATAGTAAAGATGAGGACATCACATTTCTTTTGCAAAGTAACTAAACTACTTTGAGGTAGACTGGGACAACCACCCAAGTGACTGATGGTCAGACCAGCACACCTTTGATCACCCCACCCTGCCTAAAATTCAAATGCCTCATGTTTGTCTTCAGTAACTAGAAGCACTGGCTGCTCTCTCTAACCTGGGTCTAGTCCTGAGGACTTCTCTGACACTTCCCAGCTGTGTGCACTCTTGTCCTGAAGGAAGATACTGGGCTCTCCAAAGTGCCATGTGAGCCCCACCTGTGTAGGTGAGGAATGAGTCCCTGCAAGGCAGAGTAAACTCAGCCGGGCAGAGCAGGACACTTCAGGGAACAGGCAGGGCATGCAAGCTGATCATTGTTTACTTGCGAGGGCAAAAATTGAACTGTCTCAGTCCTTTACTTTCAACCCCCATTAGAGACAAAAGATGATTTCTCAAAGGTGTGACTTAGAGAAATGGCAGCCCTCCCCATTCCCCCACTGTTTTTCACTAAGGTATTTTTCTTTCTTTGTGTGCAAAGCCTTGAACTACTTTTCTTGTCAATTTCTTAATTATGCAATTGTAATAAATGATAGGCTCCTGCAACTCCAACTCTTCAACCTAGTTTGAAACATCTTTCAGTTCATCAAGGACCCTGGAAACTAAGATCATCCCCCCATTTTTTGTCTTCTCTTGACAATTCAGTTCCTACTCCCTAGGTTCTGCCAACCTAGACTTCCCTCCGTGTCCACTTTTCAGTATGATGAGCCAAGTTCTGTGTGTTGATTTTAATGGCTTTTCTTGAAGTTGATTATTCTCTGTATTAGTTTCTTTGGGCTGCCATAACAAATTGCCATAAACTTGGGTGCTTAAAACAATAAAAAGTTGCCTGACCAGGCAGTGGTGCAATGAATAGAATGTCGACCAGGGACGCTGAAGACCCAGGTTTGAAACCCCAAGGTCGCTGGCTTAAGCACAGGCTTATCTAGCTTGAGTATAGGATTATAGACATGACCACATGATTGCAGGTTTGAACAAGGGGTCACTGGCTTGGTTGGAAACCCCCGCCTCAGTCAAGGCATGTATGAGAAAGCAATCAATTAACAACTAAAGTGCTGCAACAAAAAATTGATGCTTCTCATCTCTGTGCCTGTCTGTTCCTATTTCTCTCTCTCTCTCTCTCTCTCTTTTGCTAAAATTAAAACAAAGCCAAAAAAATAAAAATAAAACAGTAGAAATTTACTATCTCACCATCCCAGAAACCACAAATACAAAAGCAAGGTGTTGGCATGGTCACACTTCTTCCAGCTTCTGCTGGCTCCAGGCGCTCCTCGGCTTGTGACTGAATGATTCCAATCCCCACCTCCCTCTTTAGATGGCCATCTTTTCTCTCTGTGTGTTCTCCTGCTGTCCCTTTAAGGACAATTGTCATTGGGTTTAGGGTGTGTCTAGATAATCCAGAGTAATCTCATGTTGAAATCTTGAACTGAAAGATCCCTTTCCCAAATTAGGTTATATTCACAGATTCTTGAAGTTAGGGTGTGAACATATTTTTTTGGAATTCATCCTTCAACACACTATACCCTCTTCCAGTAATGTTGTTCTCCCTAAATCAGATATTGAATGACTCAATTGCTGAGTAATGTTTGTGCACTGAGTGCTGGGTATTAGTTTGGCATTAAAGACACAAGACGAATAAGGCATGGTTTCTGTCCTCTGGAAGTTCTTCATCTGGTTAATCCAATAGGAAAGCAAGCAGGTTCTCACAGTTCACCATGAAAAAAACATACTGGAAGAGTCCCATCCCCCAAGGACTCCCAGCCGTTTCCCTGCTAACTCCTGTATTCCACGCGGTGTCATTCCCTTTCTGTTCACATTCCACTGAATCTGCTTAGCCAGAAAAATAAAAACTGATGAAGAAACGGGAGTGTCAAGGAGAACAGGGAGATTTTCACCCTGGAGAAATTTTTCTAGGCCACAGAGATGTCTGTCTGCATATTAAAAGTAAGGGCGGACATGTGGCGCACTGGAGTGTGACGTTTCCTGAGACTGAGCAGAGAGCACCAGGGTCAGAAAGGCTCACACATGGACAGGAGCACTGGCGCCCTGGACAGGCCTCTACGTCTTTGTGCATGAATTAACAACTTGGATGAATGCCAAGAAGCAAACTCACTTACACAGTTGAATTGTTTGAGCACTTTAATACTTTGGTCATGCAGGGCCACAGCTGAGCTCCCCTGTGAAACCTTGCACATTTAGCACTCTGGATAGATGGCCTGGGTTATAGACAGGAAAGCAAGGCAAGCACTTTCCTCCACTTCAAAACAGAGACTCCTAGAATCTGCTCCTAAATTCCTAAGGCCAGAGGATGGGGATCTGAGATGGGGATCTGGGATGGGGATCTGGGATGGGGAGTAAAATTTTACTCAATATCATAAGAACGCCAGGTAGAAAGAAATCAAACATACCTTGTCAAGTGATTCCAGAGGATTCCTACCTCACAACAGAAATTTCTTTCTGTAGCAAAGCCTTCTACAATTTAGAAGACAAATTGAAGATAATATTTATCCCCGAGAGATGATTCATCCAGATATAAAGGAGACAGGCAAGTAGACAATGTGCAAATTGAGTGGAATACTGTGATTCAGAAGTAAAACTCAGTGCCCACTTCGGCAGCTCGTGCACTAAAATTAGAATGATATGAAGGAGTTTGGCATGGCCCCTGCACAAGGATGACATGAAAATTCATGAAGCATTCTATATTAGAAAGAGAGAGAGAGAGAGAGAGAGAGAGAGAGAGAAGGGAGGGAGAGAGGGAGGGAGGGAGACAAGGAAGGAAGGAAGGAAGGAAGGAAGGAAGGAAGGAAGGAAGGAAGGAAGGAAGGAAGGAAGAAGGAAAGAAAGAAAGAAAGAAAGAAAGAAAGAAAGAAAGAAAGAAAGAAAGAAAGAAAGAAAGAAAGAAAGATAGAAAGAAAGATAGAAAGAAGAAAAGAGCCTGACCAGGCTGTGGTGCAGTGGATAAAGCGTCGAACTGGGACATGGAGGACCCAGGTTTGAAACCCTGAGGTTACCGGCTTGAGAATGGGTTCATTCACCTTGAATGTGGGCTCACTAGTTTCAGCATGGGGTCACTGGCTTGAGTGTGGGATCATAGACATGACCCCATGGTCACTGACTTGAGTCCAAAGGTCACTGGCTTGAAGCTCAAGGTCCCTGACTTGAGCCCAGGGTCACTGGCTTGAGCAAGGGGTCACTTGCTCTGCTGTAGCCTCCCCACCCCCATCAAGGCACATAAGAGAAAGCAATCAGTAAACAACTAAGGAGCTGCAACGAAGACTTGATGCTTTTCATCTATCTCCCTTCCTGTCTGTTCCTATCTGTCCCTCTCTCTGTCTCTGTCACACATGAAAGAAAGAAAGAAGAAAGAAAGAAAGAAAGAAAGAAAGAAAGAAAGAAAGAAAGAAAGAAAGAAAGAAAGAAAGAAAGAAAAAGAGAGGAAACTTCAATTTTGTTTGCTAAAGTCATTTGCTCTTTATTTTTGTTAATGTCATATCTTATAGTAAAATTACTTTTCTTCTGAATTGTTTTATGGTTATGACTCTGTAAATAAGACCCAGATAATCAGCCTACACCCACCCTTCTCTTCAGGGTCCTGCCATTGTCTTTGAAAAATGAAGTATGTCCTAGAAGAGATTATCTAAGAAAATTGGCAAAGATCCATTGGCTATCCAAATAAAGTCAAAAGTACAACTGCAAAATTTTCTAGAAGCCATGCTTTGGTGGCTCTGGCCCCATAAAGAAGCTTTTCAGCCTGAGGGAAGTAACTGTTGAAAAACACTAGGCTGCAGGTTCCAATCATTGCTTTAAAAAATGACCAATGTTGAATTATCAGTGTAATATTTTGACAAGTAAAAACAATAATAGTCATAATATACTCAATACCACAAAAGAGATAGATAGCCCCATGCACCTCCTCATCCAGCTGAGAAGTATTATGATGGGGTAGCAGACCTGGCTAATGCCTAGGGTCTCTCAGATTATACTTTCACCAAAAAAGGGTGATTTTTGCTGACCTTACCTAACTCTTAAAATCAGTGTGACCTCAACCAAACACTGGGTTACATTACACAAAAATTGGTTACAATTTATTTCTCCTTCCCCAGTTCGGTCTACCAGAAAAAGCAAGAAACTCTATCACCCTTCAAAGAACAGGGAGAAATACAGGTGGTGAACTCTGTCTACTGTTCTCATTTAGGAAAATGTCAGCAAGATGCACTGGTCATTAACCTAGGGTGACCAGTTTCTGGGACTCTGCTGCCTCAGATTGAGTTCATGGTACTTCACCACCTTCCATCCTGCTCTTGGGTTCCAAATTTCAGGTCCACCACTGCGGCTGCCACCTCCTGGACAGCACTATCCCAAGCAAGATGTGGCACAGTTAGCAAGGTGCAAGAAGACCGACTGGTCAGTCCATTTTTACCTTACACAATAGGTTGAATGGGGGCCTCCATAAGATATGTCTTGGACCCTGTGAACACACCGTTACTTGGAGAATGGATCTTACAGATGTAATTAAGTTAAGAATCTGGTGATGAAATCGTGCTGAATTATCCAAGTGGGCCCTACATCTAATGACAAGTGTCTTTATAAGAGACACAGAGAGGAGATACATGGAGAAGAAAAGAAGGTCATGAAAGATGGAGGAAGAGATTGGAATCATGCCAATGCAGCCACAGAACGCCTGGAGCCACCAGAAGTTGGAGAGACAAGGAAGAATTCTTTCCCATAGAACCTTCTAAGGAAGTACCAAGCCCTTCCCATACCTTGCCTTTATCCTTCTGGCCTCCAGGGCTATGAGAGAATCAACTTGTGCTGTTTTAAGCCACACAAGTTTACAGTGTTTGCTATGGCAGCCCTGGGAAACTCATAAATACCTTCCTTCATTTTCAAAGACAAATTACATTTTCATAGTCCAGAAGGCCAAGTCCGCACTATGATCAAACTCACAGGTTTGAAATGTGAAACCTTACAGGTTTTTTTCATTTTATAATTGGTCAGACCTCAAATTAACCCATTAGTCAATAAATGCACTTAAAACTTACTACTTTGTTGTAGCAAGAAAAAGGCAACTGAACTAGAAAATGTTGCTAGACATTTGCTTATGATTTTCAGTACATACATGTGATACATCTTTGAGGTTACCCATCCTCAACATTTAATCTGAAAACCACATCCCAAAGTCACAGAATTAAACCTCAAAACATACTTGAATCTCATGACTCCTCTCTACCTGCCATTAGACTGGTTATAGTTGATTAGAGCAGAGATGGACATTGACCCAAGCTGGACCAATCACACTGTCTTTCCCGGGAATTTGGAGATGAGACTCAGATAGCTAGGCTAACTGGGCTGGCTGGGTACTGGAGGGAGGTAAATTCAGCATCTCTGAGGCCATCTTTCTGCATTTTAGCAGAGTGAGAAGAATGGAACAGATGCCAGAGAAAAACAAAGAACAGAGACACAAAGAAAGTCCTTCCTGAATTCTTCCTGGCACTTCCAAGTACTCAGTATAGTCTCTCAAGGAGCCCTACAACCCTTAAACTCTGCAACATTCCAATATCCTCCCTACACTGCATCTGTGCTCAAACCAGTTCAAGCTGAACTCTGTGGTTAACAACCAGGAGAAACTAAATACCTAAATGAGCACAACAAATAAAATTAATATATAAAGATTTACATTTCACAATGAATGTATGTGGAGATAAACTAATCTATCTATTTATCAGTAGATATCTATATCTCTTCATCTACATACAATACATATATTTCTTAACCAGTACAAAATATTTTTGAATCTAAAAATTTAAGGATCCTGAAGTTTTGCATTCTTGTTCTAAAGAAACTATTAATTTATTCTACCCATTACTCATTAAATTCTCATTAAATTAGAATTTAATAATAGTTTATTGCATTGACACTAGAGAGGATTCTGAAAAAGTTTTTTGAAAGTCCTTTCTTCTCCTTGAAGTTCTTATGACCTAGTGCCCATACACCTTCTCACAATTCCTAGTGGTTTCAACTTGCATAAATTGAAAACTTCTCTGCTCCCCATTCATTCACACATTGTACACTGACACCTCTCAACCAGTTTTTGTATGCCAAATTCATATCCCTATAAATCATCTGAAAATGAACATTTTGAGCTATTGCATGGTGGTGCTGTCAGCCAAGAGATGAGTTTTGGCAGCGTTGCCGATTTTATCTGCACAGTAATGTTTCTGCAAATACTTGGAAATTTTTATTGCATTTTTCCCCATGGTTTATAAAAATAAGTGGGAAGATGGAAAAATAAAAGCACTTCAGTGTAATTCTCATGAACTTAACACAATTGAGACAAAGCTGGAAAGAGGACAGCCTGGTGTGGTTAAACACTGGTGAAGGAAAATAACAAAACTAAGGAACTTTGATGAAATATGGTAAATATATTTTCCAAGACTACATTGGAAAGCAGAGGTACAGTAGAGATTTAAACTTTAAAAAAAATTTTAATAAATGTATTGGGGTGACATTAGCTAATAACATTAAATAACTTCCAAGTGTACAATTCTATAATGCGTGATCTGTATTACATTGTGTGTTCACCACCCAAAGCCAATCTCCTTCTGTTGCCACATATTTTACCTCCTTTAGCCTCTTCTACCCTCCCCCCCTCCCCCCCCCCCCCACACACACCTTCTGGTGACTGTTGTCTGTGTCAATGAGATTTGTTTGTTCATTTATTGCTTTCTGTTTTATATCCCACATATGAGGGAAATAACATAGTTCTTGTTTTGTTTTGTTTTGTTGTTTTATGTCTGACTTATTTCACTTAAAATCATCCATTTTTACAGGCATTTGGGAACGGAACCCTTTCTCTTCTATTGTTCTGCTTTTGCGCACTCCTGTGAAACGGAAGTTTTCAGGAAGACACTGGCTGGTGGACCAGTAAACTGCCTGGAGACCAGCATAGGTGTCAGTAGGGTCTGGAGTCAGACTTCCACCCCTATCTGTTCTCTCAACACCATGGTAAAGTAAGAAAGGACCTTGATTTTCGCTAACTCACTCAGCCCTCTCTTTTCATAGCTCATTTGTTATGCCTTCCTTGCTAGAGGAGTCTTGTTTCAGCCCAGTGTTTCTCAACCACAGATAACACTTTTGGCTCCAGGAGACATTTGGCAATGCCTAAAGTTATTTTGATTGTAACAACTTGGGTGTTGGGGGAGCACTACTGACAGGTAGTAGGTACAACTCAGGGATGCTGCTAACACCCTATAGGGGACAGCCCCTCACCACAATAATTACCTGGCCCCAAATTTCAAATAGTGCTGCCAAGGTTGAGAAAATCACTAGCTCCTAAGCTCTGCTCTTAATTTAGGAATTATCTTTTCATTTTAAAACTCCCTGAATCCAATTAGCTAACCTCTCTCTGGATGGTGGGTTTTCTTCGCTACTTTGTGTGGGGTGAGTGCACAGAGATGGAGGTGGAATTGGAAAGGAACTGAGTAATCACCATCATCTACCGAGCTGTGAGCTGTGAGCACTATGAGCCAGCCAGAGGCTGTTCTGAGAGCTCTGCACACATGGTCACATTTAATCCTTTTAAGAACCCTAGGAGGTAGATCTACTATGATCCTCAGCTTTCAGATGAGAGATCCAAGGCAAAGGAAAGTGCAATAAGACATTAAATCCACAGAGATCTGGATTGCCGAGCCAGAACTGGAATGGAGGGAATCTGACTCAAGAGTCAGAACAGACTCAATAGATGCATGAAAATCCAGAGAGGCAGATGAGGTTTCAACACAGCATGCAAAAAAAAAAAAGAAAAGAAAAGAAAATGAGGAGAACTAGGTGGAGGCACACCTGGGGAGACCCAGTGGGTCAGGAATAGGCCAGATGTGCCCTCAGGCTTCTTTATGCCGACTCAGCTGCAGAATCACTGTTCTAAGCATTTACTTGACCTTGGTTTCCCACTGCCACTTCGCTGTGTAATGCTCTCACTCCATGGCTATCTCATGGCATGGAAGGAAGAGGCATTTCCTTTCCCATTGAGACTCACTACATTCTGTTAACCCGGAACTTGTTTTATGCAAAAGCTGCAGAACTGTGAAGAGGAGCAGAAAGCATGTGATATGTTTAAATACACTAGAGCAATGTGCTGACTGGCGAGGTTTGTTTATTAAAATTTTTATGTGGGGTGAAGCTCAATTGAGCTTATTACAGCTGGTTTATGGAGAGGCCTCGTTTTCAGGATCAGGATGCTGTTTGTCTTCTTTACTTAGCTGACAGAGGACATTTGGGAGGATACATTATGCTGAAAACATCTGTATTATGGAAAATCAACAATGAAGAGCAACAGCTCCAAAAGGGGTTAGTGCTTTGAAAGGCTTTTTTCTGTCAATAGATTAAATTGCTGTTTTTATTAAAGGAGGAAACCAGAGGAAGTAGAAACCAGTCTGAGAACAGCAGAAAATGGCCTACTCTCTTCTGCCAAGTTATTTTTGCACACTCAGAAGAACATAAGGTGAGTTTTGTTTTGTTTTGTTAATTAGTGTTTTAAAAAATACTTAGAGAACTATCTTACCCCAAGTCAGAGTACTCAAGGCTGATTTTTTTTCTTTTTTTTTTTTTCTACTAAAATGCATGCCTGTAAATGAGACACTATGCCATGGTGTTTGCCTCTAATAAAGAACTGGGCCTTCCTATTTAGAAACCCTGGAGTGTCACAAGCATACCCAGATGCAACAGCAACTAAATTTGTTACCAATGTCTTCATCAGGATAATGAGAATGATAACAATAATACATTTCTAACATATAGCAAGCACTTACTATGACTAGGCATTTTACATTTATTGTTTTATCTAATCCTCACAATCTCTATGCACAAGATACTGTTATGATCTGGGCTTTTGTTAGTAACTTTTTATTAAAGTATAACATACATACAGTAAATTATACATTTTAAGTATGGAACTCAGTGCATTTCACAAACTGAATGCACCCAAGTAACCACCACCCAGAACAAGAAACAAAACTCCTCCAGCCCTCTCCCACCCATACACAATCACACCCCTCAAGGGCAATCACTGTTTCAACCTAAAATAAGGGGTATTATGCAATATGTACTCTTAGTATCTGGCTTCTTTCTCTCAATGTCATGCTTGTGACATTCGTCCCTATTGTTGTACTAGTATATAGTTACACTGTGTAATCATGTCATGTACTGTATGAGGTTGTAGATTTCTCATCCTTACAGCTACAGAATATTCCAATATATGAATATGTCACAATTTATTTTTTTATTTTATTATTGATAGGTTTTATGCCTGTCTTAAAGTTGGGGTTAAAGGTTAATGGTAAGGTTGTAGGCTTAGAATACTGATACTCAAAAAGTTAAAAACAACTTGCTCAAGTTCACAAAGCTAGTAAATGGTGGATCTGGGATTGCAATTTACACTGGCCTGACTCCGAAGTCCATGCTATACTGCCTTTCAGAAAAAGCTAGGCTTGCAGGGAACTCTTTCTCCCTGATGGGTTGAAAAGTCTTTTGTATGGATACTTTGGAAGGCCCACGGGAAGAGGATAATGAGTAAGGTGACATGAGTCCACCTGCAAGGAGCTCATTGCCTTTAGGTATATCCCTTTGCCTTTGGTTCTCATATATCACTTTCTCCCTTTTCTATTACTGTACTTTGATTGACTGTTCCAATAGCCCTTTCAGGATCTCAAGGACTGAGACACTCGACTGAGTAGCAGAAACTGGAAACATACCATTGCACCTGAGACTTAGAGAAGATGTTAAGTGTAAGACACAGGCTTAGAGAAGCAGTCACAGGAAAAGTGAAGGCTTCAGTAGATACAGAGTGAAAGAGAGTATGGGGCACATCCAAATTCAGTGTGTGTGTTCACACATGTGTGAGTATTCTCTAAGGATGTGTTGGCTCACTTTCCTCCACTCTCTAACATTTCTCCTACAAATAGTTTATTATGCTGTTGCCAGACCACTTCTCTGGTAAGTGTCAATTTGGCACATTCAGTAAATTGATCCACTATTAGGATAATTGAATATTAATTAGTGTTCATATTTTCTACATGTTTTTAGGAAGGAAGAAAAAATAAGAACACTTTCAAAAAATTACTTAATCATAAAGGAAAAATGAATTCTTGCTTTCTTCCCAACAACTTGTCCTCTTTGAATGGAGGGAAATCCAGTAAAGAGGTTCCATTCAGCCCAATGGAGCATTTTAGGCAATATTTTTGGCCCAAACCTAGATCCTTCTCAACCCCTATAACTAGAAGTTGTCGGGAGCCAATCCACAACTGCTGGCTGACAAGGTCACAGCAGAAGAAGACCCACAACTGCTGGCTGACAAGGTCACAGCAGAAGAAGACCAAAAACTGCTGATTGACAAAGTCACAGCAGAGAAGACCAATGGCTGAAAAGAAACTGTGACCAATGAGAAGGAACACCAGCCATAACAACTGATATGACTGTAGCAGTATGTGCAGCTGAATATCAGCCCTGACTTGGGACAACATAATTATGCCAAGTTGGTCAACACTGGATGCACTGAGATGGGCTCAGGCCCCACTGGTTGCACTCCCTGTCGGGAGCCGATCCACAACTGCTGGCTGACAAGGTCACAGCAGAAGAAGACCCACAACTGCTGGCTGACAAGGTCACAGCAGAAGAAGACCAAAAACTGCTGATTGACAAAGTCACTGCCGTGAAGACCAATGGATGTGGGGTGACAAAGTCACCACAAAGGATAGGCACAACGATACTCCCCCCTTTGACTTTTTGAATTAATCTGGCCTTATATCCCCCCTTTTCTGGGTGTGTGCTATTATTTGTGGCACAGGGATAATAGTACCGTGCTTTCCCTGTAGATTCGTAGTGATTTCTTTGGAAATGAGACAGAGGGTGTGAGTTCCACAGAAAAGCCTGTAAACCCCTTGAACTGGGCTCATAGACATAAGAGGCTGGCTATGATATCCCTCGTAAGGGGTTAAAGTTTGTAGGAGAATTCCTTCTTAATCATGTTAAAAAGAAGAGATTGTGACTTGTGAATGGGTAGGAAGCAGTGGCTGTGCACAGAGCACCCTTAGGCCTTCACTTAGCATTTTTCTTCCCTAGCCTTTTCATGTGATAAGTAGAGAAACATTCCTTTCTTCTTTGATCTGCAAATAGTGGTATATTCTGAGAAGAATAGAGTCAAAACTTAACTAGTGTTTAAATATAATAAATAAGTAATATTTGATTAGACAATAGTATCTTAGGTAAGGTATAGTAGGATGGCCCATTGTGTAGCCTAGGATGAAAGCGTAGTCAGCAAGAAAAGAATGTTTTACTAAGAGAATTGTCTTTTGACTAAAGGCAATTGCTAGGCTTTCTCAATGAAATGTCCTCATGAGATTTAAAAATGTAGGGAAATCCATGGAATGTCTTGTGTTGCTGCTGGGCTATCTTGCAAGTCTACTCTGCATATCTTTGGGTAAAAGCTATTCTTAATGTTATGTTAATTTCTTTAGAGGCAAGCCTTTTAGAACTAATACTCTAAAAGCTTTTACTGATGTTGTTATCGCTATTCAAGTTATTTTGTATTTTGAATGATTTGCTACCTGACTTGTGACTCATAGATGTAAATGAACTGTTACCCGGAAACATGAAAACATAGTAAAACAAAAGTAATAATTAACACCATGTGATTGTAACTCGGTGTGCGTGTATAAAAAGGGAGATATACTAGCATTTGGTAGAGATGCCTGGCAGTAAATGCTAACCGGAGAATAAAGATAAAGAAAAGAATTCGGCTCTCTCACTCCATTTTCGCCGACGCCGTCTCCTCCTGTGGGACCCCTGGATCCCCCGCCGGGGCTGGACCCCAGCAAGAAGTAATGATGGCTAGAGCAACAAAAAGCCCAGCCGCAGAATTTACAGGAACCTGACAAAAGACTTTCCACACTCACCGCCTCTCAGCCTAACTCACTGGACTTTTTCTGCAGACAGAAATGGAATTGACCATGACACATGTCTACTAGAACATTTGGCTGGTTTACAAAGATCATGCAGCAAAAGCACAATTATCATGGGCCAATGAACAGTGCTTGTTCAGAAGACAGAAATTACTGGGTCAGCTCAGATATGGGCCAGTTGTTTCATTTATGTAAACACCGTTGGGGTTTCCAGGTATTATACCAGAAAAAAAACCACTTTGCTTTGCAGAGTCTTGAGAATCTTTGTCTTCTCTTCCCCACCCTCTCCTGAAAGAAAGAAAAGGATGCTAGCACTGGCCAACTATATTTGTTTGCTACGGCTGCTGCAACAAGATACCACGGACTGGGTGGGTTGAACAACAAAAATGCATTGTCTTACAGTTCTGGAGGCTAGAAACCCAAAATCCAGGTGTTAGCAGGGTTGCTTCCTTTTGAGGGCCATGAGGAAAGGATCTGTTGCATGCCTCTCTCCTTTGCTTATAGATGGCCATCTTCTTGCTCTTATTTGTTGTGTGTGTGTGTGTTTCCAAATTTCCCCTTCTTAAAGGGGAAATTATGTTAGATTAGGGCCTACCTAATGCCCTGGTTTGAACTTGATTACCTCTATAAAAACTCTATCTCCAATTAAGATAATTTCTGAAGTACCGAGGGGTTAAGACTTCAACATATGAATTGTAGGGGGATATAACCTATAACACTGACTCAAAAATTCCTTCTCCTCCCATCACACAATCAGTTCAGCTCTTCCCAGAATCTAGGTCTACACACTACACATTCTGACCACAACTAGAAAAGCTTATAGAAAAAGAGGAGGTGAACCCAATGTGGCCCCAGTTCCAGTTTCTTTGTGATCTTCTATTATCTTATCACTACATGAAATGATGGTTTGGTTGTCAGAGTCTCCTGAGGTCAAAAGGATCAGTGGTACCAATCCAACTTTTAGTTTTGTCTTCCCTCGTCCCCTTTCATGCACCTGACAGTGTCACTGCAGGATGGACCCCTCTCGTCACTCCACCCAGGCTCATCTTTCCCTCCATTTGTTGATGTTACTCCAGCTTCTTTCTCCTCTTTCATTGCCCCATGAGAAATCTTTAAAGATTTCACTCAGCTTATGTGTATGATGATATGTGCTTCTCACTCACATCATCTGAACAAACAGTATCTTGTTCCGGTTTGTTTTACATGACTTGACGAAGGAGGGAGGGTCATTTTCTCCTTCTATATGCAGTTTCTCAGTAGCTCACAATAGCTGTCACTGTTCAATGTCTTGATTTCCTGGGGCCACAGATTTCTCTTCCAGGTGTCTTGACTTTGAAGCTGCTGCCAGACAAGCAGGGACTGAACAGGTTGATCACACAAATCTTCAACAGTTCCTCTTTTCTGATGGGATCAAGAATCCAGATCTCGCCTGTGGTTAAGTGAAAGGAGAGTCAGTGTTTGATCTTTACTTTTCTACAGAAAAATATCTTTCTTTAAAACTTCTATTTCGTCTTCAGTCTTATTTTTTCATGACATCTTTTCCTTCAAATAGATCTTTAATTTTAAGAAGCTACTTCCCATTCAATTTGGAAGCAGAATCAAATTCCTGAAAATTATCCACATGGATAGAAAGAGATAATGTGGTTGAGAATGACTTGTACCAGCAGGTGTTAAAAATATAACATTTGACTATATTTATCTTTCAATTTTTTTAAATTTTTTAACTTATTTTAAGTATAGTAGGTATATAATATCATGTTAGTTATGTCCATTTCAGATGTACAATAGAGTGATTTGACATTTTTGCATGGTGACAGATGATTACTAGAATTAGTAGCATGATCATATCATAAGGTATAAAAATGTCAAATGACGGGCCTGACCTGGTGATGGCACAGTGGCTAGAGTGTCAGCCTAGGATGCTGATGTCCCACGTTCAAAACCCTGAGGTCTCTGGCTTGAGTGTGGGATTGTAGACATGACCCTATGTTCACTGGCTTGAGCCCAAGGTCACTGGCTTGAGCAAGGGGGTCACTGGCTCATCTGGAGCCCCCCAATCAAGGCACAAATGAGAAGCAATCAATGAACAACTAAGGTGCTGCAACTATGCTTCTCATCTCTCTCCCTTTCTGTCTCTCTCTCTCAAAATTAAAATTAAAAGTCAAATGACTTCATTTCTTTAAAAATATAAAATTTAAGGGTTTCTTTTGAAAGCTTTGATATTATGAATAGATTGGTGGATGGATGTATATTGATTAGGAGACTTCAAAACCATTTGCAACACCTGATGTAGTCTTCCCAGGAACAAATTTCTTTCTAGCAGGAACTCAGGAGCTTACAGAAATACATACATTCTTTCAAGATGAAAATGCACTCTTTACAGCACTGCTTCCTAACAGATCTATTTACTATCTTCAATTACTTGATGAAAAACTGTGAGAAAAGCAAAGTCAGTGCAAGTGCCTAGACCATGCCTGATACAAACTTCTACATGTATGTCAGGTTAGGCAAATTCTAATCTGTATTGAAAAGTCCCAGGCAAAGATAAAAATAAAAGATATGTTTACTAATTTAATTAAATTCAATTTACTAAATAGCTGTGGGTTTTTTTTAACAACAAGATTTAAATGTGCTTTGATGCAGGTAGCAGATAGGATGCAAAAAAAGATATATGTTCAAAATATTTTGATACATTTCTTTGTAATTTTTTTGTGCAGCAAAAATTTATTGAATACTGACTATGTGCAGGCAATGGAGCAAACTCAAGTCTGATAGAGGACACAGAAAAGTTAAGACAGTTACAGTATAATGCAGAGGAATATGCAGGCAAGTCACCTAACCCAGTTTTGGAGGGGAGAAAAGCTTGGAAAGGACGGGCTATCTAAACTGAGTGCTATCTAAACTGAGACCTAAAGCTAGCAGGGGGATTGCAATAATCTAGAAATGAGATTAAAACAGCCTGCATAGAGTATTGGCAAGGAAGACAAAAAAAAGTAGTCAAATTAGATAGATTTTAGGGTAAATGATCTATAGGACTTGGTATTGGCTGTTTCCTTTGTGTCTAAGAGTTCAGGGTCCTGAAGAAGAAAGGGGAACAGATGCAAAGGTGATTTATTTTACAGCGTGAATAACAATACACCCATACATCTGCTTTGTAAATCTGTTTTCACACATAGCAGGCTTGTTTACAACTGAGTAAATCTGTGTTGCACAGCAGCTTTGACTCAACTGAATCTTTTTACACCAATAAATTTCTTTCACTCTCTCATTCTGTTAGCCTCGCTGGTAGGCCAGATTCCTGAATTTACAGTGAAATTCTTTCACCTTCAGTCCTTATAAGCAGAAATCAGAGGTTCTTCTAGGCTTCATACAATAACATGATGAGGAGACATGCTGAACGTGAGCAAACACTAATTTGTTCCATGCAGATAAGGCATCATTGATGCAGCAACTTCTATGGATTAGATACCAGAGATTTTCCAAATAAATAATGTCTCTGCTCTTGAGTTTACAATGTGGTAAGAAAGGCAAATAGTGTGTCAAGTGACATCATAAAGGTACAGGCAACTTCCTGTGAGCACAGCATGGAGAACATATACCCTAAGCCTGGGCCTGAGGAACAGCAAGCAGGGAGGTCCCTGCAGTGAGGCTGGACCTGAAGGAACAGGTGTAAGTTGCTCAATCAGCCAAATTCAGGTGGTGTTCCAGGGAATAGAACTATCATAAACTACATATCAAAGTGTGAACGTCACTGGGAAAATTGAGGGACAGTGAATGGACCATGTGATGTAGCCAGAGTGTGCAGGGTCATGGAAGAGAGTAATGATAAAGGGGGAGGGGACACTGTAAAGGGCTGCGAATGCCTAAGAAAGGAATTTTAACTGAATACACACAAAGAGGAACTGTGTGCAATTGCCAAGCAATAAATTGAGGTGACGAGATTTGCTTCTCAGAATCTAGATTGGAGGTGAGAGAGGTGAAGGTCAGGAAGATCAGCTGAAACAACCCAACTAAGGATAGGTGTCTATTGAGAGTCATCTCCATGGTTCTCACTATAACCTCACATGGCAGAAGGTATAAGAGGCTTTCTGAAGTTTCTTTCATAAGGGAACTAATCCCACCATAATGGCTCTATCTTTGTGACCTAATCACCTCCCAAAGGCCCCACCTCCAAAAAGATCATATTGGGATTAGCTTCTGACTTAACAGGTATGAGGGCTGAAACATTCAGTCTATAGCAGTTACTAACATGGATGTTGTGTCATTGGAGAAATAGGGACCAGAAATAGAGAAAGAAAAAAGTGTGTAGTAAGGAAGATTGTTGTATATACTGGAAAGCAGAGCCAGTTGTCTGTCTTGACTCCTTTGTTCTTGTCCTCTCCACTTCTCAGGGGCTGCTACCATAGCACAAGGAAACTTCTATTACCAGTGCAGCCACAGTGAGAACAGCTGAGGATACAGGAAAGTAAGGATCCTGCAATCAGGAGGAGGAAATAACCAGAGTAAGGAGCAAAGAGAGGAATAAAAGAGTTTTCTAGGATTTGGAGAGTAAGAGTCTCTGAATAATTTGGAGGGAGGTTGGGATAGAGAATCAAGTTGGAGAAGAACCAGTGACTATAAACTCTGTGCTTAGATTCCCTTCTTGATGGTCTTTGAACATATAAATATAGGATTTGAGTTATTCTTAAGTTTTTTTGGAGGCTCAACAGTTTCCTGAAACTCAGCATTTCCTTCCAAATCAAACCACGTCAATCTAGTTTCTCTGTGTTGCACTGGGTGGGAGTTGCTTTCAGAATGAGCAACGGTACGAGGGGTACCTGACAGTTATCTGCCCACAGGAGACAGGGGACACTTTTAATGAAGAGTAGAAGGGTTGATGACAGAAGGTAAAGAGAACATGAGGAAAGAGAAGGAAACAAAGGCATTGTCAAAAGAGGAGTCAAAAAGTGTGAGAAAAATAAAGTAAGCCCAAGGTCACTGAAGACAAGAGAGAAGACATTTTGGGACATCACTACAAAGGAGATCCCTGGACTTGATACCTTGGAAGTCAGTGCTAGTTCATTACTACTGAGCAATGGGGGCCAACATGAGCATACTGATAATGAGAAATGTAAGTGAAAAATTGCGAAGATAAACAGCTCTTTCAAAAATATTTGACGACTTGTAAAAATAGAGTGATGTGCAAAGTATTTATGTACAGGGGCTATTTATAATAAAAACAGGAATCTCAATCTTGGTATAGTATACATAATTGTGCATAGCCATCCCTTGAAACACTTGCATGTGCACATGAAAACAGAATGTGCACCATAAGGAAAGTATTTTTTTGTGGTGTTGATGAAGAAAAAGTAGGAAAATAAAAAAGAAAGTTAGTCGCATACAACTAGCTATTGTTGCTACCTTAATCTGAGGTGCTTTTGCTGGGTTGGGCATGGCCCTCAGCCCGGAAAGCCTACTGCAGTCCCACACTGCCTGGGGGGCAGAAACTGTCTCTGTAAATTCCAGAGACTCTTCTCCCTGGCTGGGGCAGTTGTGTAGGGCAGGACTTTATAACAGAGGCTGGTACCCCAGCCTGGAAGCCATCTGCCTGGGCAGGTGTATGCTAAGGCAGCCCTCAGCCACAGGTCCACTAAGAGCCTTTACCACTGTTCACCAGGCACTTCCTTTTCCATGATTCTCCTTACGAGTCTGCACATATGAGGAAAGGGCAGGGGAATCATGCTGGTCTGGCTTATGCCACAGAGGACCATGGAAGTCTCTGCAATATCTGCTGAGGCGACAGCCTGATCTCACTGCAGCTAACCTCTGAAATAGGATGCAGGGTGGCTTTGTTCATATAATCGTCACTTAGCCACTGTCTTTATGCCTTTCTTAATGAGCCCTTTCTCTTTATTCCTTAGTGAGTCTTGCCAGGAGTTTGTCAATTTTATTAATCTTTTCAAAGAACCAGCTCTTTATTGTATTAAATTTTTCTATAGTTTTTCTCTTTTCTATTTCATTTATTTGTTCTAATTTTAACTATTTTCTTTCTTCTGCTGGTTTTGGGTTACCTTTGTTCTTCTTTTTCTAGCTCCTTAAGATGTGATGTTAAGTTTTTTACTAGGGATCTCTCTTGTTTCTTGATATAAGCCTGTAATGATATGAACTTCCCTCTTATTACTACTTCTGCTGCATCCCAGGAATTTTGATATGTTGTGTTGTCATTTTTGTTTGACTGTGATATCTTTTGATCTCTGCTTTTATTTCTTCTTTGACCCAGTCATTTTTTAGAAGTATGTTGTTTAATTTCCACGTTTTTGTGGGTTTATTTACTTCTTTACAGTTGAATTCTAATTTCAAATCCTTATGGTCAGAGAATGTGCTTGGTATAATTTCAACCTTTCTGAATTTGTTGATGTTAGTTTTGTGGCCCAGTATATGGTCTATTCTTGAGAATGTTCCATGTGTACTGGAGAAAAATGTATACTCTGAGGTTCTGGGATGAAATGTCCTGTGGGTGTCTATTGTGTTTATTTGTTCTAGTGTTTCATTTAAGGCTGACATTTCTTTATTGATTGTCTGGTTGAATGATCTAGAACCATTATTGGTATATTGAGCTGATTTAAGGGAGGGAGGCACTTTATGCCTTTCTTAACCCCATAGAAAACCAACTTAGATTTGAGGGTATTGATAGGTATAGGCAGCCAGACTCATCTGAGATTTCTCCCTAAGGGTGAAAGACAGCAAAAAGCCCAGGCCATTTGCTTTCCATTCTACCACATCCTTCCCCTGAGGCAACAAGCATTAGCCAGCCCATCTACTTTTGAGGGAGGAGGGGCTGAATAAAGGAGAATGTTGGGCTGGGGGAGGAAAGGGACAAGGCATAGGTTACCTTTGTAAACAGTGTCTGTGACAGCAGACAATGTCATGCACCACGCCTGCATGCATGTATGCAGTATGTATGCATTATTAATTCACTTGGTCATTTCTCCCTTCTGCAGCTGGGAGCCGTAGGTGTCCCTATTCCCTCTGCCTTCCTTCTGTCAGGACACACCAGTTTCCTCAAGCCCAGAACCTGAACAGCCATCATTGCTTGTTTCAGCTCAGCTCTGCAATTTGCTGAAAAGGACATTCCAGTTCTGAATGATTAGGCTCTTCATTAACTGGAGGGCTAATAAATTTATGAAATCCTTGAATCAATTAATCCATTACAAAGAACAATTAATAGTTCATTAACATGAGTACAGGGGCTGGCCCTTCTGTTTATTTCCACTCATTTCTGAGCACCACTTGTAGGCACAAGCCTCAGGTAGACATGCCTGTCTGTGTGCTCCAGTCAGACCCAGGGGACGAAGCTGATAGGATGGACTATATGCCATCTTCTCTTCTGTTGGGACTTCTGTGGACCCATGTCTTTTAAAAAACATTTTATTGTAGAAATAGTCAAATATGTAAAGTAGATAATAGCTCAATGAATTTCAAGTACCCATCATCCACATCCAACCATTATAAATATGTGGCCAATCTTATTTCATCTATGTACCTCATTTCTGGATTATTTTTAACTTAAATTCGGACATCATTTTATTTTATTTATAATCATTCAGCACATATCTCTAAAAGATAAGGACATTTTAAAAACATATCTACAATATGACTATCATACCAAAAAAATGACAGTTTCTCAATACCATTAAATTTCCTCATGAAGCTAATAAATTTTTAATAGTTTGTTTTAGTTGGGATCCAAATAAGGTCCCCACGGTACAATTGGTTGATAAGCCCCTTATAAAAATACTCTCTGAATGCATAGTTTTCTTCTCTGTCATTGAGTAATCCTTGCAATTTTTTGTTGAATTAGCCATGTCCTTTGTCCTTAGCATTTGACACAGTCTGGATTGTACTGATTGCAATCCTGTGATGCTGGCTTGTGTGTGTGTACATGTGTGTGGGTCTGCCTCATATTTCTGTGAAAGTTAGCAATAGGGGCTTTGTTCAGATCAGTTTTTTGGTTTTGTTTTGTTTTGGCAAGAATTTCCAAAGCAGTAAGTAGTGTGTACTTCCATCAGGAGAGATATATAAAGTCTAGTCTCTCTTTACAATGATTATTGCCTAGAGCAGCAATTTTGAAGAAATTTTAAAACATGTACTACCTGACTATTTAGTCAGGGGCACTGACCTCTTTTCTCTTATTTTGTCAAATTAAAAAACACAACAATAGTTGTCTGGTGTGAATGAATCAACATTTTACCTTTCTTTTTTTGTATGTGTGTCAGATTGGCAAAAACCATAATATATATTTTTTGGTGTGCTGCAGAATTTTAGTAATTAGTTTATGTGTGCCATGAGATGTAAAAGGTTGAAAATTACTGAACTAGAGTATTAGTTTTCACCAGGGTGATTTCATCCTTTTAAGGAACATTGGTAATGTCTGGAGATTTTTTTGGTTATTACAACTGCGGAGGTGGGAGGGTGCTACTGAAATTTAGTAGATACATACCAGAGATGCTGCTACAATGCACAGGACAGCCCCTCTCCACAAAAATGTATCTGACCCGAAATCTCAACAGTGAAAAATTGAGAAACCTTAGCCTGGGTCCATTTCTTTGTTTGGGGTTGTAAATGTTTTGTTCTAGTTTTATTGTTTGTTTTTTATTTATTAGCTGAACTACTTGTATAATGAAAAACTTCCTAATCAACTTTTGGACTTTCCTGAGATAAAATTCATATAGTAGAAGTAAACACTTAATTCTTTCATTTATCAGTTTTCAAAATGATGAGGTAGTTTCTGAGACTCCTCCAAAGGTGACCAATGAGGTTTCTTCTTAGAATCATCTATGAACTCAAGATCATTAAGATATTGAAAGGGTTACAACTGCAGCAGTGACTATCATTACTGATGTCAGGGAACTCATGCATTTTAAGACATAAAAAACCCTCAAAATATTTCTAAGGATGGAATTTTTGAACTATATTTTACACATAGAAACACTTAGACTCAAGAGAGTGGTTTTACCCCAACTCAGACCCAAAGCACAAGGAAAAATTTTGAAAACTGGCAACATATACCCAAGGCTCATCTCTAAATTTCCTTTTAGTAAGTAGGCCTGAGAATGGAACAGGCTGTCCCAAAAGCCCAATAAGAAGATACAATGACAAACTAGACTAAATCTGGGGAACCAGGAAATGCCAGAGTTGGTCAGCACCTGCTGGCCTCTGGTCGGTCCAGGATAGGGCTGCCGCCACCCCTTTTCCTTGCCTGCAGCTTCATGAGAAGGGCGAGCTGGCATTTTCTGAAGTCAGATGCTATAGCAAGGCATCAGGTATGCCATGTGTGACCTACCAAAGGCTTAGGAGGTGTGAGGATCATTTTATATTACAAACCAGATACATAATTTTCTATTAAAACAAAGATAAATTACGGAGTAGCATGCAAGATTTACCATTCAGTTTAGAATATGTGACTTTAAAGAAGTTTTAGCTTATGGTAGGCCTCTCTGAACTGAGGGTCTGGTCATCTAGCAACAGGGTGTTGGCAGGGAAAGTGTGAGAACCATTGGGAGGCAATTCAGAACCACTCTGCCTCAATAAAGGTGTTGCTTTCTTTATTATAAAATTGAGTACTTAAATTATATTGGAAACTCAGAAGATATGTTATTGTTTAAAGTCTTGTAGGAAATCAATATCCCATGCTTTCTCCTTTATTAAAGGAGGTTTTGGTAGTATATTGGAGCTACCTATCTTGGGTATATACTAAAGCATGTCAGATTGAGAATATTCTTAAATCCTTTCCAGAAGGATTTCATATATATATTATATATAATGATTTTATATCTATGATATTTATTATCTATGATTATGTATATTATATGCTCATATAAATATATATATTTTAATATTTATATAATATATTTATTATATATGATCATATATAATCATAATATATATTATATATAATTATATATATAATCATAATATATATGATTGTGGACACCTACCTGCTGTCTGCCCTTCCCATATTCAAAAATTTGCCTAATTTTTTTTTTTTTTAGCCCTGCAGCCTCATCTGAGTAAGCTCAATAAAAACCTCCACTGCCAAGTGACGGGATCAGATTAGCATGCTCCAGCTCTGATGTTCTGTGCTGAGGGAATTAGGAGGAAGCTGATAATGCTGGAGTTGAGCTATTTTGTATTTCTCAGTGACATCTTCTAATGAGCTGACAACATACACCACCAGGCTACTGTCTTGGAGAAATGAAAACAACAGTGGTCATTTCACATTTTATCATCCTAATGACAATCCATGAGCTGCCTTTTCTTTGCCTTTGATTAAAATACATGGGACCTAAACAAGGAACTGAGAGCAAGAGCCCAACAAAGAAAGCAACCCAGATGGCTGAGTGGAGGGGAGAAGGAAGCATCCTGAGGAAAAGCACATTGAGGAAAGTCAGGTAGGTCAAGGGCACCCAGCCTCAGTGATCCTTGGATCTTTCATTCTTGAGAATTGTTGTCTACAGTGCCTGATTAATTTTCTCCAACAGAGTCCATGAATGGTTTCACCAAAGACCTCCAGTTCTACGTCATGGCTCAATTACCTCATCAGTGCCAGTTATGGGGTTGATGTTCCCAAGGCAGGAATTCATCTGGGACAAGCAGGACAGCTGGACTGGTGGCTAAAATATTGAAGTACTGCACACTGATTGTCAAAAAAAAAAACACACCACTCCCAAAGTCCTTCTCCCACCTACTGCCTCAGCTGCCTCCACACCTCACCTAAACCCTTTATTCCACCCCAACACCTTAGCGACCTCACTGAATAGGCAAGGGTTGGCACAGGGGGGCTTGCCTGCACCCTGATTCAGCCTCATAGGCAACTTCCATTCTGATTGTTCCATGTCCAGGCCAGACCCATTATGAAATAGGTTTCATATTTGTTTATGCATGCCCAGTAGATAGCCCAGCACTGCTGAGCCCTCTAAATCTGCGGACAACCCAGAGGAAGAGATCATCCGCTGCAGTCCTGCTATCCCTTGTCGGCCTCCTGGGGCCTGGGGCCCACACAACACATTGTTGCTGGCCCCCACTGAAGAATAAAGGAAATGAAAAAGCCCACAATCATTCCAGCTCTCAGAGGATTGAGCAACCTTCACATATTTGGCAGGCTCATCATTAGAATTTTTTTACTGCCCTTTCTTTGTTGCCAAACCTCTTTAAGCTTCCCAAATTAATAATGATGAGGCCATTTAAGCTGTATCTCAAGTCTTTGTTTATAATGATTTCTGTTCTCTGGGGCCCTCTTCTCCCCCTCTAGTAAGCTTTTCACCTGTCTCACCTTTATTTGTATCCATTCTCAAAGGTCCACCATGACAATCACTGATGAGGTCATTCGGAGAAAAAGAAAACACACTGAGAAAAAAAAAATGACCATTTAGGAATTGCTGAGTTGAGGGTTTGGGTGGGGAACAATGTGAAACTTCACAGGCTATTCTCTCTAGTGAAAGGACCCAAAAGA
The DNA here is from genome assembly GCF_036850995.1 of Saccopteryx leptura. Taxonomy (NCBI): domain Eukaryota; kingdom Metazoa; phylum Chordata; class Mammalia; order Chiroptera; family Emballonuridae; genus Saccopteryx; species Saccopteryx leptura. The sequence continues at coordinate 191,847,649 of NC_089505.1, forward strand.
GGAAGAAGATGAAATACCCCTAAAGAATCATGTATAACGTCTAGCATAGGGCAAAGGGGGAATTAGAGGGGGATGGTAGTACACCCTGCAGGACTCACACTTGAACTTGAACTTGAGCTTATCTGGTATAAAGAAGGGAGGAAATGTCCATCTAAAGCGGTGTTTCCCAACGTGGGGCCCATGCCCCACAGGGGGGCAATTCAATAGTTAAGGGGGGCAATTTGAAAATGGACTCGACACGACTTTAACTCTTTTGCCCCGGGCCATTTAAATGCAATGCTAAATATCAGTGCCAAATTTAACAAAAAATGCAATTCTTAAATAATTGTGGTAAATAATTATTAAGTATAATTTCGTTTGACGAGACCAAAATATCAACTGGGTGATTGGTGTTGTCAAGTAAACTTCGTACTGGGTTCACCGCGGAGCGTGCCGTCTGCCGCGGGGAACCCCGGACGTTTTAAAAACTCGCTAAACAACGCAGTTATTCTCACCTAATTGGCCCATCACAACTTCTGTAGTGTTTCACATCATTCAGTTGGTGTTAATTTGAAATAAGTGTCAGTCAAAACTGTTGTAAAAGCTCGTTGATTTAATAAATATACATATATATATATATATTGTATAGATATAATTGGTAAGAATTTGATTTTATTTTTATCAATATTAAACTCTTTATTAAGTACTTCTTGCATCGGGGCTAGAAAGCACTAATATTTTATAATTATTATTGGAGCTATAATAGTGCATGCATGACAATTTTAATTTTAGAAGCATAACTTTCCAGAAAATTTTGTCAAGTGGAAAAAATATAGATACCTTTTGATTTGCGGTGGTAGTGTAGTAAATGTGTTATATACATTTAAATAAATATGAATTTTTAGTATACGTTTACTCTATGTCACAATGAATATATTTTAACACATATTTTAATATTAGTTTTTAATTGATCTTATTTTTATTTCTTATAGCTCATAGTAAAATGAGTGGTGCAAGCAAGAAAAAAACTCGTCAATATTCAGAGGAATATTTAAAATTTGGGTTCATACCCGCTGTTCACAATAAGCAGATTCCTTTTTGTCTTTTATGCCAGCAATGCTTGACCAACGAATCAATGAAACGAGGTCGTCTTGAGGCGCATTTGAAGGTGAAACATAGTGCTCATATTAATTCAGATTTGAGTTACTTTAAAACTTTAAAGAAAATTTTTGAAAAAAGAACAACATTAAAGTCTCTATTTACTGCTCATACTTCAACTAATAATCGTGTTCTTGAGGATAGTTATCAAATTTCTTTATTCATTGCTAAAACTGGAGAAAATCACACTATAGGAGAGAATTTAATAAAACCGTCAATATCAGCATTTCTTAAAATGGTTCTTGAAAAAGATGACAAAGATGTAAAAGCTATGCCAATCAGTGACAATACTGTTAGCAGAAGAATAGACGAAATGAGTGAGGATATTGAAAAACAACTTATTGAAAAGCTGAAAACAAGAAAATTCTCCTTGCAAATGGATGAATCAACTTTGAGAGACAGTGAAGCAGTATTGATAACTTACGTAAGATATATGATAAAGGTCATTTTGCTGAAGAAATGTTGTTCTGTAAAAGATTAGAAAGCACCACTACCTCCAAAGATATATATAATGAGCTAAAAAACTACTTAGATGTCAATGACATACCAATGAAAAATATAACATCTTGTGCTGCAGATGGTACTCCCAATATGATGGGCAAGAAAAATGGCTGCTTAAAACTGATGAAAGATGCGAATCCAGAAATGATTCTTGTGCATTGTGTTATTCATAGGGAAAACTTGGTAGCTAAAAACATCTCGCCTGTTCTGAATGAAGTATTACATACAGTAATAAAGTGTGTTAATGCTATTAAAGCTAGTGCCAAATGTGAGCGTCTTTTCAGGCTATTTTGTGAAGAACAAATTGAAGACCACGTGAGACTTTTACTTCATACTGAAGTAAGATGGCTATCTAAAGGAAACTGTTTGAAAAGATTTATGGAACTGTTTGATACTCTTAGTGATTTTTTAAGCGACAAACCTGAAATGAAGTATCTGTTAACAATAGATGGTAAAGCATTGGTGAGTTATTTAGCCGATATCTTTGAAAAACTAAATATATTAAATAAGCAACTTCAAAGAACAAATAAAACTCTTGTCGATGCAAAAGCAAAGATATTTGGTTTCATTACCAATATTGAGTTATGTCAGAAACATATTAACAACAAAAACTTTAAACAGTTTCATTGGCTCCAAAAATGTGAAGTAACTGATACTGCTTTACTTGTTATTGTCAATCATTTGAATATTCTATCGGCTGATTTAAAAGAAAGATTTTCTGATTTAAAACAGATTGATTTCCCAACATGGATGATGCAGCCAATGTTAGTGGATTTGTCTGATCTATCAAATATGCAGTATCAAGAAGAACTAGCAGAATTGCAAAATGATGAGTCAGTTAAAGCTTTATTTAATATCAAAGGAGCGATGGCATGGCTTTGTGAGGAAACAGAAATCAAATACCCAAATTCAACCAAATGTGCAAGAAAACTATTGCTACCGTTTCCATCTTCATTTTTAGCTGAATGTGGATTTAGTGCTGTAAATGATTTACTGGTAAAAAAAAAAAAGAAATCGGCTGGATATAACACAACGTGGAGACTTGAGACTAAAGCTAACCAAATTGGAACCTAATATAAAATCTCTGTGCAGCAAGCATCAAGCGCAAGGATCACACTAAATTAAAATAATAAATTAATATAGAAAAATCTGTATTAAAATTATTTGGAATTTAAATTTCTGTTTTTCATTATATGTTTTGAAATTTTACTTACTGTGTTTTGTTAACAATTTCATAGTGATTTCTTCCTAGAACCTATCATTTATGTTTATTAAGTGAACAAATCAATTTTTTAATGTTAAAAATTATGTATGTTACATAGCGGGGGATATAAAAATTTTAGAAAGGTTAAGGTGGGGCATGGCACAAAAAAGGTTGGGAAACACTGATCTAAAGCAACCAGTTCATCACAAGTAGACAATCCTCTACTTTCAGATAATCATCTATTCTTTCCCCTTAAAGAGAAAGAACTATCAGGCTCAACAAGTCCTTCCTGTTTTTCCTACTCCATGCCCCTTCCATTCTATTTCTGCATCCTTAGATTTTTCTTACTCCACTGAAGAAACTACAGAGAGGAAGCATCCCGCAGGACCTAGGCCTACCCACCTGGCAAGGAAGTCTGACTGTGCAACATTAGCCTGGGCTGGGAGCCAGGTTTTCAGCTGTCAACTTCCAACCAGAGCTGAAGGGCTGCCAGCTACAGTGGAAACCCAGACCATCTCAGAGACGTGAGAACATACCTGGGAATCACTCACCACTCTGCTACAAGATTCAGCTTCTCCAAGTCAATCCAGCTTGAGATATGTTGGGTACTTGTATGTGTCAGAACCTGTACGAGGTTCAGGAAACCTTAGAACAGCAGAAGACAAACTTTCTCTCAGGGAAAAACCTCATTATTTATCTATAAGATGGCTAATTATTAGCCAATCTGTAAAATAGTAACAACAATAACTATCTCTCTGTTACAGACACAATGCCATGTGCTCACCAAATCTAGATTATTTTCCCTCTTAGACACAGCTGAACAACACTTCCCAGCACTGCCTATGGTGAGCAGTGAATGAGCTCTGGTTAATGAGACATGGAGAGAAGGGTTGAACACCACTTCCAGACCCAGCCTCTGAGACCTTTTTCACAATCTCCCATTCATCATCTCCCCACCCACCTTAGCCAGCTGGATGCAAAAACCCCACAGGGACTCAGAGGTTCTACAGGAAGTGAAGCCACTAGATGAAGGATTCTGTGTCCCTAAGAGACTACACAGAGCAGAGTTCCCTAGTCCAACACACACATACACACACAGACAAATACACATGCGCACACACATATACACACACACAAGCCACATTAGACTGTGACATGAACAAAAAATAATTTTAATATGTTAACCCACTGAGATTGTAGGGTTGTTTATAACAGCACCTAATGTTACTCTATTTAATACACTCATGAACTCATTAACATATGGAATGAGATAATACATTCAGAATATCTAGTCTGTGCCATAAACATAGCAGGTGCTCAATTTTGAACATTATGATACATGATGCTAGTTGTTTTTCTTAGAGGCCCTGAGGTAGCAGCTTTGTCAACATGAGTCTTTATAGCTGATAAGCGGGAAGATGTGTTCAGAAGGGAGGACCAATGAAAACACAAGGACAAACCTACTGGACAAGCTGCTGAAGTAAAATCACATGGGGAACATTTGATACAGCAATAGGCACCATTCATCTTTTAATCTGACTTCTTCTTCCCAGATTTGTTAACTACTACACTGAGTCTACCAGCTCCCTTGAGCCCCCAACTCCACAACAGGTCCTGAGCCTCTGTCTCTGGCATGGTCTGCTGATTGTCTCCTTGCCTAGAGAGGTTCCAGAGCAGTCCTTCCGTTCAGCCTTTGCCTGGCTTCAGGATCCAGCCACTCTGACTCATTTGTGAACTACCTCCTCTATGCCAGGCACTACATTAAATACTTACCAAGGAAGGGAGGTTGGATGTGGTTGCCCCAATGCAAACCAACAATGGGGTGCATTTTCTGTAGAAAACAGAAAAATGATGATGAAACTGACAGTTTACTTTCTATCATCACTATGGGAAGGCAATTCTAAACATAGACCAGATGAAAACTCTTTCTTGCCCAGATAGTTGCCCCACATACTCCCCACATCCCCTAGAATACCATTAGCTACACACACAATGTAAAATACAACATAGTTCTTGCCTTCAAGTTAGTCTAGCATGGAAGACAACAGCTAAATGAATGGATAACATGGGGGCAATCAACACAAGGAAGGTGCTAGGGAAGACTGTTAATGCAACATCACTTTACAGAACCAGAGCTAGGACTCCAACAAGCACCATGACCCAGAGGCATGAGCCACGTGACGCAGCCAGGAGAAGACAAACATTTCCTGTGGCTGGAGGTACAGATGCACCTGGGCAAGCAGATGCTGGTCAGACAGTCAGACCAGAATGGCCAACAGAGGGCAATTCTGGAGGAGATTTATCCTGTTGGCAATAACAAACTAACAAAGCATTAAGTTTCTTTACAACTTAATTGAGACATAATTCAAATACTATACAATTCATGCATTTAAAGTATGCAATTCAATAACTTGTATATTCATGGAGTTCTGCAGCCATCACTGCAAACAATTTTGGAAGTTTTTTATTACCTCCAATCCTCCTCTTGGGTATATGCCTAGGGTCAGTAAAGGGTTTATTTATTTATTTATTTATGTATTTATTTAGCAAGAGAAGCGAGAGATGAGAAGCATCAACTCATAGTTGCATTACTTTTAGCTATTCATTGAGTGCTTCTCATATGTGCCTTGATGGGGGGGGGTGTCCAGCTGAGCCAGTGACCCCTTACTCAAACCAGCCACTCTGGGCTCAAGCCAGCAACCCCACGCTCAAGCTGGTGAGCCCATGCTCAAGCCAGATGAGTCCATGCTCAAGCTGGCAACCTCGGGGTTTCAAACTTGGGTCCTCAGCATCCCAGTTCAACACTCTACCCACTGAGCAACCACCTAGTCAGGCATGCAGTAAAGGGTTTTTAAAACAGAAATAAAAAATTAGATTTTCATTTTTAAAAGACGACTCCCTGACCTACCACTGCCCAAGGCCTGGCCTGACATGGTGTGCGCGCACACACACACACACACACACACAGAGTTCTTCCATTATCCTCATATTCATGAAGATCTACCTATCTGCAGGGCCCTTACTGCTCACCAGCTGCAGTCACTCAGATATTTACACCTGCACACTGGGCCCATCCACACCCAGGCCCTGGTTTCTTGATTCAACAGGAGACACCTGAAGGAACTTAGCTGCAAAGGCCTTGGCCTCAGGCAAGTTCATACCCGTGAGTTCTGCCTCCTGGTGGCTGGACTAGGTGGGTCTGTTCTTGAAGACTTTTCACTTCTTGGCCTGTTCATTTCCCCTGAGAGGGTATTCCCTCCCGCTCCAAACTCTCTTTCCTTGCTTACCTACCATGTCAAACCACACCACCTCCCCTCCCAAAAGGGCCAGAGCCCAATGGCTACCAACAACAGCAGAGATCCCAGACACACACAAGACTTACAGCATCCCTGGGATTCCCTTTAGGACACACCCATGTAGGGAAGGTGTTATTGTCCCCATTTTAGAAATGGGGAAACTGAGGCTCAGAGAGTTTAATGCTGTTCTAAGGCTCCACAGCAGTTAAGCCGCAGAGCCAAGCTTCCACCTGAAAAGGTGAGATGCACTCAGCAGTTAGGGCTGCTTTTAGCACATGCAACAACGCTTTGATTCACCAGTTCAGTCCAAGGGGATGATTTTTCTCACCTAACAATAGGCCCAAGTGAAAAGCTGGTACAGCACATCGCGGTGCCAGCTGTCCCACGCTCCAGTGTCTTGCAGTCCTCAGTATGAAACTTTCACTTTCATGATCAAAATTCCTACTCCAGACCCTGTGCTTTTTTATCAGGAAAATCAAGAGCTTTCTCCAAAACCCCATTCAGAAGGCTTCTCTTCCACCACACTGGCTCACTAGGAACTTGCAACATTCCTGCTACAAACAAATTAACATGTGTTACCAAGGGAGAAGGGGAGAAGGGATACTGGGTAGGGAACCTGGGTGCAGGCTCTGAGCAGAGTCCAGCCCCTCTCGCCCCTCCTGCCTCTCCCACCCAACAGGCACTGCCTAAGGCAGCTCCTCGGCAGCCTCCCTGCTCCTCAGCGTGCACTGGGCTAAACCACAAAGTGCAGCAACTTCGAGTGGGAGAGCCATTTGATCACCAGCTTTATGGGCTCAGTGCATATTCCCACGGGCCAGGGGAGGGGTTGGTCATTTCTTTTGGTTCAGCTGCTGCTGGTGAAAACTGCCCACACTGGGAGGAGGGAGAAGGCCCTGGGCACACCGCAGCCCTCAGCCCTACGCCCCACAGCACTCACAGCTGCCACGAACCTTAATGGCAAAGATCCAGGCCTGCCACAAAGCCCTTCTGCAGAAACTTCAGACTCTCAAAAGGGCTCAAGAATAAATTATGTATTAATCAGCATTTCAGAATGAATGGGAAAGATCAGACATATGTAATCTGAGCAGCATTAACCTGAAAGTTGGGGATGTGGCGGGGATGGGAGGAGAGATGTGGTGAGAAAGGTTGGAAAGGAACCTCTTCCATGACAATAAGATGCAGGGTCCTAGAAACATCTGCATTTCTAGGGGCTATAACTTTAGGTAGATACATCTATCTTGTCCTCCATTTCCTCAGCTGAAGAGGCCCGTGTGACTGAAGAAGCATGATCATGGGATATTTCTACAAAAGAAAAGAGCCATGTTCCTGAGTATAACCCCAGAACCCTCTCACAATGGTCCTATCCTGTTCAACGAGATACTGAGCTGCTTTTCAGAGACAGTGGATCAAAACCACAGGCATGCAGCCGAAGCATGCACAGAGGAGAGAACTTCGACCTCCAGCTGCACCAGAACCAGTCTGCGCCCCGCCCCCCCGCCCCAACATCCACACGCAAATACACACACACGGAAGGACCAGGATATAACGGGAACCTGAACACCAGAACCGGAAGCAGATGGTTTCTTGTCCAGAAAAAGCCTGTGTTCACGCCCCTTACAGTAAATGGCCAAGCTCCAAGCTCCTCCAATTAAAACTTGCCCAGCCAGTGCTTCTACATACCTGTTCTCCTAAACACCTGCCCCAAACCCTGGATGGGGAGTTTGGGCTTTTGAGCATTAGCTTCAGTTCACCTAGGTGGCACCATCGTAATAAAATAGCCAATGTTCGGTGTTTAATGTTTGCCTCTGCCAGCACCAGGTGGCTGAACTCTTCATGTTCTGTAACATGAGGCCCGGTGCCCTGAAGGGGGTGACTAGGACATTCCTCCCACATCTCACTCTTTTACTCAAAACATATTCTCTTTGGGTCCAGTCATCTTCCTGCTCTCTGAAGATTAAAAGTGTGAAAAACCTTGTTAAACAGGAAATCATCTTGGATTTTTAGAAACGTGCTTCAAAATTGGGAGATCACGGAGGGAAATGCCATGCTCCATGGAAGTATCACGATATAAAGGGATGACAGGCTTCAGGGCAGCCGCGCTGCGTGCCAGATCTGCGTTCCGGGCTCCCATGAGGCTCCCTGGTGTCCACCGGCCTTCCCTTCCATTACATGAGGGCTTGAATAAGTGGAGATTGAAGATCATTTTTGCTCTAACTCTGTGACTCCAGAGACTCTATTGCACTCAAGAGTTGGGCAAAAGTACTTTTACAGTTGTTTATATGGAAATACGAAAAAAAATTAAGACTACAAGAATAAACTCTGTTTTATAACTATACACCTACTTTTGCCCCTCGCTATATACAGTGCTTCATTTTTATTTTATTTTATTTTATTTTCCAAAGTGAGGAGGCAGCAAGACAGACTCCCGCCTGCACCCCACCGGGATCCACCAGGCAGGCCCACTAGGGAGTGATGCTCTGCCCATCTGGGGCGTTGCTCTGTTGCAACTAGAGCCATTCTAGTGCCTGAGGCGAAGACCATGGAGCCATCCTCAGCACCCAGGCAAACTCTGCTCCAATGGAGCCTTGGCTGCAGCAGGGGAAGAGAAAGAGAGAAAGGAGAGGGGGAGGGGTGGAGAAGCAGATGGGCACTTCTCCTGAGTGCCCTGACCAGGAATCTAACCCAGGACTTCCACACACCGGGCTGATGCTCTACCACTGAGCCAACCAGCTATGGCCTATAGTGCTTCTTTTTGCATGAGTTTTCTCAGAAAATATTAATTCATCAAAGATACTCATGACAATAACATTTGAGTGGCTACCTCGAGCTCTGGCAAACTACTTTAACCTGGTAAGTCTTTTGACCCTCATGGCAGTCCTGTTATGGGGCAGATGGGTATTATTAACAGCTCCAGTCTCCTAATGATGTGACAGAGCTCAGAGCAATAAGTAAATCAACTGCTGTATCTCCACTTGACTGTAGTATCGTAGATTTATTTTCAATTCAATGTGTCAAAACTAAATTTCTGACCCCTCACTCCACCCCATTGAAGCCTGATTCTCTCCCATTCTTCCCCAGTTCAGTGAATGGCAATTTCTTTCTTCCTAATACCCAGGCTGAAAGCCATCACATTTCTCCCACCTCCAATTCCACATGAATTGTGTTAGCTTTGCCCTCAAAATATTTCTGGAACCCAGTATTTCTTACCACTCCCCACATGAGCCTCCCTCATGTGTTGTCTGGACCATCACGGGAGCTTCTTACTGGTGTCCTGGTTTCCACCCTTCTGTTTTCCATCACACGCTCACATGCATGCACACACGTCAAGCACACCTGGCTTTTTCCTGCCTCGGCCTCACCTGTCCTCTCTCCCCAAGAAGTCCAAATCAATACTTCAGCCCTTTATTCCAGCCTCTCCACTGCACCAAAAACACTTCCTCTAACCAAATAAATAGAGCCTTTCTCCTGTGTCTCTGTTCCCTTAGCATGATTCATTTTTCTCTTTAAGCAGGCATCTCCTTCTAACACATTTCATACTATATATATTTAGTGTCCTTCTCCTCCTAAGCTCTATCAGAAAAAAACTTTGTCTGGTGTTCACTGTTAAAGCCCCAGGGCCTACTAGAGTGCCTGGCATTTTAAAAAGTCTCTTGATATTAAAAGTATGGTGGTGATCATTTTGCAATGTACAAGTATATCAAATCATCATGTTATACATCTTAGACTTGTACAATATTATATGTCAATTATATCGTTAAAGCTGGAAAAAATAATAAATTAAAAAGTCACTTAATCAGTATAGGTGGCCCTTGTTATCTGAGTCTAATCTTTTCCTGAAATTCCAGTGGAAAAGGAATTTTAAATAGCAAGAACCCATATTCTATTACACTAAAGGGAAAAATAATAATGTGTTCCCTCTATCACCTATATCCCTTAATTACCTATGAAACAACCTACTGTGGATTTCTGCATGATACAAAGCATTTAAAACACCAATTACCTAATTATTTGACTCCTAATGAACTCATTAGTGCTATGTTTGTGTATAGTATAATACTGAAAAAAATTACATTTTCCTTCTACATAGAAAGGAACTATATATTGTAATATAAGTAAACAATAAAATGACTTGTTAATGATACATAATAAATGCAAATGTAATTGTCAAAATAAAATAAACAATTTTTTTAGGTTAAAGGAGGGAAGATAGTGAGGCAGACTCCTAGATGTGCCCCAACTGAGATCTATCTGGCAACTCCTTCTGGTCAATGCTTGAGTACCAAGCTATTTTTAGTGACTGAGGCTGATGCATTCTAACTGCACTATCCTCAGCACCTGGGGCCAATGCTCAAAACAGTCAAGCCACTGGCTGCTGGAAGGAAAGAGGGAAAGAAGAGGGAGAGGGAGAGGAGAGAAGCAGAAGCCACTTCTCCTGTGTGCGCTGACCAGGAATCAAACCTGGGACATCCATATGCCAAGCTGACACTCTATCCACTGAGCCACCAGCTAGGGTTAAATAAATAATTTTTTAAAGTGCTTACTTAGTGAATGCAGTTGCTTGAATGAGAGATGGAAGTCACTGTTAGTGCATGGCTGTGGGGGAAGGAGTGAGAGCTCATCATATACTCAAGGTACATCTGTTTTCTAATCGAGGAATTTATAGTCTTTTCTTGGCACTCAGGAGTCTGGAAGGGATAAATGACTGTGAAACATCATCCAAAGTCAGAAATGAGGCAATAGAATTTAAAAATAAAAACACTCAAAACATGACTATGTCACTTATTATCCACATTGGGATAATTGTGAGAGTTAAAGAGGAGAAAAGAAATAAAAATATATAAAAATTTTAAAAATTAAAGTATGCATTTATAGACAGACAGGTTAGTTTTATATAATAATAAGTGTATAAAATAGCTCTTGTCAAAAGTTGTTTTAGATAATAAACTCATTTCTAAAAATTAAAAAAGTACATTAAAACAAAAAAGAGTCATACCGCCAGGCTAGAGCACTTTTTTTACTCAACACCTTCTCTACCCCAAGTATTTTGTAGTTGAGTTTCCTAGTGTATAGATAAAAATATTTATGCCTGTCAACTATAGCTTCCGTTCTGTTGGTTGACTATTACAGCTTGTTTGGATGCAGTTATGAACTAGGAATGCACTACATCTAATTCCAAATACATTTCTTTTTGTTCCACAGGTCTCTGAATTTAGTAATAACACCATTTTTCCTATGATGCTATGCTCTGCTAAAATCTATGTGTGTGTTGTACCAGCACCATCTCTATTGTGGAATGGTCTTAAGTGAAGTAACAAATTACAATAATGTCAGATACTATATCTTTGACAGACTGAACTTCCAAAAGCTTTACTCTGAGTCTATAAATTGGATGGGGGGAGGGAAATCAAACCATTATTTAAATTAGCTGGTTTTCTCTTGAAGAAAATGATATAAAACTGGATCATCTAGCTATTTGTGACATTCTTCTTCTGCTAACAGAGCCATCCCACAAATAACTATCACTTTATTTTTTCTATGTGCACAAGTAAAAATGGAATCAAAACTAAGCAAAATTCACTTGCAAGAATAATTATTTTACCTAACTGAAAAGTTGTACTTCCTTAGAGTGATACAGAACACACACACTGAACGTGTCAAATCATCATCGTTGGGCATAATTGTCTTAAAATAGCTGATTTTTAAAAATAAATGGTGATGCTTTTTATAAAACTTTGTTTTCTGGGTTTATCAGTGGTTGGTGATATTACTACAGCCCCCAGGGTACATGGAAATGTTGATAACATTTGTGCAAGCTTCACATTCATCACCGACATTCTTTTTTTTTTCTTTTTTTAGATTATATTTATTGATTTGGGGAGATTGAGAGAAAGAGAGAGAAAGCGGGGGAGAAGAGAGAATCATCAACTCATAGTATTTGCCTTCCCGTATGTAGCTTGACCCGGCAAACCCAGGGTTTTGAACTGGCGACCTCAGTGTTCCAGGTTGACACTTTATCCACTGTGCCGCCACAGGGCAGGCTATCATCAACATTTTTGAGCCAAGGATTCTAGGACTCAGTTTTTCACTAAACATACAGTTTTTTGAAGCTCAATAGAAAAAATAAACGAAAAAAAAAAACAGTATTATCGTGTGGGACTGAAAAAACTAATACCTTCTCACTTTCTGAGCTCTTCTAGCTGGGCTAATAATTAGCTTAGCAGAGAGAGATTAACAGCAGAAAATCAAATTTTAATGCATGCGCATGGGGAATTTATATAAATATGGAAATTTCCAAAAACAGGTAAAATTGGGTCTATATGTCATTTTGGATAAAGGAGAAAGGTGGGCGGGATGTTGGATTTCAAAGGTGAGAATGGGCAATTTGCAGGTAATTGAAGAAGAGTAGAACACACATGGCAGGTAAATTTTGGTAGGGAATTTAGAAACAATGGGACCGGGTTTGGGGGCAAATCTAGTTAATCTGGATCTTTCCCTTCTAATGCTAAAGTGATTATGCTGAACTTCTCTTCCTGAAGCAGGTTTTTCCAACTGAATCTCTTTAGGCAAGAAAGGGGAGAGGGTCAAAAGTTCTATGAGTCTTTCGTTTTTTACCACAATTTTATTTATTTATTTTTTTAGAGGGGGTGGGGAGAGAGAGAGACAAGGGGGGAGGAGCAGGAAGCATCAACTCCCATATGTGCCTTGACCAGGCAAGCCCAGAGTTTTGAACCAGCAGCCTCAGCCTTTTAGATCGAGGCTTTATCACCTGCGCCACCACGGGTCAAGCGAGACTCATTTTTAATAACCAGCTTAAAATCAGTATCTCAAACGGCAGCTTTAGGGTGGCAAAACTTTGGTCCCCTTCAATCACGTAACAAGAGGAAACACAGAGTACAGATTTATACTCTGTAGTAGATGACAGGCCACTGGGGTAGCAGCTGCAAGAGCATTCAGACCATTCTGTCTACACTCTAATTTAAAATCAGTTTCTCCACAGAAGACACTGCTCCAAATGTTTCCAACACACATTTCACATCCACCGAACCCAACACAGCTCATGTTTCCTTGCAATTGTGATGACTCTCCGTCCTGGTGGCTCCTGGATCACACATAGGCTGAAATTGAATACTGCTCCCATTGTTGAATACTTAGTTAATTGTCCCTGACCACTCGTGTCCAGTGGGAACTGACTCCCCTTCAGAGTCCTCCAGATGGAATCAATCTTGCCAACACTTTGTCTAGCCTCCAGAATTGTGTCGTTTGAAGCAACCCTAGGAAATCACTGCAAAGAACCCTTTGCCAGTCCTGAAAATGCAGTCTTGATTTGCATGTGGAGAAACACATCACTCTGGTTTGGTAAAGTGGCTCTTACAATTTTTGAAGCTTTTGGACTGTTCTGAAACTGACCTAGTGGAGGAATAATGCTTACACCACTCTGGCACATACCACTTTGGTATTCACTAATCCAGGCAGAGTTAAGAGAATATGATGGGTTTCAGTGGTGAGGGCAAAGGGGTGAATTTTGATACATCAGAGATTATGGCTGACATCAAGCTGATCACATAAAGCTACAAGGGCCTGTCTTCAAATCCTACAGCCCATGTGAGATCCTTCTTTCCCTTAATTCTTCAAAAAATAGCTTAGTAAAATACCCATGCATTTGCAAAGTGCCCAGGGCTTACATTTTCTACGTCATCCTTTACTCCAAATTCCCATCTGCACTCTGGATGTTGCCCTTCACAGGGAAGTGAGGAAAGCTTACTGAAGGTTGGGAGAAATGTAAGATGGCTGCTTAGCACCAAATAGGAAACAATATAAAATTGAATACTAAGCACGATTTTTTTCTTTTTTACTTGTTCTATTGAATTTATTGGGGTACATTGGTTAATAAAATTACATAGGTTTCAGGTATATAATTCTACAATAGACATCATCTGTATATTGTACTGTGTGTTCACCTCCCCAAGTCAAGTCTCCTTTCATCACCATTTAAACCCCCTATCCCCTCTTCTACCTTCCCCACCCCCCCTTTCCCTCTGGTAATCACCATGTTATTGTCTGTGTCTGTGAGTTAGTGTTTTTTGAGAGGTTTGGGGGGTTTTTGCTTAGTCTTTTCCTCTTTTTCACCCAGCCCTGCAACCCCCCTCCTCCGACAGCTGTCAGTCTGTTCTCTATGTAAGGGTCTGTTTCTATTTTGTTTGTTAGTTTATTTTGTTCATTAAATTCCACATGAGGAGCCACTGAGCCATTTCACCCACAGGTGTTGTAAAGTACCAAAGGCTACAGAATTAATATTAATATTTTAGGAGGCTTGGAGAACATTTTATTAATTTGGGTTAAGGTGTGCAGAGAAATTGTGAGAAATAGTCTCTGTCCTGTGTGATTGGCATAACCAGGATGGTCCTTGGCATTGTATTGTAAATGCAAGGGGAGGAAAACATGGATTTCCAGACATTCCACCACACCTGTGGGGAAAGGGGTGAATGGCTAGCCAGGTGCAGGAAGAGAAAAGCCAAAATAAACCTTTTCTTATAGCAATGAGCCATTTGCGGGCATTTGTCCCCACGGAAACTACCTCTCCTATGTAAATGTGTGTGTGACTCTGGACAGAGAGATGGTGGATAAACACTAGATAATATGGGAATACCTTTAATATGTAGAGACATCTTTCTACCATTGTGTTGACTTGTAAATTTTGTTTTCTCCAAAATGATGTGTGGTTTGCAAATTGAACATGGTCCTATCATGTTAAAGGACATATGACTATAACCAATGCGGTAAGGGGCTCCTAATTTCAATTTTTGCTTCTGTACTTCCCACTTACAAAACTATAAAAACTAAGTAGAACAAAGGGCCGGCGCGCTCTTCGTCAGATTTCTGTCGGAGTTCCCGCCGCTTGGCCAAGCTAGACAATAAAGCTTTGATGTGTAAACGATGGACCTTGTTCCTGTCTTCCATATTTCGGGTCCCTCCGAATTTGGATTAACACACATATAAGTGAAATCATATAGTGAGGAGCCCTGAGGAGCCACTGCGCCACCTCACCCGCAGGTGTTGTAAAGTACCAAAAGCTACAGAATCAATATTAATATTTTAAGAGCCTTAAAGAACATTTTATTAATTTGGGTTTAGGTATGCAGAGAAATTTTGTGAATAATTTCTGTACTGTATGATTGGCATAAAACCAGGATGGCCCTAGGCATTGTATTGTAAATGCAAAGGGAAGGAAAACATGGATTCCCTGACATTCCACCACACCTGTGGGAAAAGGGGTGAATGGCTAGCCAGGTGCAGGAAGAGAAAAGCCAAAATAAACCTTTTCTTATAGTAATGAGCCATTTGCAGGCATTTGTCACCACAGAAACTACCTCTCCTATATGAATGCATATAGTTAATGTGTGTGACTCTGGACAGAGAGATGGCGGATAAACATTAGAAAATATAGGAATGTCTCTTAATATGTAAAGAGACATCTTTCTATCATTGTGTTGACTTGTAAATTTTGTTTTCTCCAAAATGATGTATGGCTTGTAAATTGAACATGGTCCTATCATGTTAAAGGACATATGACTATAACCAATAGTGGTAAAGGACACCTAATTGCAATTTTTGCTTCTATACTTCCCTCTTGCAAAACTATAAAAACTAAGTAGAACAAAGGGCCAGCGCACTCTCCAACAGAGCAGGGTTCCCTTTTCTCCACATCTTCACCAACATTTATTGTTTGTTGCTTTACTGATGATAACCATTCTGACAGGTGTGAGGGGATATCTCACTGTGGCTTTAATTTGCATTTCTCTGATCAGTGCAGTTGAGCTTCTTTTCATAGGTCTGTTGGTGAATACCAGCACCGTTAAGAAGCCCTTAGGCATGCATCACTGTCCCTTTTCCTCTCTTGTCACTGGCCCTGCCCTCTCTCCTGCTCATTCTTCTCCATGCTACTTCTCTGGGAGGAAACATTCCCTGAGGACATACAGGCTTGCAAGCAGTCTTCTAGGTTCATTCCCACCTCCCAGAACTCCTACTTGTATAAACTTGGATGCATTATTTCACCTTTATGTGCCTCATTTCTTCATTTGAAAAACAAGTGTGTTATTCATTCATAAAAAAAAGATAAGTACTGATACATGCTACAACATGAATGGACCTCAAAAGCATTATGTTACATGAAAGAAGCCAGACACAAAATGTCACATATTGTATGATTTCATTTTTATGAAATGTCCAGAGACAGTAAATCCATAAAGACAGAAAGCAGACTGCTGGTTGCTGGGGGCTGAAGGGGGAGAGGAATAAGGAGTCACTGCTTAATGGGTGTTAGAGGTTGAATTGTGTTCCCTCCTAAAATATACTAAAGCCTTAACCTCAAGTACCTCAAAACGTGACCTTACTTGGAAATAGGATTTTACAGAAGTAATTAAGTTAAAACAAAGTGATTAGCATGCACCTAATCCAATATCTGACTGGTGCCCTTATAAAAAGGGAACATTTGGGCACAGAGACAGGGAGGTGGAGGAGAGACAGAGTGGAGACACTCAGGAAGAACACCAGTGGAAGATGGAGGCAGAGGTTGGAATGATTCAGCCAAAAGCCAAGGAGCGCCAAATATTGCTGATTGTACCAGAAGCCAGCAGAGGCAAGAAAGTTTTCTCCTCAGAGTCTCAGAAGGGGCACAGTCCTGCAGACACTGATTTCTGAGTTTTGGCCTGCAGAACCAGGAAACAATATATTTCTGTTGTTTTAAGCCACCCAATTTGAGTACTTTGTTACAGCCACCCTAGAAAACTAATACAGTAGATACAGGGTCTACTTTCAAGGTGATAAAAACATTCTGGAACTAGACAGAGGTGGTAGTTTGCACAACACTGTGAATGTACAGACTGTCATCCACTTACGATGGTTCAACTTATGGACTTTGACTTTACAATGGTGTGAAAGTGATACATATTCAGTGGAAACTGTACTTTGAATGTCAATCTTTTCCCAGGCTAGCAACATGCGATATGATACTCTCTTAGGATGCTCCCAGTCAGCCACACAGTCATGTGGGTCAACAACAGATACTCTACTGTATATGCATTGTGTTAGATGATTGATTCTGCCCAACTGTAGGCTAACGTAAATGTTCTGAGTATGCATAAGGTAGGCCAGGCTAAGCTATGACATTTAGTAGGTTAGGTGTATTAAATGCATTTTCGATCTATGACATTTTCAACTTACAGTGGGTTTATTGGGACACAACTCCCCTGTAAGTCAAGAAGCATCTATATTGAATATCACTGGATTGTTCACTTTTAAATGGTTAATTTTACATTATAAATTTTATGTTTATGAATTTTTCCTACACACACACACATAATAACACCTATCACAATGTGAGCATACAATAAATCAACACACAGGAACCTCTTAGAATGGTCCTGAAGACATAGTAATCACTCAATAAAGGTTAGAGAGTATTACTTTTCCCAACAGTCTCTCTTCACATTTCCCACCTCTAACCATCAAATAGAAGAGTAACATGAACTCCCCTAAACCTGTTTTCTCTTTATGCAGAGCAGTTTAGCCTCTTCTGACTGATGATACTTTGTGAGTATTGAGGCTGAAATGTTTTCTCTTTTCATGTAATCTGTCCCAACAAGTCATTTTCCCAAGAGTTTCTCACCCACAAGATGAACTGTGTTCTCTACTCACCCACCACCAAGCATTCAAAAGTTAGCAGCAAATTCATATAAATTACAATGATTTCCTCCCATGCCACTAAAAGGCTACATATTGAACTTCTTTCAGTACAACCTAAGGATAAGCACTTTTCATAATCCTTGGAGTTCAGGGGGTGTGACTTTATGGGGGGCCCACTCACACTCTCCTCCTGTCTCTGACCAGCGTTTCTCTGGCTGTAATGCAGAAGCCAGCCAGGCTAGTGGCCCACATGGAAAACAGACACTTAACCTGGGGTTCTGGCTGCTAACCAAGTGGGTTTATTGTCCTCTACTGAGTTCATTATATGAGGAAAAAGCCCAAGAAGGTGGGTTGTCAATCTATTAAAATGATTAAGACCCAAAAAAACTAAGAATTAAGATCTTGATTCTAAAAGATGAAAACACACACAAAAAAAACTTACTTGCTGACTTTAAACCTTCTTTTGTTTTACTCAACCCCCTAAAATGACAGAATAAAAACCTTTGGTAAGTATTAAGAAGCCATCCTTGGAGACATTTGATGCTTTGTGCAAGTGGGAAAATGATCATGGGAGGAAAGAAAAGGAAAAAATTGTGCAAATGAACTCAAAGAATGAAAGAAAAATCCTAAGGAGACACGTTAAGGCATAGTAGCTGATTTGAATCAAGCATGCCACAGATTTGGGACAGACATTTTTTAAAATCTATGCCTCAAATTACATTACACAGAATTGCTGTTTATGCCCAACAACTTGTCAGAACAGGCTGCATCTTCAGGGAGGGCTTTTTATTATTATTATTAATATGTTACTGTTTTATAGTAAGAATCATAGGTGAGTGTGTGTGGGAGGAAAATCTATCAGCAAACCCTTAGCCCTGTATCAGGGGGCAGTGCAAAGTCCTCGTCTGAACGATTATATTACAAGCTAGATACATATTTATGTCTGAGATGCTTTCTTCTTCATAAATATTTTTTTCTGGAGTCTTCATATTCTTCCTTAACCATTTGTGGATCTGTTAACCCCATAATCAAACACAACGGGGTGAGCCATAGAAACAGAGAGCAGTCTCCCAAACAAGTGCAAAGGAGGAGAAATACAACAAATGTGCAATTCTTATCACAAAGTTAACTGGCTACCAGGAAAGAATATCCCTCCCTTTCATCTGTTAGGATTATCAGAACAATAGAGGCTACATTTAGAAAGGAAAATTAAAAGTTCTTTCTGTAAGATAGAGCAAGTGAGAAATTTTGAGTCAAACAAATAATAATGATGATAAGAGTAATAATTAAAATAATTATAGTCAACATTTATGGACCACATAGTTCAGGCCTTGTGCTGAGTGGTCTATATAATTTATCTTAATTAATCTTTTCAGCCACCCTATGGCATAAATATTATTATACCCATTTCACAAATAAAGCAACTGAGACTCAGACATCATTGCCAAATTCATAAGCTATTAAGTGGAACCAGCCCTCCGATTTAGGTTTATCTGAATCTGAAGTGTTAATTATAATGCTTCTTGACAAAAACAAAGTTTCCACTAAGCCAATAAAAATGCTACCAATTCTCTCCAGTGGATTCCTATTCTTTTTGTTAAAGGATGTCATTTTTTTTTTTTTTTTTTTTTTTTTTTACCACAGATAATCTGTAGCTTCCATGACTGGCATTCTCACCGTGGCCAGGTTCACTGCTTTGAAACTGATGGAGATCACTTTCTTCTTGCTAACCTAGGAAGGCAAAGCACACTTGATCTTTGAGATTAAAAGAGAGGGAGAGAGAGAGAGAGAGAGAGAGAGAGAGAGAGCTATAAACAAGTGAATATAGATATTGTGAAGACAGACAACAAAAATGGAGTCCCTGAATAAAAATATGAGTGTCTGGCAGTCAAGACATAATTGCTAGGGAGTTGAAGAGAAGAGAGGAGAAAAAGATGGAGAAGGCCAAGAAACCCACTCAAAGCCTAAAATAAAGGCAGAGAAAAGTAAATGCTTTTCTTGGATAATTTAAACTGAGATTTTACAAGATATGCAGTTATGCACTTGGTGAATTATATATTTAGAATTTCTGTACTGAAGTGCCATGGGCTAGAGACAGCCTCTCAGGTATTAATGAAAAGGCCTCAGCGTGGTGCTTTAAATTCACTGCAGTGTGCCAAACCTAACAAAATAAGCTCAGAAAACCCTCAAAAATGGTAAAGCCGATCCTTTGACTAGTTGATTTCTCTTCCTGGCAACTAACTGTTCTCAAACTGACCTCATGCCCCACTCCACCACCATCCCACCTACACGCCTGTACATGCTTCCCATGTGCATGCACATGCACAGAGAAAGAGACAGTTCTAAGAATATTATCTTTGAGGTTTTTGGCCTTTGAAACGTATTTCATTATTCATTAGTCAAATTCAGGACAATATCATCATCCTGCTGATGAACTAAGGCCTAAGGACCTGCCACACTTAATAAGAATGGAGCAGTTCAGATCCTTAGACAAAGGAGGTGCAGCCTAAGACTATGGAATGCCATTTTCCCTTTGGGAAGCTTTTGTTTCATTCTACTTCTTCTAAGTGGATGAAGAGCAGACATGTTAAAGGTCAGCCCTGCTTAACACTCTGAAGTAGGCTACTCACTGCTGCCTGGTACAATCTCTTCCCTCCTCAGAATCCTCCCAGCTCTGCACTCTTCTCCTTCAAAACTTTCTCTCCAATGTCAAAGACTTCCTCAGACCCTACTAGTAATAATGTAAATTGGTGCCATCCTTGAAGCAAGCAATTTGGCATTGTATATCAAAAACTTCAATATTCCCTTTTGTGAGCCACACAAAAATAAAATCTCTAGAAAAGATTTATGCACAGAACTGTTAATTAGAAAAGCACCTAAACAATGAAGAAAAATACAGTGCCCAATTATGGGAAAATGTTTGGCTAAATAATGGATCAACCCACTTATGCAAAAACTTTTTATCATTAAAAATGATTGCAATATGGTAAAAGTAAAAAAAAAAGCTATAGGTTCATTTACACTATAAACTTAAGTATACAAAATACCATCCACAGAATAAAGAAAAATGTAAAGTGTAGTTACATTTATGTGGTAGAATTATTATATATATAAAATAATAAAGAAAATAATATTTATCTCTCAGCTATATTTTCCTTTATTGTCCAAGCTTTAACAATGAGTGTTAATGTCTTAAAGTCAGGAGAGTATAGTGGTTAAGAGCAGTTTTGAGTCAGAAGACCTGGTTCATATCCTAGACAGCCCAGACCCACCACTTAGAGCTACATGACTCAGCAGGTTACTTAATGTTTCTGAACCTCATCACAGTTTCCTCATAGATAAAATATGGATAATTTTATTATTCTGAGGATTAAATCAATATTTGTAAGATATTTAAAACAGTGGCAAAGAGTAAATGCTTAGTAAACATTACTCATATTGTTAAACATTTATTGAGTGTGAGGAGCCACTGAGCCATTTCACCCACAGGTGTTGTAAAGTACCAAAGGCTACAGAATTAATATTAATATTTTAGGAGGCTTGGAGAACATTTTATTAATTTGGGTTAAGGTGTGCAGAGAAATTGTGAGAATAATCTCTGTACTGTGTGATTGGCATAACCAGGATGGCCCTTGGCATTGTATTGTAAATGCAAGGGGAAGAAAACATGGATTCCCAGACATTCCACCACACCTGTGGGGAAAGGAGTGAATGGCTAGCCAGGTGCAGGAAAGGAAAAGCCAAAATAAACCTTTTCTTATAGCAGTGAGCCATTTGCAGGCATTTGTCCCCACAAAAACTACCTCTCCTATGTAACTGCGTGTGGTTAATACGTCTGACTCTGGACAGAGAGATGGTGGATGAACACTAGAAAATATAGGAAGGCCTTTTAATATGTAAAGAGACACCTTTCTACCATTGTGTTGATTTGTAAATTTTGTTTCCTCCAAAATGATGTATGGCTTGCAAATTGAACATGGTCCTATCATGTTAAAGGACATGACTATAACCAATAGTGGTAAAGGGCTCCTAACTACAATTTTTGCTTCTGTACTTCCCACTTACAAAACTATAAAAACTAGGTAGAACAAAGGGCCAGCGCGCTCTCCCTCAGATTTCTGTTGGAGCTGCCGCCGCTTGGCCAAGCTAGACAATAAAGCTTTGATGTGTAAACGACGGACCTGTTCCTATCTTTCATGTTTTGGGTCCCTCCGAATTTGGCTTAATATTTGGTGTGTTGGCCGGGAAAAGAGAGACCGCCGCCGTCAGTCTGCACACCGAAGCTTTCTTGTTCAACCCCGGGTAAGTGGAAGAAGGTCGTGACCGTTTGTTTGCCAGTGAGCTCTGGCTGACGGGTCGAAAGGAGCCTTTGGTTGTCTCCCCTTGGATGCAAGGTTGGCAGATTTGGGGGCACCTCGCATTTAGGGAACCCTGTTTGAGTTTAGATATCCCGAGCTCGAGAGCAGGTGATGGCGCCTGTTTATCTGTTTTTGCTGTTTGTATTTTTTTTTTTTTTTGCTGTTTGTCTATCTGTTTTTGTCACTGCATTCATCAAAGCTTTTAGAGAGTGTGGGGAAAGGGGGCGAGCAGCTTCCCGCCCACTGCTGCCACCTCCTCCGTAAGCAATAAGTTGTTTAATCAGAGTGAGGTAGAAACAGAGGAATGTAAATATAAAAGGCTTGAAGTCTGAGAGTAACTTGGAAAATGGAAGTGTCACGGCTGTGGCCATTTTAAACTTTGTGGCACTGCAACCCTCTGCTCCCAGGGCCTTTGTCTCAGGCCCTTGGAGGTCTTGGCTCCGGGGGGGTGGAGGGCTAGCCTTCTCCCGGCAGGGACAATAGGCTGAGTGCCGCCCGCAGACTGGGTTTTGTGCTGGCCTCGCAGCTGGCCCTGCCCCGTGCCTCCAAGGTAGGGCGGGAGAAGGCTCTGGCCGGTGCTGGGAGTCTGCATGCAGAAGGTGTGTGGCGCGGAGTGTGCACCCCAGGTACACCGCCTTGGGTCCCAGCGGCCACCAGTGCAGCCCAGCCATGGTCCCCTTTTGACGGGCAGGCGGCCATTCGCATGGGTGGTGAAGAACGCGAGTGCGCGTGAGTGGCGGACTGGATGTGTCTCACAGGTTGGACCTGCCTTTCAGCGAGGGTTGAGATGGATTTTGGCTGCTGGTTGTTACAGCTTTTGGAATTTGTGAGTGATTGGAAGACTGAGATGCTTTTTGAAGTTGTGTTATTGTCTGATTCTCTTTGGTAAATGGGAATACCTAAGAGTTTGGGAAAGTTGCAGATTTTTCTAGTTATTCTTTCTCTAAACTCGTTTTATTTCTTTACTGTCTTATGCCTAAAGATCGTCATTTATGTTTGGTCTTTGCATGCAAGAATTAGAAATGCCGGCTTTAATATTGAAAAGTAAGATGATATTATCCCTACAAATTTCTAATTTTAATTGGAGTAAATATAGCGCGCTCATTTAAATTTAAATAGAATAAAATGTGAATCCTAAAACTTGCTAATTTTTGGCTAACCTGCTTCAAACTTCAGGCTGCAAAGCTTAAAACAGGGTGATTTACCTAGCAAAGGTGTAGATTTTCATTAATAATATAGAAAAATAATGGCCACTGGAAATAATGTACTGGAATTTTCCAGCCTTATTGTGCACTTTCATTTGCCTGTTAATTAATAGGATAAAAATGTTTTAGTAAGTTTGGAAATGTTACTTGAAAATGCATTTACTATGTTTTGTTAAGTTAACATAAAGACAAGTATTTCTTACAATTTTGAAGTAAAGATATTATAAAGTGTACTCAACAAATGCTTTAAAAATCTGTATGGTAACAAGGGGGAAAAAGAGCCACCCCAAGCAAGGCTCTGATTCCATTGGTAAATATAGAAGAGAGTTAAGATTCTGTTAAAATCTAAACTTGCTTCGGGAGTTAAGCTGTCTGACATGACTACATACTACCTCTTTCTCTTTAAAGACTGGTCGAAATTAATCTTTCATGGCACTGAGCTACTGTACCAATTTATAATACCTCTCTAATAGTATTAATACATTGAAAACTTTGTTATTGTTATATGGGTTACTTAAATAGATTCGTTTTTGTATTTCTGATAGTATCTCACCACTGCAAGCGTGCATTGTGCAAGTATGTGCTAAAATTTGTTTTAATCTATTGTATGGATATTTTAGATGCATCAGGACAGCTTATTCTTTAAATATTTATTCTGAATGAAAGGTCTATATAATTCTGACATTCAGGTTTTTATGTTTAAGTTTATTACAATAAATCTGTTTATTTCCTTTAGTGTAAAAAAACTCATTCTTGAAAAGGTGCAAATGTAAAATTTAGAAAAAATATAACTAGAACCATGAGAAGAATGTTTACCAATAGGTTTGCTAATTATTTTGGAATTGGGACTTTGTTTTGTTTTTTTTAATAGTAATCAAAATGGTGCGGTACTAGGAAAGTTCTCGGAAATGTCAGTTGTACTTTAAAATGAGAATCTGCTGTTTCTGTATTTTATTGTTTCCAATAAAACTTCGTGTTTCGGACCTTTTAAAAAAATTTTTTTTCTTAAATACTAATGTACAGGTTTATTCAGCAACTGAGAGACTCTGAAATCCTACAAGAGATGCCAAAACTTTTCTCTTCCTGCAAACTTCTACCCTCTTTTATTTAATCCAGCTGATAATGCTGTTTTGTCTTTTTCCAATCAGCCCTAGGTATATGGAAAAAGTTTATATAGGCAGATGGGGACCCTCAAACCCCTCAACGAGATCTTCTGAGCATGGCATTTAAGGTCTATAATGACCAAGAGAGGAACAGAAAAGACAGACAGAGCCAAAAAGAGATCAGGTAAAATACCAGCTTTTGGCATACACCCATAAAGGCTCCAACACCCTCGAGAGACTTCATAGGACTCCCATCAGGGCCCTGCTTCAAGAGTGGAAAGGAAGGTCATTGAGCTAAAGCCTGCCAGGCTTCTCGGCCCCCACCAGGGACATGCCTTTACTATGGAAAAAGGGACACTGGAAGGTAAGCTGCTCCCTCACTCCTCCAAGGGAGGGTTCAGTCTCTTCTAGCCCTGCTCCAGCTACCTGTGACCTGACCTTGCCAGCCTACTGAGGCTTGCCACTGAAGACTAAAGGTGCCCAGGGACATCGGCCCCATCTCACATTGCTGTGGACGAGCCTAGGGTATTTCTTCCAAGTAGCAGGTAAACTGATCTCCTTTCTTATGGACACAAGGGCTACTTACTATGCTTGCCTAAATATTCAGTTTGTTTTTTTTTATTCATCCCTCGAAGATCTCTGTTGTGGGTGTTGATAGTCTTATTTTCTGCTGCTTTGTTTAATATTTAGTGTTTCCTTTATTCCTCTTGCTTCAATGCCCCATGCCTATTTTAGGCTGGGACTTACTCCTAATTTAGACGAATTTACCTCTGCTACCCAGGATAGTGTATCCACAGGTTCTCTTCACCATGCCATAATTGCAGAGCTCCAGAGAAAGGCACTCTGGGCTCACCTCTCCAGTTTAAAGAAAACAGAAGCTCCGGCTCCATTCGTGCTGTGGATGGCTTTTCCAGTCTACCTGAATTATTACCAGCTAGAAGCAGTGGTCATTGGGACTTGGACTCTAGCTGCAAAGCATGGAAATGTGACCACAACTCCAGTGCCTTATGAACTTTTCCTGAATGTGTGTAACTCCTCCTTGGCACACTTCTCAAACTGAAGTAGGCTTGGGTTACATTTACAAATAATATGAAGCGATAATAGTGTCAACATGGACTTGGTGAAATTACATTAACATGTTAAGGACATTTAAGACTAAAAATTTTATTTTAAATCCTGTTGTATTAGTTAAGACTTTGCTTAGTAATCTAATAGGTTTTAATCACTTAATTGTATTAGGACACTTGTTATAATATCTGTTAGCTTTGGCTGTTTTATTGTTGTTTATTTTATATTTTTCCAGTCTGCCTCCAAATCCGAACATGGGAATTCAAATGAGTAAGAATCACAACACACAAATTTGAAATTTTAATATCTGTTGGAGACCAAAATATAAACAGGGTTTTTTTTATATCCAGGGGACAGGTGCTGGGCCTAACCACCCATCTCACCTGCCCAGTTAACAAAGAGAGCAATACCTGGATTATTGCTTATCCCACCCTGGTAAAACGCCAGCTAGGGGCCGTCAACCTCCTGGTCCGTCGACCTACATTTCAGCCTACCTACCAGCCTCTCCCCTTGGTAGATACTGCGTCTTATCTTCCCATTCAGAGGGGGGAATGAGGAGCCACTGAGCCATTTCACCCACAGGTGTTGTAAAGTACCAAAGGCTACAGAATTAATATTAAAGGACATATGACTATAACCAATAGTGGTAAAGGGCTCCTAACTACAATTTTTGCTTCTGTACTTCCCACTTACAAAACTATAAAAACTAGGTAGAACAAAGGGCCAGCGAGCTCTCCCTCAGATTTCTGTTGGAGCTGCCACCACTTGGCCAAGCTAGACAATAAAGCTTTGATGTGTAAACGACGGACTTGTTCCTGTCTTTCATGTTTTGGATCCCTCTGAATTTGGCTTAACAAGTGCTTGTTGTGTGCCAGGTTAAATGTTGAGCACTGTAGATAAAAAGATGATGAAGGTTGGCTGCCTGTTCTTGAGGAGAAAAAACAGGCATTTAAACAGACATTCATGATTCTATGGGTAAGTTCTACAAGGCAGAGAGATAAAAGTTATTGTGGGAGCAAAGAAGAGAGAGTCCTTATTCTACCAGGGCAAGAATTTTCACTATCACTGGAATTAGAATCTTTTGAATAGTTTCAGATCCTGATATTACTTCATATTTATTTATTTTGGGCAATTCAGTGGGAAGTGAGTGTCGAAAGGGCAGCTGGCCCCATAAGAAGGTGGAGGCAGGCACCTAAATATTTTCAGTCTATTGAGCATTTTATTCTTCTAGACTTCTCTCATCTATACCATCCCAATCCATTCTCACATGACAGCTAGAAGGCTGCCAATTTTTAGCAAGCTTAGAAAGAGAAAATGGGCTGACCAAGCTACTGGGCTAGTAAGGAATAGAAATGAGACACACACTCAGGTGCTATGGAACATAATCTGATGTCATACTAGAGATGTTACAGAAAGGAGTTCTCTGTCAGAACTCATTCATTACATTCATGGTCCCTACTACTACATGAAAATAGTCATAGAAGGAAGGAGGGACTAAAGATCTAAAATGGAGACTGAGCCAGCCAGCTTTATGGTTGTTTACTCAGTGAGGTTAGGATCTAAAATAGGTGCTCTGTAAACATCTCTATTTGAAAAGTGAGTCTCCCATACTACAGTGGGGACAAAGGGGTTGGGTATGCCTGTTAGCTGTTAGATACTTGGGGAAGGCTAAACACGAACCCCTTGAAGAGAAGGTTTGGACAAGCTACCAGCAAGAGTTCACATTTTTTATGAGAATTCTGGAATGACTGACTATTCATTGATCCAAGGATCATTGACTTTATACTTCTTCATGCTTGCTAATTAAATTTAGGTTTATATATGCTGACTGCATCCATCCATCCACAAGATCTTCCTTTGTGTCATCAGCTACTGAGAAGCAATGTAATCTAAAGAAGACAACAATGAACTTGGAGACCAGTGACATGAAAGCAAACTTAGTTCAGCTATTTATTAGTTGTATGACTTTAGCATGTGACTTTAACTTCTATGAACCTTAGGTTCCTTCTTTATAACATTGAAATAATAATACCCACCTTTTAAAGTTATTGGGAGATTAAATAAAACACATTATGTGTTTTTAAAACATTCAGCAAAATGTTTTGGCTCATAAATATTATTTATTCTTTTGAATAAGTGAATGGATTATTGGAGATACTCAACTATAGCATCAACATGATAGATTAGTCATGTACCAAGAATCCAGACAGCTCATTAACCATTCCAGTCAGTTGGACCATTACTAAGTAGCCAACAGAGATATTTTCCACTGAAATTGGAGCCACCATGCTGACTTGTATAAAAAGAAGAGTTTCCTTTTTATCTAAATCCCATGGACTTTACCCAACTGGAAGGATTAATTCACTGTTTTGAACATCTAGGTCAATAGTCGTCGTTGTTGTCATAGAAAATTGAGAGCAGCTATAGCATAAAAATAAATCTCTACCAGAACCTACATTTCTGTATAGAATCTGTGACACTATGAATTGCTTTTGATCAACACATTTTTCCATTGCCAAATGGGCCTTCACACAATAGCAGCCACGCAGACACTCAGAGATTTCACCAACCATAACTCTATGCAGTGATTGTCATGAATGATGAAATATGATTAGCAAATTACAGCTCTGGTGTTTTATTTAAAGCAACTTAAGGAAAATGAATGGATTGAGCTATTTTGCATTTTTTCAGTGGAATCATTTTAAAGGAGTGGGTAATGGAGAACTCAAGACTGATGGCTAAAAGAAAAGGCACAAATAATGTTGCCACTTCACAGCCTATCAGCATAATTTATCTGTGCCTCCTGTCTTGAACAGTTGTGCAATGTTGTTGTACATGGTTAAACAGCTGCTATTTATTTCTAGTATCTTTATTCTGTACTGGATAAATTGACCTGGAATTTAAAAAAAATTATTTTATATTTAAATGTGAAAAAAAGATATAAGATCTTTATCATTAAATTTTATATTGTGCTTTCTTTATTAATTAGGTTACACAATAGCAATGTCTTAGACTTGAACAATGAACTAAAACCCTCTGGTAGATACGGGATGTTTCTTGTCTCATATCTCATCTACTTTACAATGAAGCTGTATTGTGGCAAAGTTTAGGGCTCTTAGAAATCTTATGAGATATAAAGGTGCTTTTCTACATTAAAGTATCTTACTTAGATTGATAACAACAGTGCTTTGGCATTGCTGACTTTCCCTCCAGTCATTAAATCTTAGGTTTATAATTCTGGCATCTCTCCCATCAAATTGGCATTAAAGTGAAATCCCATACAGCCTCTTTTATTTTCCCTCTGATACCATTATAAAATTAGAGGTGCATTCTTATAAAAATAATTTTGATTAGCAATGTAATCAAAAACACACTTGAGAGTGAAACACATATTTTAAGCATATAGTTATCAGAGCAAAGATAACCTGTATAAATGTTCAAAATAGCCATAGAATGAGGGAATTAAGCACTAGACTTGTGTTTGAACCTAAGCTCTACCACTTACCAGCCATGTGACTTATCCTCACAGAGGTAATTTTTCTTAAATTAGACCAAGAATACTTACTTCACAGGGCCATTATAAGGATTAAGGGGCACAGTAATAAATCATCTGATATATAACATGACTTTAATAAGTATTACTCAAATTGAATAAATTATTAAAAATAAGCTACAAAAGTAAAATGCTAAAACTGCCATCAACTGGCAGTTTGCTACTTAAAACTATAGCGCTGATTTAAAAAAAATAATTTTTAGTTTCTGAATATTTTAAAAATACAAGTCTCACATTTTCCATATTTTTAAAATCTTGATCAACTCTTTTCAAATTACATGTAATACAAAACTGGACAAAATGAAATTGTTCAGAAAAACATGATATAGATGATTAAAGTGTCTCATGATTAATGAATCCACAATTTCTTCTGAGCCTAAATTCAAACCTAAGACCAATTTCAGTGACTATCCATCCTGCTTTGCCTGAAACTGTGCCGATTTCTGCCTCACATCCTGGCATAATCATTAATCGTGTCCCTTTCACTCCCAAACTTTCTCAATATAGATGACAAACATGTGGCCCTTTTGTCCATAATCTGTCTCCCAAAAAGAATAGTTGGATGCTATGTTCTCCATCTCTCTCTTTCTCTCCATTATTAGTTATCCTTAAAAAGTATTGTTTGTTTTTCACAACTTATTTTAACTATTTTTTATTTTATTTTATAGATTGAATTTTTGCAGAAATGTAACTACCAAACATGTTAATTTTTCTATTGGAAGTTAGGCTGCAAAATTCTAAAATGCATCTTACATTTCCAAGAATGCAGGCTAGTGATTGAAAATGAGACATAAAAATAAAGTTAATGCTAACTTTTTTAAAGTTCCATGAAAACGGTAAATTGATTTGAGCTCTGCTCTGTAAATCTCATTCAAGTAAGCATAGATGCAGGAGTAAACGTTGTTCAAGTAAGTGGGGGATAGTAAAATTTCACTAGTTTGAAATTCAATATTTTGGAATTTGAGGTCATTTAGACTGAATCTGAATTAAAGTTTACCCTTGCTCAAGAAGTCATTTCATCATAACAATAAAAATGAATATTGTAAATAAGATTTTAGGGCCAAATATTTAAGCGATCAAACTGCATATTATCAAAGGGTTGTAAAAGAGAAATAGATGATTCAGTTCCAGTTGCTTTATATCATGAGTTTGAAAGTTATTTGATCAGCTATTACACAATTCTATAATTCAGGCCAGTCCTTAAAATAGAAGGTCTATTGAGATGTTAGGGCAAACTGCATAGATTAGTTAGTCGACATCTGTATCTAACTTCCTACTCCTGAGCAACCCAAATACTTCTCCCAACCTGCTTTACAGATGGTGGTAACCCAGTGCCAGCCAAGTCCCGGGAGGGCAAAGAAAGGAAGGGCACAAGGTCTTTTAAGAAGATTTGCTGATAATAGACATGGCTGGTGCTGCCTGTTCCCCACGTTGCCTGCCTGGAACATTTGCAGCTGCAACTGCCATATCGCAAACATGAGGGCAACGCCAAGAACACTGCGGAACTCCAACTCTGATAAAGTTGAGCAGCTAAACCAATACCAACAGCTGCCGTGCTTCTGGTTTCTCACTACAGGAGAAAAATAAACCCCTATTTGTTTAAGCTTCTGTGAGCAGGATTTTCTGTTACTTGGGGCCAAATGCATTCCTAACACAATGACATAGGGGGTGAGGTTTCTAGGAGATGTCAGTGCCTTCGTGGAGGAAGCAAAAGCAAAACTGTGTACAGACCAAGGTCATAAAGTGTTTTAAACCATCAGTGCATAGACGAAGTAATGGGGTCGACTCCAGAACACGGACAATATACATATACTGTGCTAGCTAAGGTCAAGAATTAAACAGAAATCTTGCCGAGGTAAGCCTAGTTTACTTTAAATTGGTGTTCTGGATCCTTCTAAAATGTGATAGTTTCTTGCTAGCAGTTTAAAAAAAAGTTCCTCCTGAATCAATTCAGCCTTTTTATTTTATTTCAATTAGGGCTTCACTATTTTATGTTGAGGTAAATATTCTCTGAACAACAGTCAAAGCTATCTATATTCAAATACAAACATTAAACCTCTTCCTGAAGCAATTTTTAAAAAAAATTTATTAACTGCCATTCCAGAGAATTGTAGTAACAAACATGGCTTCTAGTGTAGGAATGCCTGGTTCCCAATCCTACTTCTACCATGTAACATCCTTATGAACTTGGACTTGAACTTCTGTGCTTTGGTTTCTCATCTATAAAACTGGGGAAGGGGAAAGAGTACCTCCCTCATATTGTAATTGTGATGGGTAAACAAGATGTACAATGTTCAGAACAGTGTATGGAATAGTAAGTATTCAATACATATTAGGCATTATTATGCATATTTAAAAGTTGACCTTACTCATATACAAATACATACATACTATTAGACTATGCATGTGAGTGTGAATGTGTATGTGTGTATACATATTTGGATATGTATGTGCAATCATTTGTGTTTTACTTTGTGTTCTCAAGTAAAACACGGGATCCACCCGGCACACCCATCAGGGGCGACGCTCTGCCCACCAGGGGGCGATGCTCTGCCCCTCCGGGGCGTCGCTCTGCTGTGACCAGAGCCACTCTAGCGCCTGGGGCAGAGGCCAAGAAGCCATCCCCAGCGCCCGGGCCACTTTTGCTCCAATGGAGCCTTGGCTGCAGGAGGGGAAGAGAGAGACAGAGAGGAAGGAGGGGGGGGGGTGGAGAAGCAAATGGGTGCTTCTCCTGTGTGCCCTGGCCGGGAATCGAACCCAGGTCCCCCGCACGCCAGGCCGACACTCTACCGCTGAGCCAACCGGCCAGGGCCTCTTTCTTTCCTTTCTTTCCTTCCTTCCTTCCTTCCTTCCTTCCTTCCTTCCTTCCTTCCTTCCTTCCTTCCTTCCTTCCTTCCTCCCTCCCTTTCTCTCTCTCTCTCTCTCTCTCTCTCTCTCTCTCTCTTTCTTTCTCTCTCTCTTTCTTTCTTTCTTTCTTTCTTTCTTTCTTTCTTTCTTTCTTTGTTAAGCTCATTGGCTTTAATTTGTGTAACAGAACCCTAAAAACCATTCGTTCTAACTCCCATGCAAACTTGAAAGAATATGGGTCTTTCTTTAAAAGTCTTCTTAAGCTAGCCTTCTTAAGCATCAATTATTACTATTTCTCCACACCAGAAATTAGCAAACATATATTTCAATTTTTGTTTGGTTGGTTGTTGTCTTTTTATCTTTTCACTTCTTGAAAAACTGTTGTTGCAACCTCTTTTCCTCACTGTCTCTGTCAGTGCCCTGAGAACGCTTTTCATTTCTATGTTTAAATGCATGAACTGTTCTTTTGTACCTCTTGATCTTCCAGGTATTTTATATATCATTGCTTGAACTTTAGGTCATCTAGGAATGCATATATTAACCAAATGGGTTGCCTCTAAGATCCCCATTTTTCCTTTCTTCAGTTAAAGAGGTTTGCCTTTCTCCCTTCATACCTGCTTGTTCCAATGGACCAGCACCCCTCCTCTCCTCTTCTCATAGTGTGCCATCCATGTACTTCCCCTGCCGGCGTTACAGGCTTCCTGAAGCCTGTTCTCTCTGCCTGGCTCTTCCCCACATCTCAGCCTTCACAATCCGAATGCTTCCACCACATGATCACTATCTTCCAAATTGCCTTCCCGAAATACAGCTGCCACCCCTCTTTGCCGTGGTCAGTGTCAGGTCTAAAAGACGTGTCCCCTTGCTGGCTTCCCTTTCTCCCACCTTAAAAAGTGTCATCACTTTTACTTGTCAAGCAACACGATGCATAAATCAGATATTTCCTTTTACTCTTTCATCTTTGCCGCATGTAAGAATTAGTGTCTAATGACACATAGGCAAGAAGTTAATGGAAATTTAATTGAAAAAACTACCATCCCAGCAGGAATTAAACTTGATGGCCATAATACAAGAGGCAGATATTTCATACATGATGCTCTTGCATTTGGGTTAGCATGCTTATGTATAAACAATATCACTTTGGTAAACAGATAATCCCCATATTTTCCCAGTGTCACTTTGGTTAGTAGAATGAAGAAAGAAGTAAGTTCCAATTTAAATATTAGGGCTATCTACCTTAAGGATTCCAAAGAGGAAAGTTTTAATAAAAATAAGATTTAAATATTTGAGTTCTTCAGCCCTAATATGTGGAAATAATGAATATTTATACATATAAAACACACCTTTTTCTTAGAGCAGCATTTAGTCACTCCTACTCAAAAGGACTCCAGGAGAATTTTTTTAGGTATTATGAGTCAAATCTCTGACTTTTCTAGAGGAAATGACATTATTGGACTGCCTTTGCTCCCTTCTTCTTTTGTATTCTTTTTCCCCAGAAGCCTAAGTCATATGAAGCAATGGGCAAGATGTACAGTTTTAGTATATGTGCTGCCAAAGCGAGCACAAGATGTACAGTTTTGATAATTGAACAGTAATAGAATTCTGCAGGAATTTTAACTATCAAGTTGCTATCATGTGTTTTTATATTTTAAGTAAATTAATTAAGCCTAACAAACATGTTATGTCCAGGTGAACCAAGTCCTTTCATCCAATCTATAACACTCAAGAGAGCTGTGGTTTCCCAAGCAGGTTGGAAGCAGCATCTATCTTTAGCCCCTTAGAACTTTTAGTATTTTACAACATTTTGCATTTTGTTTGTTTGTTTGTTTTTGGCCTGGTTAAGTAGCTATGTATGCATTACAAAATGAAATTTTAACTGAATTAACCTTCAGATAGATCATTGGGGGAAAGAACTGTAAAAGATTCACATAAAGAAACCTCAAACCTAGCCAGGCAGTAGTGCAGTAAATAGAGCATTGGCCTGGGATGCTGAGGACCCAGGTTCAAAGCCCCAAGATTGCTGGCATGAGTGCAGGCTAACCAGCTTGAGCACGGGGTTGCTGGTTTGAGTGTGGGATCATAGACATGCTCCTATGGTCACTGGCTTGATCCCAAAGGTCACTGGCTTGAGCCCAAGGTCTCTGGTTTGATCCAAAAGGTCGCTGGTTGAGCAAGGGGTCACTGGCTTAGTTGGAGTCCCCCTGGTCAAGGCACATATGAGAAAGCAATCAATGAACAACTAAGGTACCACAATGAAAAATTGATGCTTCTCATCTCTCTCCCTTCCTGTCTGTCTGTCCCTATCTGTTCCCCTCTCTGTCTCTTGCTAAAAAAGAAAAAACTTCATATAGAAAGTACTACAGATAACACAGCCCAAGCAAACAATGAAAAAGTGGCAGAGCCAACAGACAAATCTCTTCTTGTACTTAGACAAGCTCTTCCTCAATCATATTACAAGGAAAAATCACTGAAGAGTTTGCTTTCAGAATGTCAATTAATAAAAAAAGCAAAATTATTTTTTCTAAACTTAGCCATAATCATTAATAATGAATCTTATATTGTCAGTTATGACTTGAGATATTAGCTAGTGATAGCATAAAATCTTCATAATTAGCAAGATATTTAAAGAAATATCTTTTGCTCAAACCAGATGAGCCCGCGCTCAAGCTGGTGACCTTGGGGTCTCGAACCTGGGTCCCAGCATCCCAGTCCATCCCTGTCTATCTCTCTCTCTGACTCTCTCTCTTTCTCTGTAGTAAAAAAAAAAAAAAAAAAAAAAAAGCTTAAGCTTAGTGAAGTTTTATAAATTCTAATTGGGTTTCATATATATATAACTTTAAACCCAATCAGAAACATTGCAGATGTTGGCTTTCTAGTTTCATGGTGGGTGGTAGTGGAGCAACAAAACAGTGCCACGATTGGCCCACCATGAAAGCTGAACTGCTCACTAGTGGGCAGGAGAGACCAGGTTGACCAACACTGCAAAAGTGGGCGGTTTTTATAAAAAGGTTCACCATCACAGGCATAGGGGTAAATGGCCTATCTAGAATTAGCCAGACCTATGTGGAACCCAGCTCCATTTTTGCTAGCTGGGTGACCTTGGACAAGTTAGTATTCTCTCTGAACCTCAGTTTTCCCATCTGTAAGATGGAATAAAGATACCTGTCTTATAGATTGATACAAAGCATGTAAAGCATGTAGCACAATGTTTGTGTACATGGTAAAAGTCCATTAGATGTCAGCTACAATTGTTGTAGTTATTATATTACTCCCCTTAAAAGCAATCAGTTTTCCAGCTACACTGAACCACTCACTGTCTCCTTACCTGCATGTGATTGCTCCTCCTGAATGGCTGTTTCATCAGCTCCACATGGTCAAATATTATCTGTGCCCTTCAGTCCATTTTATTTTATTTTATTTTTTAAATGATCCCAATAGGCTGAATGCTAGCAATGTAGCAGAAATAAAACCTAATGGGAAAATGTTTTGTGGTCATGTCCACAGCAAATGAGAAACTGCATTCTAAAAGCCTTGGTAATGATCAATTCAGTCCATTTTAAATACTACCTGCTCTACCAAGTTTTCGCTTCACACTGCCCATCCAGAGCAAATTTCTCTCTCTCCCACATCAAATAATACTGTATCTGCATCTCACTTGTAGAGCTCAGAGTTTTCTACCTGGTGTGTAACTTATATGACTTGCATATGAGTCATCTATTTATGTGTCATACTCCTTCACAGAGAATGAATTTCTGGAAAATGGGGCCATTTACTATTGGTATGTGTCCTTCCCAAAGCATGCAGTATTACACATTGCCCTTAGTGACAAACAATCAATGAGTTGAATTAATTAATTAATATTTTTATCCACTCAGTATACAATGTCTGCTTGAAGCTAAGGGCCAAGCAATGAGGAGGGTCATCAGGCAGTAAATATTTTATTCTTTCTTTCTGCAATCCCTGTCACATGCTGCAGTTAATAAAAAGTTTATCTAGACATAAATGTGAACCTTCCCTCCTTACTCCCCACCATTAATTTCATGACCTTGAGGAAGACATTAAGTATTCTAAGCCTCTGTGTCTTCAATAATGAAAATAGGGAGCTGGGTTTAATATCTAAGGACCCTTCTGGTTGTAAACCCAGTGTCTTATATTTCAGACAATGTCTTGTACAAGCAAACACAAAAATATGTAGGAGGGGAGAGCCAACACTACCAACTATTAGCCAAACATCAGAACTGAGGCCAGAAAAACAATGGAAAGATATATATGAGGAGCAACAGGCTGGCTAAAGCCAGACCTAAAGACAAACCCATCAGGCCCAAGACAAGGTTCAAAATGGAAGTTAGAGCATGAATAGGCTCAGGGTCTGTAAAAACAAGCAAACAGACAAAAAACAAACAAACAAACAAACAAAAAAAACACAACGAAACATCATCCACACCAGGTAGTTCAATATAGAAATTTTAACATGGGGATCTTTCCACAAAGGTATTGGAAGAGCTAAAACACAAAAAAGATAGTAAGGCAACCCAGAGGCTAGCAAGAGGAGGGAGCCATTCTGCCTTATAGGGCTAAAGAAATAAAGGGAGGAGACAATGTTACCAGTGCCCAAGGTTGGGGAGATCTAACCAGAGAGGTTGTCCAGCAAGACCTGCAACCACAGATGAGACCCAGCTGCCCCCAAATACACCATTCCAAACAGAAAACATGAGAAAGAAATATCTTGGCTTCTCCGTTTCTCCTGCCTTCTGATGACTCTGATTGGCCAAATTTGGCTCAAAGACACTTGGCAAGAGAGTCTGGGAATGTAATCTATAGGGTTAGCCCCATGCAATACAAAACAGAGCAGGAGCATATGAGGTCATGAGCTGAGAGAAAACAGACTGCTAACCAACCCAGAGTAGTCTTGGATAATTTTTCCAGATTGAGTTTTCTCTTTGTGACTTTGAAGTTCCCACCTCAGCTGATGCCATCATACCTTGTTGTAAGATGTGTTGGAAAAGCTAAAACACAAAAAGGATAATGAGGAAACCCAAAGACTAGAAAAAGGAGTATTGATGCTTAGGGAAAACTAAGAGGCAAGCTGCTGACAAATGGCTTGATAGAATAGCATTTCGAAGCAGAGACCCTGCCATAAAGCACCCAGTGATATACGTTCCAGAATTCATTCCGAGATGCTTTCTAACATGTGTAATACTTCCTTATAACTAGGGCTTTCCTGGTACAGTGCATTTCCCACCCCCTCCCCAAAAATCATCCTTGTTTTTCTAACGGTGCAACATCCTTCTATAAACTACCAGTTTAATATCAGCAATAAAACCATATTCCAATGATAAGTTGATCCTTCCAACAAAAACATAAGATCCAATAGTGTGTTTTCCTGCTAATGAGCACTAGGAAGCAACAACCTTTCTTTATACTTTTTCTTATATTTCACAGTAACATTGATTGACTTAGAGATGGCATTTATGAAAAACAGAGTAAAATGATGTCACATGTATATTTAACTTATACAAATTAAACTATATCTATTGAGGAAGAAAAAGTAGAGAGAGAAAGGGGGTACACATGTAGAAGTAAGGAGAGAGAGGAGGAAAGAGGGGAAATTTTCCAATGTGGACAATTCTACCCACCATTTTATTCAGTGAGTAAATGCTCTAGACAAGAGTGATCAGAATGTAAGAGATACGATCTCCTCAGCCCAACATCAATGTTTATTCCTGCTTATCCCTCAGAGACTCTTGCCAAGATGTTCGTGTTTAAAGATTTGGCACTGAAAAACTAAATTGTTGCTTAGGTAGTCTTAAAAATATATGTGTTTTTCTATATACTATATATACCAATGCTGTATACTACATTTGCTGCACAAAATGGACAAATCAAGATCTTTTAAAGGTGCTTTTTAAAAATAAATTTGATTCTCACCTTACATGCTGACTTTAACCTTCCCATATGGTGTGATTCTGGTGCATATACACTGGAATTAAAAATTCAGTTGAGAGACTGGTAATGATACAGGAAGAGAAGAAAAGGACTTTCACAGTACACCAAAACAGGGGCATTAACCTTAACTTCAGAGAGAGACAGAGATGGAGGGAAGGCATTACTGGAAATTACTGCAGCTGCAGGATTTATCCTCGTAGGCTATTCCCAGGATGCCCACATACTGCTTTGAGATTCGTTATAAGACAAAATCAGTTACTTCCTTTCTCTACCTCAGCTATCCCTCTCATAAAATTGGGGCATAATACCTGCTTCTTGCTTATTGTCACAAAAGAATATATAGGGAGTAGATCTAATTACTAGGTAATCCATTCTCCAATGATGAAGTGTTTAACACTCTAGAGCAGTGGTCCTCAACCTTGGGCCGCGGGGGCCATTTGGTACCAATCTACAGAGAAAGAATAAATAACTTACATTATTTTTGTTTTATTTATATTTATTTAAGTCTGAACGATGTTTTATTTTTAAAAAATGACTAGATTCTCTCTGTTACATCCGTCTAAGACTCACTCTTGACGCTTGTCTCGGTCACATGATACATTTATCCGTCCCACCCTAAAGGCCGGTCTGTGAAAATATTTTCTGACATTAAACCGGTCTGTGGCCCAAAAAAGGTTGGGGACCACTGCTCTAGAGAATCCAAGAAGGCAGACAAATTTTGGTGGGAATGACCAATCCTCGTTCTGTTTATCTCAAAGATGAACCAAACTTTGAGGTGTTGAGATAAATACGATAGTGTGAATGCTGCTTTGCAGAACAACTATCACAGAACTATCACAGGGATGTTCTTAATTAATGCAATGTATCATGAGAAAGTTTTCCCTGACCTTAATCCAAATTTTTTCTTCATTTCCAAACCTGAAATTCTTTAGCTTCCTAATCTCAACTGTGTAATGTCCAAAATACATACACAAACAACGAAGCAAACCAGGAAAATTTTATATAGGCTCCTGCAGTCTGAAAAGCTGCCATTAGTCATAAGCCTTCCTGTGCTCACCCTGCCCTGAACTCTGGGCCCATGCTGCGTTCCACAGTACAGCTCTCTCTAACATGCCGGATTAATGCTGAGAAGGAACTTAAACCACAAAGGACCAAAAAGCAAATATTTTTGCCCAAAGCTAATGTAGCAAATTACATGCAAAATCTAAACTCCAAGAACCTTTTAAATGGTGCAAGTCTACACAAACACACAGCATCCAGTTTGCCAAGATCTAAAAACTAAATTAAATCTCAGTCAAGTCCCACTGGGGGACTTATAGAACCAGTTAACAGATCGAGTTCTGGTCTTGGCAGGACCACTGGCTTACATCGTACCCCAGGTAAGTAATTCCTCTCACTGGGTTTCTCTTTGCCTGTCAATGAAGCTAGCATTTTGCCTTAAGTGCATAGGAATAATGAAGTGAAAATGTAAGCAGGGTACTCAAAGCTCTATGCAAGAAAGGTGTGTATGTATAATCAGGAACTCATTCAGCATGTCTTCTGCCAAGCTCTCTGTTGCCCTAACAGGGCTACCGTGAATGACTGCTATCTGAACTACAAAAGGAGTTCAAGTCCAGTCCTCATTTTATCCTGAGCAGGGCTTCACACACAGCTGGAGAACATTGCCTTGTCTTCACACAGGATGCTCTCATCCAGCCCCACAAAGCTCATCAGCTCAGAAGGGGTGCTTTCTCTAATTCCCTTAAAGGTACCAAAGAGATAACAGCCTAAGTCCTAACCAGCAATGGAGCAACTATCAGAGTTTATATCATTTTGCAAAAAGCCAGATGAAAGAACGTTTACTGTGGCAGGAGTCATATTCACAACAAACATTTATAGTCAGAGGCTAGGAAAAAGCAGACATATGGAATTGAGAAGCACCTTTGCACCATGGTCTAGCCATGGACTAGAATCACCACGTTCTGCACCTTCATTTGCAGCTACAGCCCCAAGAAGCAAATGCAGAAAAACGGAGGAAGCTCACTAGAGAAAATCAGTGGCATAGGAAAACTGGCCATGGCAGTGTTGCTTAAGAAAACCTGGAAGTTAACAAAATGCATCGGACTTTGTTTTGCTCATACACTCAGTTGTACACCAGAGAGCAGTGGTGGCGATATTTTTTGAGCACTTAGGAGAAAATGTATTTTTTTAAGTCAGTGGGTGCCATCAGTTCTGCCTTGTTTTCATTCCTGACTTTCTTTATGCTTAGATTCCGTGTTCTTCTTTTCTATCAGTAGGGAAATGAGTTACTGTCAATGATGGCCCACATGTTCATGAGTCCTGTGATTACCAATATCACCCTGATAAAACAGGCTAGTAAACTATTCCCCGGTGCCTGGGAAGAACACCCAGAGAAAGCATAGTGGTGTAATCAGAGTCAAGTGCAGAAGGCTGACAATAGGAAAAACCTGATGCCCATGTTGTACAAATACAGTCATGCCAGCCAACATGCAGATCTATCCACGGATAGTTTTTTAAATCTTTACATGGATTCTGAATGTTTCTGGGCCAAGGGGCATAAGGAGGAAAGAGAAGCAACAAAGAAAGGGTAATCCTTACTCCCTGACATAAACTGTTATCAGAAAATCAGCATTCAGGACTCTGCCTCTGACAATGAGTCATTTTTATCTCTTTTCTGTACTTTCCTAATTTCTTACAATAAATGAGTGGTTTCTAATAAGCAAGAAGAAGGAAAAGTGCCACTCATTATCTAAATGTATTTGATTAATAAATTCTTATAGTGTATGTTAAGACAGTGAGTTTGGAGAGGAAAAACCTATTTTGTTCCTGAGTTTGGATAAACAAGAGTTAAGATTTCAGAGTACAGAGAATGATGGATTTATCTGAATCAATTTACTTCCTAAATTCTGAGAGGGAAAATTTGGATAGCCAGAAATCAAATAGCAGGAGACACTGATAATGAACTTGTAATAAACAACACTTTACCTCTTTTTCTTACACATAAGCACCAAACTATACTCCAATAGGTATATTTGCAATGTCTATCTCTGGAATAGTTTTATACCACAGTACTTTTATATGACAAACTGCATCCGCATTTTGGTTGCTTTATAAAGCAAAGAACTTCCCAGGTAAGTCATAGAAGCTAATAAATTGAAGACAACACAAGTAGTTTTCTTTGTCAAATTCACACAATAGAAATACTTGAGTAAGGATTGCTTTCTTAACACAAATCTGTGTTTTCTCAACTACTCTGACAATAGGCTAAGAATCTGAGATCTCTAGGCAAAAAGTATTAGGCAAGTAAAAATATGATTTCTTGACCTCAACCCATAAAGCCTTCATTTGTGCTTTAGATAAATTAAATTAGAGGAAAAAAAATCCTGGCCAAACCCATGACTATTACAGACCTTCAATGCCAAAGAAATAGAATTCATCAAGGGACTAAAAACTAAAACTTTACCCTACATACAATACTAAAAAACAAACAAAAAAATAGCATATTTGCCAAATGAACAGAGTATTGCTAATACACCTCAAAAAAAAAAAAAATAAAGATATAACCAGAGAACAAAATGTTTTATGTAAAAAGTGAGATCTGACCTCTTGGAGAATTTTTCCCTTTTCTTTAGAATCTTCCAAATATTTTGAACTTGTTTCCTGCTTGGATTTTTTTAATTTTCCCTAAGATTCTTCACAGATATGAATTAAG
Organism: Saccopteryx leptura; assembly: GCF_036850995.1. Taxonomy (NCBI): domain Eukaryota; kingdom Metazoa; phylum Chordata; class Mammalia; order Chiroptera; family Emballonuridae; genus Saccopteryx; species Saccopteryx leptura. The sequence continues at coordinate 191,889,258 of NC_089505.1, forward strand.
TTTAAAAACACGAGTCAGAGACTGCGTGGTTTTGACCCATACCTTGAGCCCATGGAGTTCCTCCACATTTTCCCACAGGATCTCAGTGTTCTCTATGAGTGCTGCCCACTTGCCTCCCAGCAAAGGGCCACATTACTCAGTCACTCTTAATTCATCAACGTGGGAAGAGACTGTCACAGTGCTGATGTTAATCTAAAAGAGAAAGATCCCAACCAACTTTGGAAGACTGTTGGGACTTGTCTAATAGCCCCAACTCAACAGGTTAATCCCTTTTTTTTTCCCTTACTGTGCTTAAAAGTGGCATGATTTTCAAATTGTTAAAATATATATTTATATAATACTGACTTATCAAGGAATGGAGTCAATAATATTGTAATGACTGCACGGTGACAGATCCAGGGGTCCCCAAACTTTTTACACAGGGGGCCAGTTCACTGTCCCTCAGACCATTGGAGGGCCGCCACATACAGTGCTCCTCTCACTGACCACCAATGAAAGAGGTGCCCCTTCCGGAAGTGTGGCGGGCTCCAGATAAATGGCCTCAGGGGGCCACATGTGGCCCGGGGGCTGTAGTTTGGGGATGCCTGGTTAGACTGTGTGGGGATCACATCATAAGGTATATAAATGTCAAATCCCTATGTTGTACAACTGAAACTAATATAATACTTTGTTCCAACTATACTTTAATTTTTAAAAATGTTTTAAATATTGGCTTACTTGTGGTTACCTGGGATCAAATTCCATATTTTCAGTCATAAATCTAAGTAGACCTGTTTACTAAGTGTGTGAGGAGTGAGGAAGAAAAAGAAGAAATGTAGGGGAATGGGGAGGGCTGAAAAATAACTCACACTGAAACATACAAATGCCTCTGAAATTATCATTTTAAAATAGCAGTAATTCCCATAAGAAAAGGTCTTGTTATTCCCATTTCACAGGTGAGAAAATCAAGAGTGGAAGGTTGAGCAAGTTGCCCGAGATCTCATAGTTAGGAATGATGGAATTGAGTTTCCTAAGTCTAATCTCTGTTCTTCCCTTTATTTTTAAATAAATTTATTGGAGTGACATTGGTTAATTAACCCTGCTCTTTCAACCTCTAAAATCTATCAGAAATATTAATCAAAGAGTGTTTGATAAAATAAATTTGAATAGAAAACAAAGAAAAGCTAAAAAAATTTTGGAAATGGTTTGTTTGAAGCTCTTCTAAGTTAGTTATCTTCTCATTGTCATGTTATTCATGTTACTGTCAACCTAACTTCCTTTATGTAGAGACATATTAAGGTAAACACTTACTGCTCTGATTTCTTCTTAATCTCTTTCCAGTTTCCCTTAATCTTCTTCTTCTCAGTTTATTGTTATGTTGGCCAACATGTCTCCCAGGACATCAGCACAAGACTGCTTCCACCTTCCCCAGTCTCCTAACTCGGCAGGCTCTCCCTCCATTATTCCAGAACCCTCCCCCTAGCCTACCAAACTTGTACTCAGCTGCATAAATGCTGCCTTCATCAGTAACTGAGACTTCATCCTCTTCAGCCTTCCCTTCAAGTCAGCCCCACCTCTCCCCAACCTTAATATCTGGAATTACAAAACATGCTGGACAAGGGCCCATGACCCTCAAACCTGGCCCACCACAGGCACACACCATTTCAACACAGCCAGGCCCTGGCAGGCACTGAGTAATTCTGGTATTTGCCCATCATCAGCTTCCTGGATCCTTTCCCCACTAGAGCTGGTGCAAACCTTCTCATCTTGACTTCACATCCTGGCCAAATATCCATATCCTTCTTCACCAAGTCATCAGAGACATTCTAGCATTAGTTTTGCCTTTGAGCTCTCGCTTTACCCACCATACATCCTTCTCCTGCTTCTCCCCCTTCTCTCTCTTCTCCTAAAACCTATTCCCCTCAGAACTCCTTTACAAAGCCTGTCCTGAGTGTTGCTTCCCTCTCTGAAGTCCCGAAGCACTCCCTGTTTGTACCTTTCATTTGTCTTTTAAGGTCCAGTTGCCAAGCATTTGTTGTCCTTTTTCATTTTGAATCTTCCTTTAATATTTTAATTGCAAAACAACATTCTGACTTATTTTTTACACACATATCCTATCTACCCAACCAGATTGGGTGTCCTCCAAAGCTCTTTCCTTTCCCATCTGCTCAGTTCTCTCTCCAGTGACTCCCTGGGAGAAAGCTCATCTACTGTAATTACCATGCATGCTGCACATATTCTTGTCACCAAGCCCCTGCTCAGGACCCCCAGCCTCAGGTTTCTTTCCCCCTCTCCTTACTAATCTACATCCACAGTCTTCCCAAGGCCACTTAAAATTCCAATGAAACCTCCAGCAAATGCAGGTCTGCAATCATCTGTTCTCTGAGTCTCTACAGCCCTCCTGTCTATGCAGACATGTTAATGCTTCTATATTTTTGTTTGATTGTGTCCATGAGTATGTGTACCTCATATTCCCCCAAATAGATTAGGATCTTCCTGAAGACAGTAACCAAGTCTTTGAATTTCTCATAGTATACAGCACAGTGCTAGAAATTCTGAAGGTACCTCTTAATTACCTCCAACCTACATTTCAAAAGGTAAAACATAACTCAGATATTTTTCTGGTTTGTTTCAAATATGTCACAGTAAATGAAGGCAGTCACAGTTCTAAACTGAGCAAAATCATGAGCACAAAGTGAGCAAACCCTAACCCTTAGAGGGAGGGGTGTTTTGTGCCTAAGACTCTCACAGGACACCAAGTTCAGTGACAGCGTAGACAACACCCACTTCAAAGGGTCATCTTGTTTAGTTATCTGAGCCCAGAAGCACAGCACCTTGAAACAGTTCATCTGATCCAAGAATTCAGCCCTTGTTTGCCCAAATGGAAAGCTGGAGGTGGCCAAGCAAAGCTGACCTGATGAAAACCAGTGTGTTCAGCTTCCCTTCAGATCAGCAACCATAATTGCCACTAGCATTTAACATGGCACCAATCACACCTGTGTTCTGGGGCCAGGAACAGTGGCCAGCTCAGCACCTTCTGAAGCCAGGTGGCTGAGGTCCAAGACAAACAAGACTGAACAGATGAATTGCAGCAGTGAGACCCAGCAGCTGCCATTGTAATCCAGGGAGCTTACTTACAACCCAGCCAGGCAGAGTATAGTCTGTAGTGTGTAGTTTTAGGGTTGATTTAACCTTCAACCCTCTGAGTTGGTTCTCCACTAATTGCTAATGTTAAGAAATTCTCTTGATGCTTCCTGGCCTAAAAATGTTGTTAGCTCTCCTGGATCAGGAAGGTAGGTAGGCTCCATCTTAGAAGTGAGAGGTGGCAATCCATAAACACAGTCTACATACAAATGACAATGAAAAGCCTACAACAAACATTCCCAGGCTCTTTCAAAATAAATTAAGATCATAGGAACTGGTAACCATTTACAATGTGCCATAAAGTTCTCAGGATCATATTCTAACAAGACAACCCCTCAATGTCCATTAGTTTAAAAGCCAGTCAGAATGGGAAAAGGGTAAAGTGCAGATACCATTGACCCAGCAGCTTCTATATTTTTTAGGGTTTTTTTTTCCATATCTAGCAATAGCCATTGTGAAAACAAGAGAAAATCCCACGCACACCATGACTGCTGACACCACCAATCCAGCTCCCCTGCCAAACCAGTGGAGAAAGTACCTACAGTCCTTTTCCCGTGAGGCCAGCATCCCCTGAGGCATGACAGTAGAGCCACCTGGGCCCAGGAAACATTAATCTTAGTGTTGAGAGTCCAGAACTTTAATTAATTTATTTACTCAACCAATAATTTATCAAGCATTCACTATGTGCAAGGCATGTGTTCTAAAGTCTGGGGTGTAGCAATCTTAATGTAGGAAAAGTCTCTGCTTGCTTGAATCTTATATTCTAGTGAGGAAGAGATAGGCAATTAATAAGTAAACAAGTAAATGTTTAGACAATCAGATGGTGACAGGTGACATTTCAGAGAGACCCTAAGGAGGTAGAGGAGAAGCTACGCAGAATTTCTGTTATTATTACCACTATTAGAGCTAATAATGGTAAGATTTCATCAACAATTTTAAGGACTTTGCTATATTAATCAAGACCCAGTTGAGAGACAGAAGCCACACCAGTTATTTCAACAGAGCTAATTTAATATAAAGAAATGTTAATTAGGAATAAAGTCATTAACCAGGTAACTGAATGTGTAAAAAAAAAAAAAAGAAAAAAGAGCTACTGCGAGAAGCTGTCTTCACCCTTAGGGCTGGAGAAACAAAGCATGAACAATTAAAATTTAGAATCTCAGAAAGGAGTGGAGTCTAGACCACTGATAGGGGGCAATGGCAGCCTGAGGAAGCACAGTGACACTGGTGTTTGAATGTGGGAAAAGCTGCAAAGTAGATTTAACTGTTGCACAGAAGGAACTGTCACTGCCAGGGTAAAGAAGAGGGCCTAGGTGCCACTCACAAGAGCCACAAGCTGATAGGGAACCCACAGAAAACAGAATAGGAAGGGGTAAATCCCTTCTTCTTACTCCAGAGGCATTGTCTCCCTCTAGTACTCCCTACTGGCTGAGCCCAACAGGGAGCCCACTGACAAAGGAAAACAGTGGTTTTCAGGGACCCAACCCCAGCAACATAAAATCAAGTGTAGAAGGATGAAGTTGGAGTTGATAGGCAATGGCAATAACTGACATCCTCTGGATGGCACAGGAAGGCACCAAAGGACTTTGAATAAGGGAGTGACGTAAGCTGAGTCATCCTGACAGCTGTGTTGAGAGTAGACAGTAGGAGGGCAATAACAGTAGCGGTAGGAAGAAGTGGTTAGATTCTGGATATTGTTAGTCCCACGGGATTTGCTGATGACTTGCTTGTGGGCTATGGAAGAAAGAGAGGCATCAAGGGTGACTCCCAAACACTGGCCTAAGTAATTGAATGGAGACAGATTTGCAGAGAGGGGAGAAGACTGAGCAGAAGCACACTCATGTGGGGCTATAAAGGGAAGGGGCTAACCAAAGCTCTTACTGGGGCATGTTTGTTTTGAGGTGTGTTTATGCAGTGAAATACCCAAGTCAGAAGCTCAGGGGAAAGTCTACATTACTGATGTAGATTTGAGATTCATTCATCATATATTGATGGATTTTAAAGCCATGTGACTGGATGAGATCAGCAATAACATGTCAACATGGCTCAGTGCACAATGGCTAAGAATAAGATTTGGAGTCAGAATGCTGTAGATTTGAATCCAACTCTAAGACCACAGGGTATTCCCGGGCAGTACTGCACCACTCTGAGCCTTGAATCCCTTTTCTGTAAAATGAGGATGATAATTACACTGAATCCACTGGTCCTATGTGAGGATTAAATATGGCACAGTAAGGAAAGCCCTTACGCAGTGCCTGACACTCATTCGAAGCTGGAAATGGGATAGCAGTGGAATTTGTTCTCCTCAGTGCAAAAGCTAAGGCCAAAGGAAGTGGAGAAAGGAACCTGAGTACATAAAGTGAAAGAACTGTTCCTCTTATTTGTGAGTAACTGACCGGGGGTAAGAGGAGACACAAGACAACCATCAGACATGAACAAAAACAAGACAGATTCACACACACACAAAAAAAATTCTCAATAGAAAAAAACTACTAATCCTTTAAAATGCCAAAACTGAGTTTGCATGGCAAGACTCACATAGAAACATAATCTTTGCCATGCGATGAGCTAATGAGGCATCAGCATGTGCCTGTCATGCGCTGGATGAGCTAGATATGAGTCAGGATGAGCACTGTATCAGCATGACTCAGCCCCCACACACCAGTCACCATTCACTCCCGCTCTGCCTGGGAACACAACCCTATTCTCCTCCCATTAATTGTTCACCTCTCATTAAGTATTTTCACATGAGGCAGGCGTTTCTTTCCAGAGCTCAACTGCAGGGTTATGTAAGGTTCTACCATATTCCTGGCCCAGGGACTGAGACCAGCTGCCTTCACAGGGCGCTCCCTTCCTAAGGGTAGGTCAATTCAGGAAACCAAACTGCAGATCACAAAGCTTAGGAAAGTAAGCAGTGGAGTAAAAGAGGCTGACTGTCCTCAGAGCTTGCACTCTTGGAGTGTAGTGAGCACCCTGCTACTGCACCCCAGTGTGTGAATCAGAGCTCCCTCTCTCAAGGTTGGCATGAGAGACCTTGTTACAAAGTCTCCCACAGCCACTTTGGTATCAAAAGCTCTTCACATTGTTCTGCTGACAGCAGCCATTTCTGCACACATTCCCAGCACTTTTACAAAGTAAAAAATTCTACTATCCAGGGATTATACTCCAAACAGCTGTTTCTGGAGACTAGGAGAGATCCATCTGGAACAGTGATTCTTGACCTCAGCTGCAATTGGAGTCTCCAGGGACGACTTTGAGGGCACTGATGCCCAGGCTCCACCCAGGCCAACCATGATGGGCTGCACTGTGTTCCCCCCAAATTCATATGTTAAAGTCCTATCCCCACCCTCCCTGCCTCAGAATGTGACCACACTTTAGATAGCATCTTTAAAGAAGTAATTAAGGTAAAATAAAGTCATTAAATGGGACTAATCTGCCTGACCAGGCAGTGGTGCAGTGGATAGAGCGTCGGACTGGGATGCCGAGGACCCAGGTTCGAGACCCAGAGGTCGCCAGCTTGAACGTGGGCTCATCTGGTTTGAGCAAAAGCTCACCAGCTTGGACCCAAGGTCGCTGGCTTGAGCAAGGGGTTACTCGGTCTGCTGAAGGCCCACGGTCAAGGCACATATATGAAAGCAATCAATGAACAACTAAGGTGTCGCAATGCACAATGAAAAACTAATGATTGATGCTTCTCATCTCTCCGTTTCTGTCTGTCTGTCCCTGTATATTCCTCTCTCTGACTCTGTCTCTGTCTCTGTGTAAAAAAAAAGGGGGGGGGACCTAATCCACTATAACTAGTGTCCTTATAAGAAGAGGAGATTAGGACACAGACAAGTACAGAGGAAATACTATATGAAGACTGAGGGAAAAGACAGCTATCAACAAGCAAAGAAGAGAGGCCTCAAGAGAAACCAGTCCTGCCAACACCTTGATCTCTGACTTCCAGACTCTAAAACTACGAAACAATAAACCTCTGTGTGGTTAAGCCCCCATTCCATGGTACTTTGTTATGTCAACCTCAGGAAACTAATATGCCAATTGAATCAGAATCTCTAGGAATGAGGCCAGTATATTTTAAAGTTCTTCCAAGTGTTTTGATTGTGCATCTGCATTTTAGAACTCACTATTCTAGACTATAAATTCCCTTGTCTGCTAAAATTGGTGCTGACCCATTAGATTGTTTCTCTAAGACTGCATCATGTACACTTGACATAAATTTCTTCTTTCCTTCCTTCATTCTTTCTTTCCTTATTTCTCTCCTTCCTCCCTCCCTCCCGTCCTCTCTTTCTTCTCTGACAAATGAACAGGAGAGATCACAGCCCTCACCTCACCCTCAAATTCAGCATAAAGGAAGCTAAGTCCCATCAACTATCCTTCTATTAAAATCTGAACCACTAAGTAGCCCTTAAGAAAATCCTTAAGAGAGCCAAAGATCTAGAAAAGGGTTTAACCTAATGAAAGACTCTAAGTCAGGGAAAAGACCTTGTGCAAAGTCTAACAGGAAAACATGAAGCAATGCCTCCTCTTTTGGAGAGTCCCATGTCAGACAGAACATCTTTTTTATTAATTTCTGCTTTGTTTAGCTTTTTGAATGTCCTACTATCCACAGCAACATCTTTCCAGGAGTGGTCAAATAGCTACTACAAGTGCAGCAAGAGACAAGGCTGCAGCCAGATAATGGAGACAGATCTGTGTGAGTGGCCAGGACTCATTTTCCTGCCAATGGTTGGTTCAGAATAAGCCACCAGCAGTACACTGGTCATTGCACCTTTTAAAATAATAATGCCAAGATGGACTTGAGAGCTTGCCAGCCTCCATTCCTTCCCTTTGCCTCTGTTTCCCTTCCCATCACACAGACATGGGAAATCTAGACATCTGAGCACCACTTGGGTGAAGGTGAACAATTAGAGTTTTAGTCATCTTCGTTTTCAACATCCAAACCTCACCCACATGTTTCCAGTCACTGGCTTGCCATCCCTTTCCCCTCTATTTTTATTCATTCCTGAAACCTTCTATTTTCAGTCACTGCATGGGGTAAATTTTCAGGTACAGTTTTTAAGCTGCATGACTTCTATGACAGCCAAGAGGAGGCAGGTGACCGACATCAATGCAGTCTTAAAAATCCACTCCACAGCTTACTACCTTAGTTTTTGTCTATTCATTTTCATAGCATGTACTGAGGTTGGGTTTTAATAAAGCCTTCTTCGAGAATGGCTTTATCTTTCACAGAGGGCCTGGGGTAGGGGAAAGTAAAGGCACTGAACCGAAAGAGAGAACGGAGGAGAAACCTTTGCAGAGCACTTTTCTTAGGCATTTAATCACATCTAAGAGAGAGGGGCTGAGGGGAGGGGAGGGGCACAAAGAAAACCAGATAGAAAGTGATGGAAGACAATTTGACTTTGGGTGAGGGGTAGGCAACATAATCAAATGTCAAAATAATCTGGAGATGTTTTCTTGGAACATATGTACCCTGATTTATCAATGTCACTGCATTAAAATTAATAAAAATAAGATAAAATATATATATATATAAACTGAGAGAACTCTACAAGAATTGTCTCACTCCATCAGTGAAAACAATATAAGAATAATTGGTCTATCAGAATAAGAAGAGGGATAGAAGGGAATGGAGAGCCTATTCAAACAAATAATTGATGAGACTTTCCCAAGCCTTTGGAAAGAGAGCCTCAAATCCAAGAAGACAAGACAGGTAATAACAAGTGTTGGAGAGGCTGTGGAGAAAAAGAAACCCTCATTCACTGCTGGTGGAAATACAAATTAGTACAAATATTATGGAAAGAAGTATGATGGTTTCTCAAAAAATTAAGACTAGAACTACCATATGACCCAGCAATCCCTCTACTGGGTATTTACTTCAAACACTCAAAAACATTGATACATAAGGACACATGCACCTCATGTTCATCACAGCATTATTCACAGTGGCCAAGATGTGTAAACAACCAGTTTCTTGACAGAGGATTGGATAAAAAATATGTAGTACATACACACAATAGAATATTACTCAGATGTTGGAAATGATGACATAGTGCCATTTATGACAATATCGATGGACCTTGAGAACATTATACTAAGTGAAATAAGTAAATTAGAAAAAGTTAAGAACTGTATGATATATATATAATAACACATAGGTGAGATATAAAACTGAGATTTATGGACATAGATAAAAGTGAAGTGGTTACCAGGGGGAGGGGGATGTGGAAGAGCATGATTGGGGAGGGGATGGAGGGAAGCATGAAAAGAGGGATAAATATAAGGTGACAAAAAATGATTTGACTTTGAGTGATGGGTATATAACATAATCAACAGTTCAAATGCTATAGAAATGTTTACCTGAAACCTATGTACTCTTATTGATCAATGTCACCCTGTTAAATTTAATTTTCTAAATTCTTAAAAATAAAATATTAAAACACACAAAATAAAAAAAAAATTTTTTTTAATCACATCTACACCAGTGCCAGCTCTGTGAGAAAGGGACTCGTGTTGAGATTGGGTATCCTGTTCTCCATCCATCATTCTAGGTTCCTTTTTCTCAATTGTTAAAGTGGCCATGAAGAATGCTTTCCACCCATTGGCAAAGCTGTCTCTCCACAGGAAGTTCTGACCCACACGTCAGCAGTTCAGGGGCCCTCCTGGCTCTGTCCACTGTGGAGGCTCTGTCTTGTTTCCCTCCATGCTGGTCTTCTGGTTTTCCCTCTCACTTGGACCAAATATTCATTTGTACTTTACCTTTAGGGTCTGACCTCATGTTTACACCCAGACACTGCCCTTCATGTGACAGCAGTAGGTTAAGTAAGACCTCCCTTTTCCTTAGAGATTTTTGGCTCTTTTAAGGATTTTCTTTAGGCCACTGAATTCCAAAGTCTTCCCTGCAATTTCAACCAAATTGGGTAGAAATCCCCTCTATGCTTGTTTCCACGCCTTCACATACTGTTTCTGTGCCTCACCATATTGACCTCACCTCCATAATCAATACCACTCCTGCAAAATAATTAACAAGTACTGTACCAAGGGGAACAAGAGGAAAGATGCACATCCAGGACAAATTAGGAATTCATGATTAATAGTCTCACCCTCTTGTCAACTCCACAGTATGGGGCAAGGAGGGACCCTCTGTCCCTACTCTGACCAGCGCCCAAGCACTTTGCCTCTGCAGGATTGCCTCCAGAAAGGTGAATCTTTCTTCCTTTAAATGGAGCCACTCAGCAAAAACTTGTAGACACAAGTACTCAGCACAACAGTCTCTATGATGTCCCCAGGAAATGTCTTGTTCAAAGGTCACTATTATCTAACAGGATTCTGCCCCATCCCCTCCTTTGATGCAAGGAGCAGCACCTGAGTCAAACAAGAGCTGGCCAGTGGCCTCTGACGAGACAGGGCAATGAGGCCGGAAAACTCAGCCAAAAGGGAACCTTCACACTGTGTAGTAACCTGTCAGATCCCATCAGACCTTCTCTGGGGAAGCTGGGTTTCTAGAGTCAGTCACAGACAGCAGCAGCAGTTGAAACAGCTGGTGTCATAGCAAGTGAGCCAGGAGCCATGACAAGAAGAAGCAGTGGGCAGAAGCCAGGAAGCCTGGCAGACACAAGGAAACAAGTTCGTGAGGTGCAGAAGGGACAGGAAAGCATGCAGTCGGTAGCAGCAGTTGCAGCAGAGAAGGGAGAATGGCCCCACAGACCAGCCAAGGCACTTGGGAGTGGAAGGAAGCACCATGGTCTCAGAATGGCCTCAGTCACCCAGCCGCAGTTCCATTGTGATCCATGCGGCTGGCCCCCCTGTGTATGCATGAAATACACATCTATTGTCTCTGGCACTCCAAGGTCTTCTCTTCTCTTTATGGCTTCAAAGAGTGGGCTCGCTTACCTGTACCAGAGCACTCACCATCTCCCCTAGCCCCTGCACTCAGGGCAGGGGTTCCCCTTACTCAGATTCATAATCTTGTCTTCAAGGCCTGTAGCACAGAGCCACACACAGAGTCTGACATCCTCCAGCCCAGCCCTCTATACAAGCCTATGACATTAGCCTAATTTCTTCCATAGTTCCTCATGTATCGTTAGGCAGAAATAAACACAAAAAATGTCCACATACAAGAACTTCAACTTTCCTTCTCTGTGCTCACAAACTGTAAAGGGTAGTTTAAACGGGAAAGCCAACTGCCTGGGCCCACGGAAAGGCAGAAAGAGTGTGCAGTAAAAACAAAACCTGGGTTCCTTCCCCAGCACACCAACGGAGCCATCCCATCTTTGCTTCAGCAAATTAAAGAGTGAGGTGATGGTCCGGTTCTCCTGTGTTTACATAAATTATGGAATAGTCAAGCTTGAAAGTCCTCAAGTTAAGTACAAATTGCTCAGTTTGGGGAAGAGTTTTTTAGTTTCTCCCAATACAAAACAAAACAAACTAGAGAGGAGTTGATTCTGTCACACTCAGAGAGGGAGAGAATGGATCAATGACAGCTATGGAGCCAGGGAAATAAAACACGGAAACCGGTAAGGGCGACCCTTTCTGTGGAGTGTGGCTGAGGCCAGAAGACAAATGCCAGCCTTTGATCCCATCAGAAATGGCCACAGGGCTCAGAAGGACAGTTTTCTGCTATTTTCTCTGGAGGAAGCCTCTCTTCTCTGTTTTCTTGCTAAAATTTTCTGACTCAGTTGATAACCAATGTCTGAATATAGCATATATAGGTACACTTCACATGGTACTGATATATATCATATAATAATACTTATATATGTAATATATTTACATATATAATAATAATCTCAATTGAGTATTAACTTCAGAAACTCAAATTATTACTGTGGGGTTAAGGTACATAGACCTGTACTTCACCACCACTGTCTTTCCCTGCTCACCGTTAACTAGAGTGGTCCAGTAGGTCACTCTACAGTGGGAACCAACCATGAGTAGTAGAGGCATGACCTCTCACAGAAGACCTCTATGGTTTCTTCTGACCCAGCTTACAACCCATATGATGTTCATACCAAATGGCCCCATAGGTGTGTCTATGGGCCACGTGTATACCCAGCCCTTCCTCTCCCACTTAAGGAAGTATATTAAAATGCAAGATTATAAGAACAACATTATTAAGAGGGCTCACTCTGGAATGCATTGTAATTTAGCAACAAAGTAAATTATTCCAACTTTGATATTTCAACTGTTACTAGTTGACAAATTCTTTCCCACATCCAGTGTGGATACCATGACTGAGGACATTGACTTAAGATACCTATCACTACAAGTGTTGATGTCTGACAACTGAGCAAAAAGAATAAATGCTACTGTTAACTGACTCATAGAAGATTCCAACATTACAGAAGGAATCAAGATACCTATTTTTCAAAACACATTGACAAAAATTCCATAATTTCCAGTGACAATAAGAAGTGAATAATTACCCAATAAAAGCTCTATCAACCTCAAAAGAAACAAGACAATACATGACAACTTAATCATTATTATGAATGATTTTTATTTTTACTTTCTGTGGTTTTTGTATACTTTCTAATTTGCTAATAACAAACATCCATCACTTATTTAATGGGAGAGTGTTTAAAATGTCATGTGAAGAATGTCATGTAAAGAATTGAAAAATATTTCAACAGTAGTAGAAAGTCATGTGATCAGAGGAGATTCTATAGAGCACTGGTTCATCTCCATATTTATTTAAGAATATACCTTAGGCAAGGAAAAGAGGAGGCATTTTAAAAATACCCCCAAAGGGCCTGACCAGGAAGTAGCACAGTGGATAGAGTGTCGGACTGGGATGCTGCAGACCCAGATTCAAAACCCCCAGGTCGCCAGCTTGAGCACGGACTCATCCAGCTTAAGCACAGGCTCACCAACTTGAGCTGCAGGGTCGCTGGCTTGAGCATGGGATCATAGACATAACCCCATGGTCGCTGGCTTGCATCCAAGGTCGCTGGCTTGAGCAAAGGGCCATTCACTCTGCTGGAGCCCCTCGTCAAGGTGCATATGAGAAAGCAATCAATGAACAACTAAGATGCCTCAATGAAGAATTGATGCTTCTCATCTCTCTCCCTTTCACCCTGTCTGTCCCTCTCTCTTGCTTAAAAAAAAGAGGAGAAAAGACCAATAGCTATTACTATTTTACTGAAAGAGTTCTTGACTGTCTCCCATTGTGATAGATATTGTCCTACCCTCTCAACAAACAAAAGATATCTTTCTAAATGCTTATAATATAAGACGGCCTCTAGGATCTCCTATCAAATATATGTTTTACAAGTGATCCATCAGTTATATGTCTTTGAGTAAAAGACATTGGCCTCTAGAAAAAGAATGCCCCAAAACTGGAATTGAAAACTGATTAAAGGTATTCATTTCCAATGCCATTAACCAGTATCAAAACCTGTTTGGTCACTAAGCAAACAAGGGCTTGGGCTCTTTCTTTCCAACTAACTCTCTGAGCAGGAGTTGAGTCAAAATCAGAGAATTAAAATGCTGAAAATCCAAAAGACCAATGAACAGTATTTCCATTTAACTCACCATTTCTGGTGCTCAAAGGTATGTGGTTTGAGGCTGGGTGGCAGCCAGGATAGATGGAGTAAGGACAGTACTATTATATGGGGGTGGCTTGTCACAGCAGGAAAAAGAACAAGAGTCAGAAAGAAAGAAAATGAAAAAGGAGGAAGATAGAGATAAAAATGATGCCAAGAAGGTCCAGCATTTTTCGTTACCAAAGTTGGGAGGATGATCTAGGTCTGTTGTGCAAACAAACTCCTCAGGAATGGGAGCAGTAATTCACCAAAGTCAAAAGACTAGGTAGGGTAGGCCTTCTGGATAACCTAGACTTTGCAACATAAATAAACCAGGAAAACAGACATATTTGTGCAACAAAGCTGGGGGAAGCCTTCGTAATCTTTCCCAGTCTTAGTCCTGTCAAATGACAAGCATCTCTTTTATGTAAGGATCTAACAGTGTCGGAGGCAGTAACATAAGCAAAAACTTCAGTGACATTGATATTGCATGTTAGTAGAGTTGCTTCTAAAGAGGAACTCTCACGACTGCCAGAGAGTTTCTTCACCTGAAAACTGTGACTGTGCAGCTCACTTAGCAGCCACAGATAGGCCAAAAGGAACGCGCTCCCCCAGCCTTCCTGACAGCGGCACATTGACACTCCAATTACCTGGTAACTGCAGCAATGTTTTTCTAGCTGAGCAGAAAAACTTCAAAGGAGCTTAACCTTTTCCCTCTCCAACTTTTGCTAAATTTCCACCTCTTTCCGCTTTCATGGCTAAGTCTCACGGTAAGGTTGTATTGACACACACAAGAAAAAGAGTCCCAGACCCCAATTCAAATCCTAATGCCACTATATACCAGTGGCATGACCCTGGGCAAATTGCCTAGATGCTAATCAACTTCCGTTTCCTCAGCTACAAAACAGAATTGCTGTGAAAAAGCAAATCTGAACTGTTTGGAGCACAGAGGTGCTGTGATAATTCATAGTAGTGCCAATCACAGGAAGAAAAGGAGTCAGCTTTCCTAAAACCTCACATGCAAAGTACATTTTGTCTCACCTAAATGCTCTCTACCTCTTGAGCAGAATATATGTAACCAATCTATCTTAGATTTTAAGTATAAGCTCTCAGTATTCTCAAGGGAAAGTAAGTGTTTAAACTGATAACATCATCTTCCCAACATAAAAAGAAAATACCCAATTTTGCTTATCCGAGAAATAATTATAGATGATTAACATAATAATAATAATAATAATAATAATGTTAATAATAAAAAAATGCTACAGTCAACACCCCAAATTAACTTATAGGAGGTTTTTTTTCCCCAGTCTAAAGATGGCAGTAGAGAATATTTCAAATCTCTCTGGGTTCCAATCTACTTTATGTGGATTCCTATGAAAGTCACCGGAGTTGCTTTACTGCATTGGTTTATTGGTCCCGCACTGGAATGTCAGCTCCTATGGGTGAGATCTACATTCTAGCCAACTTCGTACACCTAATGCCTGGCACATAGTAGGTCAAGGTGGGTAGGTGGATGGTCAATCCATCAGCAATGGCAGGCAAAGTAAGATACAATCTTGAAAAGAAAGGTATTTTATGCACTTATATTATA
Source organism: Saccopteryx leptura (assembly GCF_036850995.1). Lineage (NCBI taxonomy): Eukaryota > Metazoa > Chordata > Mammalia > Chiroptera > Emballonuridae > Saccopteryx > Saccopteryx leptura. Next base: position 191,904,498 of record NC_089505.1, read on the forward strand.
TTTGTATCGGTTAAGATTAAGCTCAGCAGCAACCATCATAACCCCTACAAATATGACTTCACCAGAACAAGTGTGTGTTTCTGTTGCATAGAGATCTAGAGGTATTCTGTCCACAGCTCCACAGTGACGGTGGCTCATGTGCTTAGAATCTTATTGTTCTACTCTGTAGCTTTCATTCCTAAATTTGCATCTTGGTCCAAGGTGACTCTGAAGCTCCAGACTTTATCGCTGTAATCCAGGTAACAAGAAGGTAGAAGAAAGGTAGAATGAGTGCTTAGGGAGCAAAATGGGTGAACTGTGTTAAAAAAAATGCAGTTTTTCTCTCAATATCCATTTCCCCCCTTTTCAATACAGAACTGCAATTTTTATTCCAGTTTATTGTCATCCAAAATAAATAGGCCAGCTTAGCTTACAGCTAAGTGTGTCCACATGACTAGGTTTTAGACAACTAATAGAAGCAGAAGTAGTGTATGAAATGTCTGGTAAGTTTCTCCTCTTTAAAAAGAACATTGAGCTGGAGCTCTGGCAACCATCTTGGATCACAAAGACCAAGGCTTCATCCTCAGAACGACAGACTAATAAACTAGAAGGAATCGAAATATCTGAAAACCTCATGGTAGAACAATACCAGCCCTGGGTTGCTAACTCTGAACACCTTTTATGTGAGAGGAAGTTAATTTTTTATCTGCTCTATGCCATTGTTATATTTCTGTCTCAGATAAAGCCAAATCCAGTCCTAACCAGTATATTACTGAAAAAATTTCTCCCTCTACTGTCCTATCTACCAGTTTACAGCAGCCCACCAACAATGGCCAGCATCGAATCTTCTTTCTCTATCTCAACCTTTCTCACGGGGAGTAGCAAATAAAGGACACAGCACATAACTTTTATGTTTACAAACTATGAAATTTTTATAATAAAAGGAAATAAAACATGAACATCAACAATTCCCTATACAGCTATTGTGAGATAACAAAATTTAAAAAAATGTACTTACAAAATCACAGAACCACTTTTGTTTCTACTTAACATTTATGGTCATGTTCTCAGTGTGTTCTTGATAAGGAAAAGAACATATCTCTAGGTAAGTGGTTCTTAATTAGCTAATGTTCTTAAAAAAATCAACACAGCAGGAAAAAGATAGTTATTATTCTATATCAAAGAAGCAGATCAAGACCTCTTCACCACTTGACTTAAAACTCAGTTGGACAAGAAGACTACTTATTTTACTTTTTATATACTTCTTATAAATCCTTCTAATATAAGTCAAGGCATGTACATTATCAAAACAACTTTATAAATAAGTTGGTGCCAACACATCCATGAATACTAAAAATATTCTGCAGGCTAAACTTAATTCTTATTTTATTTTAAATATATAAATGAATTCAGTGTACCCACAAGTCTAAAATGAAGAGGTTTATAATTTAACACCATGGAGAGACCAAGATTAGTAAGTTTTAGGAAGGTGGTGAATCTGTAGCTTCTTTGAATCTTTCTGCAAAGTGACTTCTGATTCCCAAAAGTCACTGCAGATCTCCCGGTTGAGGAGAGTTTACTTCTCCTCTGGTGAATACCGAGTTTACTTCAAAGACCTAGATTCTTGTTCCAAATCAATTTCCAACATGTTGTATAAATTTGAACAAGTGTCCTGATCTCTTCAGTGTCTTTTTTGTAAATAAAAATAATACCAACTTGAAATAAATTTGATGAGGTTTATCAATATTGGAAAGCAGTTTATTATGGTAAAGAGTTTCAAAAATGTATTATTTGCATGTTTGTATTAATTAGTAGTGTTTGGGTTCTAAGTAGTAGAAACTAACCTGTGCTACCTCAAGCAATTGTGTACATATATGTATATATGTTTATGTGTGCCCATGTAATGTATACAGACTTCCTGGAAGAAAAAACCTGTTAAATAATGGTTACCTTTTGGGGTAAGGCCCTTTTTACCTTTAAACATTTTAAATAGCCATATATCATTTTATCTATATTTTTTATTTTTTTTTAAAGAAAAAGGAGAACGGGGAAAGAGAAAGAGAGAGAGAAGCACCAATTCATTGTTATACTTAATTGTGCATCCATTAATTGCTTCTCATACATGCCCTGACAGGGGCTGAAACCTGCAACCTTAGGGTTGAGCCAGTATCCCCAGGATTGAGCCAGTGACCCCAGGATTGGGTCAGCAACCTTGGCACTCTGGAACAATGCTCTGTCCAGTGTGCCACCAACCTGGCCTACCATATATCACTTTTAAAATCAAGAAAAAAACATGTGCCATGACTCAGGGTTTTTTCCTAGTGATTAAATGGGAAAAGGCTGAAGCTAAGGGATCTAGAAGATGTAGGATATTCTTTTAGCAATAATAATAAGTCTCCCAAATCCACAGTTCTAAAGATCCCGGTAGAGCGTCGGCCTAGCGTGCGGAGGACCTGGGTTCGATTCCTGGCCAGGGCACACAGGAGAAGCACCCATTTGCTTCTCCACCCCTCCACCGCGCTTTCCTCTCTGTCTCTCTCTTCCCCTCCCGCAGCCAAGGCTCCATTGGAGCAAAGATGGCCCGGGCGCTGGGGATGGCTCTGTGGCCTCTGCCTCAGATGCTAGAGTGGCTCCGGTCGCAACATGACGACGCCCAGGATGGGCAGAGCATCGCCCCCTGGTGGGCAGAGCCTCGCCCCATGGTGGGCGTGCCAGGTGGATCCCGGTCGGGCGCATGCGGGAGTCTGTCTGACTGTCTCTCCCTGTTTCCAGCTTCAGAAAAATGAAAAATAAAATAAAATAAAATAAAATAAAATAAAATAAAATAAAATAAAGATCCCTACCTGGTGACCCACATAATGCTATTTCAAATAATGTTAATGCCAGGTTGGTCCTAGCAATAAAGCATTAAGATTTAGAAAACAAATACTTGAAATTGCTTGAGAAAGTCCCTGAGTATTCAAAACAAGAGTGCTCTGCCACTAGGGACCGGTATTAAACCCATATACCACATCACAGTATTTCCAAGGACTACTTTTCTTTTCAGGTAGCACCCTATCCTTTAAATATCTATTCAGAAAAAGTATGTGGCTCCCACAATTGTTTTGTTGGTTGATATGGTCTTCCCTCTTTTTCATTGTCTGTTCTATGAATATTTTGACATTTATACCTAAAGTCTTCTTCAAAATTTAGAGATGATACACTGAATAGGTGTTAGCCTTTGGATACCTGGTAAGGAAGAGCCCCTTTGCTCTTTATTCTCCAAAAACTTAGGCAAAATCATTTATCTTTGTGCAAAATAAGTTACTACCACTCTATTTACTGGAGTCTTCAAGTATCCACCATGGATTGCCTTGTGTTTAGCCCCTCCTGCGTCATTTATTCTAAATTCCCCAGTACAGGCACATAAAGAGTACAGACTACCATCTTAGCAATGGTCACCACCTCAATTCAATGATCATGCTCCCACTGATGCCACCCAGGAGGCTGGTCAGGAAGAAATAATCCAGGTGAAAAGAATGCCAGAATGGCATAGCTGCTATGAAAAACAATATGGCAATTCCTCAAAAAATTAATAATGGAACTTACATATGATCTAGCAATTCTACTTCTGAATATATACCTGAAAGAATTAGAAGCATGGTCTTGAAGAGATATTTGTATATTCATCTTCATAGTAGCATTATTTACAATAGACAAGAGAGAATCAACTCAAGTGTCCATCGGTAGACTGATTGATGGATAAACAAAATATGGTCTACATATACAACAAAATAGCTTCAACTGGGAAGGAAATTCTGACACACACTACAACCTTGAATATAAATCTTAGGAGAGTGAAATCAGTCAGTCACAATAGAACAAATACTATATGATTTCACTTATATGAGATACCTTGAGCAGTCAAGTTTAAAGAAACAGAAAGTAGAATGGTGTTTTTCAGGGGCTTAGTGGGAGAGGGAAGTTGGGTGTTACTGTTTAATAGGTATAGAGTTTTAATTTGCAAGTTATAAGGAGTTCTGGAAATTGATTGCACAATTATCTGAATGTACTTAACACTACTAAGGTATACAAAGTATGATTAAGATGGTAAAATTTATATTATGTATATTTTACCATAGCTTTTTAAAGGATCCTAGAACCTTCTATGTTCCCCCTTGTATCCAAGAGCCCCACACATCTAGCCCACCTGAGTCCAAGTTCAGAAACTCAACCAGGTCACACTCACATCCCACCATGAGCAACTCCCTTACATTCAATGGGAACTTTCCATCTCTGAACTTATAAGTTAATATATATCTAGATATATAATTAAGAACTAAGTCTCAGCCCCAAGCTGTATCATAAAATAGTAGTTTTGGATGTAATGGAGTGCCCACACAGGTAGAATTAAGAAGGTTCCAGCTGTAGTGTTTTGTTTCTTGAGTCAGGTAGTATAGATACATGAATGTGTTCACTTTGTGATAATTCATCTAGCTGTATACTTAGGATTTGTGCACTTTTCTGCAAGATAGACTTTGATTTTTTAAAGGTTTTTTTTTTTTCATGTTTAGCCCTACTTTGTATTTTTTTGCTCTATTCATGCAATCCTTGGTCTCTTACAAGATGGTGAATTCCCAAAAGTCTCACAGAAACTAGTCGGCTATTGGGCTTCTGTTAAGAGCTTCATATTTGCCCATTGACTTCATTGAAATTTGGAGATCCATGAATATCAGAAGAAACAGGGCAGTGGACAAGGCAGTGGGATAGTTTTACAAAGTCCTTCAGCATCAGGGAAGCAAAAGCTTCCTGACCCCAAAGCTGAAGGTCAATAATACAGCCACAGCAATCAACACAGGCTTGCAGACAGAGGAAACTCAGCTGTGTTGATGATAGCTCACACCCTGGGAAATTAACACATTTGATTTTAAAAAGATACATGCATATATGATACATATGCATGCACATGAACACACACACAAATACATACACATACACCAAAAGAGTAGTGTTAGTAGGGCTAGACTGTTGATTCCTCACAAGAAGAATGAACACAACAGGGTGAAAGTTAGTGCCTATATTGCAAAGTGGCTTAAACCAAAATAGACTTGCAAGTGACAAGCTCTGCTGAACCCTGTGATGAGTCTATGGTAGCTGATTCTCAGGGAAAGTCAAATATGAGCCAGAGCTCCTTGATCTTCAAAATGCTGATGACTACCATTTATTTTAAAAAACACAAGGGCTGGCCCTAAAGCAGAAAGGCGGGAAACAAAGCACCTCCAAGGGGGGAGATGGAGCCATGTAACCACAGGTAGGCAGGGGTCAGTTTGCGCCTCCAGCAGGAGAAGACTTTTGAACTTGTAGACACTAATCCTCATGCACTGGAAAGGGGGAAGTGGGAGTTGTCCCATTTTAGCTATTTCTACATGTTCCAGAGAGATAAGCCTGTCGGCAGATCTGGGCTAACAACATCTAAAGCACTCCAGGAGCAGCTGGAAGCCTCTCTCATGTTCCACTATTGGCCCGCTATGAAAAATAATATGGCAATATGGGTGGAGAGGGAGGCCTGGGCTGGAGGGAAGCAGCAGCAGGATTTGGTGCCAGCGAGATGACTAAGGTCTGATGCAAATGCCACGCGTGTATGGGACTTGTGAGACAAACAGGTCTGGAGGCAAAAGGGTGTCATAGTCATGATGTAGGGTGACCACGCAGCTCCCAGAGCTCATTAGGAAAAAATAGACACTCAGCACTTAGGTCAGTGTAAAATGGAAGGTGAACCCAGACTCCCATTGTTCTCATTTTCCCTCTCTTTCTGGTTTCCCATGTTTGACAAATCAAACCAAATCCCAGAGGAAAAGCATTGGGAGGAGGGGAGAGGCCACTCTCTGAGCCGATTTATGGCATTCTGGATGCAGCTTGCGTCTGTCAGGACAAAATGGTTAGGGTGGGCTAATAGAGTAGAATTACAGCTTCCTATAATAGGGAAAGTTAAATAGACAAGCTCTCCTACCCAAAGGAGAACGAAGCAGAGGTCAGTGCTTCTGGCTTTGAACATGAATGGCCCCTTCCCCTCTGTTCCCTTTCATATGTGGCCCTGCAACAGTAGCAGACAGATGCGACACAAAGACAGACACACCTGATTAACCATGAATACAACAGCTGCGTTTCCCCACCGCCACCACTACCCACTCATACACTGGCTCTTTCCGCTCAGTTTTTTCCCTTTCTTTCAGCTAGCATGAGGAAATTAAACCTACCATTAAAACCCAAGTTAGTGGGAGGGTGTCAGAGTCAGGCCTTTGTTTCCCTGTGCATAGACTTGTAATAGGTACCTTCTGACTCGTCCTTTCATGTGAAGAAGAGCTGCAGCCCACTGCTGAGCACTCAGTCAACTCAAAACCTGGGGCCCAGGGAGGGACCCCACGGGTGGGGGGAGGACAGTACTGACTCAAACAAGAAAGGAGAAAGTGACAGAAAGCAGCCTGACTCCACGTGCACCTGAGTTTGTCTCTCTTCTCCTCTCTCCTCCTTTTTATTCTCTTGCCCCCAGTCAGCCAGAATTCTCTGCTGCTGAAATCACCTGCCTTTGGGACAAATGGGCAGTCGTAATTTTACCAGTGGGAAGTGGGACTCAGTGTGGCATTGTCTGTTTCTAAGAACCTACTGATTCTGCCTTATGTGGAGCTGGGCCTTCATAAAGAAGGATCAGGTCAGGTGTTATTTTCTTTCTCTTAGATAGCCAAATTCTTGACTTCAAGTGAACTTCCAAGACCTTGAGAATCAGGTACAAGAGGAAATCTAAGTGTTGAAATGTAGAGGATTTTCAACAACATAAATAAAGACTAATGTGATTATGTGTGCTTCCAGGAACTGACAAAACAGTGATCAGAACCCTGAGTGTGAGCTCTGGTTTTTCTTTGGGTTCTTTTTTTTTTTCTTTTTCTTTTTCTTTCTTCTTTCTTCTTTCCTTCCTTCCTTCCTTCCTTCCTTCCTTCCTTCCTTCCTTCCTTCCTTCCTTCCTTCCTTCTTTCCTTCCCTCCCTCCCTCTTTCTTTCTTTCTTTCTTTCTTTCTTTCTTTCTTTCTTTCTTTCTTTCTTTCTTTCTTTTTCTTTTTGTCATTTTTGACTTGATCATTTGACCTCTGTAAGCCTAAATTCCTATTACCTAAAATGGCTCTTTCAATTGTCCAAAAAGTCCCTTAAGTGGTTAGTTACAAAGAGAAACTAATCAAAATTATCAGAAATTACTCAGCAAACACAAAGTACAATTTAACAATGGGGCGATAACTGGGCAATTTAACTCAAATATCACAAAAATTCAACAAAAAGCCCTCATTTTCTCATGAGTCAAAAAGCAACTCAAGTCTGTCACCTGAAGGCTCATTGTTTCTAATGAAGTCCCAGGTCCACTGCATACCTCTGACTACTAATAACTCATGGAGGTATCTCCATCAAGACAATCAGGAAAAAATCTAACTGAAATGCTTAGAAAACTTTGTTTCAGATAACATAGTAGAAGTCCCAAGAGCCATGTTTGTGTAGGACATTGGACTTTGTTCTAGAACACAAAGTAGCCTCCAGTGGACTGGTAACTTTAGGCTTGTTATTCACCCAGTTGATGAATAGCCATATCCACTATCAAATCAACCCAGGGACCCAGAGCAATTTGAAAAGACTTTCGGGGTTGAAGGGGGGAGTAAAGATGGACAAATATATGGTGACAGTTAAAGTATAAGTAAAAGTACAATTGAATTTGATAACTTTCAAAAAAATAATAAAGAAAAAACCCTGTTCACTTTGCCATCAAACCATCTCCACAACTCTTCTTCTTGTATCCAAATATCTCTTTTTCTTCCTTTACGGAGCCCACAGTTTAAGCAGAATAAGCCTGTCTGTTTTCAATTCTTAACTTTTCACACATGGCAAGTGAGTGGAACTTTTGAACACTGTGATCATTTGGCTGATGAGCAAGCTGTTTTCCATTTCTGGAAACAAATACTTCTGGCTTATCTTGACGGGAAGAAAAGAGATGAAAATATACTCTGGTTGGATATTGTTGATAACATTTATCATCTTTGCAGTTAAAAAAAATAGCTTAGAAAAATTTCCCTTGGCATTGCAAAAAATGGCAAAAGAATTGACACCATCACTGAGACACCAATTAAGACGAATTTATAAATAAGGTTGCCTACTGTGATCTCTTCCATAACAAACACAGTATCATATCATGAAGTAGAATGAGCACTTGACCAGGAAGAAGGATCTTTGTGGTCTGGACCTGGAGCTCCATTGCCAGACTTAGTAACTTTAAAGGATTACTTCACATATCTGAACCTGTTCCCTTCTGTATTAGTTCCCTAAGATGCTGTAACAAAGTACCACAAACTGGGTGACTTAACCAATAGAAGTGTATTTTCTTTCCATTCTGGAAGTTATAAGTCTGAGGTCAAAGTGTTGACATGGTTGGTTTCTTTTAGGTCTCTTTTCTTGGCTTGCAGATGGCCACCTTCTCAATGTGTCTTTACAAAGTCATCCCTCTGTGTGTGTCTGGGTTCTAATCTCCTCTTTTTATAAGGACACCAGGCATACAGGATTAAGGCCCACCTTAATGATTTCATTTTAACTTGATTGTTTCTTCAAAGACTCTATCTCCAAATACAGTTACATTCTGAGTTACTGGAGACTAGGACTTCAACATAAGAATTTGGAGATAACATAATGCAACCCATAATACCCTTTAGGGCAGGGGTCAGGAAGATTTTTGGCTAAGAGAGCCATGAACGTCACATATTTTGAAATGTAATTCTGTGAGAGCCATACAACGACCTGTGTACATTACGCATTATCCAATAAAAATTTGGTGTTGTCCCGGAGTACAGCTGTGATTGGCTCCAGCTACCTGCAACCGTGAGCATGAGCGGTAGGAAATGAATGGATTTTAATACATGAGAATGTTTTATATTTTTAACATTATTATTTTTCTTACAAAAGATTTGTCTGCGAGCCAGATGCAGCCATCAAAAGAGCCATATCTAGCTCGCGAGCCATAGGTTCCCAACTCCTGCTTTAGGGACTCATTTAAATGAATATGCTCAGGTCTATCTCAATTCTGACACAATTTAAATCTATGGCCTGGATAAGCAAGCGAAGTGAGTGGAATGTTCATATGTCAGCCACCTGGCCATGATTCACCCACAGCAAAACAGGAAGGAAGTGAAATGCATGAACATGTTGTTCAAAAGCAGGAGAGTCAATCTCATGGATTCCAGGAGCTATGAGAATAGTGATGTCACCTCTCAAAAGAATCAGAAAGACTGATAAATGAGATGACTACTGCTCTGAGTTAAAAGTATCTTATGACTGCATTCTCTCACCCTCACTGAGTATGCCCATTCATCAAGGTCCTTATCTAAAGAGCTTTTTTCTTCTCTAACATTTAGAAATGGCAAAAATCAAAGAAATGAATCATCAAAAAGGCAGAACAGCCTTCCTACGACTATTTTACCTGAACAAAAACATTACTTCCCGAAAGAGTAAAAAAAAGAAGTGACAAAAGATGACTAACACAGGTGACTGAGCTGATGCAATGAACTTCAGGACAGTATGAACTTTAGAAACAGGCAAGGCTAAATGCTGAAAGGAAAGTGGGTGAGTTCGTTTCCTTAGGAAAAGAAGACTCAGGGTGGGAGAGAATTGTGAATAAGAGGCTCCAAAAAAGATGTGAGTCTGTAATTTACTTAATAGCTCCACCAACATGCAGCAGTAGGTTGGGTATGATGATTCTAAGTACTCTGTGACGTGTTCTTACAAAGGAATTGGGTGGTTTTATTTTTAATATCTTTTTATTCTTATTCATCACCCCTCTGAACTTCTGTTTGCAGCATGGCTAGTCATCAGGGTTCTTGGCTCAGCACTAGTTAGTCATGAGCTATGTGCTGGCAGGGCTGGGGAGGGATGGGAAGGCCAGCAGCTCACAACTACAGAGTTCCATGGAGAAGAAGTAACTCATGATATCATGTTCCACAGGTTGACATATGTCTCCCCCCAAAAATGTTGAAGTTCTAGCCCCTAATACTTCAGAATGTGACCTTGTTTGGCAATAAGGTCATTGCAGACATAATTAGTTAAAAAGCTTATGCATTTTCCCATTATAAACCTCTCCCACTCTTCTACCTGCTGTTGAGTCTCTGCCAAAACACAAGTCATGGTGGCTGACTCCCTTGCTAGAGTAAGCTCCAAGTATATAACCTTTGATTTTCCACATTTGGTTGGTGTTTGTTTATTTTCACACTACCAAAGGCAGGTAAAATCTATGCTAGACTCTTAGAGGGTAAGGAAATATACAAGGAGTTGTAAGACATGGTCCTTAAACTTTAAAAACATTTTTCAAGTTTGAAGTCCTTAAACTTTAAAACTTTGGAATTTTAGATAAAATGCATAAAGCAAGAACAAATACCACAACAACTAAGCTAGTAATTAGACAAGTCAGGAAAAATAAGTCTCAAATGCCAGTTCTAAGCAGGGGTGCAGAAGTTTGGAGAAGAGAGATTACATTAGGCTGAAGAGGTCATTTATGAACTGGACTTCCGTACACAGAAGGAAATTATTCTAGTAGCTACTGAGATCCCCCTGCTCACACGGTTACTTAAACTTGAGAGTCTTTGAGAACAGGAAGGAGCCCTGGTAAGAAACTTATTTGTTCCATGACTATCTTGACTGTCACTGAAAGAGTGATTTATTTGGAAGACTCCTTTTTCTCTTCATAAGCCCACGTGAGTTGGAAATTTCCCTGAGTCACTCAGACTGTAGACAGGATATCTCGCCCAGTTGGTCTCTTAAGTTTATCTATATTACCTTTCTAAACTCTTTCCTTCAAATTCTGAGCTGTGTGCCAGAGTAGATCTTTATCCACACCAAATATGGTTGAAGGCCAAGCGAATGAGCCCTCCCTGAAGCTGAGGTTTTAAGGAACCCAATAAAGAGCAACCCTATTCCCTGCCCATGTTCTAAACCAATGAAGAGGCATAAGAATTTGACAGATAGAGATAAAAACATCACCATTTTAAAAAACTGACAGTCTTGTTTTGAGACTATGACTTCAGATCTGTGGGCTTGTTAATATTGTAGGTGAAGTCACCTAGCCAGGGCTGGACCAGTGTTGGAAGACAAGAAACCTAGCCACATGGGAAGATGCCTCTTAAAACTTAAGGTATGAAGGGGCAGAGAATGTTCACTTTCTCCAAGTGATTCCCATAGAGAGAGGAGAGAAAAGATGAGACATGCATGTCCAGTTGCTTCTGTCAGACTGACCACTCTCCTTTTCCTCCAGTGAAGTGGAGGGAGGCCAGGGGACCTATCCAGTGGAAGCATGTCCCCCTAGAAACAAGAGCAGTACAGATTGTTTCCATGTAATATCTACAATGAGCAGGGCTAAGTCTCTGCAGGGTTAAACTCTCACACACATAGAGTTTCCAATGTTGTAGTCCTGCTTTATAGTTAAGGGATTAGTGACAACTTGTAAGATTGAGAGGTGTTCTGTCCCCAGTTTCACACTGAGAATCATAGCATTTGTGCTGCATATGTAAAATGGCAGGTAAAGTGGGCAAGGGCCACTGAATAACTCAGGTGCACTTCACAGAGGCACTCGGGTAGTCCCAAATGAAGACAAAACAGTTTCTCTTTAAAAAATGGAATAAATGTGGAGCAGCCTTCTGTCGCCCTTCAGAATTTTTTGACACTAGGGAATTCAACCAACAGGACTACATGAAAGTAAGACAGTAGGGTGGCCCCTGAACCTGAAAATTTAGGGCTGGGTGTTACTGACTCCATTTAGATAGCATGTAGCCAGGGCTTAATAACACGTTTGTGATTAATTACACTGATAACTCTGAAACCTGGGACAGATTCCCTTTTTCTCTCAGGAGATCTTTACCTGAATAATTCCTGAGGAAGAAGAGACCAGAACACCCCTCCACCAAGAGTTATTCATTAGAAAATGGTATAAATGTGAAAGGGCAGCCAAAATTTTCCCCTGCAGCTTCTTAAAAAAGAATAACATCTCAGAATAGCCTTCAGTCATGACTTCTTGTAACCCCTTTGGCTATTGCCTTAGATCTAGTTTGAAAATGGGGGGGAAGGAAGATGAAAAGATAAAGTAGGGTTAAGGCAGGAAAGAGAGAAGAAAGGAAGGTTACTCTTGCAAATACAAGACAAGAGGAAAAATGAAGTGTAGATTTCTTTCTCCTCCCGACTTGTCCCAGAGAAGAGCTACACAAGACCTCAAAGTCAGAGCTGTGTTCATTTTTGGGTGCATGGAAAGGCTCAATGGGAAATGTAACTTCAATTGGAAGGAGGTAGAAGAACCTATGTCATTTCATTTGGCTCATTCTGTCTCTCCATCTATTATTCTCCTTCCTTTCTGCTTCTTTTGTACAGTTACTCATTCATCACATACTATGGGTGATGTGACAGTGCTACAAACACAAAGACAAAGGAGATATTGCCTCCTACCTTCAGGGAGATCTCAGTCAGGTGAGAGAAATCTAGAATTGTGGTCTGTTACAATACAATGAGAGAAGTGCTAGAGAACAGTTACAGGCATTGGAAGAACCCAGAGGATGGGGTTCTAACTTAGGGAGTGAGGTAAGGGATCACAGGAAGAATCCTCATTGGGTTCCCCAAGAAATAGACTCAGAGGCAATTTTGTGTGCAAGAGGCTTCCTGCAGAGTATTCACTTGCAAGGGGATGAGGGGAGCAGGAGTGGGCAGAGGAAAGACATAATTGCCAAAGAGGCCTCAGCTGATGACCTAAGGAGGCTGAAGTTATGACTAGTTGAGGCAAGGGGACCAGGCAGGCCTTGGTGCCCTGCATTGACCACTCAGTAGATATGGGTACTCTCACAAAGGGAATGACCTCAGGCAGGGCTGCTTCCAGAGCCCAAGGAACTCCAGGGGAGGGATTCATCTGTGAGCCAGCAACAGGCAACACCCCGGTGGTGGAGGTATGAGACCCTTAGGCCTGAAGGGGCAGGAGGCTTTCCAAAACAGAAGAGATCTGAGCTGCATTTTGGATTGTGCAAATACTGACAAGGAGAGAAAAGTGTCCTAGGCAGAAAGAACAGCAATGTGCCAAGGCAAGGGACCTTCAGAAAGCATTGTCCATTTGGGAAGACTACCAGTGACACTGGGTGCAAGACAGGACCTGCAGAGAGGCGTGGGGAGTCAGGAGCTGAGAAAGTAAGGACTCAGATCATAACCCCCCCCACACACACACACACTGCTGTGCTACAAAGTCTGAATTTTATCTTAGAAATAAGAGAGAAGCCAGTGAAGAATTTTCAATATTGCTTTAAAAAGTAGTCATTTTCTGATTCATAATCACAAAGTTTGGAAAATAAATTAAGTACAAAGGAAAAATAAAATATATCCATAATCCTACCACCCAGAGATAATCATAATTAATGTTTTGATGGCTTTTCTTATGGTATTTTTCTATTTATAGAGATATATGTATCTAGGCAGAGAGAAACAGTTTTTTAAAGAACCAGACAGATTATACCATAGGCACAATTTTGTATCTTGCTCTTATAACTCACATCACAAGTACCTTCACATCACGAAGTGTTTTTCAAACACATGATTTAAATAATGGCATTGAATTCTATTAATTGGATTTAACTAATGCTTTTCTTCTTATTAGGCAGTTTGGTGTCTTTCCAGATCTTTGTTTACAACTCTTATCCTTAAGATAAATTTCCAAAAGGAAATCATTGGGTTAAAAGATAAAAACATTTTTAAGGTGGAGGACACCAATGTAGATGTTTTAAGAGATAAATCTGGATGCAGAGAAATTTCTTATGTTCATTTCCTTTATGTTCTGTTAACTTATGTCTTCATCTTAAATGGAGAACGGGGGGAGAGATACAAGTAACTAACAAGTGTTTCAGTTCATTGAAGGTCTGCCATGATTATGAAGTTATGACACAAATTCATGGGGGTCACACAAATGCTCTAGCTCTATTGTTACAAAGATCATATGGGTTAGTGCCTAGTCACCACATCTAAAATGTAGTCTGCCCTGACTCTCTATCTCTTCAGATTTTATTTTTTCCTTCCTGTTGGAAAAAAAAATCCAAATGTCCAAAGCCTAGCATTGGATGACCTTTAAGGTCCCTTTTCCTGCTGACATTCTCTGATTGTACATATCTCGGCAAATGTTCCCAACAAGTGAACTATATTATCAGCAGTCCTTTCAACCTAATGCTCCATCCCCAAAGGCAGACAGATTGAAGAAGCTTTATGCCTTCTATGGACATAATAGGAACTGTTCCAAATGCTCTCAAATTTATCTTTGTTTGCACTGCTACCTATAAATCACTTTTTCATGGGATATGTATGGTTTGAATTATAGAAACAACCCATTCTTTCCCCCACTGGTAGCCAGCCCTTCCACAGGCTTACAGAATACTTCTTTTTGATGTTCATATCCTAATTTTAATCCAACTATTATATTTTGTTGGTGGTCCCTGGAGCCTACAGCAGACACAATTCATAGGCAATGGGAAGTTAATTTCCAGAAATGTGACCAGTCCATTTAAGGAACCTTCTGACCACGATCTCTCTCTAAACAGCCTTCCTGACACGTGTTTATAATCACTTGGAGTTATCTCTGTGGCACTTGAGTTGCCTTCCATCTGATGTGACCCTTGGGGTAGTTAGTGCTCATTCATCTAGCCTGCCCCTGGTTCTGTTGTTGTTGTTTTAATCTAACACCTCAGGAGGCAGAATGTTCTAAAGAAAAGAGCAACAAATTTGTATCAAGAGGTCTATATCCTTGGCATAGTTCTGCCACTGACAATCTAGCTGACAGAGAAGAACTTGCCTCCCATCCACCCATCTCTCAAAGTTGTCATGAAGAAAAAAAAGTAATATTCTTCAAAACATAAAACAATGTGCATACTTGCCTAGAAGAAGGTGGTATTTTATTGCAGTAATGTCCTTTATATGAACAGAGCAAGAAAGAATATAGTCCACAAAGAAAATGTAGTGATTCAAAGTGTTTATTAAGTCCATCAGAAACAATAGCAGGCACTGTGAAGAAAAAAAGAATACAGTCCATGCAAGGAAGGGGTCCAGAAACCCTCGGAAAATAGACACAGGAACCCATACTCAATGGGTGTGTGCATAATGTGATCTGAGAGCAGAGGAGGAAACAGCTAACCCTGCCCAGAAAAGGCAGCAAAGGCTTGAGAATAAAGAGTACAATGTCCTGGCAGACAAATCAAGAAAGAGAACATCACTTACAAAATCCCCAGGAAGAAACGGAACACACTTCTTCAGAAAACCACAAGCTTATAACAAGGCTGAAGTACGATCCCCTGAGGTAAGTGGTGCCTTTGTCCTCTGGGCAAATAGAGCCAGTGACAAGCTTTAAGCACAACTATATTAGTTCATGATTCAGGCAAGAACTATATGGCACACTAAAATCAATCATTTAAAAAGAGTTTACAGAAGGATTATATTCAAAGGTGTGGGCAGGGTATAGGGAACAAGGAGGGGGCCTGTTGCCATCTTTAGACCTGGAAGGGTTAGGGAAAGAACAGGAACTGAAACTTGGAAATGAGAGCCATGTGGAGAGGGCTGTGTGAGGGCGACTATGAGCATTAGTGGAAGGAGGCAGCCAGTGTGAGGTGAATTAAAAAGATCAATGCCCCTTCTCATGCTGCAACTCCATCTCATTAGTGCCCCCTATTGGCCAAACCCAGCAAGAAGACAGAAGGCAAAGGAGCTTTGGAAAAAAAAAGCAGGGAGAAGGATGATTCTAGAAATGTGATGGCGAACCTATGACACATGTGTCAGCATTGACACACGAGGCCATTTTCGATGACACGTGGCTACATACCAGAGAAGTATGGGGCCACATGCCAAGAAGGACGTTTCATCCTCGGCTCCTACATGGCTAAGTGCAGGAGCCAAGGATAAAACATTTGCTGTAGTGTAGACACTGTGCCAGAGGTCTATAGGCCAAAACATTTTTGTTATTTAAACTATAAATATCATGAAATTATGGGTTTTTTTCTCGAAGTGACACACCACCCGAGTTATGCTCGGTTTTTTTGGCGAATTTTGACAGGCCAAGCTCAAAAGATTGCCCATCACTGTTCTAGAAGGACAAATGACAGCAACAGTCATCTAGCACTAGGCAAGTAATACCAGATTAGAACTGCATGAAGCTCATTGGACAGCAGGATGGAGAAAGGAGCTAGGAGATCATGGGAAGAGTAAGACATAATCCAGGTGAGGAATGATGGAGATTTGCTAAGACAGTGGCAGCACCATGGAAGGGGGCAGTGGAGTCAGGGAATGTTTAGAATATTTAGAAGATACATCTAAGGAGTCAAGAAATGCTTAGAATTTTTAGAAGATACATCTAAAGAACTTAATACTTTAGATGGTTACTCATTGGTATATCTTAAAAGTCCTTTCTCATATATGGACAGTTTATCAGACAATAAATAAAACAACAAAGACATCAGGTCATTCTGGGGGAGATAGCCTGTCCTTTCTGATGTCTGGGATCCGTCTCTCTTTAAGCGGTTCATTTTGATGGTTGCACCAATCCTTTGGCATCCAAGAACTTATAAAAGGTGGGTCTACTCTTGTCAAATACTTCAATAGGTACCCACCATCTAAAAAACATGGTGACTGTAATGTGCTCAGTGGTGGCCCCCAAAAAAGATATGTCTATGTCCCAGAACCTATGAATATGCCCTATTTGGGAAAACAATCTTTGTAGATGTAGTAGTTAAGTGAAGGATTTGAAGATAAGCTTAACCTGGATTGTCTGATGGGCCCTAAAACCAATGACAAGTGTGGAGACACAGAAAGAGGGACTTATGAAGATGAAGGCAGAGACTAGAGGAAAACAGTCACAGTGAGGGAGCTCCTGCGGTCACAAGAGGCTATAAGAGGTAAAGGAAGATTCTCCCCTGGGACCTTCAGACACCTCGATTTCAGACTCCCAGCCTCCAGAAATGTACCAGAACAAATTCCTGTTGTTTAAGCACCCCCGTCTATGATACTTTGTTACACCAGCCCTACTGGACAAACAGGGCGTTGAATCAAACACAGCCCTGTCTGAGCTGTGCACATGATAAAGCTACACTTCAGCTTCATTTTTTTTCTGCATCAAACCTGTTTGGTGGGCTGAGGTAGTACTTGGCTGAAAGGATACATGTTTAGATTGACTAAAGCCACATAGCAAAGTTTTTAAGTGCCATATTTATATCTCCAGTTGTGCAGAACACTATGTGACATTCATGGCACAACCAGATGCAACCAGTTTAGCTGCAGAAAATTGCTGAAGTTCACCAACACTCATCATCCTGTACACCCAAAGCCATCTTGCCAAGACACCAGATAAACCTCGGTTCACCATTCAGCCTGATGGGTGCCTTTAACTTCAACTGCTAAAATGTTTGCCTCAAAAAAAACACAAGGACAACATTTGTTTACTTGATGCCACACATTCTGGATGCTACAGTTGGCCTTAATGAAATGAAATTGCATTAAAGACATGTTATTGCAGCCTGACCTGTGGTAGCACAGTGGATAAAGCGTCGACCTGGAAATGCTGAGGTTGCCGGTTCGAAACCCTGGGCTTGCCTGGTCAAGGCACATATGGGAGTTGATGCTTTCAGCTCCTCCCCTCTTCTCTCTCTCTGTTTCTCTCTCTCCCTTTCTCTCTCCTCTCTCTCTCCTCTCTAAAAATGAATAAATAAAATTTAAAAAAGAAAAGAATTTAAAAAAAAGACATGTTATTGCATGCATCTTGAAATATGCTTTAAAGTGATGCCGAGTGACATCACGGAAATGGCGCCATGAGCAGCGCGTCCGACAGATCTCTCCAAAATCACAACAAATTTATCAACTAGAAACAGAAAAATTTATCCTCAGAGCATTCCGGAGTTCCACACAAACTGAAAGCGAAAGGACTGTTATCACTTGAATCTGAGAGACGAGGGTGTGGAGGAAGCTAACTACCGCAGGGACGTTCATTCAAGCCGCGGAGGGAGTGCGCCTGTGGTGAGTCGGCCCACACTCGGGAGCGGCGAGCAGCCGCCGGCACGCGCCTGGTCCGGTTGCAGAGCAAGCACCGCTAACGTTCCCAGCGGCCCGCGCACTGCGAGTGAGAGTCCCCAGCCACCGGTGCCTGGAGCACCCCATTCGCGCGCGTGCCCTACTGGCCCGCACACCCAGGGTGCCCCATTATCCTGCGCCCGATGTGCCCTACTGGCCTGCACACCCAGGGTGCCCCATTATCCTGCTCCCGGTGCACTCCAGCCGCCAGCGGCGGGGCGAGCGGGAGAGGTGCCAGGGCGGTCTTCCCTACTTGGGAGATTCTCTCCGTGGGCGGGGCACCTCACCCAGCCATTCAAGCTAACAATCAAGCGTTGGGGGAGGGGCACACAGGCAGCCTGAAATACCTTCGGGAGCACAGCTGCGGACCCAATCACTGAAATTAGCTTAACCCATGAAATCTGCGCACCCACGGGCTCTAATTGATAAGATCTCTCTCAGTTCAGCGATCCAAGATAAGAGGCGTGATATTTCTTAGTGCCTCTCGCTAAAGGGGCGGGGGCAACTTCTGACTGATAGAGCCTCCATATTCAGGGATAAACGCTAACAAGAGGGACTTGGCAGATAATAAGATCTTTACTACACTAGTCGCAAGCAGAGACTAGTGCCTCTTCTTCCCAGCCAAAACAGGCTACAAAGTGTGGAAAGCCTGGGTTGAGTGATCCAACTAAATGCTAGGCGCTGAACAGACACCTTGACAACAATTGACTCCCACCCCCGCCTGATTACACTGGAGGATCTGACTGCCAGAGCCTTTCCCAAAGCCTTGTGCTGAGTGGGGATAGAGTGGGGATTTCCTAGCTGTTTGAGCCTCTTACTCCCCAGGCAGAAGCAGTAGCAGCCTTATAGCTGGATCACCAGGCTGCTAATTCAAGAAGGGGGGACTAGGAGAGAGACTCCAGGAAAGCAAACTCTCTCATCGTTGGACCCTGCAAATGCCAACAAGCCCTGACTACCAGCAAGACTAAAGCCAATTATATGACATTGCCATGGAATCCCATCAACTGCAAATCCCTACCTAAGTGTGACACAGGGGCAGAGCTTGGGGTACAGAGTCACCGACAAGGAAGAGGGAGAGAAAAGAAAAAGGAAGAAGTTAACCTCTCAAAATCAAGAAAACTCCACAGACTTTACAACTTGTTCCACTAATTTTTTTTTTTTTTGCTGTTGTTTGTTTCTTCTACCTTATTGCCTTTATTATTATTATTTCCATTTCCTCCACCTCGGTCCTTCTATTCTCAGCCCATCTTATGCTTCCCTTTTCTTGAACTACACTACCCATGAGTGTTACATTTTATTTCTTATCTTCATCCTCACCCTCCTTTAAGGTTATACTCCAAAACACTTATCTCTCACTCTCTCCTCTTTTGTTTTTTTTCGTTTTGCTTTATTTTGTTTTTTTCTCTTCCTCTTTTTTTCTTCCTTCATTTTTCTCTTTTTCTTATTTTTTCCTTTCTATTCGTTTTTTCTTTTCTCGTTTTACTTTTCCTCCCATTTAATCCTCAATCACAAACAAATTAGTTAATTTGGGACTCAAGGTTTTTTTTTGGTTTTATTTTTCTTTTTCGCTTTTGTTTTTTTTGTTTGTTTGTTTATTTTTGTGGCATTTTGGATACTTTTTACGTTGCTTTTTAACTCACTAGCATTCCTCCCAACCCAAGGTCTCCATCATATTTACTCTTCGCTCCACTTAATAAAACATATTTTTACTTATTATTTTTATTTTTTTCTTTATTATTCTTTTTTTTCTCCTTTTTTCTGGTTCCCTCTTATCCCTCTCATTATATCTCTTAGTCGACCATCACTTACAAGCAAATCATCTTATGATTGTCTAAGATTTTCTTCCTTTTTTTTTTTTTTTTTTTTTGCATTTAGTAGATCCCTACTCCATTTTTTTGCCCCTTGAACTCTTCACCCCAAATCAGGCCCTCCGTTATAGGCAGTTTTTGTTCCATTTAGCATAATATAATTCACAGGTCATCATGATATTTCCCTGAGGAGGGGAGAGGAGGGAAAGAGAAGAAAGAAAAAAGGGGGAAATAATAAATTATTACTGTTTTTTTTTTGTGGGGTGTTTTACCTTTTTTTTTTTTTTTTCCTTTTTACTCTTTATTAATTCTAATTAGTGCTATCAACAAGACCACCCTCAGATGCCAATAAGAAAGAGGAAATCCAATATTATGGATACAAAAGAAAGAGAGGTAACACAAATAGATGTGGAAAAATCTATGGAGAAAAGACTTAACATATTGGAAGCCTTGGAGCTAAATGACAGACAATTTAAAATAGAAATCTTAAAAATACTCAGAGATATACAAGAAAACACAGAAAGGCAATTTAGGGAGATCAGAAAACAACTCAATGAACACAAAGAATATATTACCAAGGAAATTGAAACTATAAAAACAAATCAAACAGAAATGAAAAACTCAATTCACGAGCTGAAAAACGAGGTAACAAGCTTAGCTAACAGAACAGCCCAGATAGAAGATAGGATTAGTAAAATAGAAGACAAACAACTTGAGGCACAACAGAGAGAAGAAAGAGACTCAAAAATAATAAAAAATGAGAAAGCCCTACAGGAATTGTCTGACTCCATCAGAAAAAATAACATAAGAATAATAGGTATATCAGAGGGAGAAGAGAAAGAAAATGGAATGGAGAATATACTCAAACAAATAATAGATGAGAACTTCCCAAGCCTGTGGAAAGAACTAAAACCTCAAATTCAAGAAGCAAACAGAACACCAAGTTTTCTTAACCCCAACAAACCCACTCCAAGGCACATCATAATGAAGATGACACAAACCAATGACAAAGAAAAAATTCTCAAGGCAGCCAGGGAAAAGAAGAATACAACATATAAAGGAAGGCCTATTAGATTATCATCAGATTTCTCAGCAGAAACTCTACAAGCTAGAATAGAGTGGACCCCAATATTTAAAGCGCTGAAAGAGAGGAACTTTCAGCCAAGAATACTATACCCATCAAAGATATCCTTCAAGTACGAAGGAGATATAAAAACATTCACAAATACAGAAAAGATGAGAGAATTTATCAGCAGAAAGCCCCCACTCCAGGAAATACTAAAGGGGGTTTTCCAATCAGATTCAAAGAACAAAAGAAAACAACACCAAAAGTAACAGCTCCACCAAGAACACAATAAAACCAAACTTAAACAGTGACAACAAAGGAAAAAAAGGGGGGAGAGGATGGAGATTAACAGTAGCAAAGGACAATGAAGTGCAGAAATACTCATAAGATAGGGTACTACAATGAATATGGTAGGTACCCTTTTCATTACTTAATGGTAACCACCCTTGAAAAAACCACCACAAAAACACTTGACTTAAAAAAGGTAGCAACAGAGGAAAGAAGTATAGAACACAAACAAACAAAAACAAATGATAGAAAAACAAAAGAGAAGAATCAAACAAGATACAAAACTAACAGAAAGCAATTTATAAAATGGCAGTAGGGAACCCACAAGTGTCAATAATTACACTAAATGTAAATGGATTAAACTTACCAATAAAAAGACACAGAGTAGCAGAATAGATCAAAAAAGAAAATCCAACTATATGCTGCCTACAAGAAACACATCTAAGCAACAAGGATACAAACAAATTCAAAGTGAAAGGCTGGAAAACAATACTCCAAGCAAACAACACCCAAAAAAAAGCAGGTGTAGCAATACTCATATCTAATAATGCTGACTACAAGACAGAAAAAGTACTCAGAGACAAAAATGGTCATTTCATAATGATTAAGGGGACACTGAATCAAGAAGACATAACAATCCTTAATATATATGCACCAAACCAAGGAGCACCAAAATATATAAGACAACTACTTATTGACCTTAAAACAAAAACTGACAAAAATACAATCATACTTGGAGACCTCAATACACCGCTGACAGCTCTAGATCGGTCATCTAAACAGAGAATCAATAAAGATATAGTGGCCTTAAACGAAATACTAGAACACCTGGATATGATAGACATCTACAGGACACTTCATCCCAAAGCGACAGAGTATATATTTTTCTCTAGTGTACATGGAATATTCTCAAGAATTGACCATATGTTGGGCCACAAAGACAATATCAGCAAATTTAGAAAAATTGAAATTGTACCAAGCATATTTTCTGATCATAAAGCCTTGAAACTAGAATTCAACTGCAAAAAAGAGGGGGAAAAACCCACAAAAATGTGGAAACTAAACAACATACTTCTAAAAAATGAATGGGTCAAAGAAGAAATAAGTGCAGAGATCAAAAGATATATACAGACAAATGAAAATGAAAATACGACATATCAGAATCTCTGGGATGCAGCAAAAGCAGTAATAAGAGGAAAGTTCATATCACTTCAGGCCTATATGAACAAACAAGAGAGAGCCAAAGTAAACCACTTAACTTCACACCTTAAGGAACTAGAAAAAGAAGAACAAAAACAACCCAAAACCAGCCGAAGAAAGGAGATAATAAAAATCAGAGCAGGAATAAATGAAATAGAGAACAGAAAAACTATAGAAAAAATCAATAAAACAGGGAGCTGGTTCTTTGAAAAGATCAACAAAATTGACAAACCCTTGGCAAGACTCACCAAGGAAAAAAGGCACAGGACTCAAATAAATAAAATCCAAAATGAAAGAGGAGAGATCACCACAGACATCATAGATATACAAAGAATTATTGTAGAATACTATGAAAAACTATATGCCACCAAATACAACAATCTAGAAGAAATGGATAAATTCCTAGAACAATACAACCTCCTAGACTGAGTCATGAAGAAGCGGAAAGCCTAAACAGACCAATCAGCAGGGAGGAAATAGAAAAATTATTAAAAACCTCTCCAAAAATAAAAGTCCAGGCCCAGACGGTTATACTAGTGAATTCTATCAAACATTCAAAGAAGACTTGGTTCCTATTCTACTGAAAGTCTTCCCAAAAATTGAAGAAGAAGCAATACTTCCAAACACATTTTATGAGGCCAACATAACCCTCATACCAAAACCTGGCAAGGATGGCACAAAGAAAGAAAACTACAGACCAATATCTCTAATGAATACAGATGCTAAAATACTAAACAAAATACTGACAAACCGAATACAACAACATATTAAAAAAATAATACATCATGATCAGGTGGGATTCATCCCAGAATCTCAAGGATGGTTCAACATACGCAAAACGGTTAACGTAATACACCATATCAACAAAACAAAGAACAAAAACCACATGATCTTATCAATAGATGCAGAAAAGGCTTTTGATAAAATACAACACAATTTTATGTTTAAGACTCTCAACAAAATGGGTATAGAAGGAAAATATCTCAACATGATAAAGGCCATATATGATAAACCATCAGCCAACATCATATTAAATGGCATAAAACTGAGGACTTTCTACCTTAAATCAGGAACAAGACAGGGTTGTCCACTCTCTCCACTCTTATTTAACGTGGTGCTAGAAGTTCTGGCCAGAGCAATCAGACAAGACAAAGAAATAAAAGGCATCCATATCGGAAAAGAAGAAGTAAAGGTATCACTTTTTGCTGATGATATGATCCTATACATCGAAAACCCGAAGGACTCCACAAAAAGATTATTAGAAACAATAAACCAATACAGTAAGGTCACAGGATACAAAATTAACATACAAAAGTCCATAGCTTTTCTATATGCCAACAATGAAATATTAGAAAACGAACTCAAAAAAATAATCCCCTTCACGATTGCAACAAAAAAAATAAAATACCTAGGAATAAACATAACAAAGAATGTAAAGGACCTATATAGCGAAAACTACAAGGCATTGTTAAGAGAAATAGAAAAAGACACAATGAGATGGAAAAATATTCCTTGTTCTTGGATAGGAAGAATAAATATAATTAAAATGGCCATATTACCCAAAGCAATATATAAATTTAATGCAATTCCCATCAAAATTCCTATGACATTTTTTAAAGAAATGGAACAAAAAATCATCAGATTTATATGGAACTATAAAAAACCCCGAATAGCCAAAACAATCCTAAGGAAAATGAATGAAGCTGGGGGCATTACAATACCTGACTTTAAACTATATTATAGGGCCACGATAATCAAAACAGCATGGTATTGGCAGAAAAATAGACACTCAGACCAATGGAACAGAATAGAAAGCCCAGAAATAAAACCACATATATATGGTCAAATAATCTTTGATAAAGGGGCCAACAACACACAATGGAGAAAAGAAAGCCTCTTCAACAAATGGTGTTGGGAAAACTGGAAAGCCACATGCAAAAGAATGAAACTCGACTATAGCCTGTCCCCGTGTACTAAAATTAATTCAAAATGGATCAAAGACCTAAATATAAGACCTGAAACAATAAAATACATAGAAGAAGACATAGGTACTAAAATCATGGACCTGGGTTTTAAAGAACATTTTATGAACTTGACTCCAATGGCAAGAGAAGTGAAGGCAAAGATAAATGAATGGGACTACATCAGAATAAAAAGTTTTTGCTCAGCAAGAGAAACTGATATCAAAATAAACAGACAGCCAACTAAATGGGAAATAATATTTTCAAACAACAGCTCAGATAAGGGCCTAATATCCAAAATTTACAAAGAACTCATAAAACTCAACAACAAACAAACAAACAATCCAATAAAAAAATGGGAAGAGGACATGAACAGACACTTCTCCCAGGAAGAAATACAAATGGCCAACAGATATATGAAAAGATGCTCAGCTTCATTAGTTATTAGAGAAATGCAAATCAAAACTACAATGAGATACCACCTCACCCCTGTTAGATTAGCTATTATCAACAAGACGGGTAATAGCAAATGTTGGAGAGGCTGCGGAGAAAAGGGAACTCTCATCCACTGTTGGTGGGACTGTAAAGTAGTACAACCATTATGGAGGAAAGTATGGTGGTTCCTCAAAAAACTGCAAATAGAACTACCTTATGACCCAGCAATCCCTCTACTGGGTATATACCCCAAAACCTCAGAAACATTGATACGTAAAGACACATGTAGCCCCATGTTCATTGCAGCACTGTTCACAGTGGCCAAGACATGGAAACAACCAAAAAGCCCTTCAATAGAAGACTGGATAAAGAAGATGTGGCACATATACACTATGGAATACTACTCAGCCATAAGAAATGATGACATCAGATCATTTACAGCAAAATGGTGGGATCTTGATAACATTATACAGAGTGAAATAAGTAAATCAGAAAAAAACAAGAACTACATGATTCCATACATTGGTGGAATATAAAAACGAGACTAAGAGACATGGACAAGAGTGTGGTGGTTACCAGGGGTGGGGGGAGGGAGGACATGGGAGGGAGGGAGGGAGAGAGTTAGGGGGAGGGGGAGGGGCACAGAGAACTAGATAGAGGGAGGCGGAGGACAATCTGACTTTGGGCGAGGGGTATGCAACATAATTTAATGACAAAATAACCTAGACATGTTTTCTTTGAATATATGTACCCTGATTTATTAATGTCATCCCATTATCATTAATAAAAATTTATTAAAAAAAAAAAAAGTGATGCCAAATTGTTACTATCAACTTTCACTTTTCTAACTAAGCTTCGTCCCTTTATGTGAAAGAACTTCTGAGAACTCTGGCATGTAGAGGCACCAGAGACTGCTAGAAAACTTTCCAGTGTGTATCTTGGGTATGCCCATGTTGGTATCATCTAACAAACCAGAGGTCCTAGCAGTCGGAGCATGTTTGATGAGGTGGAACAAATTGAGGTTGGGTGCCATTTTGAACATGTTGGATTGTAAGATTCCCGGGTCACAAGTCTAGATTTCTGGTAGCAATTTGAAATACATCTGAGCTTAGGAGTGAAGTTTGAGAGAACATTCCAGATCATTGCTGTTTTCCTTTGAAAAAGCAGAAATTGCTCTTTTTGATATTTCTCTTTCTAAATAACATTACCTTATAAATCAAACACAGAACCGATTTTCACTTCTATATGGCTCAGGATCTGTTCCTTCTTACCAAAAGCAAGATTTCCATTTAAGTACAATTGGCTCCCATGTAGCCAATTGACACTATTTTTAGATCCCAAAGTGTGACCTTATTTATCTAAACTTTTAATGGTAATTTCAGCCTCATTATTATAGTTGAAAATTGGTATTGTGACCCAACTCTGGCCAATGAGATAGAAGGGCTAATGGGTTTCTGGGAAAGGAGGTTCATTGTTCTTCTAGAAGTAGTACTGGAAACCAGCTCTCTCTCACAAGCTCTCACTCTCTGGGCAGAGTAAAGAGAGAGAGCACTAGCACAATACTACAGGCAATCATCCTATGCCCACAAAGAAAGCCAGAATTGGGATCAAGTCAACACTGCACACACAGAATGGAGATAACCCGGGTTCTATGATCATCATTAAACCACTGGATTGACCTCTCCTGATCCAATATATGTCCTTATCACTTAGGCCACTGTCACATTTCTATTAACTGTCAATGCAAGCACCCTAACCCATACCAGTGTCTTCTGATACTTTGTTCCTAAACCAAATTACCCCAGACCTCCCCTGGTAAGGCTCCTGTTACTTGTCAGTTGCATTTCTCAGTGACAAAGGAGACAATAGGTGTCAAAGCCCCAATCATGAAACTTAGCACACATCAGGCACTAGGCAAATGATAGTTCTGCTGTTTTGTCCAGCTTCTCAGCTCTGAGCACTATCTCTTCAGATCCCCACCACTGTTTCTGCAATGCTTTGTGTTCATAAAGCTGGTTCCTGGCAGGCCTTCAGATGGCTGGATGGTGAGAAGCCTCACTGCCCAGGAGGACTGCACCAGAGAATTCTGTGATCCAGAAACACCCATGAACAAACTGCTTTGCTTCTTAGAATGCCACCATGGCTACTCACAGAGATTCTTACTTTTCAAGGGATTCAGATACAGTGGGATAGCATCAACACCAACCCCATCTTAAACTCAGTTAAATTTGGTTTTTGATCATCCAGAGCCAGCTCAAGATGTTTCACACCTGAGTCATCATCGCCAGTATCCATTCTCACATTGCAAACATGCAGAAAGACTGATTAATAAAGAATTCTGATTACTAGAATGTTCACAGTATTACAAAAGAGGAGGCCAAGAACTCAGACCCGTAACTGCTTCTGGAAAAGAGACTGTCGAGTTTCCCCTCCCTTCTACCCTGAATGTCTTTGTTTTGGGATTTGGCCCATCAGAAGTTGCGTAAAGCCTCACTTAGAGCCACATCTCAAACGTTCTTGAGTTACAACACTGCCCTACAATGATCTATTCTGTAACACATGCTTTAAAAAAAGCCTTCTCAAAATGGTTTTGTTTCTGTCTTATTGGTTAAAATTCATTCAACAATGATAATGTGACTCTTAGAGTAACCTAATGAGACACTTGAAGACACCTTGGGATATTGTGAAAACAAATGTCAAAACGCTGGTCTGAGAGCAGGCCTGGGTGGAAAGCGCCCTCCCCATCTGCTGGTGACTCACTCCTGTGACTCAGTGCTTATCACACAGCATAGCAGCATCCACAGCCTTTCTTTTTTTTTTTTAAAAAAATAATTTTTTATTTATTCATTTTAGAGAGGAGAGGGAAAGACAGAGAGAAAGAGAGGAGAGACAGAGAGAGAAGGGGGGAAGGAGCTGGAAGCATCAACTCTCATATGTGCCATATCCAGGCAAGCCCAGGGTTTTGAACTGGCAACCTCAGCATTTCCAGGTCGACACTTTATCCACTATGCCACCACAGGTCAGGCAGCATCCGCAGCCTTTCTGCAGCTCCTTCTGCTGCCTGCTGGGAGGGCAGTCAGGGATTCATCAGCTAGAGCACAAGGTGCTTTCAGGTCTTCCGGTATGTGTTATACAACAACAGGCATTATAATCTCATTGGTGTTAAGGAGCATTCAAAACTGGGGGAGGGAAGGGTGGGCAGGGTGGGGGTGAGAACTTCCTTTCACAAAGGTGTTAACTAGAACTGAATGCCCTCAACAAATCCAAGACCTGGCAACTTCATAAAACAGAGAAGATTCTGATTATTGCTTTAATTATTAAAATTCAAAATTTACAACAAACTTAAAGGAAAGAGAAAAAAAAGAAAGAAAGAAAATGTTCATGTGCCAGTCCAAACTTCTATTAAACCCTCTTTCAACCCTGAAAGACTGTAAAGTATTTGGTAATATTTTAGTATTTACACTTTCATTTCTCTGCCATATAATCACCTCGACTTGGACTTTATGCAAATATGTGAAATCTTCAAACATAAAAATGAAGCCAAGTTACTCACAGAAGGGAAACTCTGTGTCAGCCTTCATCACTGCACACCAGAAATGTCAGGCCAATCCAGTAATGTACTAGAACCAAGATAAAACTAGGCCACCAGTGCCCAGGAGTTCCCTCTCACACACGCACAGGACTAGCAAAATACTGAACCTGAAACTCATTTGGAAAATGAGCCTGTGAATTTTTTTTCTTTAGCAAAGGCCACTGGGTGACCCCACCTTCAAGTTAAACAGTCAGCACTCAGCTTGTCCTGTTTCCCCTGAGTACTGAGTTCTAAAGGCCACAGGTTTCAATACATTTTGCCAGAAATAACTTAAAGGCTTTCCTGAACAGGCACGAAAGCCCTTGTAATGATGTAGTCATTTCAGATTAACATCCTAATTTAAAACAACTAAATCTGATTTTTGTTTATGATCAATATTTATATTGGAACACCTCTGTGGAGGTGAAATCCAGCACATCTACCCCAGGCAGAGCATTTACTAACAAACAAGAACTGGACCAGGAGGTTTAAGTCCAGATGTCAAAAAACCAAGGCTGTTTCTGAAGAGTTTATCCACATTGTCAATCACTCTGGGCTGAACCTAAGCCTCAATTAGGCAAAAGAACCAAGGGGTAAGTCCTTCTCTTCCAAAAGATTTTCTTGTCCTGTAAATATCAGCTAGAAAGTAGCAACCTGGAAGAAAAATAGAAAAAAGTTTATTTATAAGCCAAAAACTGCAAACCAAAATGTTCTTCTAGGTAAGTGTATATGCATGCCATGAACTACTACCCAACAATAAACAGGAACCCACTATCAGAACATGCAACAACTCAGATGGGCTTCAAGGGCATTCTAGTGAATGGAAAAGCCAGTCTCAGTAGATCATAGACCAGGGGTCCCCAAACTACGGCCTGTGGGCCACATGCGGCCCCCTGAGGCCATTTATCCGGCCCCCACTGCACTTCTAGAAGGGGCACCTCTTTCATTGGTGGTCAGTGAGAGGAGCATAGTTCCCATTGAAATACTGGTCAGTTTGTTGATTTAAATTTACTTGTTCTTTATTTTAAATATTGTATTTGTTCCCGTTTTGTTTTTTTACTTTAAAATAAGATATGTGCAGTGTGCATAGGGATTTGTTCATAGTTTTTTTTATAGTCTGGCCCTCCAACGGTCTGAGGGACAGTGAACTGGTCCCCTGTGTAAAAAGTTTGGGGACCCCTGGATTAGTGGTTACCACGGGGCTAAGTGTGATTATGAAGGGTGAGTGAGATCTCTATGGTGATGGAATAGTTTTGTATTTTGCAATTTACAGGCATCTACACATGTGATAGAATGGCATAGAACTCCATTCACACATTGCACCAATGTCAATATCCAGGTTTTGGGGGTTTTTTGTGGGGTTTTTTTTTGTTGTTGTTTGTTTTTGTTTTTGTATTTTTCTGAAGCTGGAAACGGGGAGGCAGTCAGACAGACTCCCACATGCGCCCGACGGATCCACCTGGCACGCCCACCAGGGGGCGATGCTCTGCCCCTCTGGGGCGTCACTCTGTTGCGACCAGAGCCACTCTAGCACCTGGAGCAGAGGCCAAGGAGCCATCCCCAGTGCCCGGGCCATCTTTTGCTCCAATGGAGCCTCGGCTCCGGGAGGGGAAGAGAGAGACAGAGAAGAAGGAGAGGGGGAGGGGTGGAGAAGCAGATGGGCACCTCTCCTGTGTGCCCTGGCCAGGAATCAAACCCGGGACTTCCCCACGCCAGGCCGACGCTCTACCACCAAGCCAACCGGCCAGGGCCAATATCCAGGTTTTGATATAGTATTATGATTATGTAAGAGCTGAGCATGAAGGAAACTGAGTGAAAAGTACGCCAGACCACTCTACTATCTTTACTATCATTGCAGCTTTTGCAAATCTATAATTACTCAAAATTTAAAAGTAAAGAGAGAGAGCAAAAAGGAATGAGGGAGAAAGAAAAAAGAAAGAAAGAAAGAAAGAAAGAAAGAAAGAAAGAAAGAAAGAAAGAAAGAAAGAAAGAAAGAAAGAAAGAAAGAAAGAAAGAAAAAAAAAAGAGAAAAAGAGAAAAAAGAA
Source organism: Saccopteryx leptura (assembly GCF_036850995.1). NCBI lineage: Eukaryota > Metazoa > Chordata > Mammalia > Chiroptera > Emballonuridae > Saccopteryx > Saccopteryx leptura. The sequence continues at coordinate 191,934,967 of NC_089505.1, forward strand.
AAGAAAAGAGAAAGAGACAGAAACAACTTGGGATGGATACAGACAACTCCAGAGATGAAAGTTGACAGGGAGTAGTTGGAAGAAGGGACAGCAAGAGTAAATACTAGAGGTTACAGTCAGGCAGGCTGACAAGCAGAAACTGATCAGATTGTAAACTGTAAGCGAACTCAGTGGACAGAGAAGGGGAAAGATCATTGAACTGTTACTCCTGAATGACAAGGATAGAAATGAAGCACAGTGAGCAGGAAGACGGGGAGCAGTTGTGGCAGCAATAGCTGCAGGAAGGCTCAGTGGGGGAAGGGCAGAGGTGGGGGAAGTGGACATAGCAGCTGATATTGCTTAGGATGTAACACTCATCAAACAAACAAACAAACAAACAAAAAACAACAACAGCAACTACAAAAAAGAAGGATAACTTGGGGAAATGTCTGACCTAGAAAGAAATATTAGGAAGGGAAATACACCATAGAAATTAGTACATTGAGAAAGAAGAGGCAAACTTCTTGGGCATAAGCAGAATTACTGATCAAATAATGATGAGCTGATCAAAGAATAAGTAGGTGAGTCAAAGGAGCAAAGAGATCACTCAGGCTTGGGAGGGTGACAGAAAACAGGTTTTCAGGGAAGACAAATAATGAGTGGCGATACACAGTGACCTCTGGAATGGTGTTTCCTACACGGCTCAAAAAACCAACACATTCTGAATTTTTCAGATTTAGTTAACAAGTAACTCTTATAGCCTAATACATACATATCAAGTACACATCCAGAGTGACGTCACGGAAATGGCGCCGTGAGCAGCACGTCCGACAGATCTCCCCAAAATCTCAACAAATTTATCAACTAGAAACAGTAAAATTTATCCTAGGAGCATTCCGGAGTTCCACACACACTGAAAGCGAAAGGACTGTTATCACTTGAATCTGAGAGATGGGTCAGAACTGAGGGTGTGGAGGAAGCTAACTACCGCACAGACGTTCATTCAAGCCGAGGAGGGACTACGCCTGTGGTGAGTCAACCCACGCATGCAACTACCCGCCCACACTTGGGGAGCGGCAGCCTGGGCGCTGCGAGCAGCCGCCAGCGTGCCGTGAGAAACCGCGCGCTCACCCCGTGCTGCAGTCAGGTCACAGAGCGAGCTCCCTTGCACCGCCAGCGTCCCCAGCGGCCCACGCACTGCGAGTGAGGGTCCCCAGCCACCGGAGTGCCTAGAGCACCCCATTCACTCAAGTGCCCTGAACGTCCCACTCACCCACGCACCCAGAGCACCCCACTTGCCAGCACACCCAGAGTGCCCCATTCTCCCGCGCGCCCAGTGCACCCCAGCCGCCAGTGGCAAGGCAAGCGGGAGAGGCGCCAAGGCTGTCTTCCCTATTTCGGAGATTCTCTCCGTGGGCGGGGCACCTCACCCAGCCATTCAAGCTAACAGCCAAGCGTTGGGGGAGGGGCGCGCGGGCAGCCTGAAATACTTTCTGGAGCACAGCTGTGGATCCAATCACTGAAATTAGCTTAACCCACGAAATCTGCGCACCCACGGGGCTCTAATTGATAAGAACTCTCTCAGTTCAGCTATCCAAGACAAGAGGCGTGATATTTTTTAGTGCCTCTCGCTAAAGGGGCGGGGGCAACTTCTGATTGACAGAGCCTCCATATTCAGGGATAAACGCTAACAAGAGGGACTTGGCAGATATTAAGATCTATACAGCAAGCAGTGACTAGTGCCTCTTCTTCCCAGCCAAAACAGGCTACAAAGTGTGGAAAGCCTGGGTTAAGTGGTCCAACTGAATGCTAGGTGCTGAACAGTCACCTTGACAACAATTGTCTCCCAGCCCCACCTGATTACGCTGGAGGCTCTGACTGCCAGAGCCTTACCCAGAGCCTTGCGCTGAGTGGGGATAGAGTGGGGATTTCCCAGCTCTTTGAGCCTCTTACTCCCCAAGCAGAAGCAGTGGCAGCCTCATAGCTGGATCACCAGGCTGCTAATTCAGGAAGGGGAGACTAGGAGAGAGACTCCAGGAAAGCAAACTCTCTCATTGTTGGACCCTGCAAACGCCAACAAGCCCTGACTACCAGCAAGACTAAAGCCAATTATATGACATTGCCATGGAATCCCATCAACTGCAAATCCCTACCTAAGTGTGACACAGGGGCAAAGCCTGGGGTACAGAGTCACCAACCAGGAAGAGGGAGAGAAAAGAAAAAGGAAGAAGTTAACCTCTCAAAATCAAGAAAAATCCACAGACTTTATAACTTGTTCCACTAATTTTTCGTTGTTGTTGTTTTTGTTTCTTCTATCTTATTGCCTTTATTATTATTATTTCTATTTCCTCCACCTCGGTCCTTTTATTCTCTGCCCATCTTATGCTTCCCTTTTCTTGAACTACACTACCCATGAGTGTTACATTTTATTTCTTTTCTTCATCCTTACTCTCCTTTAGGGTTACACTCCAAAACCCTTAACTCTCACTCTCTCCCCCCCTTTTTTTTTTCTTTTTTTCTTTTCCTTTTTTTCTTCCTTCGTTTTTCTCTTTTTCTTATTTTTTCCTTTCTATTCGTTTCTTCTTTTCTCCTTTTACTTTTCCTCCCATTGAATCCTCAATCACGAACAAATTATTTAATTTGGGACTCAAGTTTTTTGTGGGCTTTTTTTTTTTTTTTGCTTTTTTTGCTTTTGTTTTTGGTTTTCTTTTGTTTGTTTTTGTGGCATTTTGGGTACTTTTTATGTTGCTTTTTAACTAACTAGCATTCCTCCCAACCCAAGGTCTCCATTGTATTTAGTCTTCGCTCCACTTAATACAACAGATTTTTACTTATTATTTTTTTTTCTCTTCTTTAATTATTATCTTTTTTCTCCTTTTTTCTGTTTCCCTCTTATCCCTCTCATTATATCTCTTAGTTGACCATCACTTACAAGCAAATCATTTTATGCTTGTCTAAGATTTTCTCCTTTTTTTTTTTTTTTTGCATTTAGTAGGTCCCTACTCCCTTTTTTGCCCCTTGAACTCTTCACCCCAAATCAGGCCCTCCGTTATAGGCAGTTTTTGTTCCATTTAGCATAATATAATTCACAGGTCATCACGAGATTTCCCTAAGGAGGGGAGAGGAGAGGAAGAGAAGAAAGAAAAAAAGGGAAAAATAATAAATTATTACTGTGTTTTTTTTTTGTGGGGTGTTTTTCTTTTTTCTTTTTTTTTTACTTGTTATTCTTTATTAATTCTAATTAGTGCTATCAACAAGACCACCCTCAGATGCCAATAAGAAAAAGAAAATCGAATATTATGGATACAAAAGATAGAGAGATAACACAAATAGATGTGGAAAAATCTATGGAGAAAAGATTTAACATATTGGAAGCCTTGGAGCTAAATGACAGAGAATTTAAAATAGAAATCTTAAAAATACTCAGAGATATACAAGAAAACACAGAAAGGCAATTTAGGGAGATCAGAAAACAACTCAATGAACACAAAGAATATATTACCAAGGAAATTGAAACTATAAAAACAAATCAAACAGAAATGAAAAACTCAATTCATGAACTGACAAACGAGGTAACAAGCTTAGCTAGTAGAACAGCCCAGATAGAAGATAGGATTAGTGAAATAGAAGACAAGCAACTTGAGGCACAACAAAGAGAAGAAGAAAGAGACTCAAAAATAATAAAAAACGAGAAATCCCTACAGGAATTGTCTGACTCCATCAGAAAAAATAACATAAGAATAATAGGTATATCAGAGGGAGAAGAGAAAGAAAATGGAATGGAGAATATACTCAAACAAATAATAGATGAGAACTTCCCAAGCCTGTGGAAAGAACTAAAACCTCAAATTCAAGAAGCAAACAGAACACCAAGTTTTCTTAACCCCAACAAACCCACTCCAAGGCACATCATAATGAAGATGACACAAACCAATGACAAAGAAAAAATTCTCAAGGCAGCCAGGGAAAAGAAGAATACAACATATAAAGGAAGGCCTATTAGATTATCATCAGATTTCTCAGCAGAAACTCTACAAGCTAGAATAGAGTGGACCCCAATATTTAAAGCCCTGAAAGAGAGGAACTTTCAGCCAAGAATACCCATCAAAGCTATTCTTCAAGTATGAATGAGATTTAAAAACATTCACAAATACAGAAAAGATGAGAGAATTTATCAGCAGAAAGCCCCCACTCCAGGAAATACTAAAGGGGGTTTTCCAACCAGATTCAAGGAACAAAAGAAAACAAAACCACAAGTAACAGCTCCACCAAGAACACAATAAAACCAAACTTAAACAGTGACAACAAAGGAAAAAAAGGGGGGAGAGGATGGAGATTAACAGTAGCAAAGGACGATGAAGTGCAGAAATACTCATAAGATAGGGTACTACAATGAATATGGTAGGTACCCTTTTCATTACTTAATGGTAACCACCCTTGAAAAAACCACCACAAAAACACTTGACTTAAAAAAGGTAGCAACAGAGGAAAGAAGTATAGAACACAAACAAACAAAAACAAATGATAGAAAAACAAAAGAGAAGAATCAAACAAGATACAAAACTAACAGAAAGCAATTTATAAAATGGCAGTAGGGAACCCACAAGTGTCAATAATTACACTAAATGTAAATGGATTAAACTTACCAATAAAAAGACACAGAGTAGCAGAATAGATCAAAAAAGAAAATCCAACTATATGCTGCCTACAAGAAACACATCTAAGCAACAAGGATACAAACAAATTCAAAGTGAAAGGCTGGAAAACAATACTCCAAGCAAACAACACCCAAAAAAAAGCAGGTGTAGCAATACTCATATCTAATAATGCTGACTACAAGACAGAAAAAGTACTCAGAGACAAAAATGGTCATTTCATAATGATTAAGGGGACACTGAATCAAGAAGACATAACAATCCTTAATATATATGCACCAAACCAAGGAGCACCAAAATATATAAGACAACTACTTATTGACCTTAAAACAAAAACTGACAAAAATACAATCATACTTGGAGACCTCAATACACCGCTGACAGCTCTAGATCGGTCATCTAAACAGAGAATCAATAAAGATATAGTGGCCTTAAACGAAATACTAGAACACCTGGATATGATAGACATCTACAGGACACTTCATCCCAAAGCAACAGAGTATATATTTTTCTCTAGTGTACATGGAACATTCTCAAGAATTGACCATATGTTGGGCCACAAAGACAATATCAGCAAATTTAGAAAAATTGAAATTGTACCAAGCATATTCTCTGATCATAAAGCCTTGAAACTAAAATTCAACTGCAAAAAAGAGGGGGAAAAACCCACAAAAATGTGGAAACTAAACAACATACTTCTAAAAAATGAATGGGTCAAAGAAATAAGCGCAGAGATCAAAAGATATATACAGACTAATGAAAATGACAATAGGACATATCAGAATCTCTGGGATGCAGCAAAAGCAGTAATAAGAGGAAAGTTCATATCACTTGAGGCCTATATGAACAAACAAGAGAGAGCCAAAGTAAACCACTTAACTTCACACCTTAAGGAACTAGAAAAAGAAGAACAAAGACAACCCAAAACCAGCTGAAGAAAGGAGATAATAAAAATCAGAGCAGAAATAAATGAAATAGAGAACAGAAAAACTATAGAAAAAATCAATAAAACAAGGATTTGGTTCTTTGAAAAGATCAACAAAATTGACAAACCCTTGGCAAGACTCACCAAGGAAAAAAGGCACAGGACTCAAATAAATAAAATCCAAAATGAAAGAGGAGATATCACCACAGACATCATAGATATACAAAGAATTATTGTAGAATACTATGAAAAACTATATGCCACCAAATACAACAATCTAGAAGAAATGGATAAATTCCTAGAACAATACAACCTTCCTAGACTGAGTCATGAAGAAGCGGAAAGCCTAAACAGACCAATCAGCAGGGAGGAAATAGAAAAATTATTAAAAACCTCTCCAAAAATAAAAGTCCAGGCCCAGACGGTTATACTAGTGAATTCTATCAAACATTCAAAGAAGACCTGGTTCCTATTCTACTCAAAGTCTTCCTAAAAATTGAAGAAGAAGCAATACTTCCAAACACATTTTATGAGGCCAACATAACCCTCATACCAAAACCTGGCAAGGATGGCACAAAGAAAGAAAACTACAGACCAATATCTCTAATGAATACAGATGCTAAAATACTAAACAAAATACTGGCAAATCAAATACAACAACATATTAAAAAAATAATACATCATGATCAAGTGGGATTCATCCCAGAATCTCAAGGATGGTTCAACATACGCAAAACGGTTAACGTAATACACCATATCAACAAAACAAAGAACAAAAACCACATGATCTTATCAATAGATGCAGAAAAGGCTTTTGATAAAATACAACACAATTTTATGTTTAAGACTCTCAACAAAATGGGTATAGAAGGAAAATATCTCAACATGAGAAAGGCCATATATGATAAACCATCAGCCAACATTATATTCAATGACATAAAACTGAGGACTTTCCACCTTAAATCAGGAACAAGACAGGGTTGTCCACTCTCTCCACTCTTATTTAACGTGGTGCTAGAAGTTTTGGCCAGAGCAATCAGACAAGACAAAGAAATAAAAGGCATCCATATTGGAAAAAAAGAAGTAAAGGTATCACTTTTTGCTGATGATATGATCCTATACATCGAAAACCCGAAGGACTCCACAAAAGGATTACTAGGAACAATAAACCAATACAATAAGGTCGCAGGATACAAAATTAACATACAAAAGTCCATAGCTTTTCTATATGCCAACAATGAAATATTAGAAAACGAACTCAAAAAAATAATCCCCTTCACGATTGCAACAAAAAAAATAAAATACCTAGGAATAAACATAACAAAGAATGTAAAGGACCTATATAGCGAAAACTACAAGGCATTGTTAAGAGAAATAGAAAAAGACACAATGAGATGGAAAAATATTCCTTGTTCTTGGATAGGAAGAATAAATATAATTAAAATGGCCATATTACCCAAAGCAATATATAAATTTAATGCAGTTCCCATCAAAATTCCTATGACATTTTTTAAAGAAATGGAACAAAAAATCATCAGATTTATATGGAACTATAAAAAACCCCGAATAGCCAAAACAATCCTAAGGAAAATGAATGAAGCTGGGGGCATTACAATACCTGACTTTAAACTATATTATAGGGCCACGATAATCAAAACAGCATGGTATTGGCAGAAAAATAGACACTCAGACCAATGGTACAGAATAGAAAGCCCAGAAATAAAACCACATATATATGGTCAAATAATCTTTGATAAAGGGGCCAATAACACACAATGGAGAAAAGAAAGCCTCTTCAACAAATGGTGTTGAAAAAACTGGAAAGCCACATGCAAAAGAATGAAACTCGACTACAGCCTATCCCCGTGTACTAAAATTAATTCAAAATGGATCAAAGACCTAAATATAAAACCTGAAACAATAAAATACATAGAAGAAGACATAGGTACTAAACTCACGGACCTGGGTTTTAAAGAACATTTTATGAACTTGACTCCAATGGCAAGAGAAGTGAAGGCAAAGATAAATGAATGGGACTACATCAGAATAAAAAGTTTTTGCTCAGCAAGAGAAACTGATATCAAAATAAACAGAAAGCCAACTAATTGGGAAATGTTATTTTCAAACAACAGCTCAGATAAGGGCCTAATATCCAAAATTTACAAAGAACTCATAAAACTCAACAACAAACAAACAAACAATCCAATAAAAAAATGGGAAGAGGACATGAACAGACACTTCTCCCAGGAAGAAATACAAATGGCCAACAGATATATGAAAAGATGCTCAGCTTCATTAGTTATTAGAGAAATGCAAATCAAAACTACAATGAGATACCACCTCACCACTGTTAGATTAGCTATTATCAACAAGACGGGTAATAGCAAATGTTGGAGAGGCTGCGGAGAAAAGGGAACTCTCATCCACTGTTGGTGGGACTGTAAAGTAGTACAACCATTATGGAGGAAAGTATGGTGGTTCCTCAAAAAACTGAAAATAGAACTACCTTATGACCCAGCAATCCCTCTACTGGGTATATACCCCAAAACCTCAGAAACATTGATACGTAAAGACACATGTAGCCCCATGTTCATTGCAGCACTGTTCACAGTGGCCAAGACATGGAAACAACCAAAAAGCCCTTCAATAGAAGACTGGATAAAGAAGATGTGGCACATATACACTATGGAATACTACTCAGCCATAAGAAATGATGACATCAGATCATTTACAGCAAAATGGTGGGATCTTGATAACATTATACAGAGTGAAATAAGTAAATCAGAAAAAAACAAGAACTACATGATTCCATACATTGGTGGAACATAAAAACGAGACTAAGTGACATGGACAAGAGTGTGGTGGTTACCAGGGGTGGGGGGAGGGAGGACATGGGAGGGAGGGAGGGAGAGAGTTAGGGGGAGGGGGAGGGGCACAGAGAAAACTAGATAGAGGGTGACGGAGGACAATCTGACTGGGCGAGGGGTATACAACATAATTTAATGACAAGATAACCTAGACATGTTTTCTTTGAATATATGTACCCTAATTTATTAATGTCATCTCATTAACATTAATAAAAATTTATTGAAAAAAAAAAAAGTACACATCCAGTCTGATTTTCACTTCAGAGAATAAAATCTTAATGACCACTGTTCCTGTAAAAGTAACAGAAACTTCAGGATAGTGAATTGCTGTGAGGAAGGAGTTTATAAGCCAACTTTAGAGTAAACCTTGGAGTTCCCCAAAGCTATGGACTATATGCTAAATCAAAATGTCCCCAAGAGCATAAACAACCAATAATATTAATATCTGGAAGTTAATATAGTAATTCTTTATTGACTTTAGAGTGAACGAGTAAGAGGCAGAGGCATCAATTTGTTTTGTTCCACTTGTTTATGCATTCATTGGTTCACTACTGTGTGTGGCCTGACTGGGGATGGAAACCACAACCTTGGTGTATCAGGACAACACTCCAACCAACTGATCTACCTGGCCAGCACAGAATATAGTAACTCTAAGATCTCAGAATCTGAGAGTTAGTGTGGTCCTAAAGGAATTCTTATCACAGGGTGAAAGCCCAAGTCTGTGATCCCTGCAAGAGACACTGGGGAATTCCCAAGAAGGGCAGCCCCTAACAAAAGAGAAAGAAGATATATGGTTGGCCACTCTTCATGGATGGGTAAGTTATAAAGCAAAACACCTGTTTCTATCCCAGCTACTGGGTAAATATCAACTCAGCATTCTTTGGAAACACTCACTTAACAGTGGGAGAAGAATTGAAGTCATCCTGAAAATGTGGTTAGACAGGAATCCATTTATCTCCACAGCCACCTAACTGCAACCCTCTAACCTTAGATAAGAAGTCAGGCAGCAAGTAGCCTAAAAATTATGAAATGCAAAACACATGGTAAACTTTGCCAGATAATTGTTTCCTGGTAAATTATGTTCCTGCAGCAATACAATGAAAATCTTGTTTTTCTTAACTGTTTTACATGAATCCGTTGCAAGAAGCAAAGACATTCATTTTTAGGAAGAATGCTAGGACAACCCTGATTGTCCAAGGCCTGTGGGTGGCTGGTGCCAAGGACTGACAGGTGAGGAAAAGCTAGTTTTTTCCTGCCAAAGTATCATGGTGGATGGAGGGGAAGAATTCTCCAAACCAGAGAATTTGAGAAGCTACTTTGTGGAACATTTAAAAGACCAACAGCTGAGACTAGCATTGGAGAATTGGAAAGAGAACTGTAATGGCAAATTGGTCTGAGCATGGAAACACATGAATTTCCTCTTTGATCTTTCTTATCAGACCTTGAGTATCACCTGCATTCGCTACCTTGTGGAGTGAATTTTCGTTGAGGGAAATGTAAAGACGTGCAGAGCCCTGCTTCAAGGCTGCGCAAGGGTACAAGTGTGGGCTGTGCTAGTTACCTTTCATTAACTATTAATTATTTTATTTAAGATACAAAGAACTCAAGCAGAACAAAGCACAGGGGAAGAAAAGAGGGGGAGACTGTAGGCTGAGTATCTTCTTTTACTAAAATTTTAAATTCTTTAGTCATTTATTTTTTCTTGGTTTCCAAACAAGCTATACTGGGAAAGGTGTGATCACCTGGCTCATTTCGTGGGTATTGTCTCCTTCAGTCCCTCCAAACCCTCAAGCAGCTTTAAGTGTCACAGGGATCCTGTCCAGCTCTAACATCCTTCTCCCTACCAGTATCTCAAAAGCCTTCCCGACGTCCTCAGAAACAAATCTAGGTGACTTTAAAATAATTACGTGTGTTTTTGTTGTTCAGTTGCTGCTTTTCCCTATGGAATATCATCTGACTACAGTCCTCTCTGTAAAATATTATGGTTAAATATTATTAGCAGATAATCCCTTTGCCACTGCCTCAAATAGTGTTTTTCTCCAGAGTGTTGGCCATTCTAAGAAGTTAAAAGATGGAAGTGAATCTATGTTTTGACCATTTTGCTAATAAATTCTAACACAGAGCCAGATTAGATTCTTGTTAATATTTATGCTGAATCCAGACTGCAAGTTTCTTTTTTAACCAAACAGTAAAATAAATAAAATACAATGCAGGAAAGCACTGTAGTCTGGCCTGTGTTGGTTTCATCAGCACTTGCACCTGTGAAAATGGAGAGGCAGTTTTCAGAGTAGCTTTTCAACACGGAGACTGCAGGCTGGGAAGTGAAAATAGAACAAGTCCCGGGGCAGGAAAGTCCTGTTTTCCCATCCTGGCTCTGCCCTTGCTCCTGGACACTCTTGAGAACGTGTCTTAACTGCTTGAAAAGTCATTAAATAAGGGTAAAGGTTGCCTGACAGATAACAGAAACAATAATACGAGCACAACCACACAAATATCGATTGATCAGGGGAAAAAAAAATGATACACTGCTCCCCCAGCCAGAGGCAGATTAAGGTCAGTTGAGGCCCTGGCGCAGAAGAAAATATTGGGTCCCTTGTCATTAGAAAAAAGTGGAAAGTTGGGGTTTTGCGGGGCCTTCAGAAGTTGGGGCCCAGGGCGCGCGCTGTTAAATCCACCTCTACCCTCAGCTCATCTATTTTTTTCTCTTAGCCACTCTTTTTAATGTCTTCTTTCTGCCACAATTCCACCTCTTGTTTTTTCCATACTTTCTCCCTCCAGTTTATGATCATTCTCAGCAGAAACAGAGCTATAAGAATTTGCTATAATAATCACGAGTGCACGAGGCACCCTGGGCCATGTGATGCTAGATAATTGGGCAATAGGAGATGGCAGTGTTAGGTGCCATTCAACGTGGATACTGAGGCAGAAACAACCCCAGCAGAGTAGACAGTTTATTTTTTTCCAGTTATCAAAGGGGGCTTATTTTCCATGTTCTCCCATACAACACCTCCAAAATAGGCATAGTAATATATCTTTCATTGTGCACTCCCTGTTCAAACATTTGTCAGTCTTCCAATCCAGAGATACCTATTTATTAACTGTTTCTCCCAGGCTCTCTCTAGATCGTTAACAAGATAACATTTGCTTTACCCCAGCAATCAAACACTAAGGCAAGTGATGGCTTGTCAGATAGCTTTCTTTTCCAGTCTCTCCAGCCTTCTCCAGGGCTGGAGCAGGAGTTCCGGCTACAAGAAGCCATCACAAAAGGTTATGGGTAAAGAAAACCACCAGAAACAACTTTTTAGTCCTGTTTTGCTTTTCTATAGTTCTAGAGCCTAACTTTTTGCACTAGCACCATAGTCTCTGATCTGGATGGAGCCATTCTTTTCCTGTTCTGTTTTCTGCAGCTTGGACCCTGTTTCTCCTTTTCCACAGCTGTGAACACTGCACTTGCAAATACCTCAGCTCAGAGTAGATATACTGTCTTGACTTGATTTCTCCTAGGATCTCAGTAGCTTGACTGGCTTGATTTTTAGGGCTTTGGCTCACATGATGGGTGGAGTGGCCGGATTTGGCAAATAAAAATACAGGATGCCCAGTTAAATTTGAATTCCAGACAAACGATGAAAATATTTATATGTTCCATATAATATCTGCAGCATATTTACACTAAAAAAAAATCATTGCTTACCTAAAATTCAAATATAACTAGACACCCTGTATTTTTTTTTAAATTATGCTTTATTTAGGGCTAAGCTGGAGAAAGTGTTATCCAATAGTTACAGAAGGATACAAGGAGTTTTAGGCAGCTGAATGTGAAAAAAGCAGTTGTCCTGAACTGCAGCTGGTTTTGTTTTTACAACATCTGGACAAATTTTAAAATAATAATTAAGCAACAAAATAGAAAGAAAGGAAAGGCAGGAGGCCTGAGAGAAACAAACAAAAAAGGAAAAACATGGTAGGTCTGCAAGTCCTCTGGCCTCCAGGTGAACTGGCTGTCAGTGAGAGGAAGGTATCCAGGCAGAAAGCAAGAGTAAGTAAATTATATGTATATAGTGGCGCAAATAAATCATATAAATATATAATTATAAATATATAATGGCGCAAATAAATTATAATAAATACGTCATACTTTAAAATATATGTTCTAAATAAATCAGTTTTTTTTTTCTGATTCTAAGTTTTTTTTAAAGCAATGTCTTTTTTAACTACTCCAAGGTCATTTACCAAAGATAAATATCATGTTTTCATGAAACAGTTTTCCTTGTTTTTTTCTCAATCGTTACAATTAAAAGTCCTATAAAATATGCAAATTTATTTACAGAAACACAAGCCAGCAGCATTTTCACATCCCTGATTTTCAAAATTCCTTGTAAACAGTTTCAGAAATTCTTCAAAGATTGTTTTTCTCTCTCATATTTAAGGTACGTGTGTGGGTGTGGGTGCGCACACGCACACACATGCGCACGCTGTTGTTGTGGTTGTTTAGTAAGGTGACTAGTTGTCTTCCGTTAGGGAGGACAGTCCTTCTTTTGTAAGCTCCGTCCTCCCTTGAAAAGTGTCCTCCTACATGTCCTCCTTTTTGATACTGGAAGACTAATCTGTAAATGTCCGTATTCGATCAATGCAGAGTCGATCCATTGAGTGTGATGTGGTGTATTTGTATCTAAATGAGTACTTTTTTCTTACAATTATTATTAAAAATTAACAGGCATTTAAGCATAATTACAATATAAAATATTACAAATGTTTTTATTATACATATATCATGTTATAGTACATTATTGTTGCAATGAATAAAATGTTTTTATTTACAATATTATTTTCTTCAATTTATTTTTGTCCTCTTTTTCATTGTAAAAAAGTTAATTACCTTATGTCTAGTTGTTTTAAGATGAAAGTTCTCAGGTGTTCCTTGCCCAGGAAGTTTCTGCAGCAAGCAGGGAAGAGTGAAGCAGAAGGTGTCTGGAGCTTGCAGAGAGCGGGCGAGCTCGCAGCTCCGGGAGCACAGTAAAGCGAGGGTGGCTGCAGCAGGCTTTCTGGCTCAGGGCACGGCCTCCACCAATGATGGGCAGCCAGGAGCCCATAGGTCTGGGCCAGGCGGGCCTGATCCTCGGGGTCAACAGCGTAGTCACTTGACAGCACTCACAGGAAGAAGGCATCGATGCTCAATCTAAACTCTACAAAAGTATAGTCCTACAACATCTAGAATTTTAGCAGCAATGCTAACTTCTATAAATTATTTTTCCCTTGTTTTATTTATTTATTTATTTTGCTGTCCTCAAATTTTTCTTCTATTGTATAGGTATTTTAAACTTCTCATTTAAAAAAATCTATACAAGTACTATGTTTTTTAAGAGGGAGAAGAGTTAGAAGCATTTACAGACTTTTTACAGTGATTCTCTTGCCTTGTAAGGTACCTTTTATTCCCTCCTTGTTTTCTCACACTTCATGGTTAATGAGTTTTAATGTTTTTGTTGCTTTCCCCAAATAGCCACTATTGTGTTCCTCTTAACAGCTCCATCCAGACATATAATACAGAAAACCAAATGGAAAGTGTCTTAGACTTGAATGAAGGTAATCAAAGCTCCTCTCAAATAATTATTCTCTCTTGCTGTTATAAAAGCTAATTTAAGCATTACTTTCCCTTTTTGTGGTTTTTTCCATTTGTTTTCTTAATTTTTTATCACATTTTTCATTGAGTCGCTGTAAGCTGTTTCAAGAACAGTCAGAAGGCAGGAAAAAGGTTCTCCTTGTTTCCCCCTCTATTTGACATAGAGCTACACATCTGCAATGAAAAGTTTGGTCCTTTGGTCTGTAACTAGCTAAAGCAATGATAGATAAAGATGCTCAGTGGCAACCTCCCAGCCATCCCCTGGGGACCAGGTCCCACCACACCACCTGCCCCAGCCGGCCTCAGGTGCCCATGGCTGGAGAAGCCCCGGGATCGGTAAGTGGTGTCTTTTCTAGCTCCCAGCCCTACAGCCTCCCCACCTTGTCTCAAGTTATTTCATTTTAAAAGTTGCCTTTTTTGTGTTTTTTTTCCCTCATTTTTCTTTGTCATCTTCTTCTTTATGTTGTGTGTATTTTCCCCCAAACATGTGCCCTCTGAACTCCATAGGTGCTATATTTTTCCTGAAGAAATGTTATAGTCACAGAGAGTATCTGGAGTCCTCAGCTTGATTGATATTGGCTGATGTGTCAAAGGTGTCATCCAACAGTTCTCATTTATATATAGAGAGAGAGAGGTTTGTTTTTAAAGCAGCCCATTCAGCATCCTGCCCTGTGCAGGTCCTGGTCTCCCCGGGGGACACTCATGCCAACATTCAGTACATATGATTGGCGTCTTTGGGTTGCTTCAGCTACACCTTGAGCCTCTTCATGCCAACCTGGAAGCCATTCACAGCCTGAATGGCAGTCCATACACTGCCTGGGTTGACGAAGCTCACGAAGTCTGGGGAACACAAAGACAAGAGCCTGGGTTTCCACTGGGCCTTCCGGGCTAGAAGAGGTTGGTAGGGAGGAGGTCAAGCTATCCTGTATTTTATCTGGAAACCCTACTAGTATGTCACCCCAAACTGACCAAAGGGTAATCCATATATTCAGTGGGTATCACTTGGACACAGAGAAGGCTCTGTGCACCAAATCTCTAATAATCCCTGGTTATTGGAAAGACAGAAGGAGGAAGAGGATATACTAACTCTGGCAACTTAGCACATAGGAATAATCTGTCTGGCAAGGAGAGCCCTGTCCCCTTCTGCAGAGCCAAGGTGGCCAATGGCATTTTAGTGATGGTGCAAAGTAGGTAGGGTGGGAACATGTGGAGGTAGAATTTATCACAGATGAGGGGGTAGAGCATCTTCTCCCTCCTAAGAATGTGAATTCTTCTACAAGGATCCCCACTGACTCTACCTTATAAACATATTCTAAATCAAAGTTGAGTGGAGGCAAGGAGTGTGGTCCAGTGGGCTCCCTGGAAAGTCATCACTGCCCACTAAGCCACTCTGCTCAACAAAGTCACAGCCTTGGGTATTTTTAGATTTTTTTTTATTTACTCATTTTTATTAGAGAAATGAAGAGGAGAGAGAGAGAGAGAGAGAGAGAGAGAGGAAAGAGATAAGAGAGAATAGGGGGAGAAGCAGGAAGCATCAACTCCCATATGTGCCTTGACCAGGCCCGAGGTTTCAAACCGGTGACCTCAGCATTCCAGGTCGACGCTTTATCCACAGCATCACCACAGGTCAGGCACCTCGGATATTTTTAGACAACAGAAAAACAAACACCAATGCCCAAAAATCAGGAACATCTTCAGAGATTTTGGGCAACTCTTGCAATAGCCAAGAGAGTTGGCAGCCCATTTTCTACTGAGCAAATAAGGGCATGTTTTTCTCAGTAATGTGATTTCTGGGCTGGAGAAGAACTGTCGGGCAGCCTGAGATGTTCTGTAGAAATGCAAGATGATATTGTATTGTATTAATGTCACTTAATGGTCACTGTCAATGATAGTGATGGAATAAATATGGAAAAGGAAATTACTATAATTGATTGACAGTCTGGAATCTTCCATATTTGACCTAATGAGAGAAACCTGTGAGCAACAGCTTCCAGTGCAGGCTATTAATGCAAATCATATGCACAATACTGGCATGCTGAATTATGCAATGGCGTGTGAATGTCTAATCTATTTCAAAGGGTTGTCTTTATCCAGAAAAAAAAAAATTTCACTAACATGCTGATTAGTATATTAGGAGAGTTTAAAAAGTTTGGAGCTAAGGTAGGTGCCATCGTGGTGTTATTAATTTAGTTCTGGAACAAGACAAACAGGTCTGTGCAGCCATCACAATCACTACATAAGTCTACAAGATAACTTTGTCAAGACTGTTGGGAATTTATGGAAAAGTCTTGTGATATGTGGAAGGAATTAGCAAATAGATAAGGAGCACATCATTTTTCCATTAAACCACTGTCAAGGACTCAGAACCCATGCAGATCCAGACACCTGCCAAGATACTGACAATGTCTGCACAGTTGCTTTCTCAGATGTTCAGAAACCTGTGAAACTTAGAACCAGATGTGAGAGGTCAAGGGAACAACAGGTACAAATAAGGTTTAGGGCCACCTTTGGGGACTCCATGGAGATTCAAATACTGCCCAGGCATCACCAACAACAAACCATTCCCTGTGGGAATACACTTTTTTATGAGAAGGAGTCTGTTGGGATAGAAAAATAAGTTGCTTATTACTCATTATTTACACATCCCAAGAACTTGCAGTTTTGAGAATTCTAGAGCCCTAAACTCTTGACTTTCTACACATATCAATTCTTAATTTGGATCAACAGAGAAAGTACCCAGACTCCTAACTCTGTATCCTACAGTTCCTAAGAGTTCATGGTGATCTGGATGCTAACAGGTACCACAAATGTCCCCACATTGCAAAGTACTGAGATAGAATAAAGGAAGAGAAGGTGGTCACGCACTGTAGTTTTCCACTAGTGGTCTGGAGATAGTCTTAGGTCAGTATGTAGATGAAATTTTTGAACACATTTTATGTTCCAGGCACTATGCTACACTGTGGCTATACAAGCTCTGCTCCTGCCCTCGTGGAGTTTACAGTCTAATCAGGAAGATATGGAGTGGTCATTACAAGTGGTGTGAAAACTGTTACAAAAGAGGAGGCAAGCATACATAAATGGGGCACAGATTTCATCTGGGGAGCTAGGGAAAGTGGCACTGAGCAAGGGGTGCTTCAGCCAGCACTCCATGAATACTGTTGTAATACTTTTTAATTTTAATGATCATGCAGTCACACTATCATTATATATACTGATGTACATTTTTCCTTTTCAAGTAAATCAATTTAAATTAAAGAATGAGCTGATTTAGCCTGACCAGTGGTGGCATAGTGGATAGAGCATTGACCTGGGATGCTGAGGACCCAATTTGAAACCCTGAGGTCATCGACATGAGGGCGGGCTCACCAGCTTGAGCACAGGCTTGGTGGCTCAAGTTTGTGATCATAGACATGACCCCATGGTTGCTGGCTTGAAGTCCATGGTTGCTGGCTTGAAGCCCAAGGTCGCTGGCTTGAGCCAGCTATCACTGGCTCAGCTGGAGCCCACCAGTCAAGGCACATATGGGAAGCAATCAACAAACAACTAAAGTGACACAACTGTGAGTTAACACTTCTCATCTCTCTCCCTTTCTTTCTACCCCCTCTCTAAATAAATAAATAAATAAATAAATAAATAAAGTTGATTTAAAGAAAATATTAAGCAAATAATAGTATACTTGGTACTCAAATAGTCCACAAACAGTGAATGTGGTACGTGAATGACTGAAGATTGGGAAACCGGTATGAGGGAAAGGAAGGTGAGGGGAAAACTGAGCGGCTCACGGAGGGAAGGACCTCAGGCAGAAAGTTGAAATAACAAAATGAAGGGAAAGAAAATGAGACAGAGAGTTCCTCAGCGTGCTTCCCCGTGTGTGATGCATTTTTTCCCACCACCAGTCTCTGCAGTGTAGCTTATTTTCATCAAGTCTCCTATAGAATAATTGAAGCCTTTGCAAGGTTAAGTAAAACACTAAAGGTCACCCAGAGTTACAAGGCAGACCATCTCTTGCCCATGGAGAACTGTCTCTTGCCTCCAAAGTTCTGAATGTGTGGCTCAATGGAAAATAAAACTTCATACTATAAAGCAATCTAAGTGAAATAGAGTACTTCAAAGGGGAAAAAATAAAATAAAAGCTACAACTGGCTTGAATAACATAGCACTGTTTTTATTACTATAAGTTGTTTCAAATGCCTCAGTTTCAAGGTCCTTGTAGCAGTTTGCTGAGTATTCATTCTGTATCTTTTCAACAAAGAGATAAGCTCCTAAAAGCAAGGATGGCCACACTGGCATTCGTGATTCTTAGCTTCAGAACTCATGATTCATTCATTCAATCAACATTTCTATATGAGTACCTACCATATGCAAAGCTGTGCTCTAGACCCTGGGTATACAAATCTAGTCTTTACTCTTACAGAGCTTATATTCTAATGCAGGGGTCGGGAACCTATGGCTCACGAGCCAGATGTGGCTCTTTTGATAGCTGCATCTGGCTCGCAGACAAATCTTTAATAAAAAAATAATAATAACGTTAAATATATAAAACATTCTCATGTATTACAATCCATTCATTTCCTATCGCTCATGTTCATGGTTGCGGGTAGCTGGAGCCAGGACAATACCAAATTTTTATTGGATAATGCGTAAGGTACACAGGTCATTGTATGGCTCTCACGGAATTACATTTTAAAATATGTGGCGATCATGGCTCTCTCAGCCAAAAAGTTTCCCGACCCCTGTTCTAATGGGAAGAGGAAAACAAATAAATAAATAATTTTTTTTAAAAATCAAATAATGATAATGCTATCTATGTAGGAATATTTTTAAAGACTGATGTGAAAATAAATGAACAAGTGGGGATTTATAGTCTGGGAAAATCTCTCTGAGAAGATCACGTTTAAGTTGAAAGCTAAACCATGGGCAGAGCTGGTGGGGAACATTCCAGGCAGAGGAACCACTCGTGCAAAGGCCCTATGCCAGGGGGAATGAGGGCAGGTCCATGGAATTGAATGAAGGCCAATGTGGTACAGCACTGGGACCATCAGTGGAGATATTGTATGGGACACATCCATGCATTTGAGGATTTCTAGCATCCTTGATATTCCCTCTATTCAATGCCAATAAAGTCTCTAACTGCCACCCCCCCTCCCCCACAGGCACTTTTCCCAATGCTATTTGGGAAGACACGGTGCTGCTCCAGTTGGGAAGCAAGAAAGCACAGCAGGTCGGTAGTATGTGTATTTCAAGGGGGCCAAGGAGGAAGGTGGCCCCGATCACAAAGGCTTTTTAAGCAGTGGTGTTAGTTTCCTGGGGGGCTGTTGGAACAAGGCACAGTAAACTGGGTCGCTTAAAGAACAGAACTTGATTCTCTTGCAGTTCTAGAGGCTGGAAATCCAAAAACAAGGTGCTGACAGAGTTGCTTCTTTCAAGGGCCACAAGGGAGGATCTGTTTAATGCCTCTCTGCTGCTTCCAGTGGTCTCAGGTGGCTTGCTGATGGCGTTCTCCCTCTGTCTCTACGTCATCCTCCTTCCATGCATTTCTGCCTCTGTATCCAAACTTCCCTTTTCATAAAAACACGAGTCATATTGGATTAGTGTCCACCTACTGACCTAAACCTGATCATTTGCAAAGACCCTATTTACAAATAAGTTCATAGTCACAGTACTTAGGACTTCAACATCTTTTGGGGAAGACATAGCTGAACCCATAACACAGGGCAAAGAATTTAGATTTTATTCTAAATATAATCTCTTAGAGGACTGATTCTAAGCAAGTGACTGACATGATGATTTCTTCTTTCAAAAGATCACTCAGGCTTATATATTGAGGGTGAGTTATTTGAAACAAGAGTAAAAGCAGGGACATAAATAAGTACAGAAATTTAGGCAAAAGATGTCGCCGGCATGGAAGAAGGTCTGCTATTACCTGTGGTCAGGATGATATAGCATCTAGCCAGACATGGCCTCTCAAAGAACTGCACCAGGAAATGGGTCTACACTCAGCTGCTCTGTGAGGGGAAGCTATCTGGGGATGGTCGACCCAAAGAGGTCAGTTGGAACCTAAAGACCATCAGCCTTCGAGTAGAGACCAGAAAATGACTTGGATGAGTTTTTGAGTCATAGGTCAGCATTAGATGGTCTTTCAAGCATCCTTCCAATTACAGGGGTATATAGTGCTAACGATTTCCACACCAGAAGTCAAGACAAGAAACTGCATCTGCCACCTGCCAGCACAGGCCATCAGAGGGCAATGGCACCCTGGCATCCTCACCACACCACTCCTCTCTTCAGTCCATGACAGTGCACGCCAGGCCACACACTATCACTTTCTTTTCAGAGCTCTGCTGATACATATCTTCTCTAATAAATTAATATTCCCACCTGAGTGAACAAATCAAGTTAGCATGCCAACAGTGTGGGCTACCTTCCAAGTTTTGTGTGCTGACAGTTAAGAAGTATGTCGACATGCCTTTATATTAACAAATACTGTGAAGTGAAAGCCTTTGTTTGCTTGGTTTTGCTTTGTTTTCCTGGTTTCATGGGAATGGTGATGAACCCACACCTGCACCCATGCAAAGGTAGACAGACCATATTATGTCAGCTTGGCCAGGACCCTGATATGTGGAAGTGTCAGCAGATGGAGCAGTCAGTAGCTTGCACCTGCCAAATGACTCCGCCAGGAGAGCAACAGCATGGTGAGTGGGCATGCAGTTTCTCTCGTATGCAATATAGGGTGACGCTATGGCTGTCATGAGATGCACTTTTAACTGCCTGAGTTTTCATTACAATATCAAAGAAAGAATATGGCAAAAGGAAGGACGAGGGATAGGAGAATCATCTGGCAACTTTTCAAGAAAACCTTTTTTTAAAGGTATCTTTTAATTCTTTAAATAAGGCACTATCTCTGGACCTTTTCTCATTCTCCAATCCCATGGCTGCCTGTGTACAAATAGTGATTAAGGGCTGACCTAATCCAATGTCACTGGGTGGTCAAGGGTACAGGACAGGGGTCAGCCAACCACAGCCCACAGGTACTTCTGGGCTACCACCTGCTTTTGTATAGCCTGCAAGCTAAGAAAGGCTCTTATAATGATAAATGGTTGGGAAAATCAAACATAGTCATACTTTTATAAATACATAAATCACATTTCATGATACACAAACATTAAAATTATATGAAATTTAAGTTTCAGGGTCCATAGATAAAGTTTTATTGAAACACAGCCATGCTGCCCTGGCTGGATAGCTTAGTTGGTTAGAGTATCATCCCAATGTACAAAAGGTTGCTGGTTCAATCCCTGGTCAGGGCATGTAAAGAAACAGATCGATGTCCCCCTCCTTTCTTCTCCCCCCCTCACTTCCTATCTTTTTAAAGTCAATCAATAAAAATAATTTAAAGGAAAGAAGCACAACCATGTTCATTTGTTTACATATTACCTATGGCTGCTTTCATGATACAATAGCAACATTGAGTAATTTGTCAGAAATGACATGTCCTGCAAAGTCTAAAATCTACCTTGCCCTGTACAAAAAAGTTTACCAAGTCTTGCTCTAGAGGTTTGAGGAAGAAGCCTACTAGATCCTATTACGTGGTCTCCCTGTATTTCCAATCACTCCCCTAACTCTCTGTGAATTACTGTTTCATTCATTTGAAAATACATACTGAGCTCCTACTATGTGCCAGGCACTGTGCTAGGTCCTGGAGGTATAACTGTGTCTGCTCTCAGAGCTCAGAGTCCAGCTGGAGAGCAGGTATTAATCAAATAGTCATCCAAATGCAGAGAACAGAAAATGATAACCCAGCAACTGTTGTAAGGCAGAGGCACATGGAACTATAAAAGCACAAAATAGGTGAATTGACTTCCTGTTCTGAGATATCAAGTAAGATATGCCAAAGTATAGATTAATGATTGATTTGGTATTTGTAGGAAATGATGAAGTTAGCAGGAAGGAAAAGAGATCAATCACCTATTTTCAATTTCTTCAACATACCCTTCTTACTTTCTTCTGCCTGTTATTGCACCTTTGCCTAAGATGGAGTGACAGAAAGCACAAAAAAAGGGGGGGAGGGGAATAAGGTGAGGGTATAAAGTTGGTAGGTGCCAGACCCTGCAGATACTTGGTGGCCTCATGACGGATTTTGTCTTTACTTCAGAAGCACTGGGAAGTTGTGCAAGAGTGTTCTCAGCAGCACTGTTCCCATTAACAAAATTCTGAAGACAAACAAACAAAAAAAGGCCTGACGTGTGGTGATGCAGTGGATAAAGTGTGAGGTCGCAGGTTTAAAACCCTGGGCTTGCCTGGTCAAGGCACATACAGGAGTTGATGCTTCCTGCTCCTCCCTTTTGTCTCTCTCTTTCTCTCTACTCTCTCTCTCTAAAAATGAATAAATAAAAATCTTAAAAAAAGAAAAAAAAATCTGGAAGCACTCAAAACACCTATCCAGAGATAACGTCAGAGTAATGGCGGGGTAGGAAGCGATACCGATAAATCTCCCCCAAAACTCAACAAGATCTTCAACCAGAAACAGAAAAACCTATACTTGGAGCCTCCAGATGCTTCGCAATACACCCAAAGGTATGGTCGAGTGAAAAATTGGCTAAATATATAACCAAACCCCGAAGGAAATAGGGAGTAAGAAATGCTCCGCCTTCCTCACTAACCTAAACAGGGCGGCTTTCTCTGGTAACTGTGAATATAGAAACTGAGGTGGGCAAAGGGGGTGAATAGATCCAGGCCGCGGCACAAACGGCTGAACCAGGCTGTGGCACGGAGATCCAAGCCGAGGAAAAACTGATCCTGTGGCAACCCGGGCAATACAAGCTAACACTCGCGCCAAACCCAAACAAAGAAAGACAAGCGGGGCGGCCATTTTACCCGGTCTCCTGGTCAGCGTGCGCGCAGTTGGTGGGCGAGAGATTTCTTCCTAGGCCCCGAGAGTGGGTGCCCGTGTTGCCCCACAGAGAGGCAGGGTCAGAGGCCTTTCTGTGGGCCGAGGGCAGAGTCTCTGGGCAGCCCCAGCGCCCTGGGAAAGCCACGGACGGGAGGGAGTGAGAACTAATTCCAACAGTGGAGATATTCCGTGCTGGGGGGTGTTTCACTCAGAAGGAAACGCCGCCGGCCTCATATCCTGGTTTGCGCGCACAGATAGTGAATGAGAGATTCCTCCGAGTGCCTCGGCAGTGCGCGCCCGTGTTATCGCACAGAGGGGCAGAGTCAGGGGCCTTTGTGTGGGCCAAAGTGGAATCCCGAGCCGCCCCAGCGCCTTGCAAAAGCCACGCACGGGGACGGAGCGAGACTCAATTCCAACGCTGCAACTTTTCCCTGCAGTTGGGGGTTTCACTCAGAGCGTGAGACTGCTGGCCAGATATCCTGGTCTGCGCGTGCAGCCAGTGAGTGAGAGTTTCGTTTCCTCCAAGCGCCCCGGAAGTGGGCGCCCGCCTGTGTTACTGGACAGAGTGGCAGACAGAGCCAGAGGTCTTTGAGTGGGCGGAAAGCCCGCCTGATTATGCTAGCAGCTCTGACTGACTGAGCCTTACCCAGAGCCCTGTGCTGAGTGGAAATAGAGTGGGGAGTTGCCAGCTCTTTCAGCCTCTTACTATCCAGGCAGAGGCAGCAGCAACCCCATAGCTGGATTATCAGGCTACTAATTGAGGAAGGAAAGACTAGGAGAAAGGCTCCAGGAACACGGACTCTCTCACTGTCGGAGCCTATAAATGCTAATGAGCCTCGACTGCCAACGAGACTAAAGCACAATACATGACATTGCCATAGAGACTTATCAACTGCAAACCTCTACCTGAGCGTGCCAAAGGGGCAGAACGCGGGGTACAGAGTCACCGACCAGGAAGGGGGAGAGAAAAGAAAAAGCAAGAAGATAACCTCTCAAAATCAAGAATAATCTGCAGACTTTATAACCTATCCCATTTTATTATATTTGTTCGTTTGTTTCTCTTATCTTCATTCTTGATACTTTTTTTCCTCCTCCAATTTGGCCGATTAACTCTCTGCCGGTCTTACTCTCTCCTCTCCCTGAACTACACTACCCATAAGTGTCACATCTCCCATTGTCTTTTCTCTTCTCTTCCTTTCTCTCTATGAGGGTTGCACTCCAAAACCCTTAACTCTCTCTCTCTCTCTCTCCTTTCTTTTTTCTTCTTTTAGTGGTTCCCTCTTTTTTCTCTCTCTCTCTCTCTTTCTTTTCTCCCTCTATATTAGTTTCTTCCTTTCTCCTTTACATCTCCTCTCATTCAAACCTCAATAACAAACAAATTATCTTATCTGGGACTCAAACTTATGTTTGTGGCATTTTGGGGGGTTTTTACTTCACCTTTTTAACTCACTAGCAGTGCTCCCATCCCTGGCTCTCCATTTTATCTAGTTCTTGTCCCACTAAATACAATAGTAATTTTTTAATTTGTCCCCCCATTTTTCGGTTTTCCTCTTATTCCTCTCATCATAACTCTTAGACAACGAACAACTAAAAGCAAATCATTTTATTCTTGACCCAAATTTTTTCCTTATTTGCTTTTTGTGGGTCCATACGCTCTTTTTCTTTCTTTCTTTCTTTTTTTTTTTTTGTTTTTCTTTTTTTCCTTTTTTTTTTGCCCCTTTATTACTTTTCCCCAATTCAGGCCCTCCATCACAGGCATTGTTTGTTATAATTCACAGTTCACCACAAGATTTTCTCAAGAAAGAGGGGAGAGGAGAGGAGAGGAGAAAAGGAGGGGGGGAATAATTTCCTTTTTTAAAAATTTTTATTTTATTTTATTTTTCTTTATTTCATTATTAATTTTTTTTTAAAAAAAACAACCCTTTTTGATTTTTTATTTTTTTTATTATTTTTTTGAACTTTTTATTCTTTATTAAATCTCATTAATACTATCAACAAAACCACCCTCAGATGCCAATAAGAAAAAGAAAATCGAATATCATGGATACAAAAGAAAGAGAGGTAACACAGCTAGATGAGGAAAAATCTATGGAGAAAAAATTTAATATATTGGAAACCTTGGAGCTAAATGACAGAGAATTCAAGATAGAAATCCTAAAAATCCTCCGAGATATACAAGAAAACACAGAAAGGCAATTTAGGGAGCTCAGAAAACAACTCAATGAACACAAAGAATATATGTCCAAGGAAATTGAAACTATAAAAACAAATCAAACAGAGATGAAAAACTCAATTCACGAGCTGAAAAATGAAGTAACAAGCTTAGCTAATAGAACAGGTCAGATAGAAGAGAGGATTAGTGAAATAGAAGACAAGGAACTTGAGGCACAACAGAGCGAAGAAGAAAGAGACTCAAAAATTTAAAAAAAATGAGATAGCCCTACAAGAATTATCTGACTCCATCAAAAAGAATAACATAAGAATAATAGGTATATCAGAGGGAGAAGAGAGAGAAAATGGAATGGAGAACATACTCAAACAAATAATAGATGAGAACTTCCCAAGCCTGGGGAAAGAACTAAAGCCTCAAGTTCAAGAAGCAAACAGAACTCCGAGTCTTCTTAACCCCAACAAACCTACTCCAAGGCATATCATAATGAAATTGACACAAACCAACAGCAAAGAAAAAATTCTCAAGGCAGTCAGGGAAAAGAAGAATACAACATATAAAGGAAGGCCCATTAGATTATCATCAGATTTCTCAGCAGAAACTCTACAAGCTAGAAGAGAGTGGACCCCAATATTTAAAGTCCTGAAAGAGAGGAACTTTCAGCCATGAATACTATACTTTAAATATGAAGGAGAAGCTATCCTTTAAATATGAAGGAGAAATAAAAACATTCACAGATACAGAAAACATGAGGGAATTTATCATCAGAAAACCCCCACTCCAGGAATTACTAAAGGGGGTTCTCCAATCAGATACAAAGAACAAAAAAAAAACAAAGCCACAAGTAAAAGCTCCAAGAAGAACACAATAAAACCAAATTTAAACTGTGACAACAACAAAAAGAAAGAGGGGGAGAAGATGGAGATTAACAGTAGCAAAGGACGATGGAGTGCAAAAGTACTCACCAAATAGTTCACTACAATGAACAGGGTAGGGACCCTTTTCATTACTCAAAGGTAACCACCATTGAAAAAACCACCACAGAAGCACATGAGATAAAAAAGATAGCAACAGAGGAAAGATGTATGGAATACAACCAAATAAAAACAAAAGATAGAAAAACGAAAGAGAAGGATCAAACAAGACACAAAACTAACAGAAAGCAAGATATAAAATGGCAATAGGGAACTCACAAGTATCAATAATTACACTAAATGTAAACGGATTAAACTCACCAATAAAAAGGCACAGAGTAGCAGAATGGATTAAAAAAGAAAATCCAACTGTATGCTGCCTACAGGAAACTCATCTAAGTAACAAGGATAAAAACAAATTCAAAGTGAAAGGCTGGAAAACAATACTCCAAGCAAATAACATCCAAAAAAAAGCAGGTGTAGCAATACTCATATCGGATACTGCTGACTACAAGAAAGAAAAAGTACTCAGAGATAAAAATGGCCATTTCATAATGGCTAAGGGAACACTGAATCAAGAAGACATAACAATTCTTAATATATATGCACCAAACCAAGGAGCACCAAAATATATAAGACAGCTACTTATTGACCTTAAAACAAAAACTGACAAAAATACAATCATACTTGGAGACCTCAATCCACCGCTGATGGCTCTAGATCGGTCATCCAAACAGAGAATCAACAAAGATATAGTGGCCTTAAACAAAACACTAGAGCACCTGGATATGATAGACATCTACAGGACATTTCATCCCAAAGTGACTGAGTATACATTTTTCTCCAGTGTACATGGATAATTCTCAAGAATTGACCATATGTTGGGCCACAAAAACAACATCAGCAAATTCAGAAATATTGAAGTTGTACCAAGTATATTTTCTGATCATAAAGCTTTGAAACTAGAATTCAACTGCAAAAAAAAGAGGGAAAAAATCCCACAAAAATGTGGAAACTAAACAACATACTTCTAAAAAATGAATGGGTCAAAGAAGAAATAAGTGCAGAGATCAAAAGATATATACAGACTAATGAAAATGACAATACGACATATCAGAATCTATGGGATGCAGCAAAAGCAGTAATAAGAGGGAAGTTCATATCACTTCAGGCATATATGAACAAACAAGAGAGAGCCCAAGTGAACCACTTAACTTCACACCTTAAGGAACTAGAAAAAGAAGAACAAAGACAACCCAAAACCAGCCGAAGAAAGGAGATAATAAAAATCAGAGCAGAAATAAATGAATTAGAGAACAGAAAAACTATAGAAAAAATTAATAGAACAAGGAGCTGGTTCTTTGAAAAGATCAACAAAATTGATAAACCCTTGGCAAGACTTACCAAGGAAAAAAGAGAAAGAACTCATATAAACAAAATCCAAAATGAAAGAGGAGATATCACCACGGACACCGTAGATATACAAAGAATTATTGTAGAATACTATGAAAAACTTTATGCCACTAAATTCAACAACCTAGAAGAAATGGATAAATTCCTAGAACAATACAACCTTCCTAGACTGAGTCAAGAAGAAGCAGAAAGCCTAAACAGACCTATCAGTAGAGAAGAAATAGAAAAAACCATTAAAAACCTCCCCAAAAATAGAGTCCAGGCCCTGACGGCTATACCAGCAAATTTTATCAAACATTCAAAGAAGACTTGGTTCCTATTCTACTGAAAGTCTTCCAAAATTGAAGAAGAAGCAATACTTCCAAACACATTTTATGAGGCCAACATAACCCTCATACCAAAACCAGGCAAGGATGGAACAAAAAAAGAAAACTATAGACCAATATCTCTAATGAATACAGATGCTAAAATACTAAACAAAATACCAGCAAATCGAATACAACAACATATTAAAAAAATAATACATCATGATCAAGTGGGATTCATCCCAGAATCTCAAGGATGGTTCAACATACGTAAAACGGTTAACGTAATACACCATATCAATAAAACAAAGAACAAAAACCACATGATCTTATCAATAGACGCAGAAAAGGCTTTCAATAAAATACAACACAATTTTATGTTTAAGACTCTCAACAAAATGGGTATAGAAGGAAAATATCTCAACATGATAAAGGCCATATATGATAAACCATCAGCTAACATCATATTAAATGGCACTAAACTGAAGGCTTTCCCCCTTAAATCAGGAACAAGACAGGGTTGTCCACTCTCTCCACTCTTATTTAATGTGGTACTAGAGGTTCTAGCCAGAGCAATCAGACAAGACAAAGAAATAAAAGGCATCCATATCGGAAAAGAAGAAGTAAAGGTATCACTTTTTGCAGATGATATGATCCTATACATCGAAAACCCCAAAGAATTTACAAAAAGACTACTAGAAACAATAAGCCAATACAGTAAGGTCGCAGGATACAAAATTAACATACAGAAGTCAATAGCCTTTCTATATGCCAACAATGAAACAACTGAGAAGGAACTCAAAAGAATAATCCCCTTCACGATTGCAACAAAAAAAATAAAATACTTAGGAATAAACATAACAAAGAATGTAAAGGACTTATATAATGAAAACTATAAACCATTGTTAAGGGAAATCGAAAAAGATATAATGAGATGGAAGAATATACCTTGTTCTTGGCTAGGAAGAATAAATATAATCAAGATGGCTATATTACCCAAAGCAATATACAAATTTAATGCAATTCCCATCAAACTTCCAATGACGTTTTTTAAAGAAATAGAGCATAAAATCATCAGATTTATATGGAACTATAAAAAACCCCGAATAGCCAAAGCAATCCTAAAGAAAAAGAATGAAGCTGGGGGCATTACAATACCTGACTTCAAACTATATTATAGGGCCACGACAATCAAAACAGCATGGTATTGGCAGAAAAATAGACAATCAGACCAATGGAACAGAATAGAAAGTCCAGAAATAAAACCACATATATATAGTCAAATAATTTTTGATAAAGGGGCCAACAACACACAATGGAGAAAAGAAAGCCTCTTCAATAAATGGTGCTGGGAAAACTGGAAAGCCACATGCAAAAGAATGAAACTGGACTACAGTCTCTCCCCCTGTACAAAAATTAATTCAAAATGGATCAAAGATCTAAACATAAGACCTGAAACAATTAAGTACATAGAAGAAGACATAGGTACTCAACTCATGGACCTGGGTTTTAAAGAGCATTTTATGAATTTGACTCCACAGGCAAGAGAAGTGAAGGCAAAAATTAATGAATGGGACTACATCAGACTAAGAAGTTTTTGCTCAGCAAGAGAAACTGATAACAAAATAAACAGAAAGCCAACTAACTGGGAAATGATATTTTCAAACAACAGCTCAGATAAGGGCCTAATATTCAAAATATACAAAGAGCTCATAAAACTCAACAACAAACAAACAAACAATCCAATAAAAAAATGGGAAGAGGATATGAATAGACACTTCTCCCAGGAAGAAATACAAATGGCCAACAGATACAGGAAAAGATGCTCATCTTCTTTAGCTATTAGAGAAATGCAAATCAAAACGACAATGAGATACCACCTCACACCTGTTCGATTAGCTGTTATTAGCAAGACAGGTAATAGCAAATGTTGGAGAGGCTGTGGAGAAAAAGGAACCCTCATACACTGTTGGTGGGAATGTAAAGTAGTACAACCATTATGGAAGAAAGTATGGTGGTTCCTCAAAAAACTGAAAATAGAACTACCTTATGACCCAGCAATCCCTCTACTGGGTATATATCCCAAAAACTCAGAAACATTGATACGTAAAGACACATGCAGCCCCATGTTTATTGCAGCATTGTTCACAGTGGCCAGGACATGGAAACAACCAAAAAGCCCATCAATAGATGACTGGATAAAGAAGATGTGGCACATATACACTATGGAATACTACTCAGCCATAAGAAATGATGACATCGGAACATTTACAGCAAAATGGTGGGATCTTGATAACATGATACGAAGCGAAATAAGTAAATCAGAAAAAACCAGGAACTGTATTATTCCATACGTAGGTGGGACATAATAGTGAAACTAAGAGACATTGATAAGAGTGTGGTGGTTACGGGGGGGAGGGGGGAATGGGAGAGGGAAAGCGGGTGGGGAGGGGCACAAAGAAAACAAGATAGAAGGTTGCAGAGGACAATCTGACTTTGGGTGATGGGTATGCAACATAATTGAACAACAAGATAACCTGGACTTGTTATCTTTGAATATATGTATCCTGATTTATTGATGTCACCCCATTAAAAAAATAAAATTATTACAAAAAAAACACAAAAAAAAACAACAAAAAAAAAACA
Organism: Saccopteryx leptura; assembly: GCF_036850995.1. Classification (NCBI taxonomy): domain Eukaryota; kingdom Metazoa; phylum Chordata; class Mammalia; order Chiroptera; family Emballonuridae; genus Saccopteryx; species Saccopteryx leptura. The sequence continues at coordinate 191,965,345 of NC_089505.1, forward strand.
CCTATCCATTGGAGCAGGGGTCCCCAAACTTTTTACACAGGGGACCAGTTCACTGTCCCTCAGACCATTGGAGGGCCGCCACATACAGTGCTCCTCTCACTGACCACCAGTGAAAGAGGTGCCCCTTCTGGAAGTGCAGTGGGGCTGGATAAATGGCCTCAGGGGGCCGCATGCGGCCCGCAGGGCCGTAGTTTGGGGACGCCTGCATTGGAGAAACAAATTATGGCATATTCACACAATGGAATATAAAGTAGTTAAAATAAATCTACTACACCTGCATGCAACAGTATGGCTGAATCTTAGCAAGATGTTATTAAATGAAAAAAGCAAGTCCCAGATAATAACACACAGAATAATAAACTTTTCATAACATTTAAGGTAACCAAAATTTAACAGGACACTCTTAAGGAATACATTTAGCTAATAAACCCCTACTTAAATAAAGCAGAGTAATAATTAAATATAAGGCTCAGAACAGTGAGTTAGCAGCATTATGGGATGGGACTCAACACATAAGTAGACAAACGTTCTTGTTAATATTCCAGTTCTTGTGGGCAATGAATTCATAGGTATTTATAATATTAAAATTTTCAAAATGGCAATGAGAAGTGTGAGATAATAGAAAACATGTATTGGTCTCTGCCCTCAGTTCCCATCACAGAGCTCCTGAAATCCATATAATTTCCCAAGTGGTAAGAATACTAGGAGTATCTCTTATTCTAATATTGGCCTTTGACTTCTGCTCCTGAAACCCTTGTAATTTTCTGAGTGATAAAAGTGTCTTTTGTTCTAAGAAGTGACTCTGGGTGGGCTTCTGGATGGCTCCTGGATGAGGACTGGTTACAAGAAAGATCAAGCTATGATTACACATTTGGAACTGTCAGCTCCACCCCCACTGCCTTGAGAAGGGAGAGGGCTGAAAATGGAGCTGATGATCAATCACACCTCTGTGATGAAACTTCCATGGAATCCCCAAAGTATGGAATGCGGCTAACTTCCAGGTTGGTGAGCATAGAGGTGCTGGGGCGTGGTGTGCCTGAAGAGCAAGGGGCTCCACGCCTCTTCCCCTACCTGCCCCTGCACGTCTCTTCCCTCAGGATGCTCATCTGTATTCTTGGTCATATTCTTATTTAATAAACCAGTAAATGTAAGTAAATTGGTTTTTTTCCTGAGTTCTGGGAGCAAATTTCTGAGTTCTCTAGCAAGTTAATTGAACCTGTAGGGGAAGAGTCATTGAAACCTCTGATCTATAGCATGTTGGTCAGAAGTACAAGTAACACCTGTAACTTCCAAGTGACACTCTGAGTTGGAGGGTGTCATTGGAACCTCCAATTTGTAGCCAGTTGGTCAGAAGCATAGGTACCAGCCTAGGCTTGTGACTGGTATTTGAAGTTGGGGGTTGGGAACAGTATTGTGAGACTGAACCCTTTAACCTGTGGATTCTGAGGCTACCTCCAGGTAGAAAGTATCAAAATTGAATTTAATTCTCAGACACCCTGCTGGCATCTGAGAATTACCTGTTGGTGTGGGGACCTCCTACACACATGTTGGAAGGTGGGTCCAGGAACCCCAAAGTAAAGCCATTAAAGTCATTTATAAGAGTTGTGCCACCATTTCATCTGCAATTCAAAACAGTTTCTCTGGCTGCATGAGGAGAATTCTTTGGAGTAGGGTAAGAGTAGAAGCAGGCAGATCCATCAAAAGGCCACTGTAAGTGGACAGCAAGACCAGGCGCAGCCTGGAGAGATGTTGGCAGAAATGGACGGTGTTATCACTTTGCTCGAACTGACTTACTATCTGTTTTTACATTTAAAGCATCAGCATGAAAGAAACAGCAACTTAACATTTCATTCATTTTATTAAATAGATGGTGGGAAAGGCAGATAAGCAAGGAAATAAATCAAGATGGTGCTTTTTGTGTGTGTTTGACAGAGACAGAGACAGAGAGACAGAGAGAGGGACAGATAGGGACAGACAGACAGGAAGGGAAAGAGATGAGAAACATCAATTCTCTGTTGTAGCACCTTAGTTGTTCATTGACTGCTTTCTCATATGTGTCTTGACCGGGGGGCTACAGCAGAGTGAAGGACCCCTTGTTCAAGCCAGCAACCTTGGCTTCAAGCCAGTGACCTATGGGCTCAAGCCAGCGGCCATGGGGTCATGTCTATGATCCCACGCTCAAGCCAGCAACCTTGCCCTCAAGTTGGTGAGCCTACATTCAAGCCAGATGAGCCCACAGTCAAGTCGGCAACCTCGGGGTTTTGAACCTGGGTTCTCTGCATCCCAGTCCAACACTCTATCCACTGAGCCACCTCCTAGTCAGGCAGGATGGTGCTTTTAACCAACAAATTTTTAAGTCTCCTCGTATCAGATGAATAAACATAGACAACATCTGAAGACAATTTGAAGACCATTAGAAGCAGTATCAGCAAGGCAGCCAGCTTAGGAGATCTCATAGAAAACCCTCATATTTCCTAGGTACATAGTAGAAACAATCACAACAAAACTACATCCAAGCAATGTCACCATACCCCACCCACATGCCAGAGCAGATTTTACCCCTTGCTTGTATTGTACTTCCTCTTACCTCCCCAAATGTACTTCAAGTTCTCTGAAGTGCCAATTCTACAAAACTGATTTCCCAACTGGCACGTTTAGTTTGGCCAACTCTTCATTTTTGAAAGTAATTTGAGGTTCAAGGATCAAGGTTAAAGTCCACTAAATGTGAATGATGACCCTGATATCCATTCTCACACAAATGCTTTGCATAATCAATGGAGGAGGACTGCCATCTACATTAGGCAGCTGTTAGAACATCAGAAGGCAACGTGTTTAGGCCTTTCAGGTTTAGGCTGCTCCATCTCACATGTGTTCTCTACTATGAGCAGTCTAGTGAAGGGGCCTTTACTGGCTAAGGAACCTGGGTGGGCACTGCCCTGTGAATTTAACAAGACCAAACCCATGAAAACCTGTAAGCACTGGTCACCCATTCCTAAGAAGCAATCTCAAAACACCACTACCTATGTTAGGCATACCCTGTTCTCTGCATCATTATCAAGTAGCTCACAATCACTTCAACGTCTCAACCAACTGGCTTTATTTTCTCTACAGACTCAAGACACAGACATAAATAGAAGCCAGCAAAAGCTATTCTTGGAGATGATGACTCTGTTTTTACACCTTGGTGCCTCCACCAGTCACTTACTGAGCTTAGGACAGGCCTTCTCCTCTTTGGTACTAAATGGGCTTCTCTTTGTTTTCCCTTCTGCTTGGTTTTTTCATATCTGATTACTTGTTGATTATTACACTTGTAAATGAAACAAAGAAAAAACAAAAGAAATTCAATGGGTCAACCAACTTCCCTCCATCACACTCCATTCCCTTAACCTAGTGGTTCTCAAAGTGTGCGCCAGGGTGCACTGGTGTGCCCTAGAAAATTTCCAGGTGTGCCCTGTGGTATTCCAGAGAAATATGTGTCTGTTGGGGACCAGAAAACCAATAGCGTTTTTGGAGTTTAGATTTTTGGGGGACAGAGGTGTGGGGAATTGACTGTAAGCTGACAGTCTCCCCAACCCCCCACCTCACTTGCCTGATTAGGTTGCAAAAGGCTGTTCAGCTGTGGTGCTGGATTGTTTACACTACCTCCCATGTTCCCCAGAAAGACTGGAGGCAAGTTTCTTCTATCCTTTGTTTGGTGTAAAGTTAAGATGATATGTATGGTGGAGGTTTTCTGCACTCAACACAGTTAAGTGTAAAAAGAGAGGAATTCTTCAATGTATTGATGAGGTAATGAGAGTTTGCCTTTCAAATGTATGCCCAAACATTGAAGAAATCACTAGGACACATCAGGCTCATGTTTCTCATAAACACAAGAATGAAAAAACTTAACACATTCTCACCAGGACCTGCCAAATTTACTAAATCTTATTCTGAATGTATCTATATATATATAAAAAGATAACTTTTTTGTCATTATTAATCCCTCTTTTTTACAAATTCTAAAAAGCATAACTCAAAAAATATAACATAAAATGTTTTTTAATGTCAGAATAAATATAATTTTGTTGTATTTATTTCATTTAATTACCATAAAAGCATGCTTGGACTTTATATTTTTTTCTTTAATATTTGACCTAATTATTATAACATATTTCTCAGAAACTTGTATATAGTGCGCCTACAATTACTTGTAGGATTTTAAATGCGCCCTGACTTCAAAAAGTTTGAGTCTTAACCAGTATGTTCCCATCACTTCTTTCCTCCCCTTTCCCCAAGAAATAGCAATATTATTTACTAAACAGGTTTTACAACCTAAAGCTGGGTTTCCAAGTGAGTTTTCTGATCATGTGAGAGCAAGATAAGAATATGGTCCTTTAATAATATGAATAATAATAATAATGGTCATCTTTTCAATTGTCAGAATAGCAGAGACAGTGGCAGCCCTACAGAAGGACAGATTTGCAAGGCTGAGAAATTGAGGAGTCTGGTGGCTCAGACAGCCTCCCATGTGCATGCTCTAATGATGTTGGGGTGGAGCTGGGGGACACACCTCTCATTCTAGAGCAGGGGTCCCCAAACTATGGCCCGCAGGCCACATGCAGCCCCCTGAGGCCATTTATCCAGACCCCGCCGCACTTCTGGAAGGGGCACCTCTTTCACTGGTGGTCAGTGAGAGGAGCACTGTATGTGGTAGCGCCACAAAGCGCTGTGTCGCTCACATACAGTACTGCTTCCGGTGACGCGGGATGCACACGTCCCGGCTCTGGAAGCACATCATATCACTTGTTACAGCTAGCAGAGACAAATATGGAACCGGACATTGACCATCTCATTAGCCAAAAGCAGGCCCATAGTTCCCATTGAAATACTGGTCAGTTTGTTGATTTTAATTTACTTGTTCTTTATTTTAAATATTGTATTTGTTCCTGTTTTGTTTTTTTACTTTAAAATAAGATATGTGCAGTGTGCATAGGGATTTATTCATAGTTTTTTTTTTATAGTCTGGCCCTCCAACTGTCTGAGGGACAGCGAACTGGCCCCCTGTGTAAAAAGTTTGGGGACCCCTGCTCTAGAGCTTCCTGAGGATACAACTACATGCCTGGTGTAAGTGGGAATTATGCACTCTGGAAAACCTGACATTACAGTTAACTCGTTTACATTGAAAGTTAAACAGATTTGCCCCAAGAGGCAGATATGCACATTGACATGGATTGTATAAATAAATTGCAGAGCTGGGAAGGGTCTAGAGATCATCTAACCAAACTCACTCGTGTTACAAAAAATAAAACAGGCCAAGAAATCCCAAATTACTGTCCAGCTGCAGCCAGGAGCAGAGCTAGGGCTCAGATGTTGCTCTCCTGGCTCCGAGTCTCATCCCCTTTTCTCACAAGCCCCCATTTGCCTCTAAACTTGAATGAAATAATTGTTATCTTGCAACTGACAAAAAAGTAATGGGAGAAACAAGATGTAAAAAAAGAAAAAGAAATTGAAACAGAGGAGAGGATGGAAGAGATAGAGAGTGACAGGAATCACAGGAGGGACTCTGTCAGCCTCATCTGTCTTTATCTTTCTCTGTATCTGCCTGATTCCATTCTCCTCTGTAAACTGTCTCTGTCCCATCTCCCATGCCACTGGCTACTGCAAGAACCCTGCAGTTATTTAATTTTTTTAAATACTTGTGAAGAGGACATGCAAATGTACAGAAAGAATGCCCGTGAGGGTGGAAGCAGTCAGAACAAATTTTCAGAAAGCTGTAGCATGTTCATCCATGCCCCACTCCCCACCACAGCTGAGGAAGAGGTGCGAGCGGGTCCCAGGGACCTCTGACTGTGGCATATGCCCATCCTCTGAAACTGTTAAACGTACAGAACCATGTGCTCCATCCCAAACCTTTGGGATCAGAATCAGCATGGTGACAAGATGCTCAAATGATTCCTATGCACATTCAAGTTTGAGAAGCAACTGAATGTGGAGAACATTCAAAATGTTTCTTCACAAGTAGACCTCTTTCAATCACAGACTTTCTCCTGGGCCCAGGGAGGAAGACAGGACAGAGAATTGAAGGGGACCAAATTTTTGCCACCCTAAAACTGCTTTTTGGGATATTGATATTAAGCTATTATAGTTACTAAGGGGGAAAAAAAAGACTCAGAACGGACCTTGGACTCTCCTCCCTTTCCTGCCTAAGAAATACAGGGAAAGACCCACCCAGGAAGGAAATCTTAGGATGTTAGCCTTGACAGCCTAATTTGAACTGAGTGTGGTGGACAGGAGAGCAGCAAACACGGCCTGTCTACTAGCTCGCCCATGTGTCTCATTGTTTCTGGGTTGCCTAGCAAAAATTTACCTTCCCTGTGTGTTCCACTCTTCCTCAACTACCTGCAAATTGCCTACTTCCTATGAAATCTCAGACTCCTACCCCTGCTTTCTCCTTTGTCCAAAATGACACATATTCCCAATTTTACCTCATTGTCTGGAATGTTCATGCTTTTGTGAATTCCCCACGTGCATATATTAAAGTTAGATTTCCTCCTGTTTATCTGTCTCTGTTGATTATTAGCCCAGGTAGAGGAACTTAAAAGGTGGAAGGATATATATATCCCCACAGAATTTAAAGATACAGTAAGACTTGCAAAATTTTTAAAATGTTAAAATCCATTCTGAGAAATGCCTCTGGAACAGATACATTCATTTTAAATAGTTCATTTCATAGCAGTTATGGTCTTTACTCTTCAGGTTAATTGTCACTTGTGACAAATTCACAAGAACTTCTATAACAGGTTAGGTTTTGCAAAATCCGAAGGGGCGTACGTTCTCAATATATTCAGCCACTCCTGAATCAGAAAAGTTATAAACAGCAGGAAGAATTTAAATATTTTGAAATTGCTAAATTCTGTAGCAAAGCAAATCTCCTTCTATGCCTCATTTGAAGGGGGGAGGGGTCTCGATGGATGGTTCCAGTGCTCAGAAAAAGCAACCATGACTGACCTGTGGTGTTACAGTGGATCAAGCAACAACCTGAAATAGTTAGGTCACCAATCTGAAACCCAGGGTGTGCCTGCTCAAGGCACATATAAAAACCAATGATGCTTTCTGCTCCACCCCCTTATCTGTCTCTCTCCTCCCTCTAAAATCAATCAATAATTTTTTTTAAAAGGGGGGGTAGCAACTCTGTACCCAAGTTTTTCTAATGAGCAGCCTCATGAAAAATTATAAGACGAAATTAGCAGAAGAAATTTTTCAGGTGTCATTTCCAATCAGGAAGTAACAAACAAAGAATAAGAAGTATTTTATGTAAAAGCATTTCCACTTTGAAGCTGATAGGGGACTATTGACTTATAACTTCATTTTTCACAAGTGTGATGTTATCCCGTGTGTCACATTGACATTGACAAGGATTTCTTGTTAAATAAACTCATTGCCAACATTGGAGAATGGCCATGCCCTTTAACCCAACCAAGCAATTTCCAACCAGTGTTGGAATAGCACACTGGTGCACAGCCAGAATTTTTTTTTTTTTGCACAGCCAGAATTTTTAAAACATGTACTACCTGACTATTGAGTCAGGGGCACTGACCTCTTTTCCCTTAGATTGTCAAAATTTTTTAAAATGAAAACAGCCAACACAACAATAGCTGTCTGATGTGAATAAATCAAAATTATACCTATTTTTTGTCAGATGAACAAAAATATATATCTTTTGGTGTGCTTCAGAATTTTAGTAGTTTACGTGTGCCATGAGATGAAAATGGTTGGAAATCACTCATCTAAACAGATATAATCTTGAGTGTTACCCTGCTCACACATCTCCAGTGGGCTGCTCTCTCCAAGTGAGAGTTCTGAAAGGGAACAGAGGAGGAGGTAAGTATACATAAAAGTAGAATGAGTAAGCTTGAGTGAGTGAGAGAGAGAGAGAGAGAGAGAGAGAACACATTTAGGATGTGCATCCTATGAATAAACATTGCCAACATGCAGTATGTATAAAGCATTCTACACCCTTCACAGATTTTACTTAGTCTGCAGTTTTGCCAATCACGTCCATCTTTATAGCTGTATGCAACTCTCCATAATGCAAAAGCTAAAACAAAGGCCAAACTTCTATTCTATAGCAGCTGAATTCTGTCTCTTATTCTTCTTTCTCTAAATACATAGACACACACACACACCACCACCACCACCGCCGCCGCCGCCGCCACCGCCGCCACCATAATAATAAAACTCTCCTGTGCTTGTACAACATCAACATCGTGTCATGTCTCTACCAGCACAATGATCTCAGTCCCCAAGACTGAAAGCAAGCCTCACACCTACATTGAATTTCTCTTGTCACATAAAGAGGAAATGTTAATGTCACATGGATTGGAAATGCTTGGGGGTGGAGGGGAGATTTCAGGATGGAATTGTAAGGAGGAAGAAACTTTCCTCTACCCTCAAGGTTATTCTGATTGGTTTAATAATCAAATAGACATGAGATTAGCAAGAGAAAACAACCAAATTTCATACATACATGTGTATGGGAATCCCACATACACAAGTCAGTGAGTCCACATGCATGAGAGGTTCCGAGATGGAAAGGGGGATGGCAGTATACAAGACATCCTAATCTAGGGATGAGGCAATGCACCTTGGGGGTTACAAAGGGGAACTGCAGGATGATAAGAAGAGAAGACATTTAGTAAATAAAAGTTTGCTTTGCCCTATGTTTAGTAGTTAAAGGAAAGCGCCAGTTTCTTTTAAGCCTGAAGCCAAAATGTCCTTTAGCTCCAAGTAATCTTCTGACCACTGAGGCACATTTTGGGTGGCTCGTCCTGAACCCCCACAGTTGCAAATCTCCAAAGTTACATTCATTTCATTTGTTTCAATGCAACCATCAAATAAGACACACACACTCACACCCCCATGTTTCCTTGGCCTTTAAAAGATATTTTTCTCTGTTTTTCTTGGACTTTAGATCCAGGATCATGATATTGAAAGTCTGATGATATTTCAGTCTTCATATCTGAGTTGGCTCCAGGCAAGACAAGTAAATTGTTGGTCAGTTCCATCTTGGTACAAGAATCAGTGAGCTGAGCTCAGTCTTCTTTCCATAACAGATGGGTTGCCTGTGGCTCGGACCCAGCCTTAGTAACATTGGGGATATGTCACTTCTTCAGAAAAAGATTGGGTAACATAGAAAAGAGAAATACTTTAAGTAAGGAATCAGCTTTCTGAAATGAAAGGCAGTGCAGGGGCAGGAGTACTTGGCTCACTGCCATCATGCCTGTGTGTTTTCCAAACCAATTACAATGCCACAACCAGGCAGTGTATGTGTCCCTCCACCAGACCGTCTGCACCAATAAGCTGGGTGGGCTTTCCTGGGCTTGCCTCATCCTTGGTAATGGATGGGGGAGGGGGAAGCTTTCTGTAGAAGCCTCTTCATAGAGAAAAGGATTTCATTTAAAAAGGACCTCTTTTCTTTTCCCGTCTGTTTCTTCTCACAGTACAATTTGGAGTCAAATCAGGTCTTACAACATTCGAAGGATAATTTGGCACTTTCCTTCTATAAATTTGAATATGTAGACAGGAAAAGGCTTACTTTTACTACCTCTTTCAGCAGTACAAGGCTGAAGGGAGACTACCCAAATGCCTCTGTGGGAGAATCTGTTATAAATAGATGGGATGAATGACTTTGTTGTTGTTATTGTTGTTTTGTGTGAATAACTTTGAAGGCAAAAAGAAAAAAGGATACCTCCAAAGAAAAGGGTGTTAAAAACTACAAATCTCTGTACCTACTTAAAGCCAATGAGGCAATAATGCTGCAAAGACCACGGTGCCTGTGACACACAGTGGAAGGACTATAGACAGCCTCTCTCGAGCACCTACTTTGTGTTTTGAAATGGTGAAGCTTAGCTCCTCAAGTTCAAGCTACTGGGACATGGTCTGAGATCACTGTGGACACTGGGTCACATGGTCTGAGGTCACTGTGGACACTGGGTCATAAACAACTTGAAACATTTATATGAATCCAAGAAAAATAAAACAGAGACTTGTAATACAGCTGCTAAAAAAAAAAAAAAAAAAAAAAAAAAAAAAGAACTCTCCTTGCCCCTGGCCTTCTTCCCTTCCTCACATTAACCAGCCTCAGTGGGTGAGTGCCTTCAATAGAGAGGTAATTGAACTGATGGTGTGCTGGCTGCCACAGAACTTGAGCCACCAGAGGAGCTGTACATCCTCCATCACCACCGTCTCACACCCCAGGGTCTCCCCAGGAGCTGATCTGCCCTCCTTCGTCTCTTCTACAAAACACAAAACTACAAGAAGCAAAAGTCGCTACAATCACTGTCCAGTATTTTTACTTACAAGTATATGCTAAAGAGAAATTAAAAATTAAATAATTTACAACAAAATGGGCATTGTGAAGAAGTAACTAATTCTACACAGTGCTTTGTGCCACCAGGTAAAGGGGATAGGGAAATGGATACAACAGAGAAATAGGGATTTGCTTAAATGGAGAGGTAACTTTTCCAGGTGACATCAAGAAAATTACTTTGATGAAATTAAAAAGTTAGATTTTGAAAATCCAAATGATATGACATTCAAAATCTTTATGACATTACATATTACATTATATTAGATATTAAGTTAATATAATAAAGAGCTTCATTTAAAAAATGTTTAAGTATAAATACAATTGGGGGGCCAGTACTTTTCTGTAGAGCAGTAGAGCCCTTCAGCTATCTTTCTTAGAAAGTATTTCTGCCTCCCTCTTCGTTCACTTCACGTGACTATCACCCTCCCCAGGGATGCTGGCCCCTCCAGAAAGGGGAGTTTCCTGCAGCTGGACCTGAGCCAGAACAGGCAGCTATTGGCAGGCTAGGCAATGAGAACTTCCCACCCTACCAGGGTAATTAATATAGGGTGAATGTGTGTGTATTTCTTCAGAATTTCTGTTTAAAACCCTAACCTGCAATGCAATGGTATTTGGAGGTGGGGCCTTTGGGCTGTGATTAGGTTTAGATGATTTAATAAAATGAAACCTTTATTATAGGGTTAGTAGCTTTATAAGAAAAGAAAGATTCTCTTTCTCTATCTCTCTCCTTTCACCCCTTAAACCTACCCCTTGACCACCAAGAAAAGGCCATGCTAGGACAGAGATAGAAAGCGGCCATCTACAAGCCAAGAAGAAAATTTCACCAACCAGAACCTAATTTTTTGGCATCTTGATCTCGAACGCCATCCTCCAGATCATAAGAACAAATATATGTTTTTTAATCCCTGAGTCTCTGGCACTTTGTTAAAGTGCCTGAGCTAACAAAGATACATCTAACTCTGTCCCTCCCCCACTGTGGGCTTGTTTCTCCAGGTCACCTTCCTCAGGCTGCTAAAAATAATCCCACCCTTAACCAGGCCCAGCTAATCCTCACTTCCTTCCTCCTGAAGATCATGGGATTAAGTTTGTGACTTCAGCAAGGGAAATACAGAAACAAGGTGTGTGTGTGTGTGTGTGTGTGTGTGTGTGTGTGTGTGTGTGTATGTGTGTGTGTGTGTGTGGTGTGTACACTAAGCAAAGAACACCCTTTCTTTCAAAAATCCACTAGAAAAATGTCAGCTACAGGAGGGTTTTCACAAACATTATTCTAGAGAGTGGAGCACTTTCTGCCTCTTTCCAGCTGTGCTTGGCCTCCCCTCATGTTATCTCTCTAACATGTGTGCTGTGTCTGGTTCTTATAAATATCTTCTTAAAGAGGGTGAAAAGGTCATCCTGATTCACATGGGCAAAAACAAGAGGGCATTTGGTGGAGCTTGTCTCCATCAGTGATATAGTTTTGAAGCCTACTAGCAACAACAAGCCTCTTTGTTATTGAAGTGAAATGTTTTTGAAACACAGAGACACAAAAAATACACAAAGTCTGGGTATACCCAGACACACAGAACTCTCACACTTAGCAACACAGTTACGTTTCCCTGAAGTTAGTGTGGTGAAAGCTGGCAGGGCACACAACAGGAGGACAGAGCCCAAGCTGCAACGCAGTGTCCACACTACACTCCCCTCTGGCTGTCCCTAAATATGGTCCATTTCCACACAACCTGGAGATTTTAGCACTGGATGACACAGGTCCTGAGCCTTGGTTTTCCAAGGCTTTCCCAAGGTCAAAAGCATCATGAAAGATGTTACTATAATTAAATCCACAGTTGTCATCTCCCCACAAGCTGCAGAGGAACATGAAAGTATAAGAAAAAGGTGGGGTGGCAGAGGGGGAGGTCTAGAGAAGAGCAGAGAATTCTGGAGAAGAATTGAGTGCTAAGGAATGGTGGGACAGAGATGGGCACAGGCCCCTGACCTCCAGGGAAAGAAAGGAAAAGACTTACTGAGCAGATGAGGACTCTGGGGGAAGATTAAAAATAGCCATAAGGAGCCCACCCAGCCTGTGGTGATGCAGTGGATAGAGTGCCAACCTGAAATGCTGAGGTTGCCGGTTCAAAACGCTGGACTTGTCTGCGCAAGGCACATACAGCCAGCAACCATAGAACAGATAGAGTGAAACAACTATTTCTCTCCCACTGCCCACTCTGTAAAATCGATAAATTTTTAAAAATAATAAAAATAGCCATAAGGAGACTGGGCCATCACAAGACTCACGAATGTATACAAGAGGGGGTAACAGAGCAGATGCAATTTCACAGACAAGTGAACATTTGCTGCATTCCTCTTAGTGATCCTCCAGGACACAAGGCCCCATGGGCAATGTCCTGCTGCACAGTCAGGCCTGACGAGTGTCCAGTTAGGATGTTATTTGGGTCAGGTCTGCTGGGAATTGCTCACATCTCATGTGACAAAAAAGTGAAAGCAGGACAAGGAATTCCAGTGCTAGGAGGGACCATATCCTACTTGCTCGGTGACTACAGCATCATGTCCAGCCCTTCAGAGGCCTACAGCTCTTGGACACTCTCATTTCCTTCCTCTCTGGGGCTCATCCCCCATCACTGGTGGTCTCCATACCACACCCTGCCTCTGTGTCCTCCTATGGCTTCTCCTGGCTGCCTGGCTCCTTCTACCCACTACCTCTGCTGAAGACCCCCACCAGGGGCTCACACTTTCTGCTCTCTCCTCTAAATTCTGAGTTTGTAACCTAGTAGGCAAGAGTGGCCTTGTTTTTGCCTCAGCAAGAAGTGCAGAGAACATTCAAGGAATTTACTTATACTGCTCCTCATACTTGGAAGGAGTTTTTCTCACCTACTGCTCTCTCTACACCCTGTTGTGCCTGCCGCTTCCCAGACTATTCTCTTTCCTTGCCTCCAAAGATGACTGTGGTGGTGGTCCTCTGCCCCCAAACACTTCCTGACCTACTGGTCTTCATCACCTAACTCTGATGGATGCTTAAAGAATTTCTTACTGGCGGGTCAGTAAAACCTTACTTTAATTTTAGAGGTAGAGCGCTGATGGCTATAATCATATTTGATAGCTCTGGGCACACTCTCATCATTGGGCCCTTCTCTTGTCTGTCTGTCTTTCTAGTTTTTTGTCTTATCTATCTCTTTTGTCCCCATTTATTCTCCATTAACTCTTCCCTGTAGGCAATTATTCTCATGTGTTTAACATTCATCTTTCTGCCTGTACGTTTTCTTGCTCTTTGATATGCATGCATTTTTAACATGCAGGAATGGTTTGTTGCACATTTTATTCTTTCTTATTTTTTTCAATCACCTTTATGTTTTTAAGAGAATCCATGTTGTTAGCGTTCATTCAATCATTGCTTACAGCAGAGCACGTAAATAGGTGATGTACACCTACCCCATTTGACCTGGTGATTCTCCTGGTGACAGAAAAAGAGTTTCTTGGTCAACACAACAGAGTGTCAGGACCTTCATATGAACATTCTTTTATAATTCCCATCCAGATCACTGTGAAGTTTTCTTGGGGACATATACCTAGTCATGGAATATCTGGGTTACAGTTTATGCAGATATTTAATTTACCTAAGTAGTGCCAGATTACTCATGAAAATAGTTACACATCAGTCTAGGCTCAACCAGCAGTGCATATGAGATAATACACAACCCAAATCCCATTCTCCGTCATCAGTTAATATCACTCAATTTCCTAATTTTTTCCAAGCCTAACTTGGTATAAAGCAAAATTGCACTGTTCTTATTTACATCGCTCTGGTTATTAGTTAGTACACATGAGCCTTTCTTTATATGGTTATTGCCTTTCACATGTTCTCCTTCCTAAAATGCCTGTTCCTCTTTTGTTTGTTTTACTCTTAGAGCTGACTTGCAGGCCTCTTTTGCATAGTCTACATATTAATTCTTTGTCAGTTTTAGGCATTGCAAATATCTTCTCCCACTCAAGCAGCTCATGTCTATCTTTGAGTTTTCTACTCTGTTCCATTTGGTCTACATGTCTGTTTCTGAATATTATTTCAATCACTATGGCTTTGTTGTATGTTTTAATATCTGAATAAATAAGTCTCCCTTTTTATTTGTGTTTCTTTCTTAATATTTACTTAGCTATTTATGAATCTCTATTCTTTCATAAATTTATTGAGTTCCTGAGGAAAATAATCCAACTGGAATTTTGATTGATAGTACATTAAGATTATATATTAACTTGGGAAGAATTGCAGTCTTCATGATATTAAATTGTTCATCCCAAGAACATGACATTTATTGATATCATTTTCTATGTCTTTTATTAAAGTCTTAAAAAAAAGCTTTTCCCCATGGAGATCTGATGTAACCTTGATTAAATCAGTTTTTAAATATGCTGTTTTGTTACTATTGAAATGACATCTTATTTATTATTACATTTTCTGGATAAGTTAAATGTGAAAAGAGTAGTGCAGCAGGAACTGAAATTGTAACTTTGTCTAACTTAATCATTTCTTCTTACTAAGAAGGGGAAGGGCTCTTCCCTCCCAGAGTCTCTGGAGGCAGAATGCCCATCTGCAAGTTCCTTGTCTCACCTCTCTCCCCCTTTCTCCAACCTCCTATCTTTTTCATAGTCCTCTTGTTCAAGCCTCCCAAAATGGAACAGCCATTCCTTCTCTCTGCAAATCCCACCACTCAACCAAAGAAGGGTTCTACACTTTGATTTCTTCTAGTTTCTTGCAAATATGTAACATCAGCTGTAAAGAGTGAAGGTTGGGGACATGAGCAGGCAGGGGCTGAGCTTCAGTTCTGAACAAATTTGGGCACCCGATTCCACTTTAATATACTCATCTGCTCCAAGAAGCACTCCGCTAACCCTCCGCCTATTTCCTTAGTAATTGCAATGAACACGTTGCCAAATCAAGCACTGATTTTTCCTTAGAGACATCACAATGTTACTTCATGTGAAGAAAGGTCATCCTTATAGGAAATGTCTTTGATCTTAACCCTTTCAAAACAATGAACGTTGGCATGATAGTGTAATGGAGCCTTTTATTCTTTTTTGGGCTTCCATATTGCAAAAGTCATTATAGCTGCTGTAAATGGCTCTCTTCCAAGCATCCTTAATGGATGGCACTGGCTTTGATTACATTTTCTGGTTTGTTTTGTATTGACGTCAAAAGAGTCCTGTGATAGGTGGTGTGAGTGCAAACGATCTGGGAAGTTGAACCTACCAGAATCCCTCTCCAGACACTAGCAACACTATGAAAACTATGGGAACCAAAACATCCTTCCTCTCTGCCATCCCAAGATCAACCTAGGAAGGACTGCCTGGCCTCTAGATAAACATCTCCAGGCATAGAGGAAGCAGTGGTGAGAATACAAAACATCCTAGGGCCAAGGCCTCCAAATGAGGCTCAGATGTAAGGGAACTTGATTATTGACAGTTTTACCAAACTGCTAGGCATTTGCATGTGAGCTGGGATCCGTCTAAACCTGGAGAATATTTCTCTTGCAATAGATATTAGCTCCCTTAATTCACAAAGCTGTTGCCTGCTCCTGTGCCTTCAGTCACTCTCCTCCGTTTCCCTCTTCTTTAACCAGAGACTCCCAACCTCCCATACTCAAAAGCACCTCTGGTTTAAGAATCACTCAATTAGTGACACAACTTCTAAAGTTTAAGTGCAATTCAGATGATTTTCAAAAACCAACTCCACCGGGGTCCTTTATATGCCCCTGTTTTCACAGCAGGAGTCACTTCTCTCCTCAATGAATGTGTGCTCCTAGGCAAACACACCATCACACCCAACTAGGCAAAGAAAAAAATCCAGTTCTCTTCTCCTTCCTTCCTGTTCAATGCTGAACTGTGGCTAAAAATAGCGCTCGCTATTAGGTTGCTATTAGGGATACTTATTTAGTACTTAAGTATCCTCAGTCTCAGTCTTCCCTTAAGTCTGTTCACACTTCACCTTGGCACTTAGGCTCCAAAACCTGGCTGTGGACTCCATAGGAGGGCTCTCTGCCTGGTAGATTTTTCCTGGTCTCCCTCACAGAGGTCCAGCATCAGGCGCCCTCAATACATATTAAACTAATGGCCAGCTCAATTTCTAAAACTTCCATGCAGACCTAGGGTGTGATGGCAACCTCAGCAGGAAGGAACAGGAGACAGAAGGAGTATCTGCATATGTTAAATCAGTGGGTCTGCACATTTCCTATATCCCCTGCATTTTGCCTTTTCTCTTTGAAGAGGGATTCCTGTTTCACATTTTACTGTCACATAAGAATTTACTCACTTCCAAGTGTGAGGGGGAGAGACATGCCCTAGCCTCCACGACAACATGTGTCCAAGAAATGGATGTTGTAGCCCTGAGGATTTGTAAACATACCATTACACAGTCACAATAGAGGGGCACATTGTTGTGTTTTCAGCAGCGCAGAGAGAGGCCCTGCTAAGAGGGATGCAGAAAGTGCTTCAAATTAATTGGTCGAGTTGAATTGCTAACATTCTCTCAGCTTTCCCCAGCACCAGGCTCTTGCTTGGCTGGCTGGAGGAAATGGCTGGGGGTGGAGAACGAGGGTAGAAGCTGGAGTAGAGGAGAAAAATTTCTCATTAAAACCCCAATCAAGCCATTTTAGCACTTTTTTTCACTTGGTATTTGCTTTGAGCCCAGAATGTTATACTTGTTGAACACTAGTATCATAACAGATCCTTGCTCTTTCCTAAAACCTGAAATTATTTGCTTTCCTTGAGAAATTTTTGTGTGGGGTGTGTGTGTTGAAAAGTTCATATGCTAGATCCTCAAGAGAGCATATGTTTATACTTTAGTATCTCTGACAATATGCATTTCTGGATACGGGCACACATGTGCACCCACAACGTGAGACAGAAATGTGCGTTATTTCTGTACTTTTTTTCTTTCCCTCCCTGCCTTCCTTCTTCCTCTCTCTCTCTCCCTCTCCCTGCCTCCCTTCCTTCCTTCCTTCCTTCGTAATGTTGGGATGAGAAGAAATTGGCTATTTCTCAAAAGTGAGCCTTAGGTTAGTGCCTAGGAAACCCTTATTATATGAAGATGGCTGTGATAGTAGATGCCTACTAGACTGCATGTTCAGTCCTCTTTTCTGGGTCTACCCTTGACCCTCCTGCCTTGGTCACAGGGAGCTCACAGTAGCCCCATGTGTTCAGCATGGTTCTTTAGTCTCAGCCAAGCTGACTGGGACCAGAGTAAGCACCAGACCCACTCCAGATCACTGAGAATGCCAATTTCCAGACTCCAAGACTTTGAATTGGAATCAAGGGATGGACACCAGGGTGTGGCTGTTTTCTGCTGTATGACCAGTAGCCGCAGCCACTACGACCAGGCATGTGCAGGTTCCCACTAGATTTGGACAGATGGTAAAGAAACAGCAGAGTCAAAAACTGGTAGGCCATGCCTTTATTCTAGTCTCACAACTGACTGGCAAGTAAAAACACACAGGGTACCAAAACCCACTCATATGTTCTCCAGTTCCACAACCAGGAGAATCTTTTCTGGTTTTTTCTAGAATCAAAGGCCCCACCAGTCTCAGCAGAGCTCACAAGAGCCCTCACCTCTGTTCCCCATCTGCACACCTTCTTCCTTCTACTCTTTGCACAAACTCTACATAAACATGGCTTCCTTCTTTTCCTCCTTTCTTCTTAAAACTTTTTGGCATGAAATCTCTCCTCTAGCAAACATTAGCATAACAAAGCCCCCTCCCAAGCAGGAAGGTAACTAGCAGTTTCACCTGGCAGCACAATTTACGTGGGCAACAGCCATTTTTAACAATAAAAGTGAGCAACTCAGAAAATACAAATTTTACAAACTCATTTGCCCAACATCTGCCATGTGAACTGAGGTGATAATGAACTCACCCTGCTGAAGAAGAACAATACAAAAAGGAATGTATGTGGTCAGTAGTCATGGCCATCATGGCCATGCGCATACAGGTTCTCATTGAATTTGGGCAGAGAGAAAAGAAATGGTGGAGCCAAAAAATAGTGGGCCATTCCTTTATTAAAGTCTCACACCAGCCGACAAACAAACACACAGAGAAAACACATCCCTTTCACTCATTCAGAGCTCCCAAAGCCCTGACACATTCTCCGGTTCCACAACCAGGAGAATCTTCTTTGGTTTCTCCTAGAATCAAAGGCCCCACCAGTCTCAGTAGGGCTCCCAAAGCCCCTCACCTCTGGTTCCCCATCTGTATACCTTCTTCTCCCTGACAACATGGCTTCTCCTTCAGCACTCTGCATTCTCTCTGCTCTCTCTGCAAACATGGCTTCTTTCTGCCTCTTCTCCTTCTCTCTTGCTCTTTCTTCTCAAAACTTTCTGGTGAGAAAACCTCTGCTCTAACAAACATTAGCAAAACAATAGCCCTTCCCAAACAGGAAGGTAATTTGCAATTTTACAACCACATACACCTGGCGCTGCCCAGCCCCCAATGCAAACTATAAGCGAGCAAACATAAAAAGTCATATTTTACAAACTTATTTGATCAACAGAATGGAAGAGAAAAATGGAATGGGGACTATTTCCTGGGTGCCCAAAGGCCCAACAAATGAGCACTCCATCTCTGGGGCCAATCTGTCTATCTGGCTTCAGCATGTGAGGAGCAGAGGCCCTTCCACTGACATTCAGGGCTGGAGGGAGAAAGATCAGGAAAGAAAGCCCACTGAGGATCCTAAGAAAGAATTCTTCTTCTGGGTAGAAATGTTCCTACATCTCCTCTATTTATTTCCACCTCCTCTAACAGTAAACTACCAGCAACAAGGCATATCATCAAACACATCTGATTCAGGGTAAAAGCATCAGTGTACTGTTGTCATCATAAAATTTGACCCATATCAAAATAGCTACTCAGAAAGTCCATGTGCTTTATGCTTATCTGTCCACGTTACTGAGAAATATACAAACATAAAGCCTGGGAGGAAAGGTTGCCTCTGTGAACACACCCCAGATATTCCTAAATATTGATATTTACCTAAGTGAGGTCATTTGAGTGGCACTGAAAGGACTGTCTGACCCCAAATCTCCTCAATCCTTTCTAGCTGCTATATTGCCACCTCCAACTTCCATTATTGTAATCACCCCTCTATATAATTATGAATCCTCTGTTGATGCGACTATCACATGGAAGATTCTACATACCAAACCAGTAACACAACAGCATGAATTTACTCATCCGATGAGTTAGTTGATATTTTAAAAGCTTCAGGATCTGGGCTATTGGACTATAATCCTTAGTGTGTAAGAAAGCAGATCTTCCTCATGTTCAGGAAAATTCTTAAGACTCCACTATATACCTGAAATTCTATTGGTAACACATAATAAACATGACCCCATTTCTTTCTCCAGAAGGTCTCAGTTAAGCGGGTGCTGGGGCAGGTAGACACCTAACAGGTACTAGACATCACAATGTATGCAGTAATTGAGGTGTGTACCTGATAGAGTAGTTGCCCCTGAGATAAACTGGGGAGGGGATAGGGGGATGGAGAGACAGCAGCAGCCTGTGCTCACACATGGTGTGCTAAGTGTTAGCCTAATTCGGAGGGACTTGAAACATTGAAGACACGAACAAAATCCATCGATTCCACACCAAAGCTTTATTGTCTAGCTTGGCCAAGCGGTGGCAACTCCGACAGAAATCTGAGGGAGAGCGCACCGGCCCTTTGTTTTACCTAGTTTTTATAGTTTTGCAAGTGGGAAGTACAGAAGCAAAAATTGCAATTAGGTGCCCTTTACCACTATTGGTTATAGTCATATGCCCTTTAACATGATAGGACCATGTTCAATTTGCAAGCCATACATCATTTTGGAGAAAACAAAATTTACAAGTCAACACAATGATAGAAATATGTCTCTTTACATATTAAAAGACATTTCTATATTTTCTAATGTTTATCTGCCATCTCTTTGTCCAGAATTACACACATGCATTCACATGGGAGAGGTAGTTTCCGTGGGGACAAATGCCCACAAATGGCTCATTACTATAAGAAAGGGTTTATTTTGGCTTTTCTCTTCCTGCACCTGGCTAGCCATTCACCCCTTTCCCCACAGGTGTGGTGGAATGTCAGGGAATCCATGTTTTCCTCCTCTTTGCCTTTACAATACAATGCCAAAGGCCATCCTGGTTTTATGCCATTTATACAGTACAGAGATCATTCACAAAATTTCTCTGCACACCTTAACCCAAATTAATAAAATGTTTTTAAGCCTCTTAGAATATTAATATTGATTCTGTAGCTTTTGGTACTTTACAACACCTGCAGGTAAGGTGGTGCAGTGGCTCCTCACTAAGCAGAACTGTTATGTGGAATTCGATGTGGCTGTCCATCATGCAAAAGTGGGGAGGAGCTGGAAGGAGCAGAGAAGATTGAGATGATTGCAGCTGCACCATAAGGGCTCAGTGTGTAGCAAGGAATTTGAATATTTCTATACATACACCCTTAGAATCTGCTAATTCTAATAGGCTACCTGCTAGCCAAGAGAAAACAGGAGAACCAATAGGAACTCTTAAGGGGGCTGTTTCTGATTTCTCGCAGGAATGTAAACAGAGGCCTGCCCTGGGAAAATCAATTTGGTTTCTTCTCTCAGCTTTTCTGAGTTTTAGGCCCTAAGCTCCAAAGTCACAAATACTTTCTCATGCATTTTGCTTTCTCTTCTCTCTTGTTTTGGCTACTTATAGGGATTATCACATATATGCATGACTTTTTTTTTTACATTTTTTATTACATTTATTGGAGTGATATTACTTTAAAAAGTCTTTTTCTGATTTTAGAGAAAGAGGAAGGGAGAGAACGAAACCTCAGTTTATTGTTCCACTTACTTATGCATTCATTGGTTGATTCTTGTATGCGTCCCGACCCGGGATCAGACCCACAACCCTGGTATATCAGGGTGACACTCTAACCCACTGAGCTACCCAGTGAGGGCCAAAATATGCATGACTTTATTTACAACACTTGTGGCCTTATTTCCAAAATGGACTGGCATTTACCATATTTTTTGCTCCATAAGATGCACTTTCTTCCCCAAAGAAGTAGAAGAGAAAATGCCCATACGTCTTATGGAGCGAAAAATACCATATTTTATCAAATATTTTAACATACCATTTGGTTAAGGATTTTTTTTTTCTTGTTTTCCTCCTTAAAACCCTAGATGTGTCTTATGGTCAGGTGCGTCTTATGGAGCGAAAAATACAGTGTGTAGTTTTATGGTTAATACATAGGGATTTCTCTGCATTAAAGCTTAACCCATTTACTCATTTAGGAATATTGAGGTCCATGTATTTATGATGCTATCTATCTATGGCTATATGTCAAAACATAGCAAAACTTATGTTAGGTTGATAAGCTACTCACTTTTGTTCATAGTAAAAGGATAATGCAGGACTGCCAAAGCCAATCTCTGTCAAACTCATTGGAAAGGGAAAAAAATAAAATTTTTTTGGAACAAAGAATGCCATGGACAAAGTTAACAAATATACTGGAAAAAGAAATGTGAAATGTCAAAACTGGCAAAGGACCACTATCTAAAGTATGTGTAAGAAACTCCTGCTATCCCACAAGATCCAGGCAGCCATTCTGGAGAGAATCTGGCATGCTCAGCCAAGATAAAAACATATATACGCTGTGACCTAGCAATGCTGCCCTCTGAGTCCTATGTGTACCACAAACCCTTCGAGAACCTCCTATCAGTCAACAAGGGGCATATCTGAGGATGTTTGTCACAGTGTTTGGTAATGAGGAGCAGGCGGCTGTCCAGATGCTCATCACAAGGGGAACAAGTGAGCAGAACAGGGCTATCACACACAGAACACGGACACCTGTTAGCCCGCAGCGTGGAGGAGAAGCAGGACGGGGTTTCTTATACACCATCCATGTAAACTTAGAACATATGTTTGCAACACAGAAATATGTGTCTTATAAGAATACAGACAAATAAAATAACACACAAACACTGCAAACTAGGTGCCCATGGAGAGGATAAAAATGGAGGCAGAGAATGGGAAAAAGAAAAACATTCAACCCATCAAGAGAAGAACCCTAAAGAGATCAATGAGTATGGTTTGCTGTGAACTGGACTACTGTACCTGAGGTGCAAAAACTAACAAAAAAACAGGCAGGGAAAGCCATTGGATCATTAGGTCCTTGAGAGGAGGATGCAGTGAGCATCTTCCTGCAACCCCAGCAGCAGCCAGCACCATGCCCTCCCACTGGGCAATGGCTACTATATGGACACTAGATGGATATATAAACAAATGGGGAAGAGAAGGAATAAATAATCTAACAGAGGGTCCCAGGAGAATATATTCAATAAATAATTACTGAGGCTCTCCTATGTGCCAGGCACCATTCTAGATGCTGAAAATGAAGTGAGTGAAGAGGAAATGATCCCTGTCCTCACAGAGGTCTGCTGAGTGGGGAAATGGATGAGTCAAGTAGCAATTATGACACGCTGTGTTGATAGCTATGATACAGATAAGCACAGGGGGCCCTGGGGACATTGAAGAGGGGCTCCTAATCCAATTGTGGAAGTTCAGGAAGAACATCCCAGAATAGACTGACACCTGGCTGAGTCCCAAAAGATAAGTAAGAGTTACACAAGCAAGGAGGACGGAGGGAGGGAGGGCGGGAGAGAGGCGGGCACAAGAGAGAGGAGAAGTCACAAATGCAACAGGGCCTGTGGTCAGAACTTCACTGTAATATCTCTGATATCCACTTTAGAGGGCCTATTTTCTTAGCCTGAAGATGTAACATTGCAGTTACTTTAACAAGTGAAGCTGCACAGCATTTATTAGTGTTTTCGAGGCATCTTTATCAAACAAAGAACTGATCCCTGAGTGTGGGGGTGGGGGGCTTCAGTTCTCTTTTTAGAACAAGTGAGTATGCACATCCAAGTCTATATTGCTTAGAGCAGCCCAACAGGAATCAAGCACTTATCACTATCCTGTGAAATCATTTCAATTTGACTAAGAGGGATACAGAACTCCAAAAGGGAAAGGCTTTTAGCCTGCCAAGCTAGTTCACTTTCCTATAGTTTTTCTTTTATCCCATGACTATAATTCTTCATTGATAGGTCAACAAAGATGCTCACAGCTGATATACTTGAAAAGTCTCACTCTGAAGTGTTATCGTGCGTCTTTGGGCTTTTGGGTTTGAACTGGCTTGATGAGCGGAATCTAACAATTGTATAAATGCCAGGGCTAGAAACATATGCCAGGGGCTCTCAAAGTTCAACATGCATCAGCATCTCTGGGAGAGCTTGTTAAAATAATGCAGATTGCTGGGCTAACCCAACTGGATCTGAGTCAGAAAGCGTCAGTTGGGGGTTGAGAATTTGCATTTCTAACAAGTTTCCAGACAACTCTAATGATGCTGGTCAGGGACCATGCTTTGAGAACCACTAAACTACTCTAACTTTACTGAGGAAGAAACTGAAACCCAGAGAATGTAAGAGCAGAGAAAACCTACACTTTTCTTCCTCTGTATGTCCTTTTCTTTCACACCATTATCACACACACAGTACTCCTGACACCAAATGTGTGTGTGCACAGGGAGAGGGGAGTCCCACACCAAGCAATTCTGCAACACCAGCTGGGTATCCTACAGTGCAATTCAATTCTGACACTAGCTATCTGGAGATAGCGTTCCATCCCACAGGTGAAGGGCTCGGTCCCACAAGACTGCTCTCTAGGCCAACTTTTCACCTGTGCTTCTGACTGGTCAGCTATAAACTGGAGGTTCCCACCATCCCTGCTCAGGTTCAATTAATTCGTTAGAGTAGCTCACAGAACTCAGGACACAGTGTACTACTTACTTACTGTTTTTGACTTTGCTCTAACAGTATATAATGAACATTCAGATAAAGAGATGCATAGGGCAGGTATGGGGAAGGGTGCCAAGCTTCCATGCCCTCTCCAAGGCCTTCCTTATCCCAGCACCTCCAGATGTACATCAAGCTGGAAGCTCTCTGAACCCTATACTTTTGGAATTTTTATGGAAGCTTTATTCCAATTATTGATCATTAACTCCATTTCCAGCCTTTCTCTCTCCTCCCTGGAGAATGAAGGTAGGGAAAGGGAAAAGAGACTGGAAAATTCCAAACATGTAATCATGACTTGGTCTTTCTGGTTACAAGCCCCCATCTAGGAACCCACTAAGAGTCACCTCATTAGAACAACAACAACAAACACACACACACACACACACACACACACACACACACACAAACTATTAGCACCCAGGAAATTCCAAGAGATTTAGGAACTGTGTCAGGAACAGAAGTCAAAGACCAAATATTAGACCGAAAGATGGTCCCAGTACTCTTGTCATTCAGGAAATCAAAAGGGTTTTAGTAGCTCTGTACCAGGACCCACGGGCTGAAACCAAGGTATATTTTTTTCTGTTATCTCCCAGCAAGTAACTTACATAGATAATACAAATTCTTGGTGACCCAACCCAGATCCTACAGGAATACAGTAGATAAGAATTAAAGAGCCAGGATTTTTTAGCCAAGGCTCTCGCAATAATGGCTTCATAGGTAATATGAAATATCTTATCTGGTTCCTAGAACCCTCTCCTTTCCTGTCATTTAAGCCTGAGAAGCACCACCCAGCACTTGGGGCAGAGGAAGGTGTGGTGGAGGGGTGTACCAACAGCAAAAAGAGGTGGAGGTAGGTTCTGACCATCAACAAACCCCACAGGTCTGCAAGTCAATGCAGGTAGTATTTCACAGTCTCCAAGCAGTGTGCACAGTGCTCAAGTCAAAAGTTTGGGAACCAGTGAGGACTCTGCCAGAGCCTCTTTAACCCACACTCTATGACACTTAGAAAAGGCAAAAAATGTGTTCTCACAGATCAGCTCAAAAGAGCCTGCTCCACCTGTCAGCCCTCAGTACCCAGGCAGAGGATGGCTGTTTCAGCCTCACAAATCCACTGAACCCTCCTGAGGCACAAAGGCAGTGCTGCCAGCCTCCCCCTCCATTGTAATCCTGCCATTGTGCGGGCTATATTCCAGAGAATGATGGCCCAGCAGTTGTAGGACTTGCACTGCTTTAAACAAATGGGGGGAGAGGTAACTACACAAAAGCAACAGCAGGCCTGTTCACCAGTGAGGGCTTAATGGGTTTAAAGAGAAAGAGCAGGAAGTCTGTGTTTTCACTCTCATTTGTCTGCAAGGAGGTGAGGATGGGCAAAGACCCTGGCTTGTCACCCTTGTTTTGTTTCCACCCCCCCCCCCTTTTTTATGAGGAATTTGATTGGGAGGAAAGTAAGTCATCAGCTGGGGCCCTTGCCATCAGCAATGTCAGTTATTGAGTCGGAGGTGCATTGTTTATGCATTAAGAGTTCAGAGGTCAAGTATCTCTGACTGTTTATCTAGGGCCCAGAATATCTGAACATCTACAATTCTTAACTAAGATTTTATTGAAAATTTCTTTTCAATGGATCTCATACTGGTTTAATTATAAAGATGGATATTTCCTACTTTGCAAAAAGAGTAATTTTGAATTCCACCAAAAATATGATAGTTCTGTTCCATGAACAGTTCTGTTTCAAGAGGCATCCCAAGAAAAGCATCTAACAGCAATTTAACAAGTGGTGTTCCTTTAAAGCCACACATATAAGTTTGCTTGAGGCTCTCTTTCAAAGCAACGTAGATAAATATGTGATTTTTCTCCAGACTTTGGTCACAATGTGAATTAAGAAGATGGTTTAGGTATTTCATTTCAATAAATCCTAGTTTTAGTTGACTAGCCGATAGTTGAGCAAGTCATGTAACAGTAAACATTTCTTTTTATCAGATAGCAGATATTTTGTGAAATCTCATAGACAAGTATTTAAACCAATTATCAACCTAGTTTTGAGAACTGATTGCTCGGGGATAGTCATGGCAATCTGACAACTAGCCTGAGCAGAAGGAATAGCCACTACTGAAAAGGCTAAAGAAATCAGGACTAATCTGCTAAACCCACAAAGGTTAGAAAGGTGTTGGAAGCCAGGGATTCCTAGGTCGGTCAGGTCCAGAGGACAAATTCTCATTCCTTTGCCTTTGTTTCTGATGTTAATAGCCTGATTCAGAATTTTGAAAGGTGGAGGCTCCTGGAATAGCAGCAGACACCAGCTAAATCACTGCCTCTTGCTGTGCTATAAAGAGAGTTAAACCTCTCCCCAAATTAAGTCCATTCTCATGGATGCATCTTTCCCCCCATCCTGCCCACAGCAACATGCACACTAGCAGAACTCTGATGTGGTTTTGGATTTCCAAGGGTCATCACTTAACCACCCTAAACCTGGTAACAAATAGCCCCATAAAACTGTTTACAACTTTGCTTTTAAATTGTTGAATGGCTGATTTACTCCCAAAGAATGTTTTGAGATCCTCAGAGCTATGCAAAGATCCATAATTATCAACAATTGCTAAGGCAGCTTAACCCTTCTGTAAAATATTATGCATACAAATGAGTTTATTTTGAACCAGTTCACACTATGAAACTTGAGCCTGGCATAGGGTTTATCCCAAGGCGATGCTTAGTAACAGCACACTGGCCAACACCTTGACTGTATGTCTTCCTGTTTGGTTGGCTTGTTTTATATCTTCACATGTTTAAATAGGCAATGGAAGTGTTAATTAAAACACAATCATGCAGATATATTATACCAGGTTTCTAAAAGGTAAAATGAAAAAAATGAATTAAATTTAAAAAAGTAAAAGGAAAACACTTTGATTTCAAAATCTTTGTGATAGTCATAGTAAAAGCACAGTGTGCTACTGAACACAGAGAAAAACTTGCGTGATTATGGCATGTTTAAAACCAAAATTCATTCCAGTTATTTTTTTAAGATATATGGAACATGTAACAAGTTAATTATGAATAATTTCTTATAGGAGTCAAGACTCAGGGTTTCTAGTGCAAATGTCTGAGTCGTGGGTCATAATGAATAATCTGATCTGAGTTCTGCCTGTGAAGTAAGAAGTATGATATATATTTCAAAGCCTCCTTTAGTCTATGGGCAAGAGCAACCAAAAACCCAGTAGTCAAGGCTCCCCAATAGATTCTCCATTTCACCTATTGCCCATCAGCTCTCTGGTGAACCTGACTATCGACAACCAAAGACAAAAGCAAATATGCTCCACATCAATCAGAACCTCCGTTTCTTCCCCTGAGCCTCAGTAGGGTATTGTTGACTGTTTTTGAGATTGTAGACTTAATTGAGAATTTGATGAGAGCCATTTACACTGTTCCCTTCAAAAAACAGCAGATGTGCACATCACCACAAAAGTGTGCGCATGAATCCACTGATTCTCTGATTCATGTCCACAGACCTCCTGTTAAGAACTTTGGGTCCCTACGCAATGAGATTCCATACATCCTCATCCTCATCTAATACTTTGTTCTGGGCCCTGATAGATATGTGTATTCCAAGCTGCCCTCTTGATGTTCCACTTATCTGTCAGACCTCACCCTTACTGGACTATTAGAGGAATTCCAAAAAGCTGACAAGCCGCCCCAAGGAGGGGCTCCGGACATACCAGGACTTTTGATTCAACACCCACATGCTTGAAGCCCCCCAAGGAGGAGCATTCTGGACATACCAGGACTTTTGCCTCAGTATCCCCTCAGGCTCTATATAACTCGCCCCTAGTCTGTAACCCGGTGCACTTCTCCTGAAGGAGTGCCCCGGCAGGTCTTTCTCCTCTAATAAAGCCTGCACATCTGGTGATGGAGTGCCATCTCATTCTTACAGGCCCTATCTTGCTTCTTTTACTTACACTGTGCACTGAAAAATTAATCTTTGCCCAAATAGCATATAAAAATTAATCTTTGCTTCGACATGAGGGTATTCTGCTGCATATACCATTGTCAGGCCAGGAAATAACTAGTAACCATTTAAGTTTGGTATAGCTGAAAACATTAGACAATCGAAAGCTCTTGCTTGCCTGCTCCCTCCTTTGAGAAGGTCTGTATTTATCCTGAGTCCTCACTTCAAGGTCAACATCACAGTTTCTCCCACAGAGTCTCACTATTTTAAAGTTTCCAGTTCCTGGCTGAAATGTGCTCTTAGTCTACTTTGTTGCCTAGAGCAGGACCCCTGTTGGGTACTTGGTTCTCACCTTTCAGCTTTTGACCCACAGCCCTTGAGAGGTTCTAAAGTGTCACCCTAAATTGCCTTCTCCTCTCTCTCCAGATCTGTTCTAGAGCAGCATTTCCCAGGGAATATGCCAGGAAACAATGTGTTCCATGGCCAAGTGAATCTGGGAAACTCTGCACCTTGGAGACTCCCAGAGCATTTTATCATGCTAACGTGTGAGAAGTCTTTCATAAGAAGAAAAAAATTTTTAGTTTTGTTTTCTCAATATTTCAAAAACATATGGGAGCGTAGGATAATTTTTTCCTATGACATTATTATAGCACACTTAGAGACACTCAAAGATCTGGTTTCTATCATGTCCTTAGCCAATGACTTAACCTAGATTATCTGTTTATCAGGTTCATTGGTTTTCCTTTCATCTAAATATTTTGTCCAGGTCTTTCTCAACTTTGCTTGCTGGTATTGTCAAGCCACCTGGGTTCATTCTTCTCCACTAGTAGTTCATATCCACCCTCCCTTTTGGAACTCACAATGTATATTTGCATGTATAAAGACAGTTACCATCCTGTCCAGGATAGCTCTCATTATCTCCTTTTCAAATGTGTTTAAATAGAGTTTTAGTAATTTGGAGCTGAGATCAGAAGCTTTGAGATCCCCCAATTACTCTTCTAACTTTATAAGTAAGAGAATAGAGAAAACCAGAGTCTGGATTTTCTGATTTCCAGTCCAGTGATCCTAGGAAGTAGCTCAAGCTTCTCAAAGGCACATGCAATTGATTCATACCAGGGAGTAAATTTACTAATTTGCAATGAAGAGTGAGAAGTGTCTGGCAGGAGACCAGTTATCTAGAGAGAGATCTACCTGATGATTAAATTGTAGTTGGGTGGGCCCTGGCCAGTTGGCTCAGCAATAGAGCGTCAGCCCACGTGTGAAAGTCCCAGGTTCGATTCCCGGCCAGGGCACACAGGAGAAACACCCATCTGCTTCTCCACCCTTCCCCCACTCCTTTCTCTCTCTCTCTCTCTTCCCCTCCCACAGCCACGGCTCCTTTGGAGCAAAGTTGGCCCGGGTGCTGAGGATGGCTTCATGGTCTCTGCCTCAGGCGCTGGAATGGCTCTGATTGCAGGGGAGCAACACCCCAAAGGGGCCCAGCATCACCCCCTGGTGGGCATGCTGGGTGGATCCCAGTCAGGAGCATGTGGGAGTCAAAGATCTGGGATCTTATAAAGTTATATTGATCAGTGAGAAATTTAGATCTAGTCCAACCCCCACTTCTCACTTCAGAAAAATACGGAAAAAAAAATTCGTATTTGGATGCTTTCTTGATAAGGATAAGCTTAGAGAATGAGGATTTAGAGTTTCTTAAGGAATTGATATACTGGAGAGAATATGGGATTGGGAGTTGGGAGGCTGATTCTAATTCTCATTCTCACACCACAAGATTCTAATGTCATTGGGCTTTTGTTTCATCATTGATTAAAATGACAAGAGATTAGATAATTACCTTTAGACTCTTTCAACCTCACATTTTAGGTTTCTGGGATTCTAAGTTCTTCCCTTTAAATTACTCTGTCTTTGTATCTTCAGCATCCTTTTTTATATGTTAACACACAAACCTCTGGCCTTTGGTCTCAGTTTCTTTTAATCCATAATCATCCAGTTTGGGGAGTGGGTCCTTTACATTCTATCCTGGGCATTAAATAATCCTCTGAAGATTCTCAAATAAAAGATTCCTTTAAAAAATAAAACCCAGGTATCCACAGCTGCTGATTTGATCTTGAATAAATATTAACATCTCCATCTCTTCCTGGAGTCCCTGAGTTAATGTAATTCTCCCACAGTCACCAATATCTATTCATTTTATTTCCACAGTGAGCCCTAAAGCTCCCAGGGAAAGCAGAGCCACATTGTGAAATATAGACTACTCCATTTGATAGTCACAGCAGCTTCCTGCAACACCAAATCACAGTGTCATTAGCTTCAGATTATGATGACAGGGTCTCCTAATTCAAGTCTGTGATAGTTCTTTTAAATCACTCACATTACTAAATTGTTTCAATTATTTAAAGAATGTCCACTGACCCCAGGGCCTCTGGGCATGGGTACAAAATACTACTATCAAGAGGGATCCACAGCAGTCCACCATGCTCATTATCACACTTTTACCAGTAATACCAAGTACATTGACAAACTTGAACTATAAGAAACATATGATTCTTGTTCACACTTACATGAGTGACAATGCTATTAGTAATTAGTTACCAGATCCTCAATTGCATTACCCACATTCAACTGTTTCCAAGCCCCTTGAAAATATGATATCCTTCTTTATAAGCAAAGACAACACTTCTGACAGTAAGACATGAACTTTGAATAGTTTGCTTGCAGCCTCTAGTTAAGAGTGTGTAGAGTATAATCCATTTTGGTACGGGACCAGACAGCTTGGACATCATTAGCAACTGTCCACCATGATGAAAGATTATTTCACTATCTGAAGCTACCTCACCTGTCTGGGAAATAAGTTTACTAACATGTAACTCTGCCCAACTGTCAAGCCTGACAGATTAAGGTGAGGGAATGTGAACTCTGAATATTACCAAGGCACTTTCTCAACTAAGAGTCACTTTGGTTCCATGATCAGCTCACAAACAGAAATATAATGCCAGAATTTTAAGGATTAAATATTTTTGTAATCAATTTTGCTAAGTTCCTTAAGTTTAGTTTCTATTTTTCTATTTGCAGAAAGTTAAGGACATCTGCTGATATCCAAATTCCTCATGAAGATGAATGCAATAGTCATGACATAGATCAGTTGCATTTTAAAGGAAAAGTGCCTCTGAAATAAAAAGGATTAGTGAAGTCCAGGCAAAATCCCCAAACCAGCCTCCAAATTCTGTTCCAAAACTAGGTGTCTATATTTTCAAGAGAAAAAAATAACTCTATAATTTCATTTGCAGAAACAACCCCCACTTTTGTCTTATAAATGACCCTAGATGGTGTATAATTTCTTTTGTTTTCTACTGACACTACAAATCAAATGTTTTCAATTGACACTGTAACTAGAAGACTAGATCTAAATTTCTCACTGATCAATATAACTTTATAAGATCTGGAGTCTTCTGGCTTCATTTCCAAATCCCAGATCTTTGACTATCCATTTTAAATTGAGATATGAATGTGTCAATTAGCAGCTGAAAAAGTTCACATTAAATCCAGAAACTCCAGATTTTTGCTACAGGATTAAATATTTTATATGCTATAAATGCAGATCTGAGAATCATGGTTAATCTTTTTCTTTCACATATTCTAATTTAATCAAATGTGGTATTTCTGTTGACGTTAATTGGTCGATGATGCTAACTTTTATGTATGCAAGTTTTGATCCATCAAGAAATAGAAAAACATGTTCTTGAGACACCATTGTTTCACTTACCATTTCACTGAATTCCTCTTGCAACCCTCGAAGGATGACTGGATGGACTATAGAGACCCCTCTGTTAAACTAAAAAGGAGGGTATTTTTTATTTTTTGCATTAAGCAACATGAAAAAAATTTAAATTCATTATCTTTTATTCTTAATATCATGGTCTAATAAACTGAACTAACCATTCCAGATATTATAAAAATGTGATCCAACATTTATTGGGGAAATATTACCTTAAGTATTTAGTTAATGAATATATTCTACATTCTAATTTTTTTACTATGTTGGCAAACCGAAAAGAACTATTGGATTGGTAACAAATGTTTTGCTCCTGCAAGTAATTATTCGCTTAAAACAAAATACTCAACTTTTTTTCTCTTCCACAATGTGAATTCTTCGATCCTTTTGGATAAAAGGCTCAGATGATCTGCTTTCTCTAGCCAGAATGACTGCATATGTTCAATAATATATCAGTTTCATCAGCTGCCATAGAATAGGCACACATGACAATAAATCATTTTGGGAACTTCCTGAATCCCAGCCAAGTTGTAGACAATAAAAGATTCTGCTTGTAAAGGCAGCTATAAAAGTTAATTTTATACAGGTTCCTCAGAACACATGCTATGGTTCAGTTCCAAACAGATGTGATCTTGGAACAGCAATGGAAAATGCATGAGTATTTTTGCTAACCTTCAGTATCAGGAGATTTAAAGATGTAGTGCAACCTTTGGTCATTAGCACACTGTAGCAGGTAAAAAGGCTAAAATCATGTTTCTCCTCATTTTAAACAATAGTTGGATTCATCAAAAGTTGAATGTTTGTCTGCATTTTTGTAATTTGAGCCACTCTCTATACACTAGCAAAGCTCCTTATTAATGGTTTCCTGGAATTGATTTGAAACAACAATGACCACTCCTCTGGTTTATCTTTTGCTGGCATGGGGACTCTCAAAACATGGTAAAGACATACCCTCTCTACAAAAGCCCTGCTGATCTTGAGAATACAAAGTGCAAGTGGAGTCCAAGAAATTGTAAAACCATTCAGTGCTAAGGGCTGCATGAGAGCATCATTAACATATTAATTGAACACCTGAAATTAATTAAGGCCAACCTAAGGATTAACCTGCTCCAGGCCAACAAAAAAAGAAAAAAATGGATTGATGATGTTATGTGGTGTATTTATATAATCACACTTTATACCAGCAGATTGCTTTAAAATTACATATGACACTTTCCATCCATTAGTTCATATGAATATCAGGTCAAGCTCTTACATTTATGAAGGACTCTCATTTTGAGGGTATGAGGAAACAGGTTTAGTGACAATCTCAAAAAAGGAAAAAAAGGCCACAATCCCAGGCACATGGCCTTGAAAGCCCTGTAGGCTAGGAGTCCTAACAAATCCAAGGGGACTATTTGAACTGCATCCTGTGACTGAGCTCCAGGAGGATATTCACACAGAAGAAATAAAGTTCTTCTATCAGCTCAGCCACTGACCATCTGTGGCTTTAGCAAGTCACTTTAACTATTGAGCCTTCCTTTTCTCGTCTTTAAATGTAAGAAGGTAGACTAGAAAATGAATCATAAGTTCCCATCCATCTCTGACCTTCTCCATGGGTCCTCTGGATGGAGGTGGCAGAGATAAACTGTTATTTATTGGCAAAGGCGCTAGAAAATGCATTTATGAGACTTAGCTTGATGGTATCTCTGCCCTTTGGCCATGTTTTATCACAAGTGTTTTACATGTGATATCTGCTTTTGTACTGGAATGAGAGACAGAGTAGAACTCAGTGCAGGCAAGGTCAGTCTCACCAGCCACTGTGCAACTTTCACTTAGTCTCACCAGGGGTTGGCTCTCAGCTTAGTAATTGGTTTTCTTGGAACTAAGAGCAAGTGGCTTGCTTCACCAATCAGGTTAGAAACAAAATACCTAGACTGTGACCAGCCTGAGTCTTTACCTGAGGAACTAAGCAGGAATTGTTCTCACATTCAGTCCAGTATCCTCCCCTTTCTTCCCTTCCCCTCCCATTTTGCAATTCAGATCTTAGTTAGCAGTCACTACAGCTGAGTACTAAAGGTTCCAAATGTTTAGACTAATCTGAGGCATTCAGTAGAAGTAGTACTGGTTTGATGTTCAGACTCTATAATGAGAATGAGACCTTCATTTAGCAATCCTATGAAAACCTTAGTCCCATGTTCACAGTAAGAACATCTATAGCTTATTGCAATTACTCTCTGTCATCATCAGTCATTAGAACAGACCAATTTACAAGATAATGGAGCTGCTCTTATTTTATTTTACCTTAATGGGTCAGCTATTTGAAAACAAACTGGATATTCTATGAGGTAATACTATACTCAGCTTAGTAATTGACAAACTTCTACTCTGTCTCTCATTCCAGTACAAATGCAGATATCCTCTGCCTTTGAGGTCATCTTACCCAGGGTTTGTCACATTTTACTTATTTCCTGTACTATAGTGACAGGATGGGTTCTCATCTGGCTTGCAGGGCACAGCTTTTTACCTGGCAGTATTTGGGTCATTGGTTTTTAGTCTATATTACTTCCTAGAAGGTGATCATTGCAAAGGAGCTCTTCTTTATATTTTCTAGTGTTTGAAATATGCCTCTTTCAGCCCTCAGAGAAGTGTACTGCTCTCGGAGTGTCTAATTCAAGATCAGGTGGTTTTGAACCACCTCTACCCTCAAATCCCTTGTAGAGCCTGGTGAGAAAGGAATCCACCAGTGGGTTTCCCATTTGGCAGATGAAGAACATCACATGGGGAGGCAATGAGCCTTGTCCAGGGACATAGTCAGAGCTCAGACTTTTTTGCTCTGTGTCACCAGCTCTAGATGACAGTTGTAAAAGAGTCATTCAAAGGAAGGATCTTTTGTGTTGATTTTTGTATTGGTCATGGATTTCCTTTTATCTTGAAATTATTCTATAGGTAACATAATAATGCTCTGGGCAACTCCTCCAAGTGAGTAACCCATAATAATAAGATAATTTGCTTTGAAACATTACCAACCAAACACAAGATCTCTATAAGTTGGCTTCTCATTGAAGGAGAAAAAAGTCATCACACACAGGTAATGTTAGCCAGGAATCCTCCCTGGCATTTTTACCATCACTGGGCAGAGAGTTTTTGTTTGTTTGTTTGTTTGTTTTGGGTTTTTTTTGCAGTTATAAAATGTATTTAATTACTAAAACAACTACATAAGTCTTATACTTTGAGAAAGAAAATGAACCCTGAACATATCTAAAGACAACTCCAAATACTTTAGAAAATTTGTGTTATTATATCAAAAGGAGCCTGGGCAGAGATTTTTATAGTCCCCATCCAAATATTACAATTAGTTTTATAGTTTTATATAATGAGTTGTGGAGTTTCAAAATGCCCAAGCTGATATCTCACCATTCAAAGTTATTTAAAAATAAACTGATAATTAATTAGTAATAGTAATAGTCATAATAAAATCTAACATCTGTACAATGCTTGAGAGTTGATCAAGTGCTTTTATACCTACTACATTAAATCCCCACAACCTCTCTAAACTGGCTACTATAATCTTCCTTTCATAGATAAGTATTGTTGCCAAAAAAAAAAAAAAAAGAAACACACAAAGTGGGGTTCTTACTAAAATCCTCTGAATTAAAATCTAGAGCTTCTTTCAGTTTACCACAGATAAATCTCAACATGGTCAGGTCAATTTACAATCCATGTCTAGAAATCATAAGTTGAATAAAGAGTAATTTTATATTTCTGAAATTCTATATGAACTAAATGGGTAAAACTAAGAGGATGAAGTACCGAATTCGATGTATTACTTAAATGCTTTGCCTGATGCTGTGTTCATTGGTAATGTTTTCCCAGCAATCAACCAAGATAACTTTGGTTCTCTGGGACAGAAACCTTTTTGCTCTCTAATGGTTTGCCTCTGTCCCTCACAGGATTTCATCATCTCACTCCCTCTCTGTCTCTAACATGCCTCCCGAGGAGCAGACTTCAGATTTTGGATGAGCTCTATATCAACATCTATAGGCCTATAGGTGCTTTGCAAATAATGTTTAGCAACCAGTATTTCTGGTCCCTGAGACCTCCTTGAAAAAGAACAAATTACCCCACTGATCACCAAGCACATGCCACTTAGAGCTGCACTTGGGTCTAGCAAGAGAAGGGTTCAGAACAGGCCTCCACAAGCTGTGCCACTTGGGCACATTCATTATTTTGAGCTGAAGGCAATTGAAACCCTTTGGTCTTACAAGAAATGTTTACCTCTTCCATAAAAAATTTAAATTTGAGGCCTTACCCATAATAAGAGTTATCACCAGAGATAACTTTTTACAACCTATGTGTAAGGCAGAGCAAATTCCTATTTATTGAACATCTGTTCTTCTTACCACCCTGCCCTCTGAAGCTCTAAGGAGTCTTATTTCATCCTTAGCTCAGAATGTCATATATACCTCATTCTAACTTTCCATCTTTGAACCTTTCATGTATGTGGGGTTCCCATGTGCACACATGTAATTAAAATTTCTGATTTTTCTCTTGCTAATCTTTCTCATGTCTGTTTAATTAGTAGAGCAGCCAAAAAAGCCTAGAAAGGTAGAGGAAAATCTTTTCCTGCCACACACAAAGGAAAGCCACACACACAAAGAGATTTGGCCTAGAGAGAACAAAACTGTTTGCCAGCAACTGGCCATTGATTGTTTGTCTCTTCTCTTAGAATTTTAATATTTTGGTTCATGGGTATTTTTTCCAACTCCTAATATAGTATCTGGTAAATAATAAAGGTTAACTTAATGCCTTTTGAGGGGAGGAAAGGAGGGAGGCAAACAGAAAGGAAAATAGGGAAGGAAGAAAAGAGAAAGAGACAAAGGAAGTAGGGAAGGAGAGAGGGAGTGAAGGAAATAAGGAAGGAAAGGGCAAAAGAAGGGAACACGAGGAGAAGGGAGGAGAAGGAAGGCTCTTAGGGAAATTTTAGCTTAGGGACTATATCAGAGGAACTTGTCTACCAATATTCATTCTCCCCATATTTAATAATACAAGTTCTAAATCAGTGGTAGTCAACCTGGTCCCTAGTGCCCACTAGTGGGCGTTCCAGCTTTCATGGTGGGCGGTAGCGGAGCAACCAAAGTATAAATAAAAAGATAGATTTAACTATATAGTAAGTTGTTTTATAAAGATTTATTCTGCCAAACTTAGCGAAAATCTGACATAAAGTACTTGGTAAGTAATTATTATTATATGCTTTAACTTGCTGTAACTCTGCTTTATAAATTTTATAAAGTAAAGTTACTTCCCTACTTTATAAATCACCATTACTGTGGAACCTGTGGGTGGTTAGAAAATTTTACTACTAACAGAGATACAAAAGTGGGCAGTAGGTATAAAAAGGTTGACTACCCCTGTTCTAAATTGTACCTGGGCATTGCTCCTCAGTTGAAGACTACATTTCCCAGCCCTCTTTGCAGCTTGGTGTGGCCATGTGATCATTTTGTAGCCAATGGGATGTGAGCAGAAGGTTATGTGCCACCTCCAGGTCACTCTCCTGGCTCTTTTCCTCCTTCCTGCTGACTACAGCTGCAGCCGCTGCTTCTTCTCCAGACCCAGACTGCTGACCTCTGGACTGTTACATAAAAGAAGAAACCTCCATCCTGGTTATGTTGCTATTTTTTAGGATCTTTCTGTTTGACTATGTTAGCCTGTGCCTTAACAAATACAGCAACGTGGGGCTTTTTTCTTGTAGTATGTGGCAGGGCATACACCTAAGAAACTCAAGTCTCTTATTTAAATGAGTTTTTAAGTTTATGTCAACCAATTTATTAATCAGGTAATATTTCTCAGCAATTGCTCTATTCAAAGCACTCTGTTTGGCGCTATGGATATTTATGACATTAACCAGCCCTCAAGAAGTTTGTCATCTAGCTATGATGGCCAGACAGACACCAAAAGGATCACAAAGCAGCACTGTGCATTGTGACTCTGCACTCAAGTAGTGAGCATATAGCCCATTCCTTCTACCTTCATCCACAATGTTCCTCCTGGCCCGGGGGACCTCCCAGTTTGAAGTGAAATCCTATGGCATTTGAATAAGTTTTTCCTTTCCCAAATCATTTCATTTTCCTCTACCTCAAATTTTCCAATTATGATACAGTCCCAATGTGATTATTCATGTCTGTTTGACTTTATTACTTGGGCTTCCCAACCCCTCCAATATGCCTCCTCCTCTGCAATCCTAAGGCACATAAAAGTAGGTCTATGCTATTGCATAGTTATTTGTTCAAGCCATGGCTATTGGTGGTGAAAATAATCACACAGTGCCTCTCTCCTGGCCACCCAAAGAGCCCACCTTGCATGGGCGTGTTGGCTACTGCTGTGCCTCCCGCTAAATGACCACTTTCTGGGAGCCAGAGGAAGGCACTGGGCAGACCGTCCTGGACACCCCAGCACCACAGCTAGAAAGGAAAAGATAAGCGGGTTGAACACAACCAGGAGATGGATTGATGAAATGAGAAGGAATATAGATTGAGTCTCATTACATGCCATTGGCAAGTGAGTCTTAGAGCTGTTTTTTAAACTAATCAAATTGTTCCATTGTTCACCAAAGGCAAGAGTAATACCTGTCTACAATATTGACCAACATTAAATGAAACACACACATGAAATGGAGTTGCATCTATTACTTTGGATTAATTACATCTCCAACCTACTTATATGGAGGAAGTAGAATAATTTCTAAATGTCAGGTGAGGTTGAGAGCAATCTCCAACCTGCTAATGATAAGGGGAACAGTTTTGAGATACAGATATAGAACTTGTTTTGTTTTAGGAGAGCTTCTCAATGACATCTAATTCATCAAGTGACAGTGTTTTCATGTGTAAAAATGAGATGGTGATGCTAGATTTCTCTGAAAGTTACTAATATACTGAAAACGCCTAGCACACTGCCTGACCCAGAGGACTCAATCATTAGTTGTTAGCTCGATCAGAAATGAGCTTTTCAAAATGCTAACATGTATTCCAAAATGAAAATAATAAGAACTTAGAGTGACATGGAGGAAAGGACTGCCAGAACATGACATGTGAAAACCAGGAAAGTGATTCCTGGGAGGAAACCTATACCCTCTGGAAAGGAACGATTTCAGAAAACATGAGAACACTGGCAAAGTCACAGCATGAAGTGACAGAGAAATGTGTAAGAATGTTCTGAAACCAGAGGGGATTTCCAAGGGCATGAACCCAGGAAAGAAAAAGAATAATTCATTGAGCTTTTCTACAAGCAGGACATCGGTGCAGTCCTAGCCTAATGAAGACTGGGAGAATGCATATGGATTATTTTCAATTGCAAATACGGAGGGGCCTTGTGGAACTTACCCTGTGATCGAGGTTGAAAAGAATCAAAACAGAAAAACCTTTGGAGAACTAGAAAGAGATTAAAAAACCTGACATAAATTGCATTAAAAAATAATAATATAAGGTTCTTTATTCCTATAATTTGCCAAATTGTTGGAGTGCTGACCTCATGAGACTTCCATATGTTGTGTGAAATCACTTTGGATGCTGACGGCATGTGTGGTGTTTCAGAGATGCCAGTTTTGGAGAGGAGGATGGGACTGCTGGGGATGGTAGCTTGCATTGTACAGGGAGAAAAATGAGCTATCACTCCCAGGACACAATAATGGGGCCCTGGGAGCCAGGTGTCTGCTCCTTCTCCAGTGACACTCCAGATTCTGTTCTCTGAGCCCACCCTGAGCCTGAGATGTCATTTGATTTGTACCTTTTTTCTACTAGAGTAAAGTTTTGGGGTGTCTGGATTTCACCAGTGCTCCCCTCAGCTGAAAAAAGCCATTATGTTCTGGCAAAAACATCCACCTCTGGCTGGTAGGCCAGCAGTCCACACAGCAGAGAAGTGACATGCACAGGAACTCAAGAGCTCCTGATAATGAGAAAGGAGGAAAGAGAAGGGAATCCATTCCTGAATCTCTGACTTCAAGGTCACAGCCAGGTCCACGATCAGGTGCTGTTCTGCTTTGCTTTCTTTCAAGAAGCAGGCAGTAATCCCACATTCTCCATCCTGCCAGCCTCTAGCTCATGAGCAGAGCCAGGGGCACTGTCCCTGTGCCCACACCTTGTGGGCAAAGAAGAGCAGGGAAACCCTCAGAACACTGAAGGGTGATGAGAGGTTTCCCCACAGTCTCCAGTTGGATACTCTTGCCCTTCTCTTTCTGTGTCTTCAATCCTGACTTGACTCGTACACAGCACCCTATACTCCAATCACGATCACGATCATGGCCGAGCTGGTCCCTAAGTCCCATAGCTCAGTGGAGGAGAAGAGACAGAGGGAAGATAAACCCAGACAGAACTGCAATCTGACCCACAAGGGGCAGCCAGATGGCTCTTTGTCTGCCTAGGATTGCATTTTCCTCAGATAGCCCCAAGCTCCAAGGCATAAGAGGACGTTGTTGCTGCAGGCAAACATCAGCCTGGCACTCACTGCTCATTTCAGCAGGCCTGGAAAGCTCCAGTGCACCCTTGCTGCCCTGGACCCTCAAACAGTTCAGAGCTGTTTATTTTCCTTTGCTTAATCTCTCTTCTTTGCCACCAGGACAGTGTGAAGCCTGAAAATCTGTGCTCAGCACAAGACAAAACAGGGGATAAGAAGCCAGCACAAAATGTTTTTTCTCCAGCATGCTGCCTGGAGAGCCAGGCCTTGACTTTGACATGTGCTGGAGGTGTGGTGTCCAAAGTAAACCTTTGAACTATTTTTTTGGAACCTCCAAAAAGACCCTGCACATCAAAGGGAATCTGATCCCTGCCCATGCGTTGCAGGCATCGTTAAGCATTTTGCATGAAACAACCACCTTCTGAAAAAGAAAGAAAGCCCAAACTCAAAGCACATTGCCAGTCCCTGGACCCAAACGTGGCTCCAAGCACATGCTCACCACATGGCTTCTTCCCCTGGTTCAGTGGAATCAAACCCTACATAAACGCCCTGGGCTCCTCCATCGCACAGCAGTTGTCACAGAGCCACTCTCGGCAGCCTCCCAGTTCAGGATACAATGGGGCCACTTGTTGGCACAGCCTCGTACCCCTCGCCCATGCCCACCTTGAGGAAGCCCACATGAGCTCTGACTCCATGAGGGGAGTTCTGCTGGGCTACCCCACCCCAAAATCCAGCACAGGATGCAGTCTGGGGCTGAATAGGGAGTCTTGTGTGAGCTCCCTATTGGCACCATGCCCAGAAAGCTACATCTTATGCAAGCACCAGCACTGGTGGGCATGGCAGAGAATTCCAGTCTCTGAAGGAAAGCAGAGCAGGGAGTAGATCTGGAGGCTTGCGACTCCTCTGCCATTTACCCACTATGGCACCCATTTAGTTCCCCATGGACAGTGATGGTGTTTGGCAGGGAATGAGCCAAAACTTCTGAGGCTATACTTGCCCCAGTGGCTCCTAGAAATTGGTGAGACATTCTCTCCTGATTGGCCTGAGCAGGGAAGGATTTTTAGGCCCTTACACACCAGCTGTGCTATCTACAGACCCACAACTGAAGCAATCGTGTGAGGGCAGCAGGGACTGGCCCTAGGAGGCCACTAGGTATTTTCCAGCCTCTAACAACTTCGGCCCACTAGCAACCTTCGATGCACTAGAAAGATATTCAACCCTATGATTTTATTAGAGGCACATGAAACAGTTTTTAAGACTAGATGCTATAATTCTTGGCAATTGTCTTTTCTAAAGTCTTTTTCTCTCCTAGGTTCAAGAAAAGAAAATAAAGGCTTAAAACTGCTAATGCAACCTTATTGGTAAGAGTTTTAATTAGCAGTTCAAACACTGCCCATACTCTGGCTTCTTAATTAATAGGCACAATTTCTGCTACATTCTACCTCAATAGGAGCTATATAAAACCAGTGAGTGGGTGGCATTATTCCATTCAAAAAAGAATTATAAAAGGAATAAAAAAAGCTGAATTAGAAGGAACACAGAAGACAAATGAACTGTTTCTCTGGGTTATACTTTTATAAATAAACATTATTACCTAACACCTCTTACTAGAAGCCCTTCACCCTGTGAACAATCCACCCCTTAAATCATTTTAACACTTTGACACTCTGACTCTTGAGTCCAGACACTGGGGAGCCCAGCCAGAAATCCTCAATTGACAAATACTGACTGAGTATGCTATCTGCCAAGCACCAAATAGTTACCAAGGATTCTGAGATGACAGAGCTTGTCCTGCCTGTCCAAGGAGCTCATAGTCTTATGAATGACCAGACTAAAAGCATCCAAGTGCAGAAATTCTGTCTTATTTATTTTTATTTTCCCATGATCCAGGCAAGATCTCAACAGAGTAAGCAATTTTTAAATGTTTGTCCAATGACTACTACAGGGTGATAATGGGTGCCTCCACCCATTAGTCCACACACGTGTATAGTAATGACACAAAGGAGGGATGACCAACTCTGCTAGAGTGAGGTAAACCCAGATGACATTGAGGCGAGGCCATGCCAGGAGTTCTCCATGGCAGCTGGTTTAAATGCTCAGAGCCCAGGCAAACCAGTTGTTAAATATATTGATCATCATCATAGGGAGATAAATGAGACCCTGGATCTGGATCTCAAAGACCAAGTGGGAGTTTCCCAAGAAGAAAAACAGGGGAGAGCATCTTGGATAGAAGGAGTGAAACAGACAAAGGCAAATAAACCTGAAGTTTACCAAACAAGTCGGGAAGTTCTGAATGAAGGGAAGCCTAGGCTGACAGACAGGACCCACATCCTACAAGAGCCTATCTGTCACATACAGGACTGCAGCTTTTATTCTGAAGGTGATCAAGAAGTATCAGAAGGGTTTAATCAAAAAGAGACCCCAGGAAACCACTTTGATGAAAAAAGAGACAAATCTGACAAAGGACATGTTCAAAAGGTTTAGAAAGGGTTTAGAGTACGTGGAAAGGTGTGAGAGGTTGGACATAAGGCACTGGCAGGGGGTTAGATAGAGGGAATTCATGAATGTGGGCCTATTTGTGGGGTAGGCTACCCTTAAACAAAATTTAGAAATGTATTAGATGTAAAGGATGAAAGAAGGAAAGTTTAAAATAACTTCCAGTTTTCTGGGTTGGATAATTGGAGGGGCGGAGCTACCTACTAACATGATAGGACACAAAGGAGCCCAGGAAGTTTGGGGCAGAGAATGATGAACTTTACAAGGTGAGTGTTGTTTTTGCCATGACAGATGGTGCAATCCAGTGTGGGTCCTAGAGTTCTAGAGCTCATGTAGGAGATATTTCCTAGAGAGCTGGATCTGTACTGGTCTGGGATTTGCATGGTGTTCTTTGTTAGTTTCACAATTTCATGCAGTCTCTCTCTTTCTGTCTCTCTCTCCCTCTCTCTCTGTGCAAAGATTCAGTATGTGTCTTCCCCGATTGCTAATTCAGAAGCTGCCACAGTAAGCAGTACACAATCAGAAGGTGGCTCTGACACTAATGAGTTAAAGCCATGACAAAGCAGACTCCAGGAACACTTCCAAGTAGGAGAAAATATTCAAACTTCATTTCTCGTACATGTTCCAAAGAGCTCAGAAAGAATCCCCAGTGCTCTCAGTAAGCCCAAGGAAACTTTTCCCCTTTAAAGAAGAAAAGAAATAACAATAAAAAGAGAATCTTGCTTAGCACACATCATCAAAGTCTTAGCCTGTGCTCAGCTGCTCCATCTGAACAACAAGCAGTCTCGTAACATACAGTGGTAGTCTTACCAGACATCTACCTGTTGGATTCTGAACAAGAAATCCTGAACAAACAATAGACTGCTTTTTTATCTCCTTTGCTTCAGATAGTGTTCTAGCTTCCTGAAAAGCCATGTAATTTTTACTAAACCTTCACATCAATTAATCTGCCCCCTTGTTCAATGAATCCACACATATTTGGAACACACTAGAATTTCCAGGTGGCGAATAAAGCCCAGAAAAAAGAATCCAACAGGCTCTTCTGATCAACTTGATCTCCCACCAGACTTATCTGTGAATTAAGTCAATCCTATTGATGTCATTTTATTACCTGCCTGGGGGTA
Source organism: Saccopteryx leptura (assembly GCF_036850995.1). Taxonomy (NCBI): domain Eukaryota; kingdom Metazoa; phylum Chordata; class Mammalia; order Chiroptera; family Emballonuridae; genus Saccopteryx; species Saccopteryx leptura. The sequence goes on from NC_089505.1 coordinate 192,009,301, forward strand.
CAAGAAGAATAAAAAACTTTCATGAAAAATACAGTGTGTCCATAAAGTCATGGTGTACTTTTGACTGGTCACAGGAAAGCAACAAAAGACGATAGAAATGTGAAATCTGCACCAAATAAAAGGAAAACTCTCCCAGTTTCTGTAGGATGATGTGGTAGCATGTGTGCATGCGCAGATGATGACGTAACACTGTATACAGTGTAGCAGCCCATGGCCATGCCAGTCGAGATGTTTATGGTACAGAGGAAAGTTCAGTGTGTTCTGTGGCTTGCTAAATTTAAATCCATGACCAAAGTGCAACATGAATATCGGCGCGTTTATAATGAAGCGCCACCACAAAGGAATAACATTACTCGGTGGGATAAGCAGTTGAAAGAGACCGGCAGTTTGGTGGAAAAACCCTGTTCTGGTAGGCCATCAGTCAGTGATGAGTCTGTAGAGGCTATACGGGATAGTTACCTAAGGAGTCCTAAAAAATCTGTGCGTGAGCCCACATCAAACTGCCCTGAATAGGTATGAAACTGGAAGCGTTTTCCTTTTATTTGGTGAGATTTCACATTTCTATCATCTTTTGTTGCTTTCTTGTGACCTGTCAAAAGTGCACCATGACTTTACGGACACACTGTATACAGCAAATTGTAAGAGCTCAACCTTAAGATAATGATGGTCAAAAAGTTCAGTCATTTAGAGAAATGAGTTCTAGGCAACCCTGTGAAGAGGATGTACATGTTTTACTGTGTCAACTATCAAACTATTTCCCATCCAGGTACAGTATGAACCTTGAGGCCAGCCCAGGTGAACTGCCCAGGAAGAGGCACAGTGAAGGGTTCACAAGATCTCATGTATCACAATGAGTTGACTGTCATTATTCATCATAGTTACATTCCGTCAAGTCTCAGTGAACACTGAGCCATTGCTGCTAGGGAATTTCCAGGGTAGGTTCCTGTGAGCCTCTGGTCACATGTCTGTAAGCCAATCAATCCATAACCTTGTTTTATGTGTGTTTCTGTTTAAAGACACTTCATTTAATATATACTGTTGATTCATTAAAATTGAACTCACAGCCAACAGACAGCACTATAATGCATGCTTGAACAAAGGTCTCTAACATGCACATTTAAGACACGTGATAGCCTCTTGCACTTAATAACACTAAACAGCACTGCAGCACTACTCTTGGGAGGCTATTTTAAATGGTGAAATCACCAATCAAAATCACAATAATGTGGAAAATGTGGCACTAAATAGACCTTGAAAAGGACACTGTTCACAGGATGAGAGGCAGAACATGACCTTGTTCACCCTCAACTGGCAATGTGACTCAAATTTTTCACCACTCTGTGTATGTCCACAAACGACTATGAAAGCACTGTAATTATTGATGTTAACAGTTACCAATAAATTTTAGCCAGTATGCAAATTTGCAAATACGAATCTGTGACTAATGAGGATTGACTGTAGGTTGTACTTTCACTCTTTCTTCTAATCCAGATATTCCGCAGGGGATCAAGACTAGATGTTTAAACACATTTGAGGTCATTCATCTTCAAGGTCATTAAAGCCACATTCTATGTTTTTGAATTTTAGTATACTTTTAAAGACAAAAATAAAAATAAATTACCTACAGGGTTATTAAAATTGTAGTATAGCATAACCCCCTTTATCCACAGGGGATACATTCCAGGACCCCAGTGGATACCTGAAATCATGGGTAGTACCAAATCTTATATATACTATATTTCTACATATACATACCTATAATAAAGTTTAATTTATAAATGGGGAAAAGAAAGAAGTTAACAACAATAACAAATAAACTAAAACAATAATAACAACACACTATAATAAAATTTATGTGAATGTGTTCTTTCTCTCATTCTCTCTGTCTCTCAAAATACCGTATTGCACTGCACTCCCTTGTTCTTGTAGTGATGGTGACATGAGATGATACAGCGCTGACCCATTGTAGAATCTGTGTAATCCTCCTTACTTGCAGTAAATGGCTTGGTGTCCTTCATTTTGGGAACCCCTTGCTGAAGTCTTCCACCCCCAAATTTAATGCTTTTTCCATCTTAACTAAGCACTTACACATACTGTGGCCATACGTTTAGTGGTTTGAGGCATGACAACAAAACTAGAAGGAATATCTTTCTCCTTCTTCACAATATTACAGATAGAAGCTTTGTTCTTACTATAGAGCTTAGCAACCCCAGCATTTTTTTATTTTCTTATTAAGTTGAGAACTTTCCCCTTTTCACTTAAAGGAAGCACTTTATGCCCTCTCTCTGGCATATCTGAATTGTCAGTGTCACTATTCTAGTGCTTTGAGGCCATTATGAAGTAAAATAAGGGCTCCTGGAACCCAAGCACTGAGATACCCTGACAGTGGATCTGATAACCAACCAAGACTTCTGCTACGTGACTAATGGGCAGATAGGGTGTACAGCGTGGACACGCTGGACAGATTCACATCTCAGGTGGGACAGCATGAAATTTCATCATGCTACTCAGAGTGGCGTGCAATTTAAAACAATGAATGTATTTCTGTAATTTTGCATTTCATGTTTTCAGACCACAGTTGCTGCAAGTAACTGAAACCACAGAAATCGGAACCACCAATAAGGGGGGATTGCTCTGTGTTGTTAGTGTTTTTATTTGACAAAATAATTCCTTTAACTCACAGCACCAATACAGTGCAATATACTTGGCCCTATTCATTAAATAATTAAGATTTTAAAAAATATTACCTCACAGATTATCGCAGGCAGTATGGTTTAGAGAGAAAAATGAATTTTAAGTTGTAGGATGACAATCACTTTTCACCCCTCTGGGCATTACTGTGTGTATTCTCATTGACAGGAATGCTGGGGTCTATCATCAGACCCCTGTGAGCACGTGGCTCCAGCAGTGACTCTCCTGACCCTCCCAGGAGGCTCAGAAGGGAATGGTGATCCAGGTTTCTTCAAGGAGTTAATCTCTCTCTTTCCAGTTAAAAAGGGAAACCGCTTTAGCTGCTGGGTGAATGGCAATGGAGACCCTCAGAAGAAAAGAGTCCAGGACACAGTAAAGAAATAGGTTAAACAAAAGCCAGAGGTGAAACTGTCCTTAGGCTGTGTGACCTACCACAGGTCACTTCCTGTCTCTAGGCCTCTCAGCTACTTTAACTGTCATTAGAAAATGTTTTAGACCAGAGGTTGGCAAACATTTTCTGGATAGGTCCAGATAGTAAATACTATAGGCTTTATAGCTCAAGAAATAAAACCAAGGATATTTGTAAGTACTTATGTAACAAGAAAAAAAATTGATTTTCAATTTCTTTTTTCAACCATTTTAAAATGTAAAAGCCATTCTTAGCTCATGGACAATAGAAAACAGACAATGGGCTGGATTTGGTCCATGAGACATAGTTGGCTGACCCCTGCTTAAGTCAGATGAGTGCTGTCCAACAGAACGTTCTGTGATGATGGAAGTGTTCTTTACCTGTGCTGTGGCTACAGAATGTTTGGAATGTGGCTAGTTGTATCTGAGAAATTGTATTTTCAGTTTCCTTTCATTTCAATTAATTTAAATTGAAATAGGTACCTGTGTCTAGTGCTTAAGCACAGCTTTAGATCTTCCCTCCACTTCCTCAGTCCTTTAAGAGCATCTGTTTTATGAAGCTGGCAAATGTGGACAGGCTTTGGAGAATCTGTCTTTGTTGATTCCTTAGAACAGCACTGACTTTCTCTCCCCTAGTTTTCCACAATATCTCTAGTACACCATGCCCATCCCAATGTTCAATTCCAAATGGTTCAGAGAAGGACAAGGTGCCACAAACAAACTCAAAGGAGTGTTACAGAACATTTTACATTTGAAGAAACCACACTATCCTCAGCATCTACCTATCTATCTAGCTAGCTAGCTACCTAGCATCTATCCATCCATCCTAGCTAAGCATCACTCCAATAGTTTGTATAGTGGTACAAGTTTATAGCGCTATCAGTAGGCAGTGCTGCATCCCTTTCAATGGAGTCATAGCTTATGAGGCTGAGTTTCAGTTGCAGTGCTAAAAAGCAAGAACCATAGTGTTGTTTTAGTCCATTCAGGTTGCTATAGAAAATTCTCACAGACTTGGGAACATATAAACTACAGAAATTTACTTATTGCAGTTACAGAGGCTGGAAGTCCAAGATCATGGTGACAGCAAGGTCAGGTTCTGGTAAGAGCTCTTCCAGGTTGCACACTGCTAACTTCCCCTGTATCCTCACATGGTAGAAGAGTGAGAAAGCTCTCTGGAATAACTTCTTATAGGAGCACTAATCCCACTTATAAGGGATCTATTCTTATGTTTTAATTATCTCCAAAGACCCCTACATCCAAATACAGGGGGCCTCAGGTTACGACAGTCTCGACATACATTTCGAGTTTACAACTCTCACTCCCATAAAAACCTTAAAAAATTGAGACATGAGTGTTTCGTTTTGGCTTATGCCATTAGCATCATACTTATGGACTGCATGGGCTTACTAGTTTGGTTGTATTCAGTGGAAGAATATGTAGAAACATGGTGTATGAGTAAGGGAATTATGGGCTGTTAAAAGTGCAAGTGTTTGTGTTAGACTAGGATATGTTTTGACTTACACCAAAATTTGGGTTATGTCACTGTTGTAGGAATGGAACTATGTCATAACCCAAGGACCCTCTATTCCATCACAGTGGGATTAGGGTTTCAATACATAATTCTGGGGGTACACAAACTTTCAGTCCATTTGCAGGTGCCCATATTAATTCCAAAATTTTTTAAAGTACAACTTTTATTTCTTTCTTTCATTCTTCCTCAAAAATTATAACTCTCAATTCTAATCCACAGGGCTCACCAATTTACTGGATGAAATTTCCAATGCTAGTTAGTCCTGACAAGAACAAAATGGATTTACTGTATCAAAATCTGGCTATGGCAAGAGTTTGCCTGACGTTTATAAGAAAACATTATTGAATTGCAGTTAACCCTTGAACAACACAGGGCTAATGTGTCACCCCCTGTGCAGTCAGAAATCCACATATAACTTTTCAACCCCCCAAAACTTAATTATCAGTAGCCTACTATTGACCAGAAGCCTTACTGATAATATAAACAGTCAGTTAACACATATTATATATGTTGTATATGTTGTATATATATATATGTAATATATTGTATTCTCACAATAAAGTAAGCTAGAGAAAAAGAAATGTTACAAAAATCATAAGGAAGAGAAAAACACCAATACTGTAAATATGCAAGAAGAAAAACATCCATGGTATAAGTTGACCTGTCCAATTCAAACCCACGTTGTTCAAGGATCAACTGTATTTGTCAGATATAAACTGGGGTTTCCCAACTCACCATCAATAGTACATACAGTGTGTCCGTAAAGTCATGGTGCACTTTTGACCGGTCACAGGAAAGCAACAAAAGATGATAGAAATGTGAAATCTGCACCAAATTAAAGGAAAATCCTCCCAGTTTCTGTAGGATGATGTGGCAGCATGTGTGCATGCGCAGATGATGATGTAACACCATGTATACAGTGGAGCAGCCCATGGCCATGCCAGTCGAGATGTGGACGGTACAGAGGAAAGTTCAGTGTGTTCTGTGGCTCGCTAAATTTGAATCCGTGACCGAAGTGCAACATGAATATCAGCGCGTTTATCACAAAGCGCCACCACATAGGAATAACATTACTTGGTGGGATAAGCGGTTGAAGAAAACTGGCAGTTTGGTGGAGAAACCCTGTTCTGGTAGGCCATCAGTCAGTGACGAGTCTGTAGAGGCTATACGGGATAGCTACCTAAGGAGTCCTAAAAAATCTGTGTGTGAGCCCACATAGAACTGCACTGAATAGGTATGAAACTGGGAGAGTTTTCCTTTTATTTGGGGCAGATTTCACATTTCTATGGTCTTTTGCTTTCCTGTGACCAGTCAAAAGTGCACCATGACTTTACAGACACACTGTATTTATTTTTAGGACCTTCAGTTCTTATTTTGTTTGTTTCCTCAATGGTTAATTCCAGCCCCCACCATTTATTTCTGCTTTTAGAAGACAGGGGAAGAAGATTGGTTCTGATACTGATCAACATTTTCCCTACCAGAGAATAAGAGCCCATGACATGATCACTTCTCCCAGCCAGCAAGCAGCCCTTTCTCCACTTGACCTGCAGACACAGAAAGTTTAAGGAGTGACCTATAATTTTTATGATGCTCTTTCCAACTCCCAGGTTTCTCTGGTGTCTGGCTGCCACCTGCGTAAAGAGCAATGAACCTGAACCTATTAACATTTTTTCCATTTTGATCATGGAAGTTGGGAAAGATAGCAAATGCCAGAAGGGAAAAATTTACATATATATAGTCCATGCCCTATTTTTCCTCTAGAACCTTTGGCAAGAATCTGAAATATAAGGTGGAGCTATGGGAGTGGTCACCTTCTGCTAATTATCAAGACAGCTCAAGGACTTTGTCCAGGTTCATGGTAAAAACTCTACCACTGGGGTTGCCATTGCATCCCACTCCCCCGTGGGCCACACACAAATGCATCTCCCCACAGGGTCAGGTTTTTGGAAATGCTGGCTTTCAACCCTACTATTTCCCTTGGCTGAGATATGACCCACTTTACTTTGTAACTCTCTACTTTGTTATCCTGAGGGGGGGAAAAAATCTCTCTGTCCCACTGAAAACAAAAGAAGACAATTAGATCCAATTTACTAACAGTAAAATAAACTTCAAAGTTCTGTTCAAAACCTCTGAATTCTAGTAACAGCTACTGATGGGCTAGAAGTAGCCGGGAGGAGCAAGGCAGCAGATATCTCCTATACCAAAACAAAGTACTTGTATTTAAAAGATAAGGACAGCTGATCTTCTCACCCTGAGATTTCATGGTTCTATGGACAGTTCTTTGGGGTTTTGTGGGCTCTCTGCTATACAACTATGAACAAATTCTATAGTCTCTTTGTACTTTCTCTCCCTTATTTTGGCTCAGTTTAGCAATCTACTATGAGCCCAGCAATATGCTAGGTGCTAAGAATATAACGATGAACAAGGCCTGGTCCTTGCCCTCAAGTAATTCCAAGAAGAGGTTAAAAAAGGAAAGATGTATAAAAAATAAAATCCTTCCCTGGCAAATCAGCTCAGTCAGTTAGAGCATCATCCCAAAACACCAAGGTTGTGGGTTTAATCCTTGGTTGCAGCACATAGGGGAAGCAACCAATGAATGCACAATTTAGTGGAACAACAAATGAATGATTCTCTCTGTGTCTCTCTCCCTTCTTGTCCCTGTTTCTCTAAGACTCAATCAATAAAAATAAATATATAAATGAATAACAAAATCCTCCAAAAATATGGAAGTCAAGGACTGTAAAGAGAAAATGTTACTTGGGAAACTGAGCACCCTTGTCCACTGGATAATGAGCAGGAGCATCTCAGATGGAAGGAAAGTACGCACATGGGATGGACACCTGTAATTCATTCAAGGAGGAATAAAGACTAGCATTTCTCAACCTCTCAGCTTGTCTCCCACCTCTAGGTTTCCCCTCCAATCCATTCTTCACCCCAAACCAGAGCAGTCTTTCTAAAGTGCAATTCTCTTAAAGTCCCTTGGCAGATATGCTCAGCATGGTTTGAAATGAACTCCACAGTATGGCCAGTCCCTATCTTTTCAGCCTCAACTTCATCATCCAACCAGTCCTTTGTAGCTGCTACTCTATTCCCATCACCACCAAAAATGGCTAACTCCATATGGTCTTCCAGGACTTAGCTTAAGGGTGCCCCCAATGAGAAGGCTTTCTCCACTCCCAAGGCTGGTTTGGGTTTTTCTTCTAAGTGTCTCCAAGAACCCTGTAGCACACATCAGACTATACCATAATGACCTTCTTGCTTGTCTGTACCCTCACAAGACTGTCAGTTACTTAAAAGTAGACATTTAATAAATATTTATGGAAGGAAGACAGGAGGGAGGGAGGGAGAGAGGGTAGAATCCTGGAAAAATCTCCAAGGTGAGAAATAAACTAAGGAAGAACTAAAATCCGGAGAAAGAGTCATGAGAAACATGGAGGAGAGAATGCTATTGTGCGAGCAAAGGAGAAGAGAGCTTTTAGTAGGGAGCTCTTTTCATTATAAGAGAAATGCTCTAGAGAAAACATGTTGCTAATGATCAAAAACTGGGTTATTTGCCCTTTTTTGTGTGCCATGAACCTCTTAGCAGTCTGGTGAAATCTATAGGCCCTTTCTCAAAATAATAGATACGTACACAAAATACAATACATATGAAAAATAAAACTACTTATATTGGTTATCAAAATATTAAAGCATTTTATAGTCATATATATGCTCCTTTGTTAATTTATTAAGTAATAAGTTCTAGCAGTTAGTCTATTAACCATTGTAATTTCCCAATAGTAAAGAAGAAAACAATGATTCTAGATATCTACAATAGTTGTAACATGATGTTGAAATACTTATGGATACCATTAGTACTTTTGTGGTTTGCTGCCTACACTCATAATTGAAGGAAATGCTAAATTTCAATTGAAGATTAATATTTGCCAACAAAAAATTATAGATCATAACCAAATTACTGAATTAGCAATGAGGTCCTGGCTGACCTTTGTCAGATCAGTTTCAGGCAGTGATGGAGCAAAAGCCAGAGTGAAATTAAGTAATGAATGAATGGGAGGAGAGAAAGTGGAGGCCATGATTATAGATTCCTCTTTCCAGATGTTTTTGTGGCCAAAAAGAATGAAAAGGCTTGGAGTAGTCTAAAGGAGGAGAAATGTCAAGGGGATATAGAAAGAGAATATCTCCTTGTCACCCAAAAACTAGTGTCAGGAATGCGGTTGAATCACTGTAGGAAGCAGTTCCCACATCATTGAGAAAGGACAATAGATCAGGACAGGGAATTATTAGCACTGTTTTTAGGGAGACCAAGAACTGCACAGCCTCACTGTCAGAACTGCAGGGGGGGGGGGGGAAGACCTCAGTGCCATAGCATTCTTTTTCTCTGAAAAGTAACTGACTATTATTATTTGGAATAGTACAGATAATGGGTTGACTTTGGAGTCAGTCTGCAATTTCCACTCTCTCTGTAATGCTGATTATAGAAAGGATCATAAAAAGAATTCTAGTCTATAGGGAAGACGAAATCTGTCAGAAATTTGCTCCAGAAACAGCCCTTCTTGTACTGATGAAGGATGGTCTCAGGACAACAAAAGTTATTTAACCTAATATTTTTCTGGGTCAAAATTGAACATTATCAATACCAGTTGAGAGCTGAGGTATCAGAACACGGCAGAACAGACCCATGGCTATTAAACATAGAACACAACTAAAACAAAAATTGAGAAAGTTTGGCTTTCTTAACAACCTCCTTCTCCTTGCCAAAGTCAAAAAGAGACTCTTGACATCCAATGAGCTGTGCAGCAGGGCCTTCTGAGAGTTTGGGGAAACCATGAGCAGAAGGAAGCTGGATGACAAGCAAATACCCCATTCAAATCCAGGCTTTGCTTTTTCTACAACTGAGGGTAATTAAGTGGTTAGAGAATGGCCTTTGAGCCTCTTCTCAGAAACAATTGCCTATCTGTTGGCTAGTTGACTTCATCAGCCTTAGCCAGATCAAGATAAATCAAATTAAATGTCCACCAACACAAAACCCAGAGCCTGTCAGATTCCAGGAACCACCAATACAGAATCTGTGTGTGGCAACACTTGCTGTCGCGTGCACCGCGTGGGACCCAGGACTGAAGTTCAGGCACTGAGAGGCAGGAGCCTAAGGAACAATTGCACCACCCGTATTGATCGCTGGACATTGTTTACTGTGCTTTTCTACATAAGGAGCTCAAAGCCCTTCACAGAAGTGACCTCCACCAGCCTCACCTCGCCACCATAAGCTCCGCCAGCCAGCAGCCAGACAGTTATCAGCCCACATTCCTGCTCCAGAGCGAGTGAGAAAGGGATGTATTCAAGGTCTCAGATGGAGGCCAAACTTTGGGTGACACTAACTCCTAACCCTGTGTCTTATCTTGCACAACACTATTTATTTCAACCTGTGGCTTCCAGGGAAAGAGCAAAAAATAAAAAAAACCCTGCTTTTCCAAGAGCAGTCAAGGCTGCCCTTTCTGGGACCCACCTTGAGTTCTCAGAGGATCAAACACAGGAGTTAAGAGAAAAAGATCACATTTTCTAACCCTAAAGGCTCAGGTTTCTAACAGCCCACCCTCTAGCTGCAGAGAGTAGACCACCTCTGGACTTCTGGAGGCAGTACCAACTGAGCACACCGTGTCAACTGGAGAGCTACACGCTTCCAAGAAATATGAAACTCCGTCAGCCCTCGTCTTTGGGGTACCTCTCGATCCCTAGGACCAACATGCTGGTGTGTACATCACGCCAAAGACCCCTGGGAACTGCCACAGCTCACTGGACATTCAGGACCTCCCTCTCCAGCACTTTCTGTTCCATTTAGTAATCGGTGTGTCCTTCTAAAACACAAAACAGCAAAGATCCTTCTCCTAGGAGCACCTCTCTGCCAGTGAAGGGTACACAAGGCCAGACTGCACCCAGGGAGGATCTCAGGTGGAGCTGTCTCAGGCCTGGCACACATGCTGGTTTCCAGAATTCAGGGTTCCTATTGAGCAAGTAGCAAACTCTGACTCACTCACCTGTGGCAGCCTTGCTCTGTGTGGCAAAGCAACTAAGGGGAGCCTGAGAAACAAACATTCTATTTCATTCTGTGTGGGTAAGAGCACAGCTGAATGAGGGAGGGAGGGCAGGTGTTTGCACTCACCTGGAGGTTCCACCTTCCATTGTTTGCTCCCCTCTGTCTCTGCTGCATGTTTGCCCCTGAAAGTAAAGCAGAAGGCACAGCACCCAGACTTCGTACCCATGCCAACCATTCACCTGTGGTCCCCTCCCATCTGGTCAGGACACAGAAGCTCTAACCACTTATCTTTCAAAAGGCATCTCCTGTATCTACGAGCTTTGCTTGTTCCTGAAGCCCATAACACCTTGACCATGTAAAAAGGCCCGTGAGCTGCTTCAGGTCAAGATCTCAAATTGAATTAAAAGAAAGAGCAAAAAGAGGCCATAGCTAATTCCCAAACACACAGATTGTGAGACATACAATTAAAGTTGGAGCACGTTATTAATTGCCAAATTTAGTACCTTAGTACTTCCAAAGCACTTAACACATGCCATGAACTCCACGAGTCCAGAGACCGAAGGGAACCTTGCATCACCATCTGCTCTGGTGAAATAAAATGATCACCAGGAGACATTTTGAAATGATAACTAAATATGCATTATGGAGTACCTTCTAAAGAAGAAATGAAAGTGGGAACCTCCGCATCACCAAGAGGCCCCTCTGCCTACAGCCTGGTCAAACCCAGCTGCCAATCACCAATGCAGGCCATTGCATGGCTCGTCTCCATTTCTACTGAGGCCCAAGCACCTTGACGGAGAAACAGTAATGCAGGCAGCCCTGCTCCCAATCCCAGACACAGTCAATAGAAATCACTCTTTGGCTTTACCATCTCTGACACCTGCCCATCTCCTCTTCTCGCCTCCCCATGGGAGTTCCAGAGTTCCCTGCACACCTTCTAAGAGCCTTGCCTCCAGCTCCAGGCTGCTTACCATCTTGTCACGTTCTACAAGCCTCAGAATTATAGACTTCCTCCTATGTAAGGACAACTAGCCTTCCTGTTCGTTTGAGACCTCTAACACCTGAAGGACTGCACCTCCATGACCATTGCTTCTCCACATCTTTCTCCTGACCTTTCTATTGCTGCTGCCTTTCTACCTTGAAACATGCACTTTCCACTCTCAGGATGTAGATGTAGGGGAGTTCCCTTCCAACTGCTTCACCTCCTTCTTCTCTGTCCAACCTCTGTAACCTCACCCCTCTTGCATTTCTGTAGCACTCATTCATTTCTTACCCTCAGGCAGTCCGAGCGTCAGGGCACCTCTGAAACTGAGCTCTCAAATGTCAGTGCTAATCCTTGACCACATCTGATAACAACCTTTTCTCACTTCTCATTCACCTTTAATTCTCTGAAACATTTTAGAATTTGGTAAAAACCTCCTTCAACCCTCACTTCCCAGACATCCCCCATTTTGGTTTCTAGCACTCTGCCCTCTTGGTTTTATTGCTAATTGGTGTTTCCCTTCTGTCTCCTTTACACACCCTCATCCAAAGGTGGGAGCAGGAGGATGGCCCATCCCCAGGCCTCATCCTATTCTTTCCTCATCATTCACCTACTCTGAAGTAGCCCATTGGTCCTCACTGCTGATAGAACAATGTACCAATTCACATTCTTAACTTTGGAGGTCTTCAACATGACCCCACCCATCAACCTTCTCTCCTACTCTTCCTTTCTGCTCCTGCCAGGCTGCTGGCCTCCTCCCCAGAATACAGGTATGAATATTTTGATCAACCAAAGCTCTTCCTGGGCACATCCCTTCTACTTTTCTCCTCCCTATCCAAATCCTACTTCTATTTCAAAGTCTAGCTAAATTATTATCTTGTCTCACTTGTATCATTAATGGACAAAAAACAGGTAAGGTGTCTTACTTATACTCTTGTATATCCTCTCAAAGCCTATGGTAGACATATGGAAGCCAAACAAAGCCAAATATATCAAAAGTATAAAATAAATCTATTTCACAAATATACTTAATCTCCTTGGCCAATTGACTCAATGGCTAGAGAGTCGGCCTGGCACATGGACATCCAGGATTCAGTCCCCAGTCAGGGCACACGTGAGAAGTGACCATCTGCTTCTCCTCTCTGCTCTCTCCCCTTTCTCTTTCCTTTCCCTTCCTGCAGCCAGTGGCTCAATTGGTTCGAGCATCGGCCCTGAATGCTGAGGACAGCTCCGTTGGTCTAAGCATCAGCCTCAGGCTCTAAGGAAAGCTCAGTTCATATGAGCACTGGCTCCAGACAGGGGCTGCTGGGTGGATCCCGGTCAGGGCACATGTGGGAGTCTGTCTCTCTATCTCCCCTTCTCTCACTTAAAAATTAAAAAGTTAAATAAGTATACTTAATCTACACATCTTTTTGTCTTGATCATCACAGCAACAAGCAAAGGGTAAGATATCATTTCTGTTCGAATATTGCCTACTTTGCTTCTCTGCTACTGGTTATCATAAAGTCTATTATTATACATTACAATTTTTATTTCATAGGTTTAGGTTAACAAATCTAGTACTAAGTAAACCTACTTGTTTCCTCCTACTTATTGGCAGGGTTAGGGTAAGCTGTCATTAGTTAGTGGCAATGTGTCATGCTGGGCTGTGCGACCTAAACAGCATGGTCTTATGCCATCGACATGGTTTATCTGAAATGGTGAGACACAGACTCTTCTATTTTACAAAATAGAGCACTTTGTTAACACATCTAAATTTAAACATCCAATTCAAACACTGTGTTTTAAAGATAACACTGGTATAGCTTACTTACTATTAGAGAAAACAAGCACCTAGAAAAAAATTAATATATTTTTTATTCATCTACAATTGGTAATTTCACACACTGATTAAAATATCACTTTACAAACCACATCTGATGTATCAGAAACAACTAGTTGTCCCCCGGTGTGTGTTACCTTCTTGAGTAGGAGAACCCCCAATTCTTAGCTGCCTTTCAGGAGATATGGTCTATGACTATGTCTGGTGAATGGGATATAAGCAGAAATGTCATGTGCAACTTCTGAGAAGTATGTAAAGGGAAAGAGTGTTCCCATCTTTCTCTTTTCTTCCTTTCTGATGATTAAACATAGATAAAAAAAAAAACCTTGGACCCTACAAGGCCCATGAGTGGAGCATCTGTGGAGGGTGGTAGAGTAACCAAACAGGACTGGTTTTTTGTTTGTTTGTTTGTTTGTTTTGTATTTTTCTGAAGCTAGAAACAGGGAGAGACAGTCAGACAGACTCCCGCATGCTCCCGACCGGGATCCACCCGGCACGCCCACCAGGGGGCGACACTCTGCCCATCAGGGGGCGATGCTCTGCCCCTCCGGGGCGTCGCTCTGTTGCAACCAGAGCCACTCTAGCGCCTGGGGCAGAGGCCAAGGAGCCACCCCCAGTGCCCGGGCCATCTTTGCTCCAATGGAGCCTCAGCTGTGGGAGGGGAAAAGAGAGACAGAGAGGAAGGAGAGGGGAGGGGAGGAGAAGCAGATGGGCGCTTCTCCTGTGTGCCCTGGCCGGGAATCGAACCCGGGACTTCTGCACGCCAGGCTGACGCTCTACTACTGAGCCAACCAGCCAGGGCCAGGACTGATTTTTTTTAATTAAAATTTATTTTGCGAGGATATAGAGCTCTTACATTTGTAAATGAAAAAACAATAATAAAATAGTTTGGCTTATTTTGTATAGCTAGTGTCTATCAAGAATATTCTGAGCATATATACATACATATATATATATATATTAAAAATTTTTATCATGATAAAGCACACAAACTTTGAATTTTACCTTATAGAAAACAATCCAAATTCTATTCTATAATTGGTCTTAATTTTCTAATATAAGGAAAGATTGTGTATGCATTGGTTTTAAAATTCTTCTTTGCAAAAAGAGAAAATAAAATATTATCTTGGATTGTATACATACACCTTTTGAAATTCTTCTCTGAATAAAGGTAAAATAAAATATTTATCTTGGGGAATGTGTTAAATTTTATACTATATAATCTGCATATAAAATTAACAAAGAAGTCCTTGACCAATAATTTTAAATACTCCTTCCTTTTTTTTTCATGAATAAATCACATTTCTTCATCTTAACACAGTATTAAAAAGTTTTCTTAGAAAAGTTAAATACGTGTTTCCATGATTTAGCAATTTCAGTTATTTTTTAATCACTAGGAAATGTCACCCGACTCTGCCAGGCTGCCTCCAGAGCTGGTTTCGTGAGAGGAGAACAGTGTCTGTTCCATTTAACTCACTGTTACTTGGGATTTTCTGCTACACCTAATTTTGACTGACATACCTCAGAATCAAAACTTATACTGCAATTTATAACTTCCATAAACTCTAAAACAAATTCCTGCCCAACAAGCAAATAGCTTTGCTTCCGATGTCCATGTTTATGCTGATCCCATTCTTTGTGTATTAAATTGACTCATGACTCATTTCAGCTAAGTGCACTAAAGCAGTGGTCTCCAACCTTTTTTGGGCCACGGACCGGTTTAATGTCAGAAAATATTTTCACGAACTGGCCTTTAGGATGGGACGGATAGATGTATCACGTGACAGAGACAAGCATCAAGAGTGAGCCTTAGATGGATGTAACAGAGGGAATCTGGTCATTTTTAAAAAATAAAACATCGTTCAGACTTAAATATAAATAAAATGGAAATAAGGTAAGTTATTTATTCTTTCTCTGTTGACTGGTACCAAATGGCCCACGGACCGGTACCAGTCGGCGGCCCGGGGTTTGGGGACCACTGCACTAAAGGAAGCATCATTGTCTTTCCTCATCTTTGTCCCTTTGCGGCTTTCTTCACGCAGATAGAAGAGAGGCTGATGGGTGTCGTGCAGCATGCGTGCCATGTGTAGCACAAGAAATTTAAGTTGACTTTCCTCTCTGCCCTTTATTAAGCATGTGATCCTGAGTAAATGATGTCCTATATTCAAAAAATGGGGTGAATAATTTCCATTTGAATAATCAAACCTTCACCAGGGTTGCTGTGAGAATGAAATGATATAAAAATGTCAAAGAGCCTGGCTGATGTCTGACATGTAGGAGGGGCTCAATAAATGCTTTTGAAATCTAAAAAAATCCACAGAGCATACAAAGTGATGACTTCTAATCAATAACGATTTCTTTTTTTAAGAGGACAAAAACCATACCCCTCACATCAGGGTTTAGGGTCTTCTGTACAGAGCTGGGTACTGAAACTGTTGGCCTTAAAACATCAGGACTCTGAAGTCCGGGTCCCCCATAGGCAGTAGAGATTGGGGAGGGGTCCAAGACAAAAGCCTTCATGTGGTGCAAGTTAAAGGGTGCTATAGAGTATCCACAAGGATGGTAGCCAGCCACCCCCTCAACTCCATGTAGACATGTACACACCACTCCTCACAGTGAGACCCCTCTTTCTGTTCTCTCCTTGTGACTTGCTTTGACCAACAGAATGCAGCAGAGTGGCATCTTGTAAATTACAGATCTAGGCTTCACTGCTTCCTTTTGCTCTCTTGGAAGCCAGACAACAGGTAAAGAAGCTTAGCCTAGACTACCTGTTGAATGATGAGAGACATCCTGGAGAGAGGTCATAGGGAGGAGAAGCCATGCCCACAACAGCCAGCTCTCAGACCCCAGACGACTGCCCTCCTGGATGCCCCAGCACCGGCCAAGTCCCAGACACGTGCACCACAAGTGTCCCCAGCTAACATCAGGAGGAACAGAACTGCCTAGCTGACCTACAGCATTGTGAGAAATAGAAATCCTTATTGTTTTAAGTCACTAAAATTTGGGGATGTTTTGTGACACAGCAATGAGTAGCTGATACAAAAGATGAGCACTGTTTTCTATGGTTCTTAGAAACAGGATACATGACCCACCACATCAATGCCTTCTTCCAGGGAACCTCCAAGCCTATAACCTCAGAGAAGATGACTACCTATAACCTCAGCTGTCGCAGCTTAAGGTCACTCACTTGTCCCCATGTACCCATGTGGTTTGACATAACTGCTTTGCTCTGTCCTTTGAGCTCATTTCCTTTTTCTTCTCTATCTCTTGTGCATTGGCACTAAATGGTGAATAAGAGATAGTGTAAAGGGAAGAACTATGAAGATAACCCATGCCCCAACAAAGAAGTACAGATGAGTTTTTCCCCACCAGCTGGCTTTGCCAATTTGCTATAGTTAAATTCCTGTTTTCCACTCCTAAGTGGATTTCTTGTAATAAAAATAATAGCTAACATTTATTACATTTTTACCATGTGTAAGGCACTGTGCCAAGCCTTTCAGTAGTTGTATATCATTTAGTTTTTAAACAACTCTGTGAGGCAGGTTCTATTCATTTATCAGATGTCAATCAACCAGGCTCTGTTTCAGGTACCAGGGATACAGAAATAAACAACATAGGCAAAGATCCTGCCCTCATGGGACTTGCATTCCAGGGCTGGAGAGAGACAGTAAGTACATAGTGTGTAGGATGGTGAGAAATGCAAACTAAGCAAAAAAAATTAAGCTGGATAAGAGCTTTACTGATCAGGTGACGGGCAGAAAATGGGGGTGTTCACGCTGGGGATAGATATGTGGGAAGAGCATTCCAGGACAGTACAATTCCCTGAGCCAGGGACACACTCACTGTGTTGTGAGGCTAGCAAAGAGGTCTGAATGGCTGGGTCAAGCTGAGAGTATTTAAATGTGAGGATAAAGAAATAACCAAGAGGCAAATTAAGTACAGCCTCTGAAGCCATGGCAAGGACTTTGACTGTATTCTGAACAAGGAAGGAAGGCTGGGGAGGGGGAGGGGTTGAGATTGGGTGTTTAAAGAACCACTCTTTCTACTCCTTGTATGGATGGGGAAGAAGGGATGGTTAGGAGACCTGTGGAATAATGCAGGTGGATTATGATGGTGCCTTGTACCAAGATGGTAACAGAGGAAATGATGAAAAGCAGCAAGCTTCCAGAAATATATGGAAGGCAGAAAGAACTCTTTTAATGTTAGCATTATTGTGACCATTTTAAAAATGAGGAAAGTAAAAGTAAAGGAATACCGCCCAAAACAATACACCTAATAAATGCAGAGCCAGAACTCACATCAGAATTTGCTTCAAGAGCTCATCTTCTTTGCCATGTTACCCTATTGCCTTACATTTAAAATCTCTGGGCTTGCCCTGGCCGGTTGGCTCAGCGGTAGAGCGTCGGCCTGGCGTGCGGGGGACCCGGGTTCAATTCCCGGCCAGGGCAAATAGGAGAAGCGCCCATTTGCTTCTCCACCCCCCCCCCCTCCTTCCTCTCTGTCTCTCTCTTCCCCTCCCGCAGCCAAGGCTCCATTGGAGCAAAGATGGCCTGGGCGCTGGGATGGCTCCTTGGCCTCTGCCCCAGGCGCTAGAGTGGCTCTGGTCACGGCAGAGCGACGCCCCGGAGGGGCAGAGCATCGCCCCTGGTGGGTGTGCCAGGTGGATCCCGGTCGGGCGCATGCAGAAGTCTGTCTGACTGTCTCCCCCTGTTTCCAACTTCAGAAAAATACAAAATAAATAAATAAATAAATAAATAAAATCTCTGGGCTTCACAAGTCAGAAATTCCCCAGGTCTAACTGTCCCGACTCTATCCCTCCCCATCCAAACATAAAATAGATATTGGCCAAAACCCAGTGTCAGCATAGCAGATTGTTGAGCATTGTACCCTTATGACTTGAAAAATCCCTCCCTTTTATGTGAAAAAAAGACCCAAAGCCACACGCTTGGATGCAGACAGCTCTTGGCCCATCACAGCAGTCTTTACCAATCACCTGCAATCACCTAAAGTCTGGGTGAATGGCTTTCTCTCTTACAGAGGTTGCCAAACAAGTCCTCACAATTGATTACCTAAAGAAATCAGAACCACGATGTCAGAAAACAATTATAGGCAGAACTTAGGAAATAATAAGTTTGTACATGTTAAAATAACTTTATCTTCACCTGCCACTCAGTAAAATTCAATGTGATGTTGGGAATAAAGTTTTCCACTAACAATTTCCATGAAGTGAAGAGCTCTGAATCTCTTACTCTGTTTGAAATGCTGTTGCTCATGAACTTTCAAAGTGACACAATATGACCCAAATGTGTTTGTGTTGGTGCTTCTCAGAAGAGTGTGTGTACACAAAAGAACACATCACTGTAAATAATCATACGGTCATGACCTTGATGCACTGTTTTGAAAAAATTATTTTAAATTCTTAGTTCAAAACCTTGTTAAGCCCTGGCCAGTGATATCAGTGGATAGAACGTTGGCCTGGCATATGTACATTCCAGGTTTGATTCTCAGTCAGGGACACAGGAGAAACAATCATCTGCTTCTCTTCCCCTCCCTCTCCCCCTTCTCTGTCTCTTTCCCTCCCACAGCCAGTGACTCGATTGGTTCAAGCGTCAGCACCCCATGCACTGAGGATACCTCGTGGGTCTGAGCGTCAGCCCCTCATGCTGAGGATGGTCTGAGCGCCAGCCTCAGGTGCTAAAAATAGCTTGGTTGATTCAAGCATTGGCCTCAGACAGCAGTTGCCTAGAGGATGCCAGTTGGGGTGCATTCAGGAGTCTGTCTCTCTATTTTCCCTCCTCTCACTTAAAAAAACAATAATAATAAATAATAAATAATTTTAAAAAGAATGTTGTTAAATTCTCTGATATAAAAATATATTTAAGCCTGACCAGGTGGTGGTGCAGTAGATGGAGCATCAGACTGGGATGCAAAGGACCCAGGTTCGTAACCCTGGGGTTGCCAGTTTGAGCGCGGGCTCACCTGGTTTGAGCAAAGCTCACCAGCTTGGACCTAAGGTCGCTGGCTTGAGCAAGGAGTTACTCGGTGTGCTGTGGCCCCACAGTCAAGGCACATATGAGAAAGCAATCAATGAAAACTAAGGTGTTGCAACAAAAAACTGATGATTGATCCTTCTCATCTCTCTTTGTTTCTGTCTGTCTATCCCTCTCTCTGACTCTCTCTGTCTCTGTAAAAAAAATAAAAATAAAAATAAAATAAAATAAAATAAAAGTATATTTAATAAGAGGAGCCAAGTTCCCTTTCCCATCTTTCAAGTTTTCTATCACCAGCTGCAAAGCTTCAGAGACCCTAGAGCAGGCGTAGCCAACAGTTTTTGCCCTCGGGCCAGATTAGAAAGAAAACTTTTTTCATGGGCTGGACTAAATATTAAAATTAAAAAATATTAAATACAAAAATGATTCATTTAAGTAAAAAGTTTATTATGTAATTTGTTTATGAATAAATGTGAGTAAAAAAATTTTTAATATACAATATTATTTTAATAAAAATATAATTACATATCGTATAAATATCCAAACTGTATCGCAATCAATTGAAACAATGTTTAATTAATAGAATGAGCTTGAAGGGGCTATATCACAAATAAAACAATTATTTTGTTTTAGAAACAGCCTGGACACGTTTTCAGTTATCAACTGCAGCTATTGTCTATGCTACAATGCCATTTGATTCAGCACAGTTGACCACAAAAATAAGGAATTGTTTGACCTTGGGTGCGCACTGGCAAACTCCACCTAAAAGAATGTGGTTTCACATCGCCGCTAAACGTCAAACAGTTCATACCGAGTACAGACAAGTACAAAAGTTGTAAATCTTTATAATGGAATGTTTTAAAAAACTAAAGAAGTATGGCGAATCCATTCGACCAATTATTGGAAGTTAACCTTAGGTTAGTCACACATGGAATTCTTTTCAGCGTTATCATTATCTTCTTAAATATCTCGATTTTCAATTATCAAAGATGCTTCCGCTTCTGAGTAGCTGAGGTTTTAAAGTAGTGGAAAATATTAAACATTTAATTGCTGGCCGCATAAACATTCATTTCTGCCAGATCTGGCCACAGCGGGATGTTGGCCATGCCTGCCCTAGAGGCTCAACTGTTAAGAACACCAATTTCCGACTGAGGAATCACATGCAAAGAGAGTGAAGGATAACTGACCTCACAATTTATTGCCCCCCAAAACAACCTTCTCAACTCAAAGCAAAACCAACCATAATGACCAGTGAGAAAGACTCTGTTAACTGGCTGTGAGAGGGTGATTCACTGTGCATCCTCCCACAGGCAAGTCCTCTGGCAGTGCAAACACCAGTTTTGTGTATTCAGGAGCAAAGCTCAGAGGCACAGAAGAGAGGGGAATGGATATGGCCTGGGAAGCATGTCTTTACCCCCACATTTATTTAAGAAAGTCACAGCACCAAGAGCTCTTGGAAAATTCCCCATCAGGAAAACAAACTTGCACCATGATAAGGACAAAGACTAAACACTTTTTTTTTCTTTCTCTCTTTTAAATAGTTTCCTATCTATTGAAATCTGCTGCTCTGTATTTATGGCTCATGGGAAGATAGCACTTGCACAAATGAGGAAAATGCTAATACAATTTTCAGTTGCAGAATGACGCAACCTAACCTTGCTAGAGATAGAAGACATAAAGTAGTATTAAATTCTTGTATCTGAGAGAACTGTCAAGCATTAAGGTAAAACAACATTATGAAATAAGCATGCTTTCCTGATGTTACCAGGAGAAGAGCTAGTTAAAAGAGATTGCAAGAGGATGTGGGAAATGAAAGGAAAGGAGGGTGGAGGAAGGAGAACTAGCCCAGGGAGCAGAGCTTCAGAGGAAGTGCCTAGAGAGAACCAGCTGGCTGTGGGACCCTTCTCTCCTGCAGTCCTCTCCCCAGGTGCATATTCCCAGAGGGCATCAATCAGGAACCCACTGAGCCTTCTCCCAAAACTTGGAGAGCTTCTTACGTGTTCATTCTAGCTTTTCTGATCAAAAGAGGTAGCCTCCATGCAGAAGCACAGGACTCGTTTCCCATCTAAGACAGACATAGTCTCCAAATAGGATTCATCAGTGGAAATTTCCTCCAGGCGATCGGGAGCTAGTCCATTTTAAGACTAGTGGGAAATAGCTGTACATAAGAGGAACGAGTGGATTTTCATCTCCCTTTCAGAGTTGTCCTTAGCAGATGTGGCTGTGTATCCCCACAGAGTGAGAAACAATGGATTCAGAATGAAATTCAACCTGGGGTTCAGATCCAGTCTGTCTTCTAGGATGTAACGTAAACTCTGAGTCTTAAGTGTTAAATGGGGTCAAAGTAACTGCATCAAGGATGTGCTGTGGCTATGATATGAAGTGACTTATTCACAAGGCCACCACTAAGTTGGTACTCAGTGAGTTGGAGGGTCTTCCTGTGCTGTAGCACCTGAGTCCATTGCCCTGAACCCAGATGCATGGCCCTGCTGGGACATAGAGGGCTAAGAATCAGCTGGCTCTACTGTCTATGCTGAGGCTAAATATTAGAAAAAGAAAAAATCTGAAAAGACTTGGATTGTACCCTGCCAAGAAGACTGGATCACATGGAGAAAGGAAGGGGCAATCAATATGGGACAGCCCATCAGCACGCCATCCACAAGCCTTCTGTCACAGGGTCACCAGGAAAAAAGTATAGGATGCCCAGTCACCTTTGAATTGCAAGTAAACAAGGAATGATTTTTTAGTATAAAGCATGTCCCAATTATGGCATTGGGGATAATTACACTAAAAATTTTATTTGCTGTTTATCTGAAATTTTAATGTAACTGGCATCCTTTATTTTTATTTGCTAAACCCAGCAACCCTGCTTATTGGCCCACCAAAGCAATTCAGAAGAGATTCAAAATTGTGTTCGGAAAGTCAGAAAAAGAGAGATTCAGGGAGCCCATAATCCACTTGGCTCTGACTGCAGAATATCACCCCCAACTCCTAGGCAGGATCAAGTGGCTGGGGAACAGAGGGTTGATGGAGCTAAAGTGTGGGAAGAACAGAACTGGGTTTGAGACAAAGGGAGGGAGTGAAGAAGAAAGGGGAAAAAAAAAGCAAGAGACAACAGGAGGGAAGGGAAACAGCAGGGCCGAAGGAAAGAAAAAACAAGTGATTAACACAGAGAATGCCTCAGCTTTGAATAGCTATCTGAACATGTGATATATCTTAGACCATTTTCTTATAATTTAAGAATGGACATGAAACTCATTTCCTGCCAGCAGGTGCCTGGGGAGAGTCCATCCTCTACTAGTTCTTTCCAGCACACAAGGAGTTAAGAACCAAGGTTCCATCATCATTGCAGCATCCCTAAGCCTCTCAGGGAGCAGAGAGACTGCTCAGGTTCCACAAGGGCCCAAGCTCTCTGCACTCACATGATTGCTTTTCTCTGGACACCTCATTGCATTTTCATAATTACTATGTCTCTCCCCACCTGAAGAAATAAGCACCCCACACACACATTGGATCCTCCCATCATCCAAGATATAAATCACACCTGCAAGTTCTCAATAGCATTCCCCTCTCCCCAAAGCCCATACTGCAGGCAAAGCTGGGGAGAGTGCGGGAGTGAAGAAAATAACACTGGAGTGATGAGACCTTCCCTCAGGGGTCCATGGACATGCTGAAGAAGGCTTTGAAACCTTCAGAAGGCAAAGTGCAAATGCACACAAGATAGACAAACTAGATTTGAAAAAAAAGCAGCCTTCAGTTCCTCTAGGAGGGCTAGGCCACAGGGAATGTTCAGTTCTTTGTGACAAGTTCAAGCTTTCCCCACTCAATAAACATAAAGGAGTTGGACCCAGGACTAGTGCAAGACAAAGAAATCCAGGTGGCAACAAGCAAAACAGGGTTTGTTAGCAGTGAAGAAAAGACCAACTCTTGAATTTCCTCCTGCCTGCTATGGGAAATGCATAACTGATGAAGCCCATTCCATCAGCCCAACCCACACACATCAAGAGAGGAAGGTAGGGGAGGAAATTGCAAGGTCAAAGTGACCTTCTGGGCAAGTCTGATTACTCAACATGCTTAAAGCATTATTCGATGGTCTGTAAGTAGTAGGCACAGAATGAAAGGGGGGGGGGGCACAAGCTAGGCTAGTGGAGGAGGGAATGTAAACTTGAAAGTCCCTCCTGGAGTATTACTGAACCACCTGCAACACTCCTGGGTGGAAGTTAAGATAGAGCAAATGGGTAAGGAGTCAGCCAGGCAAACAAAAAAGGAAAGGAGTGTGGAGTTGAGGTTAATTGTGGCCGTCAGAGATGAGCAGTTACATGGGGAGATTCATTTAAAATTAATGAGGCATT
This sequence comes from Saccopteryx leptura, assembly GCF_036850995.1. Classification (NCBI taxonomy): domain Eukaryota; kingdom Metazoa; phylum Chordata; class Mammalia; order Chiroptera; family Emballonuridae; genus Saccopteryx; species Saccopteryx leptura. The sequence continues at coordinate 192,033,111 of NC_089505.1, forward strand.
GGTTGTGTTTTATAGGTCTTCCTAGGTAGGAAGATCATAAGCCAAAAGGGCAGAATGGAAACTTTTCCCAACCAATCCCTTCAAGCCAAATAGCCAGACAGGGGGCCTCCACACCAGAGAAGCACAAAGGTGCTTGGATGCCAAGTGCAGAGGGTAGGAAAGGATCTCATCAAGTGTGCCCAGGGGAGGGCACAGCAGTCCTGGAGGAAGGCTGGGCACTTGAAATGGAACCTTTTGCTCTGCCCAGAGATCACATACATGACAGAAAGAAAACCTCAGGACTGCTGGGTTGGAGCTTCTTCATCTTCCTCTTGCCACCCTCAGACCTGGAAACCACATGACCAGGGTAGGAGATGGATGTTTCTTCCACTCACCCAGGCATGGCACAGATGTTTCCAGAATCTGACTTGTTATGAGGGTGAGGATCAGCATGATCCTCAATCAGAACACAGGCTAAAAGTCCCCCCTGAAAAGGCTCCACTGAAGCCCAGGGAGAGAAAATCACTTTCTCCTCCGTACATTTTGTCAAATTCCTATTATCTCATTTTCTTGATTTTTTTAAGCTACTGTTTGATTCAGGAGTGAGAACTTCATCTCATTTATCTTTATCCCCTCTTCATGGCACAATGAAATCTTAATAAAATTGTCCATAGATAAAGGAATGTTGAGACAGAGTGGGTTTTTAACTATGATAATTAACCAGAAACAAGGACGAACCAGAAGACGGAGGACTTGAGGACTCGGGGAAACAAAATGCACATGTCCTAAAGCTGCGGGCTGGGAAGGAACAAGGACCTGGTGATGGGCAAAACACCCATAAGTATCCCAGTTGAACTGGGAGTGTGACACTGCAAGCACTGGGATGGGGAGTGAGTGAAGAGAAGAAATTAAAACACAAAGTGCCCATCTCTTCCTCTAGGATCAAAGTTTCCCAGCACCAGGAAGTAGATGCTCATAAGACTGTCAGAAACTAGAAGACATGCAAATGGTCCCAATCTCATCTAGCCCCCAAATGTGTTGGCCCTAAAGGGGACCAAAGTTTTGCCTTTTGGGATATTGATTTTAAACTGGTGTTGGGCAAATGAGTTCGTAAAATCTGTATTTTTTTAGTTTGCTCACTTTTAGTATTAAAAAAATGGCGCTGCACAGCACCAGGCATGTGATCTGTGAAATTGCTAATTGCCTTCCTGCTTGGGAAGGGCCATTATCTTGCTAATGTGTGCTGGAGGAGAAGTTTTTGCACCAGAAAAGTTTTAAAAGGAGTGAAGAAGAAGGGGGGAAAAAAGGAAGTCAAGGTGGCAGGGAGAGAGAAGCCAGTTTTGCAGAGTAAGAAGCAATGTTGGCATGGGGAGCCAGAGGTGAGAGGCTTTTGGGAGCACCGCTGAGACTGGTGGGGCCTTTGATACTAGGAAAAACCGGAGAAGATTCTCCTGGTAGTGGAACCAGAAAATGTGTCATTAGCTTTGTGAGCTCTAAACAAGTGGAAGGGAAGTGTTTTCCCCTCTGTGTGTTTCTCGTCGACTGGTACAAGACTTGAATAAAGGAATGGCCCACCAGTTTTTGACTCTACTGTTTCTTTACCGTCTGACTGAATCTAATAGGAACCTGCATGTGCATGGCCATGGCGGCAATGGCCAGGACTACTGGCCTTAATGCTGGTTATTAAGGAGGAAAAAAAAGACTCAGAAAGAACTTTTGACCCTCTCCCCCCCTTCCCTGCCCGAGAGATTCAGATAGAGAAGCCTGCTTTGGGAAGGGAGCCTTGGTTTAGTCACCTAAGAACCTTCACTGTAGCATTAGTCAGAAAGCCTATGAGCCTATTAGGCAGATGCCCCGGTGCCCCACTGCTTCTGAGTGACGTGCAAGAATTTTCCTGCCCTGTAGTTTCTGCAGCTCCCCTCAACCACCCGTAAATCTCCCATTCTCAAGATCCTCATCACCCCCCTTTTCTCCTCTGTCCAAAATATCTTATATACTCAATGTTGCCTCATTGTTTTTGGAATTTCATGCTTAAGGGAATTTTCTATGCACGTGTATTAAAATTTTTATTTTCTACTGTTAATCTGTCTCTGTTGATTTCCTTACTAGCCCAGCCTAGAAGAACTTAGAAGGTGGGAGGAAAAGTATTAATACTTTTTGAGCCCCCACAGCCTAATCTGAACTGACTGTGGTGGATAGGAAAGCCCCAAGCAGGGGCTTGTTTACTAGCCACCACCCCCCCACCCACCCACCATGTCTCATCGTTTCTGGGTTGCCTAGCAAAAATTTACCTTCCCTGTGTGTTCCACTCTTCCTCAACTACCTGTAAATTGCCTACTTCCTTTGAAATCTCAGACTCCTACGCCCTCGTTCTCCTATGTTCACAATGACATATATTTCCAATTTTACTTGACTGTCTTTGGAATGTTCATGCTTCTGTGAATTCCCTGTGCACACGTGTTAAAATTTGATTTTTTTTTTCCCTGTTAATCTGTCTCAGTTAATTTGATTATTAGCACAGCTAGAAGAATTTAGAAGGTGGGAGAAAAGGGGGAAAGAGCACATTTAGCGCCCTCCCCATAGTCTTGATGCTGAGATGTCTAAAATTGTAACTAACTGTCCACCAGTCAATTTCTTATCACGTCCACCTTGTGAAGAAATCTGAAATAATGGAGGAAGAATCATGATAAGAATTGATCAGCTCACCCTTTGCCTCTCTAAGAGAACCTGCAGAGTCTTCAGGTAATACCCACAGACAAGAAAATAGGAAATGAGTTATGCAGATGAGACATCAAAATTCAAAGTAATAAACTATAAATTCAAGCTATATATAAATTCCAAGCTATATACTGGTCAACACTTTTTCTCCCAGGAAGATCTCACTAGGACTAATCTGAAATTTTCAAGCACAGACCCAATGACCAAACACTTTTTCCTTCTTTAGTCAATTATATCCCATCTACACGAAATATACACATTGTGAACCTCCAGGGTAGAGAGAGAATATCTTCTATTTCTTTTGCAAGCTTCCTTCCCTCTTAATGAAGGGTAGGTTCGTGGTACCTATATGGCTAGTAGTCACGGCCAGCGTGGCCATACACATGCAGGTTATCTTTGAATTTTGGCAGATGGGAAAGAGTGGGCCACTCCTTTATTAAAGTTTCACACTGGCCAAAGAGCGAACACACAGGGCCCCAAAGCCACTGATGCATTCTCTGGTTCCACAACCAGGAGAATCTTCTCCAGTTCTTCCTAGAATCAAAAGCCTCCACAAACCTCAGTAGGGCTCCCAAAGCTCCTCAGCTCTGGTTCTCTATCTGCATACCTTCTCTTTCCCTGCCAACACGGCTTCTTCTTCAGCACTCTGCACTCTCTCTGCTCCTTCTGCTCCTCTCTGCAAACATGGCTTCTTTCTCATCATTCTGCATTTTCTCTGCTTTCCCTGCAAAACATGGTTTCTTGCTGCCTCTCCTCCTTCTTCTCTCTCTTTTCAAAACTTTCTGGTGCAAAAACCTCTGCTCTGCAAACATTAGCAAAACAATGGCCCTCCCCAAGCAGGAAGGTAATTTGCAATTTCACAGACCACATATACCTGGCACTGCCCAGCCCCCAATGCAAACTATAAGCGAGCAAATATAAAAATATTTTACAAACTTATTTGATCAACAGTACCTATTCCAGGCCATGTGACCAAGGCACAATGAGTACTAGGGAGGACAAGTGGCTTAGGACTATTATTACAAGTATAAAGCTGAAAGCCAACAGGAATTGGATGAAGAAGGCCAATACAGGCCACTTAGAAGCTTTGTCTTAACTCTGTAAGAAATGAGGAGGCATTAAGTAGTACCCTGGAGGAGTCATGAGGTCTTTGTCTCAGACAGGGCATTCTGCAGAGGTAGATGAGAAGGCAGCCAGTCTAGAAGTCATTGTAATAGGACAGGCAAGGGCTGAAAAAGAGTTGAGCTGGACCCTACGGTAGGAGGAAGGAGGAGATGTGTGAAGGTTGTGGATGCCAAGCACTATACAGAGCAGAAGGCAGATTACACAACCCCTCCTTTGGGGTCTTTGGAGGGGCCAGACTGTGAATTGCTCATGGAACCAAATGCCATCATTAAGATGGTTGGCTGAGTTTGGAACACAGACTTACCTTGTGGGTAAATGTGGAACTATTTTCCTAAGGAAATAAATATCAACCATGTTGGGCCACCCAGAGTCAGTGAACTCTGAACATTGGTGAAGGCACCAAAGACAAATTGCACCAACATTTGTTTTAAAATGCCTAGACAGATTTTATTTGAACTACTGCAGTAGGGGAGAGAGACTTTGGCATAGGACTGAGCTCAACTCCAAACACAGCAGAGACAGCTGCAGATTTATAGCCCTTGGGCATAGTGAGGGGGTAAGTGGATGGAAAATTACTAAGAGGAAATTAATTAGATAGTCATTGTGTGTGTCAGGGGTGGGAGGATACTCTCACTACACCGGGCTCAGCAAGCCAAGGACCAAGCCTAGTTGAGAAGAGGGTTCTACGGAAGCCTGATTCAGTTTAATCAAGAAGGGAATCTCTGTCAGAGGGAAGGAGGACCATCTCTGGTCCACAAGGCCGAGGGCCAGTGATGGGGCCTGGAGAGCTTGCCACAGACACCCTTGTATCTGCCGCAGGTAAGAGATATATGTGGAAACCTGCTGGAAGCCAGGCAAGGACCTGAAGCCAGGTTCAGAGACTCTAATACAGTGGTTCTCAACCTTTCTAATGCCGTGACCCCGCAATACAGTTCCTTGTGTTGTGGTGACCCCAAACCAAAAAATAATTTTGGTGGCTACTTCATAACTGTAATTTTTCTATAGTTATGATTCGGAATGTAAATACCTGATTTGCATTATGTATTTTCCGATGGCTTTAGGCGACCCCACTGGGGTCGCAACCCACAGGTTGAGAACCACTGCTCTAATACCTGAGATAACCCACTGCTAGGGTGAAGAAAAACAAGTGAATGTGAGACCTGGAAAATTCCATGGCTGAGGAAAGGGAGATCAGCAGAGCATAGCAGCAAAACAAGCAAGGGTTGATTCATAGCCCAGATTTAAATTACAGGACCCTATCAGGATTAATTTGGTAACAAGATGGCATTCATTAAGATATCCAGAAACTATAAGAGGAACCCTTAAACAAACACTGGACTCTCCCCATCTGGATATAATAGGGTTCTCAGAATGATTGTGATTTGAACATTACAAGAAATGTGACCTTCCTTACCCTATTCTCTAACCTTGTGAGACAGGGCATTCTGGCTACCACAGATTGTATCTGTATAAATGTCCTATGTTCTAGGGACCAACTTTTCTAACAGAAATTAGTGATGTTTTTTGTTTGTGAGGTGGGAGAGAACAAAATCTACCTGAACTCAGAGAAATATTTTCAACTGGAGACTCAGCAGACTTCTCTGTTCATCCAGGCCCTGGAGATCAACAACACAGTCCTTGCCCAAGTGACACTTCCAGTATTTAAGCTAAACTTACAAAGTAAGGGTTCAGCTAGGTTTGATTCATCATATTACAATCCCTTTCCCAGCACCCACACCTGGCTTTATTATATATGATCAAGTGAGTCTGAATGAAACTGTCTTCAAGTCCTCATTTTTATTTAATACTGACAATATTATTTTTATCAAGCTCATATTTCAAGAAACTTTATTCTGCTCTGGCTTTCCTGAACCAGGGGAAATTATCTTGTTCCTTCCCTTGGGTTTGAAAGAAAACCTTTCCATAACTAATGTTTATCAGCAGTGCAATTTCTTTTGTGAGAAATTGAAATCTCCTTGACACAGCAAGGAAAAAAAACACCAGGGCTGGGATAACAGACACCAAGAAAGGCTTTAGGGAAAAGAAAGACCATCTTCCAAAACCTCTGCCTTCTGTGTTTCTTCCCGGGCTATGTGCTCTCAGAGTCTAGCCAAGAGTGGGTTCAAACAGGTAACGACCAGCGCAGCCTGGAAACTGACCTATCAGAAGAGAAAAGGGTCCCTGACTGGTCAAACTTGAACACTTTCACTTCCAGATCTTGGAGAGATCTCTGGAAAAGGGAACAGAAAGGGCGCATTGTTCAGGGTTCTCCAGAAAAACAGAACTAGTAGGAAGACAGAGACAGCGACTGACATGTTTAGGAACTGACTCCTGCAATTTATAGGGGCTGACTATTCTGAAATCTGTAGGACAGGCCAGTAGGCTGAAAACTCAGGCAGGGTTTGATGCTATAGTCTTGAGGCACAATTCCTTCTCTGGAAGACCTGTTGTCTTTCTTAAGTATTTCAAGGTGCAGGAACCCTACCACCTTATTGAGGGAAATCTTTTTTTAAAGTCAACTGATAGCAAATGTCAGGCACATCTACGAAACACCACACACAGCAACACCTAATGACTGGCTGACTGAACAACTGGATCCCAACTGTAGCCTGCCTGAACTGAAATTTAGGCAGAGAGGGGTGGGTTGGGGAAAATAGGAAAAGGGGGCAGGCCACTTAGGGGGTCTGAGGCAGCTGCTATTTATCACCACAATTTAAGATTTCAAATAGTTAGCCCTGGTGCCCCCACCACACACACACTCCAAAGTAGAGTTTCTATAAAAACTCATCACCCTTTAGTGCTTGTAGCGACAACTTTTTCTCCTAGTTCTGTATATGTGGCCTCACAAAGGTTGCTGGTGGGGAAAGCAGGATAGAACCCAAAAGGGACCTCCAGGAGCAGTTCCTAGTGGGAGCTGTTCTGCAGTGACGATAGAATGTCAAAATGTCGCTAGTCTTCATGACAAAATTCTGGTTTTGCACTTCATACTCACTCCCAGGTCATTTGGAGGAAACTATAACCATCACCCGACGCGGAGAAGCAAATTAACTACGATTCTCACAGCAATAACAGCTCCTCATAATTGAGAACCTGCTAAACAATATGGTGTGAAACCTTCAATAATAACATTTATTGTTTATACCTATTCTACAAATGAAAATACTGAGGCCTCAAAAGATTAAGTAGATTATCCATTACCATCCAGGTAGTCACAGGAGGGCGGGGATTTAAACCCAGCACTGTTCAATACAAAGTCCATGCTTTTGCCACAAAGTTATGGAAGCAAAAAGATGTATTAACTGGAGGTTAACATGGGATATGCGTTGCTCTAGTTTAAGTCATCTCATAAAGGATGCCTAGGGTTTTAGACCGGCAATTTTAACCAAAATTGGCAAGTAGTTTTCATTGTTGCTGTTTCATTTCTGGTAAGCAAACCTCAGACACTATTGGGAAAGCTAATTTTCCGGAAGATCCATGAATCCTTGGTTTTGCTTTGATTCTGCCAAACTCCTATGTTTTCTTCCAGTTCTGTAAGTCTAATGTTGAAGTTTTTAATAATGAGAATGCAAGCCAGGGTTCATACTCTCTAACACACATTACTTTCTATTAAAAATGAGGTAGCTTAAAAATTTATCAGCATGTTTTGTTGCTGTATTAGTCTGAATGACATGCTCCTTGCCCCCAAAGCAATAATACTTTAATTGCAAACTATTTTCCTAACCAAATATACTCTTTCCTGCAGGGAATCACTACCATGGAAATCTATGTAATAAATCCATTTTTTGTGGGACTACACATCAAACTTGACAACATAAATTTGACATTTGGTAGAAGTACATCTTTATTTACATCCTCATAAGAAGACTTGGTCCCTAGCATTTCCTTCAAATGTTCCTATAGCACATATTTTATGCTGACATCAAAAATAGGAGGAAAAAGTTATCTTGTGTTTGGTTTTGCTTTTTGGTTTATGTTTTTTAGATACCTGAAAAAGGAGTTTTGCCAAAGTTAAAAAGGTACCTGAAAGTCAGATTGTGATGAAAACTGATTTGCAAGTCCACAGAGTGTTTGCAGTTATGGATTCAGTACTAATGACCCTTTTACAACACCCCTAGCCACATGCTTTCCTCAGCGTTCTCCCTGGTGCCAAACTCCTTTGGAAAGATTATTCTGAATTGGATTCATAGGAAACAAATTGGACTTATTTCACTGAAAGAAATTGGACCACATCTAATAAAATAATGCCAAATTGTGTTTGGAACTAGAATCTGCTTGGTTTCGATTTCTTATGACAGAAGAATTCCAGATTACAACCAAAGTGTAAGTGTGAAATGAATCCCTTATTTGAGGATATTAGAAATATCTCTAGAATTGTGTTATTTGCAAAAGAAATTCCTAATTTTACTTGGCCTTTACCATATTATTGTTCCCTGAAGTGCAGGATTTTATAAAAAGGGTATGTTGGACACCATCCAAGGGTGTATATTTATTTAGGTTAAAAGGGGGGCTTATTATGAAATGGGCTCATAGTTGATTTCAAGGCATGAAGCTCAGGTAATGTTTCATAATGATGTTCTAGTAAAGTCCTTTTAAATATCTACTGGATCAATGTTAACAGTGTACTATTGGCAAAATAATCTGTCATTTTATTCTTTCTTCAAATGAAAAGTGCCTTAAGGTTACTTCTGGTTTTAATCTCATCTATGAACAAAAATAGACGGGGGAGCCCTACTGTCTGGTATACAGATGAATTCTTAATGCCTTGAAAAACATATTTCAAAAAATGATTTTTAAAAACATGTGTAATTAAAAGTATATGTTCAGTTTATATGTACTGACTCATTCTCCAGTATTACTCATCATCACTTTGAGATTAGACAAAAGGCCAACTAGGAATCGGAAGAATTTATGGTAACTTTCAAGTTCTACCTTGAGCAACAGTTCAGAACTAATTTTACGAGGGTAAAACATGTTTAGGGGAAGGTTATAAGTTGGATTTTGGGTATAATTTTGGGATACTTATGAGATGTCCAGATAAATTAGCCAGTAAATAATAGGGTAGTCTGTCTCAGAGAGACAGGTTGGCACATCAGCAGCTATCATGGAGTTAAAAGCATTTGTCTAGAGAAAGAGAGAGAAAGTATGCAGCCAGAGCCAAGAATAGCACTTGAGGTAGCACGTGAATTTGAAGAGCTGGCCAGGAGAGGGTGCCTATAAAAGAAACTGGGACGAAGCCATTGGTAAGGAAAGAGGAGAACCAGAGAAAACAGGATCTTGGCAATAAGGGAAGGAGACCTTTGGAAGAAGAGCAACCTGCCAATGGTATAACATGGCAAGAGGTCAAAAACAATGAGCCTGAAGAGTCTATGGGATTTGACAACTTGAGGGTTGATGGTGAGCTTGGTAGAAAACAGTTTTCATGAAGCTGGGGAGGTAGAAGCCAAATTTCAGTGGGCTGGAAATTTAATGAAAGATGAGGTCATGGAGACAGTACATGAAGATGAACTGTTCTAGAAACCTGGCCATGAGAGGAAGGAGGGAGGAAAGGTATGCACATTTAGAGGAGGTTGGGGGTCATGGGAGGATCTGCCTTATAAGCAGAGCACCTTAGCCATACAGAAATGAAAGCCTGTACTACTCAGTTACCCAAAACACATGGCCTTGCATTGACAAATTTTATTGTGTTCATGTATTATCTCCCTGTTAGACTTTAAACTTCCATAAGCAAGTGGACCGCATACTGGTCTCATAGTCTTACAGAAGGTAAAAGCTTGAATGTGCCAGAGATAATTTACTATAGCCCTTCATCATCATATGGTTGGAGGATCTAAGGCCCAAAGAGAGTGAGTCACTCAAGGTCACCTACAGAGCAACAATGAGGAACCGCCCTTTGCACTGCATTTTGCAGTAAGGAGAAAGGTTGTGTTTCCCAACACAATTGTCTGGAAGTTCCAGTCTGGGAACCATCTCAAAGGTCTAGCCCCTGATCACATGAATTCCTTTCACATACCTCATAGCAATGTGGTCATCTTTATCTGAATAAAACAAAGCCAAGTTCAGTTCATGCCCCCAAATTTGAATTGATTTGTTCGTACAAAATTTGGGGGCAATGTATTCTTGTGATTCTTTTCACCTCTCCATTTTGCTTACATCTGTCCTATTTAATGTTAAATGGGAGCATTTTCTTGTTGCTAGTGAAGGACTATTTCTGATTTTTCTGGCCTGTCAATAGCAGATACATAGCAAAAGCTTTCAAAAGAACACCTGTCTTCAGAACCCACATATATTCAGAAATAGTTTTCTATGAGTTAATTTTGGATTTCAACTAATAAATGGACTTGGGCCAAACTTTTTTTTTTTTTTTTTTGTATTTTTCTGAAGCTAGAAACGGGGAGAGACAGTCAGACAGACTCCCGCATGCGCCCCACCGGGATCCACCCGGCTCGCCCACCAGGGGGCGACGCTCTGCCCACCAGGGGTTGATGCTCTGCCCCTCCGGGGCGTCGCTCTGCCACGACAAGAGCCACTCTAGCGCCTGGGGCAGAGGCCAAGGAGCCATCCCCAGCGCCCGGGCCATCTTTGCTCCCGGAGCCTCGGCTGCGGGAGGGGAAGAGAGAGACAGAGAGGAAGGAGAGGGGGAGGAGTGGAGAGCAGATGGGCGCTTCTCCTGTGTGCCCTGGCCGGGAATCGAACCCGGGACTTCTGCACGCCAGGCCAACGCTCTACCACTGAGCGAACTGGCCAGGGCTTGGGCCAAACATTTTAACCTATCCAGTTTTCTACTCCTGCTTCTCCAGCTCCCTCTTCAAAGTCCTTTAATTAGCTAAACGTCAAGCCCTTTTGAGCTACCAAACATTGGGCATGTGCAGTTGCCCTATGCAGAGAAAGGGAAAAATGAGATAACCCACTTTCAGGGCAACTGATTTATTACACACAGAGAAACTTCTTATTAGTTCCCAAAAGTTATCTCTTCTCTTGTTATTTGGAAAGCACAGTTATTTTCCACTTATTCTCTACTGATGTAAAACAGATTTTTTTTTTCAAATCTTAGAGGCAGCGTGCGCGCAGGCTCTCTCTCTCTCTCTCTCTCTCTCTCTCTCTCTCTCTCTCTCGCACACACACACACCCATGCACGCGTGCACTCGCTTATCCCTAGTAGACCAGTACTATCACTTGGCTGTGTGCACCTACATTGGACTTGGTTACTGCACTCTACTACACTTGCAAAAATGTTCTTTTTTTTAAATGACAAGAAAAAGCCTCCACAAGCTAAACTAATAGCCTCTGCATCTCCAAAATTGTTTCGGCAAAAAAAGCATTTCTTATTTTTTAAAGACTTACTTAAACTGAATGTTGGAACAGCAGCACTGAAAAGATAATGACAATGTTAGACTCAAATAGATTTTCTTAAAATAATTGCTTTCCCCTACTGAGTGGGGGCACAGCACTAGTGAAATTTCAAAGAGTCAGCATGTTCTCCACTGCTGCCCACCAGAACACTGTCTCTTTTTGACCCATGCTCTATTATTTTCTTTATCCACACTCACCCCAGTTTTATCAGCTGTTGAATTTTGCTTTCATACCTGTATAACAGCCGATTTCTACATATTATGGTAAATAATGTAGCTTCCTCAGTGGGCCAGTGGCCGTTGCTTCCTTATTTTGCCTTGATGGAAGTCTTTTTATTCTGGGAATAAAACAAAGTCAAAACATTGATTTTAAGAGCCTCACCCGAAACTGACAGATTGGCCATGAAATCACATATTCCACAACTTATTTTGGGTGAACCTAAGAAGTGTGGCAATGACCTGCATGGAATAGAGGGCATCCAACCCTTGCTGGGAGGGAGGTTGAGTCAGGAGTGATCGTGCTGCCTACCTGGGCTGTTTTGGGGGGGCTGGGATGTATGGAGAGCCTGGTTTGGGTATGTGTGTAGGAGATGCTGTGAATATGAACCAATAGGGAGTTGAAGGCTGTGTCTTCGAAAAATGAAGCCTCTAGAACCAAGGGGAAGTCTAAAACATGAAGGCAGCGCACTGAGGGGAGAGAGAGGCAGGACAGAAAGAACTTAGAAAGACTTTAGAGATGAACGCATGCAGGTAGAGAGGGAATTTTAGTGTTCAAGATACAAAAACAAAGGCATCCAGATAGAGATGCCTAGAAGGCAACTGGAGACACAGTATTGAAGTTTAGGAAGACAGGAGAGCTGTGGTTAACGTTTTGAAAACCATGCACGTAAACCTGTCAGTTGATACATGAGTACAACAGATAGTCTATTAGATAAGGAGACAAATTAAACAAAGGGACCTCAGATGCCTCTGTTCATGGCACATATCATCATTGGTTTATGCAAAGCCCTATTTTTTTTTGCTGTTTTAAAATTAATTATTTCATTCAATCGTTTATTTCCTTCTATCCCCATCCTCCCTACCACAGGCAATTTTCTAATGTGTTTGGTGAGCAGCTTTTTATTTTGGTAAGTGTTCTTATATAACGTATCTTATTTTGTGTACATGTTTTTTTTTTAATTGAGGTATAAATGCATACAGTGAAGTGAAATTACTAACTTTAAGCTGATTGAATTCACACACATATACACCAATGTAACCAGCATCCAGATCCAGACACAGAATGTTTTCTGCAGTCCTATACACACATTTTAATTTATATGTGTGACATTGTAGAATAGATAGCATTCTGTTTTCTACCTCGTTTCACAGCACATTTCAAGGTTGATGTATTCCCTGTTTTTACATATCTCCTTCCAAATCCTTTAGAATGTCCCTGTGTGTATCTGCCACAATTTATTCAACATTCCCCATGAAGCGGATCTAGATCACCTCCAATTCCTTTTACCACAAATAATGCTAAAATGAACATCTTCTTTTATGTTCTCTCTGCCCCCCACCTCAGAACATACTAGCCAGGAAAGTGGCCACTGAGTAATGGTGTGTACACATAGTTACCCTAATTAAAAGTTGACAGAATATGGAAAAACCAATTTTGGATTAAACTAAGAGGACTCTTCAACCAAGGAACACTGAAGAAGGTACACTGAGACTGGTAGGAAAAACGGAAATGCAGAGAGGGCTGCCCAGCTCTCCGGAGCAAACGGCAGCCGGGAGAGACCCACGTGGCGGGAAGTGAGTTTAGCAGAGAAGGGAGGGTCCTGAGTCCCAGGAACAAAGCCCCACCTGCAGGCCCAGGGAGTAGAAGAGGCGAATGGACAGTATTTAGCTGCAAATCAAGACAGGATACTGTTTCTGAGAGACTGATTTCTCAGACTCAGGTTTCTTCTTAAAGGGACCGCACAGAAAACCTCTCACAACCACTCACCCGGGGCTCCGGGGGATGGGGAGAGAGGAAAGGACCAGAGTAGCAGGAAGAGAGTGTACTCTAGGAGGCACAGGGAGAAACATTTTGAGAGACAGCCACCCTAATCCCTGGGATGAGTCACTCCCCAAATCTGAAGTGAATATTTCCCCTGGAAACAGCAATACCAGCAAAGGGAAGCAGGACACCAGCCAAACAGGCTCTTCCGCAGTTCTCAGACCAGAGTCGCTTAGAAAGAGGGAGCTTCCAGGACTACAGTAGTGAGTCTTAGGGTCTGAGCTGCAGCACTCCCACCCACACGGTTGAGGGCTCACCGAAGGATGGGCGGCGGCGGGACACAAAAGCGCAGTTCTGTTGGCAAGGGTGGAAGCCGGCTGGCCACCACTGAGGCCCAGGTGTGAGCTCGGTCTTGCCCGCTGGGGAGGAGGGGATGTGCAAGAAATATTCAAAGTAATGCAAAACAAGAACCTACAACCAAGACTACTTTATCCAGCAAGGCTATCATTGAAGGAGAACTTAAAAGCTTTCCAGACAAAAAAAACCTCAAGGAATTTACAACAACGAAACCAAGGCTGCAAGAAATACCAAGGGGCCTGTTGTAAACAGATCAAAGGAGAAAAAGAATATAGCAAAAGAGGAATACAGTTTGAAAGAATAAAATGGCAATAAACAATTACATATCAATAATAACCTTAAATGTAAATAGATTAAATGATCCGATCAAAAGACATAGGGTAGCTGCATGGATAAGAAAACAGAACCCATACATATGCTGTCTACAAGAGACGCACCTTAAAACAAAAGATGCACACAGACTTAAGATAAAAGGATGGAAAAAAATATTTCACGCAAATAGAAATGAAAAAAAAGCTGGGGTGGCAATACTTAAATCAGACAAAATGGACTTTAAAACAAAGACTATAGTAAGAGATAAAGAGGGTCACTACATAATGATAAAGGGGGCAATCCAACAGGAAGATATAACCATTATAAATATCTACGCACCTAATATAGGAGCACCTAAATATATAAAGCAGACTTTGATGGTTTTAAAGGGCAAGATCAACAGCAATACTATAATAGTAGGGGATTTCAATACCCCATTAACATCACTAGATAGATCCTCAAGAAAGAAAATTAAAAAAGAAACAGCAGACTTAAAGGACATACTAGATCAACTTGATTAAATAGATATCTACAGAACCTTTCACCCTAAAGCAGCAGAATACATATTCTGTTCAAGTCCTCATGGTACATTCTCTAGGATAGACCACATGTTAGGGCACAAAAGCGGCCTCAACAAATTTAAGAAGATTGAAATCCTATCGAGCACTTTCTCTGATCACAATGGCATTAAACTAGAAATCAACCACAATAGAAAAACTGAAAAATACTCAAACACTTGGAAACTAAACAGCATGTTATTAAATAATGAATGGGTTAAAAAAGAGATCAAAGAAGAAATAAAAAATTCCTAGAAACAAACGATAATGCGCATACATCAATTAAAAATTTATGGGACACAGCAAAAGCAGTCCTGAGAGGGAAGTTTATAGCATTACAGGCATACCTCAAAAAGCTAGAAAAAACTCAAATAAACAACTTGACCTTGCAACTAAAAGAACTAGAAAAAGAACAGCAAATAAAGCCCAGAGCTAGTAGAAAGAAAGAAATAATAAAGATCAGAGCAGAAGTAAATGAAATAGAGGCTAAAGAAACAATACAGAGGATCAATGAAAACAGGAGCTGGTTCTTTAAAAATGTAAACAAGATCAATGAACCTTTAACCAGACTCACCAAGGAAAAGAGAGAGAGGACTCAAATAAATAAAATTAGAAATGAGAGTGGAGAAATAACAACTGACACAACAGATATACAAAATATTGTAAGAAAATACTATGAAGAACTGTATGCCAAAAAACTAGGCAACCTAGATGAAATAGACAAATTCCTTGAAACATATAATCTTCCAAAAATTAATCTGGAAGAATCAAGAAAACCTAAACAGACCAATTACAACAAATGAGATTGAAACAGTTATCAATAAACTCCCAGAAAAGAAAAGTCCTGGGCCTGATGGCTTCACAAGTGATTTCTACCAAATATTCAAAGAAGAAATAACTCCTATCCTTCTCAAGCTATTTCAAAAAATTCAAGAGGATGGAAGGCTTCCAAGCTCCATTTATGAGGCAAGTATAATTCCGATTCCAAAAGCAGGCAAAGACAACACAAAGAAAAAAAATTATAGGCCAATATCCCTAATGAATTTAGATGCAAAAATCCTCAACAAAATATTAGCAAACCAAATCCAGCAATACAGGAAAAAAATCATACACCATGATCAAGTGGGATTTATTCTTGGGAGGCAAGGCTGGTACAATATTTGCAAATCAATCAATGTGATTCATCACATAAACAAAAGGAAGGAGAAAAACCACATAATAATTTCAATAGATGCAGAAAAAGCATTTGATAAAATCCAGCACCCATTTATGATCAAAACTCTCAGCAAAGTAGGAATACAGGGAACATACCTCAACATGATAAAGGCCATCTATGACAAACCCACAGCCAATATCATACTCAATGGACAAAAATTAAAAGCAATCCCCTTAACATCAGGAACAAGGCAGGGGTATTCCTTTTCACCACTCTTATTTAACATAGTTCTGGTAGTCCTAGCCACAGCAATCAGACAAGAAAAAGAAATAAAAGGCATCCAAATTGGAAAAGAAGAAGTAAAACTATCATTATTTGCAGGTGATATGATATTGTATATAGAAAACCCTAAAGTTTCAGTCAAAAAACTACTGGACTTGATAAATGAATTCAGCAAGGTGGCAGGATATAAAATTAATACTCAGAAATCAGAGGCATTTTTATACACTAACAATGAAATTTCAGAAAGAGAAATTAAGGAAGCAATCCCCTTTTCTATTGCAACCAAAAAAATAAAGTACCTAGGAATAAATTTAACCAGGGAGATGAAAGACATGTACTTGGAAAATTATAAAACATTGATAAAAGAAATCAGGGAAGATACAAACAAGTGGAAGCATATACCATGCTCAAGGTTAGGAAGAATAAACATCATTAAAATGTCTATATTACCCAAAGCAATTAATAAATTCAATGCAATACCAATTAAAATACCAATAACTTACTTCAAAGATATAGAACACATATTCCAAAACTTTATATGGAACCAAAAGAGAACATGAATAGCCTCAGCAATCTTAAAAAGGAAGAATAAAGTGGGAGGTATCACACTTCCTGATATCAAGTTATACTACAAGGCCATTGTACTCAAAACAGCCTGGTACTGGCATAAGAACAGGCATCTAGATCAATGGAACAGAACAGAGAACCCAGAAATAAACCCACACTTTTATGGACAGCTGATATTTTACAAAGGAGGTAAGAGCATACAATGAAGTAAAGACAGCCTCTTCAACAAATGGTGTTGGGAAAATTGGACAGCTACCTGCAAAAAAATAAAACTAGACCACCAACTTACACCATTCACAAAAATAAACTCAAAATGGATAAAAGATTTAAATGTCAGCCGTGAAACCATAAGTATCTTAGAAGAAAACATAGGCAGTAAGCTCTCTGACATCTCTCGCAGGAATACATTTGCCGATTTATCTCCATGGGCAAGTGAAATAAAAGACAGGATAAACAAATGGGATTTTATCAAACTAAAAAGCTTCTGCATAGCTAAAGACAATAAGAACAGAATAAAAAGACAGACTACACAATGGGAAAATATATTTTACAATATGTCTGATAAGGGGTTAATAACCAAAATTTATAAAGAACTTGTAAATCTCAACACCAGAAAGACAAACAATCCAATCAAAAAATGGGCGAAAGAAATGAATAGACACTTCTCCAAAGAGGACACACAGATGGCCAATAGGCATATGAAAAAATGCTCAACATCACTAATCATTAGAGAAATGCAAATTAAAACCACAATGATATATCACCTCACACCAGTAAGAATGGCGCTCATCAACAAAACAACTCTGAATAAGTGCTGGCGAGGATGTGGAGAAAAGGGAACCCTCCTGCACTGCTGGTGGGAACACAGACTGGTGCAGCCACTGTGGAAAACAGTATGGAGATTTCTCAAGAAATTAAAAATCGAACTGCCTTTTGACCCAGCTATCCCACTTTTAGGAATATACTCCAAGAACACCATAGCACTGTTTGAAAAGAAGAAATGCACCCCCATGTTTATGGCAGCATTGTTCACAATAGCGAAGATCTGGAAACAGCCCAAGTGTCTGTCAGTGGACGAGTGGATTAAAAAGCTTTGGTACATATATACTATGGAATACTACTCGGCCATAAGAAATGATGACATTGGATCATTTACAACAACATGAATGGACCTTGATAACATTATACTGAGCGAAATAAGTAAATCAGAAAAAACTAAGAACTGTATGATTCCATACAGAGGTGGGACACAAAAATGAGACTCAGAGACATGGACAAGAGTGTGGGGGTTATGGGGTGGGGGAGAGAGGGAGAGGACTGGGGGAGGGGAGGGGCACAAGGAAAGCCAGTTGGAGGGTGATGGAAGACAGTTGGACTTTGGGTGATGGGAATGCAGCATAATCAAATATCAAGGTAACGTAGAGATGTTTTCTCTGAACATATGTACCCTGATTTATCAATGTCACCCCATTAAAATGAATAAAAATAATAATAACTTGGGAAATAAAAAAAAAGTTGACAGAATACCTTCCAAATGGTTCCACCTATTTGCACTTACACTTACTTTTTTTTCTAGCATCAAATTTATGTTTCTTTTGAACGTTCACTTTGTTAAACTAGACTCAAGGGAATCTGGTTTTATTAGAGTTATATTTAAATTTTGCCTATGAATGCCAATTTATTCATTTGCAGAGTATTTATTAAAAATCCACAGTGTGCCAGGTACTCTTCTAAGGACTGGGGATAGAGCGTGAAGGAGAAAATTTCCAACCCATGTGAAATTTGTGTTCTAGTCATTATAAGTTTAAGTGGGTGAGATCAGTAGACTGCATAGAAAAAAAAAGTAAGGGTAAAACTGAGAAATATCAAAATATTGAGGGTTACATAGGAAAATAAAAACACTGATGGAGGGAGATAAAAAATATTCTGAGAGGTAGCAAGAAAACCAAGAGAAAGTATTGACATAGGAACCAAAAAAGAAGAGTGTTTAAAAAAATCACAGTCTACAAATGGCATATAGGAGGTGACCAGTCCTCAAGAAGGCTTTCGCACAAGTCATTGGTAGGGAATTGGACAATAATAGGGCACTACACATTTCTGGAGTTCTCACTCATGTCCCCTCTGAATGGTAACAATGTCCCTAGATCAAGCCCACAACCTCCACTTCTCTGAAAGATTGCGGGACCCCTTTTTTTTCTCTGGTGTGCATTTTCTTTCTAATAAACTCCTCCCTCCCTCAGTAGACAGTCCTGGGTCTCTCATGCCTCTGGACTCAAGCACCGCAGAAATTTTTAGTTCTGGTGTACTCACTCTTTAGTGATCAAGGATGACATTTTCCCGATTATTCCAAAATATGGGACTTGGGTCCGATCCAAGAATTTTGCAAATCAGTGTGCATTTGACAAAATTGGTTTGTAGAATTAAAGAAGACAAAAGGGTGGAAAATGAATGGACATGTTTCCATCTGACAGGTGAATAGATAGCTTCAGATGTCATATTGCTGCTGTTAGGCAGGACCTAACTGTAACTCTGTGTCTCGTGGCTTTCACTCATACCCTTTATCATTGGATAACATGCAGAGCTGATGTTTTTCTGCAAACTATCTTTTATCTCCTCATGGTTCCCCTCTACTGAATTGGACATGAAGCTCATCATTCCCTCCTGCTCAAACCGCCACTCGGACACAGCTCCACCTCCTGCGCAACACCATCTGACGGTCACTCACCAAAGTCGCAGTGCTTCCCACTGCCTCCGGAGGAATCCCATAGTCCTTCACCACCGGCACATGCCACCTGGAAACTGATTTCTTCCTGTATCACAGCATGGTTTTCTGTTCCTGCACTTGGCCTGCTTTGTCCTTTCCCAAACAAAGTGTGCTCTTTCAACCCTCATTCCTTGTCCCTGCCGTTTAGAATGTATAGAATTCCCTCCCCACTATCCAGAGTGCATCGACTCCCATATCTTCAACTTCCCACTACTTTGTCTAAACTAGAACAGCAACTCTCTATCTTTCTGACTTAAGGATCCCTTTACAGACTAAAAAATTATTAAGGACCCCAAGAGTTTTTTATTTTGGGGGTTGTATCTATCAGTTTACCATAATATAAATTTAAAATATTTATTAATTATTTCTAAAAAAATTATGTGTTGTCATTTTTAAAAATATGAAAAAATAACTATCTTTTAAAATGAAAGGATAATGAGAATGGTAGAAATGCTTTATATTTTTACAAATCTCTTTAAATGACTGGCTTACTAGAAAACAGCAAGATTCTCATTTCTGCTTCTGCATTCAATCTTTTATGGTAGGTTGTTTTGGTTGAAGCATAGGAAGAAAATCCAGCCACACAGAGATTGTACTGGGCTCAGGGAAGAGAATTTTCATAGCCTTTTCAGATAATTGGGGATCTTCCTTTTTCATACTCTCCAAAACTGAAAAATAGTTTCTCAGACATTAGCTACAATGTGGAATCTGAAACCTTATTAGTAAACTTTCATTCTCACTATCTTTTTTTATTTATTTATTTTAGAGAGGAGAGAGAGAGAAAATAAAGGTGGGGGGGAGGAACAGGAAGCATCAACTCCCATATGTGACTTGACCAGACTAGCCCAGGGTTTTGAACCAGCGACCTCAGTGTTCTAGGTCGATGCCTTATCCACTGTGCCACCACAGGCCAAGCTCATTCTCTATTGTATTAAAATTAATTGGTCTATCTTGTACTTTGAATGGATCATTTATCTAATTATAATATTATTGCATTAAACATTGACCACTGGGAAACTATTGGTTCATGGAGTTATACTGAACTTTCAAATATTGACACATTTCATTAAAAATTAGATGTATTTTGAGGACCCCATACATTCATATCCCCACCAATTGCATCAGAAAAGTCTTCAAGGATCGAGAAACTGTCAAGCTCATTGTGATCGATACATGTTTTCCAGAATTCTACCATTTACTTCAAAGTTTGAATTTTCTAATTAGTAACAAAAATGTCAGTTGCTTTCCTTGAAGTGATGGTCTCACTTTGTTCATTTCCAAGAAAATGTTTGGCTAGTACCCAAGTCTGAACTACTATAGTTTATCTGTCCGTCATTGTGGTAGGCAGAAAAAAAATGCCCTCTTTGTACCAAAGATATATTCACTTCCAATCTCTGGAACCTATAGATATTACCTATATGGCAAATATGTGGTTAAGCTGAAAATCTTAAAAAGAGGGTTATCCAAGCTAAATTCAATGACAGTCTCTTGTAAGAAAGAGAGCGATTTTAAACAAACAAAGAGAAGACATAGAGACACGAAGAGGAGACTGCAATGTGAAGACAGAGGCAGAGACTGGAGTGATGCTGCCAAAAGCCAAGGAAATACGAGGTGTGCCAATCAAGACACGCCACCAGAAGCTAGGGAGGCAAAGGACAGATTCTCCTCCAGAAAGGTTGTGGCCCTGCCAACACCACAATTTTGCACTTCTGGCCTCTGACACAGTAAGAGAATACATTTCTGTTGTTTTAAGCCACCCAGGATATGGTAACTCGTTAAGCCAGCCCTAGGAAACAAATCCAGTCAATCTAGCAGGCAAAAGTTGGTGTTGTGTGGAAAAAGGCCACTAGGGTAGCTGGCAATTTAAACAATCGCACAAGGGCTTTTCCTCAACATGGTCATTATATTTCTGCAAGGGCCTCATGCATACTTCTTGCTTCCACCCCTCAAGATATTTCAAAGATATGCATTCAAGAATTAAGACTCAGTAAAATTGCAAATTTCTAATGCTTCATCAAGGACACCCTTCATTGCAGCTGCCTTTTTTTATACTAGGAGTGAGTGGCAGTTAAAGATTCCATGACTACTGGTCAGTGGGTGCCACCACCTCAGTTCATGCTAAGGCACCAGAGTGTTACCACCTACCACTTTTGTCTCACAGGTGAAAACCCAGGAAAAAAAGGCAAATAACATTTTAACATTATTATGAAAATTGTTGTGACCCCAACAATCTCCTGAAAGTGTCGTGGGGCCTCCAGGGCCTGGGCTACACTTTGGGAACCACAGAAGCAAATGTAGCCAGAAGCTGACTGTAAAATGTAGATGGCGGGTACATTAGTGTTCACTGGACTAGTCTTTACATTGTTTTTTAACTTTCATAATAAAATGTGGGGGGAAGAGTTGTGTGTATAATGTATACAGGGGTCCTCGGGTTACGACACAATTCCATTTCTACAACAGTGATGTAACCTGAATTTTGGTGTAAGTCAAAACACACCCTAGCCTAAGTCACTTCCCTATCCTAACACAGTTGTAAAATCATAATCTAGAACATAAAAACACAACTAAGCCACAGAAAAGGACATAAATATACTATACTGTACACTGTACTGTAGTAACAGAAAAAATGTAGTAACCAAAAGTTAACATAAAAAACAATTCCTTACCTTTATTCCTGTGGTTGGCTTGCACACTGCAGCACACAACCAAACTAGTCTGCTTACGTAGTCCGTAACTAGGATGCTAACAGCGTAAGTCGAAACATTCTCATCTTAAGGTTTTTAAGTCTTTATGGGAGTGAGTGTCATAAACTTGAAACATCATATGTCAAGATTGCCGTAACCCAAGGCCCCCCTGCATTATATATATATATAAAAAAAAATTTTAGTTCACTTTGTGTTTCCAAAACTGAGGGGTGAAATTACCATTCTCGGTCTGTTGTGTTCTGGTTCCGGGTCTCCAGTCCAGCGTCCAGTCCTGCCTCATCTCTTGTCCTCTAACCACCTAAGAACCTACAAATAAACGCTGAGCTTCTGGGACTCATCCCTATGGCCACCGTGTTTTCTGTCCCCACACTTTCACACATGCAGTTTCTTAAACCAGAATACTATTCTCTCCACCTCATCCTTCTTTGTCCCTTAGGAAAATTGAATTCAGTCTTCAAGTTAGGGCTCTAATACTTTCTCCCCTGAGGACCTTTCCCTTTCTCCCTTAGACTGACTTTGGGGCTTCAACTTCTAGAGTCAGGTTAAAAAGCAGGACAGCTCAGCATCTGCCAAGGTCACCGATAGACATGAACTGCTAAACCAGCACAGGAATAAATGTGAGGAATAATGCCAGTTAGCTCGGGTTTCCACTGTTAGTGACTGTTTTTATAGCAGGTAAATTATAAATTAATAATGACTACCGAAGTACACAGTGATTTGAATGGATCTCTTTGCTCACTGACCTATCTCCCATTAAGCGTTTTTGCTCTGGACATGAGAAGTCACTCTCAACCAACAAAAGCCATTTCTGAAATCATTGTTGAAACTTGAAAAAACCCTTACCCACCAGGGATAGATGGGTCACATTACTACATATGTAAATCTGAAGCATTTTAATATGCCTCTCAAAAGTTGCCTGGTTTCAAAAACTATACATACAGCCTGACCAGGCGGTGGTGCAGTGGATAGAGCGTCGGACTGGGATGTGGAAGACCCAGGTTCGAGACCCCGAGGTCGCCAGTTTGAGCAAGGGCTCATCTGGTTTGAGCAAAAGCTCACCAGCTTGAGCCCAAGGTCGCTGGCTCGAGCAAGGAGTTACTCGGTCTGCTGAAGGCCCACGGTCAAGGCACATATAAGAAAACAATCAATGAACAACTAAGGTATTGCAATGCGCAACAAAAAACTAATGATTGATGCTTCTCATTTCTTCGTTCCTGCCTGTCTGTCCCTGTCTATCCCTCTCTCTGACTCTCTGTCTCTGTAAAAAAACAACAACAACAACAAAAAGACTACACATACAAAAAGCTTATATTGTTCTCATATAGTGTCCATCATAAATCTCTTATTTTGATCAAGAAGAAAAAGCTAAACAGTTTTTATTAATAGAGGAACATTTTCTCTATATTTACACTGATTGTAGGTTGAACATACCTTGAAAGACTATCAGTTTGAAGGTTGTCAAATGACCAGCCTGACTGGGACGCCCAGGTGTTTATAGCCAGTCCTGCCTTCTTCCATCTTCCTCTTACTTTGCTCATTCTTCCATCACAACCTGATTTCTTTGCAACTTAATTGCTTGGATTTCTATCTCCCCAGTTGACTACAAACTCTTTGAAGGCAGGAACTGTCTATCTTTGTATCCCAGGTTCTAGCTCAGTACATAGTACCTAGGACACATTCAATAATTATTTGTTAGCTAAATTAGTACATGATGGTAGGAGAGGCCTTGGCACACTAAAAAATGTAGGCATCCATTATACAAATTCCATCTATAAAACCTGCATTGACAATAGAAGTAGAAGTCCCCAAGAGAAAACCCAGCTCCTTTGGTAATCCACTCAATCAATCAAGATTTTGTTGAACGACAAACACCAGCCACTTACCAGGCTCAGAGCTGAATGCTGGGGGAATGCAGAACAAAACAAGGTCCCTGCCCTTTTGGAGTGAATAATGCCAAACTCCACAGACAGCACGAGACAATTCAAGGAAGGTTAAGCATTTGAGTTCCAGAAAACAAAAGTTGGCAGAGACCCTTCAGGGGACCCAGAATTTGAATAAAGGATGCTACACAAACCTGGTCCTTTATTGTACAACAATTGAGTGCACACAACGGAACTAGGGAATCTGAGGCCCAGATTTCGCAGTAAGCTAATAGCCCATACGATATGTGACAAAAAAAAAAAAAAAAAATTAGGTTAATGAGAGAGGAAAGAATTCTAAATGGCATTTATATACATTGCATACAAATGTTTATTCAAGAATGAGAAATAAAAAATTTTTCTGTGGCTGAGTAGTATTTCAGTGTATATATGTACCACATCTTCTTTATCCAATCCTCTATTGAGGGAGATGACATAGTATCGTTTACGACAACATGGATATACCTGAGAGCATTATAATGAGTGAAATAAGTATATCAGAAAAAGCTAAAAACTGTATGATTTCACACACAGGTGGGATACAAAACTGAGACTCATAGACATAGATAAGAGTGCAGTGGTTACCAGGGGCAGGGGTGTGTGGGGGAGGGGTGTGTGAAGAGGAACAAACATAGGTGATGAAAAATTATTTGACTTTGGGTTATGGCTATACAACATAATCAACTGTTCAAATGATATGGAGATGTTTACCTAAAATCTATGTACCCTTTTTGATCAATGTCACACTGTTAAATTTAATTTTCTAAATAAATAAATAAATAAAAATAAATAAATAAATTTTTTTGGCACATTCCTGTCTCTCCCTCTCTCTCTCTCAAATCAATACAATAAACATTTTTAAAATATATTTTTGGGAGCCCCAGCCAGGTGGCTCAATGGATAAAAGCATCATCCTAGAGCACCAGAAATCACAGGTTCCACCCCTGGTCGAGCAGACATGAAAAGCAATCAATGAGTACACAACTAAATAAAACAACTAAGTGAAACAAGTGATGCTCTTCTCTCTCTCTCTCTCCTCTCAAGTCAATGGAAATTTTTTTTAAAAGAATAAAAGTAACCATTATTTAAATATATATATATATTTTTTTTATGGCTCTGGATGTGTGGCTCAGTGGGTTGAGCATCATCACAGTGTGCTGAGGTCATGGGTTCAATCACCAGTCAGGGCACATGTGAGAAGCAATCAATGAGTAGACAACTAAATAGAATAACTAAGTGGAACAATGAGTTGATGCATTTCTCTCTTCCTTTGCCCCCCCAAATCAATGGAAAAAAATTACATATATATATAAAATCCCTTTCTGTGTAACCCTTGGGCCAATCAGTTGTTTTCCAGTTCTAAGGTAAATTATCATTCACCACACCCAGGAAAGATTTACAATAATAAAAGCCACATTTGTCAAGTCATTTTATATTTGTTATCTAATTTAATCCTCACAACATCTCTAAGCATTACAGTCCTTAGACCTGGTAACTAGCATTCCTGTTCTGTACGCCATACTCTAGTCTAGAGGTCTCATTTCCACTCTCCCCCAGCCATGCCTGCCTAGGGATCAAGAGGCCAAAAAAATTAGCCAGCCAGAGTCAGCACCCCATCAACTGCTAGCATGGCTGCCAGATGTAGCAAGTGCAGAATGCCCAATTAAGCTTGAATTTCAGAAAAACGACATCATTTTTTTTTAATTGTCATGGTCCAGCCACGACAAGTCTATTATGGGGTCTTCAAACGGGAAAAAGTATGGAATTGAAACAAATGATAGACAGGGACTTAAAGACATATATATACAGATGGGTTCAGGAGGACGCCACAGCAAACAGTCTCTACTGTTCGTTAGCCATAATGTGCCTGCTCCCAGAAACACATCCACTTTTATGCGTAGAAAAAATGTGGTCCATCAGCAATTTAATTAATCTTCCAAAGCAACTCAAAGACAATCCCCACCATACCATCCAAATCTACTTTACACTAATAAGAAACTAGCTTCCAACCTCCTCCAGGAGAACATGGGTGAGACAAATGAGAATCAGGTGTAGCTCTTTGTTAACTAGGCAAATGAGGTGGGGTTTGGGCCCAGCACCTCTGTCCAGATTGCAAAAATACCCTGTTTATTTATTTGGTCCCCAACATATCCCCTTTTTATTTATTTATTTATTTTTAAATTTTAATTCATGTACTGTGATTCATACTCATCTAAATTCCCATGTTCCAATTTGGAGCCAGACTGGAAAACTATAAAATAAACAACAAAATTGAAATGGCCAATGCTAACAGATACTATAACAAGTGTCCTAATACAATTAAATGATTAGATTATCAAGCAAAGTCTTAACTAATACAACAGGATCTATAATAAAAATTCTTACAGTCTTAAATGTCCTTAACATGTTAATGTAATTTCACCAAGTCCATGTAGACACCATCATCACTTCATATTATTTGTAAATGTAACCCAACCCTTCAGTCTGAGAACTGTCCCAAGGAGCAGGAGTCACACACATTTAGGAAAAGTCCATAAGGCACTGGAGTTGTGGTAACATTTCCACACTTTGCAGCTAGAGTCCAAGTCCCAATGACCACTGCTTCTAGCTGATAACAACTGAGATAGACTGGTAAAGCCCTCTGCAACATGTATGGAGATGGAACTTTCATTTTCTTTAAACTGGAGAGATGAACCCAGGGTGCATTTCCCTGGAGCTGTGCAGCTGTAGCATGGTGAAGAGAACTTTGGGATACACTGTGCTGGGTGACAGAGGTAAATGTGTCTAAATTGGGAGCAGGTCACAGCCTAAAATAGGCATGGAGCATTAGGCAAGAGGAATAAAGGATACACTATATATTAAACAAAGCAGCAGAAAATAAAGACTATCAACACCCACAGAGATCTTCAAGGGATGAATAAAAATTTAAATATTCAGGCAAGGCATAGTAAGTGGCCCTTGTGTCCACAAGAAATGAGATCAGTTTACCTGCTACTTAGAAGAAATACGCTAGGCTTGTCCACGGTGACATGAGATGGGGTTGACGGCCCTGGGCACCTTTAGCCTTCAGTGACAAGTCCCAGCATACTGGGCTAGGTTATGTCTCAGGTGGCTGGAGCAGAGCTGGAAGAGTCTGAACCCTCCCTTAGAGGAGTGAGGGGGCAACTTACCTTCCAGTGTCCTTTTTTTTTCCCACAGCAAAGGTATGTTCCTGGTGGGGGCAGAGAAGCCTGGCAGGCTTTAGCTCAATGACCTTCCTTTCCACTCTTGAAGCAGGGCCCTGATGATTTCTATGAGGCCTCTTTGGGGCATTGGAACCTTTAAGGGTGTCAAAGAGCTGGTATTTTTCCCGATCTCTTTTGGGCTTTGTCTGCCTTTTCTTTTCCTTTTGGTCATTACAGATCTGAAAAGCCATGCTCAGAAGATCTTGCTGAGGGTTTTGGGGGTCCACATCCGCCTATATAAACTTTTCCTGTATATCTGTAACTGTTTAGAAAAAGACAAAACAGCATTACTAGCTGGATCAAAAAAAGAGGGTAGAAGTTTGCAAAAGAAAGAGGTTTGGCAATTCTCAAAGTAAATAGATGGGAAAAAGCTGTAATTTTCCCAAACTCTTACATCTTTTTATTTACTAAAGTTCAAATTCTAATAGCTCTGCAACTGGCAGCCTAGACTAATCATGCTGAGTCGTGGGCCCCTGAAAGCCTCCGTCTCAATCCTAGCCGAGCGGCAGACCTAGTTTACCAGGGTGGGGAAGGCTTCCCCAATCACCTCCCTGCTTTACCTTCCCCTTGACTGTAGCCTCCGCCAGTCTGAGCACAACCCAGCCACCGCACTGGAAACAAGATTCACAGGCAGAAGTATTTCCCTGACCTTCATTCTTTCATTTGTCCTGCCTTTTATCAAAAATTCTTGGAATCCTCACCTTAAGGGCTGTGGTAAAAGCAAGACCTTGCATGTATGAAGTCCCAACATCAGTGCATATTCTGATATAAACTTCTTTTTCTATCACCATTCTTTCAACTGCCGGAATCAGCCATGAAACAAATTCTTGATATTGCTCATCAAGACTTTGCCTAATATTGCTGAATTTCTCCATTTTTTTTCCCTGCATCTCAAGCCTGATCCAAAGCTTGTTGGAGTGGGGATCTCCAAGGGTCTGAGACAAAGACTTTAGGAGCAGAGAGCTGCGAAGGCGCAGAGTTTAAAATGGCCAAAGCTGTGATATTCTCATCTCCCGAATTATTCTCAGACTCCAAATTTTTCTTATATTTACATTCCTCTGTTTCTACCTCATTCTGTTCAAACAGCTTCTTCTCAAATAAAAACAATTGTACAAAAAGAAAAAGGTCCCTCACTTTTGATCCTACAACTCTCATATTTATTTTTCTCCCGAATTATTTCTTATACTTTCTCACCAAACTCTACTTAAAAGCTTTACTCTCTAGAAGCTTTTTACTTACTTCATGTGACTTTGTTATTATACTCTCCCCCAAAGTCTACTTAAAAGCTTCACTCTCTAGAAGCTTTATACTTACTTCATGTGCACACTTCTGGGGAGTTCCATTACCTCTCCTCTTCCCTTTTTCAATGGCCACACGTATTGGCGCCAATTGTCACAGTCCAGCCACAACAAATATATCCTGGGGTCCTAAATGGGAAAAGGTATGGAATTGAAACAAATGATAGACAGGGACTTAAAGACATATATATACAGATGGGTTCAGGAGGACGCCACAGCAAACAGTCTCTACTGTTCCTTAGCCGTAATGTGCCTGCTCCCAGAAACACATCCACTTTTATGCGTAGAAAAAATGTGGTCCATCAGCAATTTAATTAAGCTTCCAAGGCAACTCAAAGACAACCCCCACCATACCATCCAAATCTACTTTACACTAATAAGAAACTAGCTTCCAGCCTCCTCCAGGAGAACATGGGTGAGACAAATGAGAATCAGGTGTAGCTCTTTGTTAACTAGGCAAATGAGGTGGGGTTTGGGCCCAGCACCTCTGTCCAGATTGCAAAAATACCCTGTTTATTTATTCAGTCCCCAACATTAAATGTCCCATTATATATATATATACACACACACACATGTATATATGTATGTATGTGTTATATAACATATACAGGGGAGGGCAAAGTAGGTTTACAGCTGTGACTATGCAAAACAGTTTTTTCTTATATTATTATTTATTAATTATTGTATTATTTTTCATATGAATAATTGTAAGCTTTCTTTTGCCTCACCCAGTATGTTGGTATATATATACATGTCTCAGAATAGTAAATTTCTATCCAACTTTTATGATTAAGCTAAATGCTATGACCCCAAAGTCCTCATTCCCTCACAGCCCAGCCATGAGTGGAAGCAGTCCCCCCACCGCCCCCAGCACCCGCTGCACTTTGTCCTTCTGCGTTGCTTTTCCTTTCCTATCCCACAGCCCAGGACGTCACTGCTGCACATGTCTCACCTTCTCTAGACAGAAGCTATTCACGGACCAAGACCTCTTTTAGGCAGGTGCCCTGCAACCAGTCACATATTCCTTCACTAAGGTGTTGAGCCTTGAGTGTTGAAACTTAGACCTTCCTCACATGCCGGGGTTCATGGCAAGCCAGGTGAGATCCGTGCATGGGAACCGCATGACCCACTGCTGCCCCACTCACTGTTGTCAGTGTCAGTGAGTGGCATCTCAGAGAGCATCACTGAAGAGAGGCAGGCGCAGGGGTGGCTGCTTCCCCTCTCTCTTCCCTGCATTCCCAAGGATAAAATTAACTCTCACTAGGGAACATCCATCCCTTAAAAATCTGTCTCATTCTTCTCCCTGAAACTATATCAAAAATCAAAATGTTTAAATCAGTAAAAATCTTATAATCAATAAGAAATCAGTAAGAAAAAAGATAAAAGACACCTTAGTAGGTCAAGCTCTACTTTATAGTATTCACAAAACACAAATAGGCAAAAGGGCATTTAAAGAAAGCTCAAACTCATTGTTATTCAAGTAAATGGCAATTACTATTCCCTTAAAATTGTTTAAATACACACACATACACACACACACACACACACACACACACACACACCTTTAAGACATGGCTTTGGCAATAGTTCACTGAAACGAGCATTCTCACTTGCTGCCAAAGGAAGTGTAAACTTGAAAGATGTCTCTAGAGAAAAGTTTGTCAATTAGTATCCAGAGCCTCGAAAACATTTGTTTTTGACCTCACAACTCCATTTATAAAAATTTCTCGTGAGAATACATTAGATAAGCACTTGAGAGTTTTCACAGCTGTGCTATTTAAAAAAGAAAAAAGTGTAAAACAAAGAAATGCCTAACAATGGGAGGATGACTAAATAAATTTTTAAAATATTCATATAAGGAAAAATTGTTGCCATTGGAAATCAAGTTTTTGAAACAATTCCCAACATGAGAAAACATTGTATTGAGATAGGCTAGGTTATGATGTAATAACAATTTCAAAACCTCAGGAGTTTGGCACAAAAGAAAAAAATTTTTTTCATGCTCAAATTCCACATCCTAATGAGATGGGCAGGAAGGGATGGGGGAGGCTCTCTCTGTGTAATCGCATAGGACCCCAAATTCTCAGAGGAACATATGTCAGTCCTAGAGGGAAAAGAGTCTGAATAGCCCCACCACCACCACCTGCAAGCATTACAAGTTCAGTTCAGAAGCTACACACCCTATTTTTACTAACAGCCCATTGGCCTGGATTAGTCATAGTTCCACCTACTTGCAAAATGAGTGAAAATGTATAATCCTACTACTGTGTGCCCAGGAGGGGAGAGGAGTCAGATACATGCAGCACTAGAAGTTTCTACCATTATACTTATGCTATAATAGCAACTAAAAAACTGGAATACAGAATTGCATATTTAACACAATCTTTAAAGAAGTATTTATGATATTCTCATATTTGTATGTACAAATGAAGGAAATCCTCTATAATAATATAGAGGATCTGTGCTGTAAAATTATACAGATGGTTCTTATTTTCTTCTTTAAATATATTTGAATTTTCCAATTTTTTTGCCAGTAGTTTTTACCACTCTCTGAACCTTTATTGTGCACATGGTCTGTATCAGATCGTGTTTGTACCTTATTTCAAAGACTGGCTTCCAGGGTCAGGGCTTATTAGCCTAGGAAAGCAGGGACCCTCTGGGTCGCTCTCACTCTTCTTGTTGTGCTTTCTGATGGTCTAGCGCCACATAGCTCAGCTCTGCTTGGTAAAGATGGCCAAGTTGATCTCAACCCTTCAGGGGAAAAAGTAAGTTATGGGTAGGATACTGGTCCCTTTCTCAAAACGCACCCAATACAACGTATTTATGTTCATGCCCATCTACTCACACAGGTTACAAATGGAGCAGAATACAGCATAACTCTCAGGAACCAAATTGATATTTTTTATTTAAAAAAAAATGTGTTCTCTATTTAAAGAGAAAAGATGTAGTTTTACAAGCCTGTCAGCCCACCATCTTCCAGTGAAGAGTGAAAAGAGAATGAGACTGAAGGAAATCCCAGTGCATCAAGGACAGATGGAAGGCTGGCATTTGGGGTCTTTTTTATTTTTAATACAGTCCACTAGCCAAAGGTCTTCGTCGTTTTACAGAGAAATTAATTAGTAGCAGCATCGCCATTGTAGCATAGTTTAATTACTGATATGACAAGGGTGGGGAGAAAAAAGCAAAAGAAGGGGATTGTCACAAAACAGATGAAGTTTTAATTAATGGTGTCTGGAGATGTCACTTCTTCCGGAACAAAGTACAAATGACCTCTTGTCAGGTATGTGATCCACATTTACTGTACAACAACAATATCTGCTTTATCCATATGGTTTCCAACTAGAAGGGGAACAGAGCAGAAACATGTTAGGGTGACAGGAACATTTTCTGAGCCTTGTTGTGTGCCGTCTCTGCAGGCCCAGGGACACGGAGCCCAGGCGGGCCTTGCTAGCTGATATGTGAGCACGGCATGCAGTTTTACTAAGGCATGCTAATCGGCCCCGGGTGGTGCAAAACTGCATTTTTGACACACAAATCATAACCCTACATTTTAAATGTTTACCAACCCCTTCTGACTTCTTAGCTGTACATACAAGATTTAATCATAATGTTTGGCTCCGTGGATTTATGGATATCATAAATCACATTGTATTTTTAGTCTAGTAGTGTCTGCCACAGTACTAAGAGAACAGAGCAACAAGCATCTTAGGGACAGATAAAACCAAGACTGTTTATAAAGATATTGTGGAGTAAATCGCTTCTCAGGAGCTGGAGGAAATGGTCCTAGCCACACATTTTTCACCATTTCCTTTCCTCTGGGGGATGGGCGAGAGCTGTTATTTTGGTCTTCCTCCACCATAATCCCATCTACTCTCCCCAAACAAACCCACTGAGGTTGCAAATAATAGCACTTTTAAAATTAGCATAACTCTGTTTTTGCCTAGCATGAATGATTATTACTCTTTAAAGATGGAAGGAAAAGGTGTGAAAGGGAAGACTATTTTATATTGCTTCCTGGCCCTATATTGGTTTGGGAAATCATGGGGTAAAATTCAAAGTCCACTAAGTTAATCAAGTAGTACGTATTTGAGCTCTCTCTGAGCCCTAAACAAACTGTTGTTCAGTACACCAGGCCTTGTCTCCATACAATGTTGTGCCCTTTGTTTCTGTTCTCTAACACATCAATAACTTCCTTCTGGATCTCTGCAGCTGTCAGCTTCATTCTAATCTGTAATAATTCAGATAAAGTTTGTTGCTATATTAGTCTGCTAGGGCTGCCACAACCAAATGTTGTGGATTAGGTGGTTTAAACAACAGAAATTGTATTTTCTCACATTTATTTTTAGTTCTAGAAGCCGGAAATCCAAGATCAAGGTGTGGACAGGCTTAGTTTCTAGTGAGGCCTTTCTCTGTGGCCTGCAGATGTCCATCTTCTCTGGGTATCCTCACATAGTCATCCATTGTGTGTGTCTGTGTTCTAATCTCCTCTTCTTATAAGGACAGTAGTCATATTGAATTAGGGCCCACCTATATGACTTCATTTTATTTTAACCACCTCTTTAAATACCCTATCTCCAAACAAGGTCACATTCTGAGTAGTAGGGGTTAGGACTTCAACACATAAATTGGGGGAGAGGAGAATCAATTCAATCAATACAGCTCTCAACACTGGTTTTCCCCTAGCATCACCTGAGGTCAACACTTACATATATGCACACACACACTTTACATTTTTCTATAACTTGCTCAGAAATTCTTATTCTGACTGTTATGGTGGGAGCTAAGAGGGATGTGGGGAGAATCCAATTTCTTATAGTTTCAAATGGTCTCATTGGCATAAACTGAATCACTTTCAGTAACTGCCCAGTTTTTCAAGGTGTCTCCCTTTCTCAAGGACTTTCACAACCCTTCTCCCAGGTATAGAGGGAAGCATAGTGTCTTCCTGGTCACACTCCCCTCTGGTTGCAACTTCTGCCACCTGAGTCAAGGTGTGGACCTTGGCCATCACTGCTGTTGTTGCTGTAGTGCCCAAGGCCAGCATGACTTGCGTCTGTTGTGTCGAGACCCACACAATCGTTGCTGCCAGGGACCTGAGCCTCGCCAGCCCCTTGTGACAAGGCCCTCACCTCAGCTCTTATTGGCCCCACAAGGGCCGCATGGTCTGGCCACAACTCCCTTCTGATCCTCAACTCCAGCAATCACCTTTCCAGCCTCTTCTTCACCTTGGTGACCTCCACCAGCAAGCTTACAGGCCAGTCCTTCAGCCATTGTCCACATCCCCCACTGAAACACAGTGGCGGCCACATGGGGCCAGAGCACTAAGCTCTTTTGACTAACACGTCACGTGCCCTTTCCTTCTCTGTAGGCTGCCCCACTCAGCCTGTGACACCATGTGAGGCAACCTCTCTTGGAGTTCTGAATGTGGCATGGGAGTCCACACTCGTCTGTGAAGGCTTCCTCTCAGCTTGTCTGGGGCATGTTTACTACCCACCACTTTGTCACCTCACCCAATCTTGCCTTCACCAAAAGGTCTGAACTCGGAGGAAAGAACTAAAATATACCAGCTGTTCCCTTTCTCTCTCTTTCTCCTCCTCTCCACCTCCCTGATTTAGAAGGATCTGCTACTTCCAGCCACATGGGAACCTTCCTTATGTCATATTCTCTCTTCTACCTCACAGCTCAAATAGTAACACTTTATCTCAGACCTTCCAGGTTTACTCTTAATATATAGATGGAAGCTTTTTGGAATTTAGAAAACACTTTTCTCTCCCAGCAAAGCATGAATTTGAATACTCTCTCACTTTTCACATAACAAATCTAACTGAAACTCAAAACTAAGCCAAGACTCTGTATTCTGGGTGGTCTCCCTCTTCCCCTGGTTTGATAGATTTAGTGCCAAGACAACCTGATAGCAAGGAATGAAAATACTTCGATATGTTGAGAATACAGTTCCTGCTGAACTAGCAACTGTGAAACAAATATTCTAGTACATCCCCTAGAATGAGCTGACTTGTGTTACAGACTTTTATTGTTCTGATTAGCATTTGCTTTATTTTCCTTGATAGATGGACAACCAGGGAGGCAGTGGAGAGAACTGTCAAATGCATTTATTAAGAATTCACTGGCATGGACCTTTCTCTGGGCCATAGTCAGAAACCTTTGGCACCCAGAGAACAAAGACAACAACAATAACAGCCATTGTCTTCCCAGGAACATGAAGTTGCCCACTCCCCTTACTATTTGCTCATATCTCAGTTGGGACCACTAAGGGCTATGAAAACTGGCAGAAGAAAACCCTTGGAAAACTTCCAGTAGAGATGGATCAGATTGGCTGGATTCCTGATAACTACATTACAACAGAAAACCTGATTTGGAAGCAATGCTACCTGGTGGTTAACACGGGAACTCAAGTCAGACTGCTTGGCTTCGCGTCCTGACTCCCTCTCTTCCCACCTTTGGCACTACAACCAAGTTACTAAACTTCTCTATGTCTGTCTTCTCATCTGTAAAATGAGAGTTGTAAAAGACCTATGTTCACAGTGTTGTTGAGAAGCTTATAGGAAGAGTTAAAGCAAGTAAAATGCTAGAACAGTACTTGACACATAGTACACTCTCAGTAAATGGTAGTGTTGTTATTACTATCAGGCTATGGGAGAGTGATTATTATGAAAAATTTTGATAGCTAAAATTTATTGGGTGCTTATAATACGCCAGGCAGTGTTATAAATTCCTTACATGTGTAACAGGAGCTAAAAATTATTATTATAAGGATATTTTAAAGCCTTTTTTCATCCCTTCCTACATCTGACCACCCCAGTTCCACCAGTAAAGTTCTGATTTGGCTCACTTGGCATTTCCCCATATCCTCAGCCCCATGAACCTTAACTCACAGATTGGGGGGAAATACTACCAGCCTGAGAAGCAAGGAAATTTACATTTGAAATGAAGTAAATGCTTGGCAAGAAAAATAGTAACTCCAAGAAAGCATGGCAGAGAGAGCATGAGAAGTTTTCACTGGCAATCAGGATTGGAATGAAGAAAGTTTTCAAGTATAGCTACTGTCTGTTGAAAGTAGTGGGATGAGCCTATTGAAGTCAGACAATATTTTTTAAGTTTAGCCAGGTATTCTGCATATACTATCTTCTTGGAATTTCCTTATGAAACTATAAGAAACGTTCAAATTGCTTTTGATTGCATTTCTCTGGTGACTTGTTTCTTTGCATGTGATCTAAGCTAAGACAGAGTCACATGGGAACCCACCTTTATGCAGGTTTTATACACAATCTTTCATTTCCTCCTCACAGCAATCCTGTGAGCTGAATACTATTATTATTTCTTATTTGAAAAAATAAAAAAACAACAACTAAAGTTTAACAAGATAACTTGCCCACAGTCACACAGAAGGCACCAAACCTTAATATGAATCTAAATAATTTGACCTCAGAACCTACACACTGACCACTGGGCTATATTAATCAATTATTATCCCTTTAGCCTGCATTATTCTGCTTTCTTCAACTATCCTCCTGAGATAGTTGTCTAAGAAAACTAATGCCAGTTTTCTTCCCAATGCATAAAAATGTTTCCTTTCAATTAAAAATAAAAGCCAAAGTGTATGTGTGTATATATCTTTTGATTTAATTAAGTGTTCACGTTGTTTAAAATTCAAAAGTATAAAGCAGTTTCTCACCTAACCTTGCCCTCTGCCCCGCCCTCAACCCGGGCATCTGGTTTCCCTTCTCAGAGGCAAACAATGTTTTCAGTTTCTATTGTATCTTTTCAGATAAAAACATTACAAATACATTTTCCCTTGTTTTTTTTATTTTTAATATTAAGTATGTTGTGTATTTTGATTGTTTTTTTTTTATCAATATTGGTAACAGTCTCGAAAATCATTCCATAGTGGTATATAAGGAATGTCCTCATTTTCCTTTATAGCTAAAAATAATCCATTGGTATGCACCATTGTTTACTTAACAGGTTCTCTAGCTGTGAAACATTAGAATATTTTAAATTTGTGTTATTGTAAGTGATGTGATAGTGAATACCCTTATACATAACGGCATTTTGCATGTTAATATATCCATAGGGTGCATTCCCAGAAGTAGAATTGCACTGTCAAAAGTCATGTGCGTATGTATTTTTAACAGATACTCCTAAATTGCCTTACATAGATTATTTTTTAACAAAGTACATGCCTACCATCAATGTACGAGATGGTTTCTTTTCCCTCACCCTCTCCAATACAATGGATTATTAAACTTTCTGGTCTTTGCCCATCTGATAGATGAAAATGGAAAACCCATTCTTCTTTTGCCTCAGGTTACTTGAGTTTAGACTATAACTTGCTATCCACAAACCCCTTATTCATTCATTTAAATAGCATGAGGCATTTCCCACATCCAAGGCTCTGTCGTAGTCACCCCTTTGCCATAAAGCAGAACCTCTCTCCGAAGTCATATGTGGTTCCAGATTCCTCCAGATGGCTGGGATTTGAGTAACTCCTGATCTCACCATCATAGAATAATAGAATAATTACAGGGATTTAAGAGGAGCAAATAAAAAATATTCTTGTCCCAATTCTGTCCCCAATCCCCACCCCACAGCTTCAAGTTGAGACCAATCAAGAGACAGTCACAGGAGTCAGGCAGATGGAGATGAAAGCATTTGCTTTAGGTCTGATAAAGCCGATTGGAATCTAAAGCTTAGACCAGAAAACAGATGGGTTTTTCGTATCTGCCCTGAACCTCTCCCACCCTGTTCCCCACTGCAAAAAGCTACCATTAAACCCGCACACCCAGTCACAGACAGACCTGCACAAGGGCAGGTGTCTCTGCAGGAATAGCCACTTACCATAGGGTCTCAGAAGGGTGTGGCTTTCTTGAGGACAGCCAAACCCCACAGGAGCTTGCAGAAGGGCTGAGCCATATGGCCCACTCAACCAGACCATCTACGCATGTTACATGTCACCACAGAAGCATTTCTCCCTATATCTTTACTCCTGAGACAAGGAAGTTTCCACCTTTCTACACAAGTGTAAGGAAGGAACATAAGAACATTCCACTAATTGTTTCACCTTCAGGGATGAAGTTATCAAGAAAATGGGATCTTTCTATAAGCAGGGGGAAATGTTTTATATGGTAGAAGAGTGAAGAATATATTATTACTTCATTCAACAAATATTGACTGAGGATTTACCTTGTATCAGGTTCTGTACTAGGATCCAGAACTATGAAGACAAATAAAAGTTAAATCCCAACTTCTCCAGAATTGATATTGCAAAAAAAGAGATAACCACATAAATAAATAATCTTACACAAACTCTCACTGAAATATGGAAAAAGGAATAGACAAGTCTTCACAGAGCAGGAGCCTTGAACCAAGTTAGGAAAAATGAGTTGGGCAGGGAATAGCCTCGTACATAATGTTATTTTTGCATAAGGGCTTTGTGGCTGGGGCATAAGGGAAGGCCATATCAGACAAAGTAGCTGCAAAAGTAGAGAATAAAACCAGGTTGTGTTTGTGGCATGGAAAACTCTTCAGTGTGGATGGAGACCTATATAAAGGGGGAGGTAGATGCACAGATGATGTAAGATGAAGCTGGGAAGGTACCCAGGGCTAGACTGAGACCCTGTGTAAGCTACACTCAGGAGCTTGTGCCTGATCCTTTGGCAAGGAAAATTGACATAATTCTATTTGTTTAAGAAAGATCACTGGCCAAAAATGAGGGGGATATATTAGAGAGGGAGAAGATAAGGGAGGGGAGGGGAAAGCAATAGAATTAAAGACAGTAGGGTCAACTAAAAGTTAATAAACCAATGCAAAAGAAAGAAGTTAAGGAATAAAATTAACACAAGAATAATAAAGGAAAGTAAAGAGATCTAGCAGACATTCCACAAGTAAAATGATCAAGACATGGTTATTGACTAGACATGGGAGGTGAGTGAGAGGAAGTCCTGGGCAAGTAGATGTGCTCTGTTTGAATTATGGGGGCATAACTGAAACTGGGAACAAAAGAGGAGCAGGTTCTGGCAGGTAAGAAAATGAGTTTAGTTTTGGACATGTTGTGTTAGAGTTGCCTGAAAGATACGCAGCAGGATGTGTCCATCACGTGCCTGGGAATAAAGGTCTGCACTCAGGAGAGAAGCCAGGGTATAGATAGATGTGGCAGCTATTAGTACAAGGGGTTTAGGGGAAGCTATGAGGAAGCTGTCAGCAGTGTGCTGGGGAAGCAATGAGGTCTATGAGAGAAACAGAATGGTACAGAGAAATGAGATGGGGATCTGGAACAGAGAAGAGGTCAATGGAGAGTAGCATTTCCATGAAGAGTAAGGGGCATTGGGAGATAAGAAGAAGGAAAACCCCTTTAAGAAATCATGGAGGGAATTGAATTCTGCCTTCTCCTAGAATGATGATCAAGGCATCTTTAGAGGGAGCAGTTTTCTTATCCAGGCGTGTTCTGTGACATTCACTTCTCTAAGGCTTCCTGAAAGACTGGGTGACAGAGAGAAGGGTGAGGACACTGGCTGGGCACAGTGCTCCCACTTCCTGTGGGA
This sequence comes from Saccopteryx leptura, assembly GCF_036850995.1. Classification (NCBI taxonomy): domain Eukaryota; kingdom Metazoa; phylum Chordata; class Mammalia; order Chiroptera; family Emballonuridae; genus Saccopteryx; species Saccopteryx leptura. The sequence continues at coordinate 192,071,960 of NC_089505.1, forward strand.
GCTTCTCTTTGGAATAAGGAAGCTCCTCCATTCTTTGCCGTACAATGAAAGATGAGAGAGCGGGGCAGCTCTTTAGAAACACCTTTACACAAAACCTTGTAAAAGGTCCGTGTTTACAAACATCAGAAGGAAATCTAATATCCTTGTTTACAGGTTTCTCACCAGCAAAGCCTGATCTATAGAGCACTGACCCTGCCAGGATTCCTCCTGCCCACACCATCTGCTCCAGTCAACAACCTGATCGCCCTCTATGCTCTCTTTTCTTTAGCCATCAGATCTTGGCACAAGGTAACCAATGTGTCTATAACATCTGTTCTTTCTATAAAATTTCTATTCATGTTTTCAAAATCATGCTTAAGTTTCACCCCATCCATGAAGCTTCCCTTCATTTTCTCAGTCTGAACTCAACATACAGCTCACATCTACTGTCCTTTGATGATAGACTTGTTGTGACCCTCCTTTTTCTTACAGAAATCACATTATTTAGGAGAATAAGCAGATTTTTCCAGATAACCAAAGCTCTACCTCTAAGAATCAGTATTTTATTTACTTCATTCAATAGACCAATATTTATTGAGGACTTATTTGTTTTGTGCCCATCACTATACTATATGACAGAGATTTTAAATAAAGAAAAGTAAACAAAGAGAAAGCATTCATTACGTAGATCAAGCAATAAGCCTGGGCCTTCTTTAGGGGATGAAAAATTTCCATCTTAACTAAGCCTACTGCCTTGTTGGTTGCTCTTACTAAAGTAGATTATCCTCTTCTTACCTTCTTAAACAGAGGAATGAACAAAATCTGAAACATTTGTGTTGACTTCGGTGATCATCTTGTACATCCTGTTTATAAAAAAAATAGATCCTTTTAAATTAGGAAAACAATGTTTCCTGTGAAAATTTTTTAGAAATTTCTAATCACATGTAGCCATACCATGCAAAAAGCAACCACCACTAACATATTTGGGTATTTCTCTCTAGGTTTTTATCCAAATAATTTTTAGAGAGTTTTACCTTAATAAAAATAAAATATATTTAACATAAAAGGTCATAGTTTGCTATCTTACAAAATCACATTATAGTAGAGACATTTTTCTAGTAAATATTTTGTTGAATAATGTCTGTGGCAAAGCAAACTGAGACTTCTCTTCTCCCGTGTGTCTCCTCCATCCTCCCCACATAGCCCTACACTCAAGAGGTACACCCTGGGCCCTCACTGTCTTCCCCCATCTCTCCCTTTTTGCACTCAGGCATGGGGGCAGAGCTCACCCCACCGTCAGCTATGATAGTAGAAGCCTAAAAAAGCAGAAAAGTGTGGGCACTCAACAAAAGTCCGAGGCTATACAATTCATAGGACTTAGAAATGAATTAAGAGACAGAGCCTTCCCTATTTCTATAGAGAGGAACTGTAAATCCCAGAAAGTGGGGTATGACAGCAGAAGGTTCTAGATACTGAAACAAGTAAAAATAACAGAGTATAGTTGTGGAGCCTGGCCTGTGGTGGCACAGTGGGTAAAGCATAGACCTGGAATGCTTAGGTTACTAGTTTGAAACCCTAGGCTTGCCTGTCAAAGCACATATGACAAGTCATTAACAAACTAAAGTGAAGCAACTATGAATTGATACTTCTTGCTCCCCATTCCCAATAAAATCTTTTTTAAAAAAAGGGACGTTGTAGAAAGTGAAAAGTGATGTCAATACAGGTAGGGGGTGAGGGATATCCATGTGAGATACCCTCTGACTAGTGGTGGTGTCTGTTTTCCTTCCAGTCACTGGCAGAAAGAAATACTGGTACCACTCTGAAGACTATCAATTAAACATACATTGTTCCTTCTTTTTTTTAATAAATTTTTATTAATTTTAATGGGGTGACATCAATAAATCAGGGTACATATATTCAAAGAAAACATGTTCAGATTATCTTGTCATTCAATTCTGTTGCATACCCATCACCCAAAGAGAGATTGTCCTCCGTCACCTTCTATCTAGTTTTCTTTGTGCCCCTCACTCTCACCCTCTCCCTCCTTCCCTTCCCCTGCCCCCCATAACCACCACACTCTTGTCCATGTCTCTTAGTCTCGTTTTTATGTCCCACCAATGTATGGACTCCTGCAGTTCTTGTTTTTTTCTGATTTATTTATTTCACTCCGTATAATGTTATCAAGATCCCACCATTTTCTTGTAAGTGATCCGATGTCATCATTTTTTATGGCTGAATAGTATACCATGGTGTATATGTGCCACATATTCTTTATCTAGCCTTCTATTTTATTTTTTACAGTGATTAAAGCCTTTAAGCAAACTCTTGGCCAATACAGCAAGAATCCATAAAAGGGTAGTGTCCTTAACATGTTCACCAAGTCCAAGTTGGCCCCAACACCTGCCAAATTTCTGAAAAATGCAAGCCAACCCCAGTTCAGTCTGTTAGGAGCTGTCACAAGGAGTCCAGGAAAAGTCCACATCCAGGAAAAGTCCACATGGCACTGGAATTGTTGTCACAATTCTATACTTTGCAGCTCACGTCCAAGTCCCAATGACTGCTGCTTCCAGCTGGCAATGATTCAGGTAGACTGGAAATGCCATCTGCAGCATGTGTGGATATGGAGCTTCTGTTCTCCTCTGCCTGGAGAGATGAGACCAGGTTGCTTTTCCCTGGAGCTCTGCGACTGTGGCTTGGTAAAGAGAACCTTGGGATACACTAAGCTGGGTGGCAAAGGTAGATTCATAATAGAAGTTGGCATAAGGGGGAAAGAGAGCTCTAAATTAGGAGTAGGTCCCAGCCTGAAATATGAGTGGGGCATTGAGGTAGGAGGAATAAAGGAAACACTATATATTAAACAAAGCAGCAGAAAATAGGACTATCAACACCCACAACAGAGATCTTCGAGGGAAGAATAAAAAACCTGACTATTCAGGCAAGACATAGTTAAGTGGCCCTTGTGCAAATGAGATCAGTCTACCTGCTTCTTGGAAGAAATACCCTAGGCTTGTCCACAGTGTCGTAGATGGGGCCGATGGCCCTGGGCACCTTCAGCCTTCCGTGGCAAACCCCAGCATTCTGGGCAAGGTTAGGTCATAGGTGGCTGGAAGAGACTGAACCCTCCCTTAGAGGAGCGAGGGGGAAGCCGACCTTCCAGTGTCCCTGTTTCCTCACAGCAGAGGCATGTAAGTCTGGCAGGCTTTAGCTCAATGACCTTCCTTTCCACTATTGAAGAAGGACCCAGATGGCATCCTATGAGACCCCTTTGGGGAGTTGGAGCCTTTAAGGGTGTATCCTATAAGCTGGTAGATCCCCTGATCTCTATTGGGCTTTTTCTGCCTCTATGTATCTTAAAAGCCATGCTCAGAAGATCTTGCTGAGGGGTTTGAGGATCCCCATCTGCCTATATAAATCTTTTCCATATATCTGGAGCTATTTGGAAAAAGAAAAAACAGTGTTACTAGCTGGATCAAATAAAGAAGGTAGTAGTTTGCAGGCAAAAAAGATTTAGCATCTCCTGTTGATCAGCATTCAAAAAAATTTAAATTTTTTTTTAAGTAAAAAGCATGATATGGTAGACCCATAGGAGTTCCAGGATATGACTACCCCCTTTTAAATTTTTTTAAATTGACCTTAAAATATTTGCTGGGTACATTTTAATAATACCTTAACTTTAAAGATTGTAAGAATGACAAAGTACAGTAAATGCTTTTGCTCCATATGTAGGAGCATTTTCATTTTAACCAGTTTAGGAAATCCAATAATAGAACAATGCATACAGACAATGAGCTATAACATGCTTAGCAGCCCCTCCTGTTCTGACAGAGGTTACTATAAATCCAGAATATGTATCCACTCTAGCGTGGACATAGGACTGTTTGCCAAATGAAGGTATATGAGTAACATCCATTTGCCAAAGTTGTCCTGGTAGGGGTCCTTGAGGGCTAACTCCAAATGAAGGGGCAGATTGTAGTATAGGACCCCTTGGACAGGATTTCCAAGTCTGCCTTGCTGCTTCCGGAGAAAGTTGAAACTGTTTACACAGGGCTGCAGCGTTATGGTGATGAATAGTATGACACTGAATTGCTTGATCTGTCACGGTTGCTCCAAATAATTTTCTTTTGGGTAGCTTGATCAACAAGGGCATTCCTAGGCCTTGGCCGGTTGGCTCAGTGGTAAAGCATTGGCCTGGTGTGCAGAATTCCTGGGTTCGATTCCCGGCCAGAGCACACAGAAGAAGCACCCATCTGCTTCTCCACCCCTCCCCCTCCCCTTCCTCTCTGTCTCTCTTTTCCCCTCCCACAGCAAGGCTCCACCAGAGCAAAGCCACCCTGGGCGCTAAGGATGGCCCCGAGGCCTCTGCCTCAGGTGCTAGAATGGCTCTGGTTGCAACAGAGCAACACCCCAGATGGGCAAAGCATTCCTCCCTGGTAGGCGTGCTGGGTGGATCCCAGTCGGGTACATGTGGGAGTCTGTCTGCCTCCCCAATTCCAACTTCAGAAAAATACAAAAAAGAAAAAAAAAAGGGCATTCCCTTGTGCTAAAGCTCCAGGGAGCATGGAGTGAGCTCGAGTATGTCCTATGAAACATGTCCTATGTTGACATACAGTCTTTGAAGAAGGAGGAACTGCTGAAATAGTTCATCAGCATTTGTCCCTAAGACAGCAGTCTTTATAGTGGAAACACCATAAGTAAATATTTGCTGTCTATATATAGATTAAAGGGGGAATATGGCAAATGCTGAAAAGCCATGATAATGGCCTATAATTCTAGACTTTGAGCTGTTTTTAAGTTGACAGTTTCAGTATAAAGTTGTCCATTGATTTGCAAGAGCAATTTGCCATTTAGTGGAAGTTTCCCAGAGCCATTGTTGTTTATCCTTTGAAAAAAGGAACAACAATAATTTTGAGGCTCAAAACCTATAAGCTGTAAGCGTTACCTATGCCCCTTGATAATCCAGGAGGCGACAAGATCAAAATATGGAAGAGTATTCCATGGGCTATTACATAGTTCAATGTGCCCAAGCTGTAGCTGCTCCTGTACCAATTGAGCAACTGCCCCAAGTTTCTCCTGAGAAAGGGTCCATTGGTCTACCCATACAGGATCATCTGATTTCCAAGTAATTGGGTCTGCACAATGCACCATTGAGGTAGCAGGAGCTACCAAGAACCCCATACTAAATTTTGATATCCTAATCCACACCTTCTTGTATTGGGTGCCACTTCCATGGGGGTGAGAATTCCTCACTGTTCTTTCCCTAGACCCTTGGTGGGCAAAACCCCCCAATCAAGCATCCAAGTACTGACTAAACCATTAGGACTGACAAGCAACACTCCCATATTTTTCAAAACATCTCTACCTCACAAATTAACTGGCCATCCAGGGAGCAAATAAGGCTTAAAAAATCCAGAATGACCTTCTTAATCTTCCCAATGTAGAAAACTAGAACTTTGTTGAGGGGATTCACTGTGCCCTATACCTTGTAATTCTGTGGCTGCTGCATGAGTGGACCAGGAAGGAGGCCAATGTAGCTTAGCAATAACAGATACATCCGCTCCAGTATCTAAAAGTCCTTTAAATTTATGCTCATGTATTGTTAGTTCCATTTCAAGGCGTTCCTGACTTATTTTTTTTTCTAAATCCAACTGGCAAAATCAGAGGAGCCAAATCACCAATTTGCTTGGGGCTCCTTTTGCAGGATGTGGCCTGAGAAGCAGAAATAGCATCCTTATACTATTCTTCTAACTGTCTGAATTAGCTGTGAGACACATTCTTTTTTTTTTTTTTTTTTTTTTTGATAAATTCTGATGGGGTGACATTGATAAAATTGTCTTCTGTCACCTTATAACTGGTTTTCTTTGTGCCCCTTCCCTCCCCCAACCTCCTCCCTCTCCCCCCCCCCACTCTGTAACCCCCATGCTCTTGTCCATGTCTCTGAGTCTCATTTTTATGTCCCACCTATGTATGGAAACATATAGTTCTTAGTTCTTTCTGATTTACTTATTTCACTCAGTATAATGTTATCAAGGCCCATCCATGTTGTTTTAAAAGATCCGATGTCATCATTTCTTATGGCTGAGTAGTATTCCAAAGCCTTTTAATCCACTCGTTCTCTGATGGACACTTGGGCTGTTTCCAGATTTTTGCTATTATGAACAATGCTGCCATAAACATGGGGGTGCATTTCTTCTTTTCAAACAATGCTATGGTGTTCTTGGGGTATATTCCTAACAGTGGTATAGCTGGGACAAAAGGCAGTTCGATTTTTAATTTCTTGAGGAATCTCCATACTGTTTTCCACAGTAGGTGCACCAGTCTGCATTCCCACTAGCAGTGCAGGAGGGTTCCCTTTTCTCCACATCCTTGCCAACACTTACTCTGTGTTGTTTTATTGATGAGCGCCATTCTGACTGGTGTGAGGTGATATCTCATTGTGGTTTTAATTTGCATTTCTCTAATCATTAGTGATGTTGAGCATTTTTTCATATGCCTATTGGCCATCTGTATGTCCTCTTTGGAGAAGTGTCTATTCATTTCTTTTGCCCATTTTTGGATTGGATTGTTTGTCTTCCTGGTATTAAGTTTTACAAGTTCTTTATAAATTTTGGTTATTAACCCCTTATCAGACGCATTGTCAAATATATTCTCCCATTGTGTAGTTTGTCTTTTTATTCTGTTCTTATTGTCTTTAGCTATGCAGAAGCTTTTTAGTTTGATAAAGTCCCATTTGTTTATCCTGTCTTTTATTTCACTTGCCTGTAGAGACAAATCAGCAAATATATTGCTGCGAGAGATGTCAGAGAGCTTACTGCCTATGTTTTTTTCTAAGATGCTTATGGTTTCACGGCTTACATTTCAGTCTTTTATCCATTTTGAGTTTATTTTTATGAGTGGTGTAAGTTGGTGGTCTAGTTTTATTTTTTTTGAAGGTAGCTGTTCAATTTTCCAAACACCATTTGTTGAAGAGACTGTCTTTACTCCAATGTATGCTCTTATCTCCTTTGTCAAATATCAGTTGTTGGTAAAAGTGTGGGTTTATTTCTGGGTTCTCAATTCTGTACCATTGATCTATATGCCTGTTCTTATGCCAGTATCATGCTGTTTTGAGTACAATGGCCTTATAATATAACTTGATACCCGGAAGTGTGATACCTCCCACTTTATTCTTCCTTTATAAGATTGCTGAGGCTATTCGTGTTCTCTTTTGGTTCCATATAAATTTTTGGAATATGTGGTCTATACCTTTGAAGTAAGTCATTGGTATTTTAAACGGTATTGCATTGAATTTATAAATTGCTTTGGGTAATATAGACATTTTAATGATGTTTATTCTTCCTAACCATGAGCACGGTATATGCCTCCACTTGTTCATATCTTCCCTGATTTCTTTTATCAATGTTTTATAATTTTCCAAGTATATGTCTTTCATCTCCCTGGTTAAATTTATTTCTAGATACCTTATTTTTTTGGTTGCAATGATAAAGGGGATTGATTCCTTGATTTCTCTTTCTGACAGTTCATTGTTAGTGTATAAAAATGCCTCTGATTTCTGAGTATTGATTTTATATCCTGCCACATTGCCGAATTCATTTATCAGGTATAGTAGTTTTTTGACTGCTACGTTAGGGTTTTCTATATACAATATCATATCATCTGCAAATAATGATAGTTTTACTTCTAATTTTCCAATTTGGATGCCTTTTATTTCTTTTTCTTGTCTAATTGCTGTGGCTAGGACTTCCAGAACTATGTTGAATAAGAGTGGTGAAAGGGGGCACCCCTGCCTTGTTCCTGATCTTAAGGGGATTGCTTTTAATTTTTGTCCATTGAGTATGATATTGGCTGTAGGTTTGTCATAGATGGCCTTTATCACGTTGAGGTATGTTCCCTGTATTCCCACTTTGCTGAGAGTTTTGATCATGAATGGGTGCTGGATTTTGTCAAATGCTTTTTCTGCATCTATTGAAATTATCATGTGGTTTTTCTCAATCCTTTTGTTTGTGTAATGAATCACATTGATTGATTTGCAAATACTGTACCAGCCTTGCCTCCCAAGAATAAATCCCACTTGATCATGGTGTATGATTTTTTTCATATATTGCTGGATTTGGTTTGCTAATATTTTGTTGAGGATTTTTGCATCTAAATTCATTAGGGATATTGGCCTATAATTTTTTTATGTGTGTTGTCTTTGCCTGGTTTTGAAATCAGAATTATGCTCGTCTCATAAAAGGAGCTTGGAAGTCTTCCTTCCTCTTGAATTTTTTGAAATAGCTTGAGAAGGATAGGAGTTAGACCTTCTTTGAATATTTGGTAGAATTCACTTGTGAAGCCATCAAGCTCAGGACTTTTCTTTTGGGGGAGTTTTTTGATAGCTGTTTCAATCTCATTTGTTGTAATTAGTCTGTTTAGGTTTTCTGATTCTTCCAGATTAATTTTTGGAAGATTATATGTTTCAAGGAATTTGTCCATTTCATCTAGGTTGTCTAGTTTTTTGGCGTACAGTTCTTCATAGTATTTTCTTACAATATTTTGTATTTCTGTTGTGTCAGTTGTTATTTCTCCACTCTCATTTCTAATTTTATTTATTTGAGTCCTCTCTCTTTTTTTCTTGGTGAGTCTGGTTAAAGGTTCATCGATCTTGTTTACCTTTTCAAAGAACCAGCTCCTGGTTTCATTGATCCTCTGTATTGTTTCTTTAGCCTCTATGTCATTTATTTCTACTCTGATCTTTATTATTTCCTTCTTTCTACTAGCTCTGGGCTTTACTTTCTGTTCTTTTTCTAGTTCTTTTAGATGTAGGGTCAAGTTGCTTATTTGAGCTTTTTCTAGCTTCTGAAGGTATGCCTGTAATGCTATGAAGTTCCCTCTCAAGACTGCTTTTTCTGTGTCCCATAAATTTTGAGTTGATGTATGCTTGTTATCATTCATTTCTAGGAATTTTTTATTTCTTCTTTGATCTCATTGTTAACCCATTCATTATTTAATAACATGCTATTTAGTTTCCAAGTGTTTGAATGTTTTTCAGTTTTTCTGTTGCAGTTGATTTCTAGTTCAATGCCATTGTGATCAGAGAAAGTGCTCGATAGGATTTCAATCTTCTTAAATTTGTTGAGACCACTTTTGTCCCTAACATGTGGTCTATTCTAGAGAATGTACCATGAGGGCTTGAAAAGAATGTATATTCTGCTGCTTTAGGGTGAAAGGTTCTGAAGATATCTATTAAATTGAGTTGATCTAGTATGTCCTTTAAGTCTGCTGTTTCTTTTTTAATTTTCTTTCTTGAGGATCTATCTAATGGTGTTATTGGGGTATTGAAATTCCCTACTATTATAGTATTGCTGTTGGTCTCACCCTTTAAATCCATCAAAGTCTGCTTTATATATTTAGGTGCTTCTACATTGGGTGTGTAGATATTTATAACGGTTATATCTTCCTTTTGGATTGCTCCCTTTATCATTATGTAGTGACCTTATTTATCTCTAAGTATGGTCTTTGTTTTAAAGTCCATTTTGTCTGATATAAGTATTGCTACCCCAGCTTTTTTTTCATTTCTATTTGCGTGAAATATTTTTTTTCATCCTTTTATCTTCAGTCTGTGTGCATCTTTTAATTTAAGGTGTGTGTCTTGTAGACAGCTCATGTATGGGTCTTGTTTTCTTATCGATGCAGCTACCCTATGTCTTTTGATTGGATCATTTAATCCATTTACATTTAAGGTTATTATTGATATATAATTGTTTGTTGCCATTTTATTCTTTAAAACTGTATTCCTCTTTTGCTATATTATTTTTCTCCTTTGATCTGTTTACAACAGGTCCCTTAGCATTTCTTGCAGCCTTGGTTTTGTTGTAGTGAATTCCTTTAGGGTTTTTTTTTTGTCTGTAAAGCTTTTTATTTCTCTTTAAATTTTAAATGATAGCCTTGTTGGATAAAGTAGTCTTGGTTGTAGGCTCTTGTTCTGCATTACTTTGAATATTTCTTGCCATTCCTTTCTGGCCTCTAGTGTTTGTGTTGAGAAGTCAGAAGTCATTCTTATGGGGGCTCCTTTGTAGGTGATAGTCTTTTTTTCTCTAGCAGCTTTTAATATTTTCTCTTTATCACTTAGCTTTGGTATTTTAATTATGATTTGTCTTGGTGTTGATTTCTTTGGGTTTCTTCTTAATGGAGTTCTCTGTGCTTCCTGAACATGTGAGATGTTTTTCTGCCTTAATTGAGGGAAGTTTTCAGCTATGATATGTTTGAACAGAGTCTCTATCCCTTGTTCTTTCTCTTCTACTTCAGGAACCCCTATGATGCAGATGTTATTTCTCTTCATGTTGTCACAGAGCTCTCTTAGAGTTTCCTCAGACTTTTTGAGTCTCTTTTCTTTTTTCTGCTCTGCTTCCGTGAGTTTATTTATCATGTCCTCTAACTCACTGATTCAATTTTCCGCTTCATCCATCCTACTTTTAATTCCTTCCATTGTATTCTTTATTTCAGATATTGTTTTTGTCATTTCTGACTGATTCTTTTTTATTATTTCAATGTCCTTTTTTATATTTGTTATCTCTTTATTTAGGTTTTCGTAATGACCATCTATTGTTGTTCTTATATCTTTGAGCATCTGAACAATTGTTATTTTAAACTCTGTATCTGGTAATTTGGTTATATCTGATTCATTTACGTCTTTTTCTGGGGATTTCTCTTGGTTCATTTGTGTTACAATTCTCTGCCTCCGCATTTTCTCTTCACGGGAGTGGCTGTGATTACTTGCTCGGGTGCACAAGCTTTGGTGGCCTTGGTCTTTGCCCCGCCCCCATGGATGACGTTATGCTCGGTCCTGAGGGCACTGGCGATCACCTTTGCTCAGCTGCGGGTCTCCGCCTATTTCTGGGCTTTTGTCCCACCCTTGTAGGAGGAGCCCGCTCGTAGAACGGCTGCTAGCCTTGGTTCTACTGGCCAGGCAGGATTGTGTGCCCACGCTCAGCTCAGTAGCGGAACTTCACCTGTTCTGGGCTTTTGGCTCCAGCCCCTCGGGAGGAGCCGGCTCCCAAGTCAGACCACAAGCCTGGGTTGCATGGGCGGGGCAAGGCTGTGCTCCTGCACCCTTGCTCAGGGGCTGGTCTCCACCCTTTCTGGGGTTCCCGCCCTTCTCCCGCAGGCTGGATTACAGGCTGCCAGCAGCTGGGCTTGACCGCTTTTGCACACCCCCTCCTCCCCAGCCGGGCAAGACTGAGCTCACACCTGAGCCCAGTGGTGGTCAGCCGGCTTCTGTCCCTGCCAACAGAACCGTGCTTCTGTCTCCCGCTGCTGCCCGTCCTCTGGCAAGCCCTCAGCCGCGTGGGTGTGGGCACTGCAGCTCAGACCCTAACACTCACTACTGTAGACCCGAAAGCTCCCTCCTTCTAAGCAACTCTGCTCTGAGTGCCACGAGGGAGCTTGTTCGGCTGCTTTTCTGCTTCCCTTTGCTGGTATTGCTGTTTCTGGGGGAAATATTCACTTCAGATTTGGGAAGTGACTCATCCCAGGGGTTAGGGTGGCTATCTCCCAAAATGTTTCTCCCTGTGCCTCCTAGATTACTCTCTTCCTGCTACTCTGGTATTCTCCTGTCTCCCTGTCCCCGGGAGCCCCGGGTGAGTGGTTGTGAGAGAGATGTTCTGCGCGGTACTTTTAAGAAGAATCCTGGGTCTGAGAAATCTGACTCTTTCTCACAAACAGTATCCTGACTTGTTTCCAGCTAAATACTGTCCTTATACCTCTTCTGGGTTCTGGGGCTGCAGGCTTGGGCTTTGTTCCTGGGGCTCAGGACCCTCCCCTCTCTGCTAAACTCACTTCCTGCCACGTGAGTCTCTCCTGGCTGCCGTTCGCTCCAGGGAGCTGGGCAGCCCTCTTCGCATTTCTGCTTTTCCTACCAGTCTCGGTGTGGCTTCTTCAGTGTTCCTTGGTTGAAGAATCCTCTTAGTTTAGTCCAATGTTGTTTTTTCCAGATGATAGTTCTTAAAATTAGTTTGTAATCCACTTTGGTTCTGGGAGGTAGATGGTACATCTGCCTACTCCAGTGCCATCTTGTCTTCCCCACATTGTTCCTTCTTAATCTTCAATTCCGTGACTTCCAACCTTATTGGCACATTGTAATTACCTAAATACCTCCCCAAACTACCAATTCTTGTGTCCTACCTCTGGAGATTGCAATTTAATCCATCTTGGATGTGGCCTGGATTTTAAAATTATTAAAAGATGCCCAGGCAATGCCAATATGTGGCTGACACGTTTGAGAGCCACTGCATTAATGTCAAGTTCTTAGAAATCACTTCTCTTTATAGGTGGTCTATGGCCATTGTCTGTTACAGTCCATCTCTAACCTGGCATATTCTGAAAAAGCTTTCTAGAATATATCCAAAACAAAGGGAAACGAATTTTGAACAAAGCAAGTAAAGTGTATGCCCTGTAGAATCATACCTTATTTTTATTTAAACATGAATATGCCTGTTCAGAGACCCAAGCTTTTTTCTGGATAGCTGAGCTGGCTGAGGAAGTGGCCACTAGACAAGCAGAGAGTTATGGCATCTCTATACACGTGATGGCATATGTGTTGTATATGCACATGCTTATAAATATTTAACTAAAAGTGATGAGTTCAAACTATAATGTCTTCTCCAAGAGTTTAAGCAACTTGCAAGCTGGTATTATATCTTTCATGTGTCATTGTGTAGCATTTCAAAGAGAAATTTTACACCCAGATAGTTCCCAGTAAACATTCCAAGTGGTCTGTGACACTCCTGTTGCTGCTAATTCTCCTGTATCTGACTAATGGGCAAAAGAACAGCCCTGACTCTTCTGTGACAGGACCTCTCTTATCAAAGTGCTGTCTGGGGTCCTTCTCAGGGGTATCAAGTAAGATTTCCTTCCAATTAAAATACTACAAATGAGGACTATGACTTGTTCCTCAGGGAGGACACTGACTATTACAGAGTAAAAAGCCATGAATTCACCTCACAGCTTCCCACTCAACTGTCCTTTAAATGTGAAAATAATTATTTTAATCATTCTGAGCAGAAAGCTGCCAAGAGCTATAACTGGTTCTCAGAGCATCCTTGAGAGGCATGGACCAGAGAGAGTGCTGCTCCTCGGAGCTCCTAGGTGATGCAATCGGAGGACATTCTCCTTAAGACATAATCTTCACTTCTTAGTTTAAGATAATAAATCAAAAGTTTAAGAAAACAACCCTAAACATCCACACTAATTAACTTCAGAGACAAAAGACAGATCTAACCCAGAACAGCTCAGCTCAGCATCTAGCAAAGAACAAAGAGTTCATGAGAGCCTGGATCCCAACAGTGGAGATCAGGGATGTTCTGCATAACAGTGGAGAGCAGGGATGTTCTGCATAACTGCTGCATGCACGCAGGCGAACAGAAGCATTCTGGTCTTCTACCTTAGCTTTCTTTTTTAACCTTCTTTGAAAGCCTTGTTTTCTCTTAGAGCATAGCTCTTCATAGAAACTCTCAATAATGTATTTAATTAACAGGGTATAGAATCAAATCTCAGTTGTGTTGTACCTCCATGTGCTACATGGGATCCTCAAAACTCTTTATAATGAAATAAGTTAAAATTAATATTTAATAAATTGGGGTTGCTTTGATCTTAAATAAAATACATTGTTTAACACATTTGAGGAGACTGATCAATTGGTGGAGAAGGGAATGGTTTCCTAAAACTGAAACAAATAACAGAGTATTGCAAGATTCCAAAGAAATCACAAGTATAGAGGTTTTGTGACAACTTGTAACCACCTTCTATGGAAAGATCATTCTGAGAATAGCCTTTTTGTAGAAGGAAGGAACCCTCTGACCATTTTTCCTCTGAATCTTCTTCTGGGTGTGTGTGTGTGTGTGTGTGTGTGTGTGTGTGTGTGTGTGTGTGTGTGTGTTTAAGAACTTTCTGACCGGGCATTAGGAACCACTCTGTCTTCAGAATGTTCTTGATGATCATAATACCACACTCTCTCGGTCTTCTCCCTGTTCTGTTCTGCTCATGGGCATATCAATCTCATGGGTCAGGCTCTTTAGGCTCTGTCCTTGTTCCTTTTCTCTTATGCTCTCCTAGAGTGACTAAAACATTCCCATGACTTCAACTGTTACCAAAAGGCTATGGTTTCTAGATGTATATCTTTAGCCAAGATCCATATCCCATTATTTCCTAGACATAGATTAGCCATCATCAAGATTTCTCAAACTCAACATGCACAGAATAAAATGCATACTCCTTCCTAAATTCCCCGTCCATTCTTTATCTCTGTAATAAGCCCATTTTCTACCCATTGGCCAAGCAGTAAATCAGAGTCCTTTCTCAAATCCTTCTGCTCGACCCCCTATCTCCAGTTTGTCAACATTTGTCTCTATTAGGAAATGTTTTTGGCTGCTGAATGGAAAAATCATGAAAATCACAGTGGCTTAAACAAGAGGAAAAATTTTTTTCTCATATAGCTTGAGGTTCAGAGACAGACCATCTAAGGCTGGTGCATTGGGCCTACCACATCATCAAGCCCCTGGACTCTTGTCTTTTTCTCTGTCATGCCTTTCATAAGGCTCCCATCCTTAAGAGCACATCATGGATACAAGACAGCTGTTTCCAAGTTCCAGGCAGAAAGAAAGATAAAGAGGGAAGAGCCAAGTACAAGTAAGTCACTTCACTTGGCTTATATCTCACTAGCCATAAAGAGGAAGGGTAGAGTGACTATTTTTAAGGCAAGGTAAAAACCAATGCTACCCTATTCTACATATATTCTCCTACATGTTTGGTTCAGACCCTGACCATTTCTCCTGTGCATGACTTCAACAGCCCTCTATTTAGACTTTTTAATGGAAAGCATACATATCATATTCATTGTAGTACATTATCTCATGAGTGCTTCTGCACTCCATCCTCCTTTACTACTGTTAATCTTTGTCCTCTCCCCTTTTTTGTTTTTGTTGTCACAGATTAATCTTGTTTTTATTGTGATCTTGATGGAGCTTGTACTTATGGTTTTGTTTTGTTTTGTTCTTTGTATCTGGTCAGAAAACCCCCTTTAGTATTTCCTGAAGTGGGGGTTTTCTATTGATAAATTCCCTCATCTTTTCTGTATCTGTGAATGTTTTTATTTCTCCTTCATATTTGAAGAATAGCTTTGATGGGTTTAATATTCTTGGCTGGAAGTTCCTCTCTTTCAGAACTTTAAATATTGGGGTCCACTCTCATCTAGCTTGTAGTGTTTCTGCTGAGAAATTTGTTGATAATCTAATGGGCCTTTTTTTATATGTTGTATTCTTCTTTTCCCTGGCTGCCTTGAGAATTTTTTCTTTGCCGTTGGTTTGTGCCAATTTCATTATGATGTGCCTTGGAGTAGGTTTGTTAGGATTAAGATAACTCGATATTCTGTTTGCTTTTTGAATTCAAGGCTTTAGTTTTTTCCACAGGCTTGGGAAGTTGTCATCTATTATTTCTTTAAATATGTTCTCCATTCCATTTTCTCTCTCTTCTCCTTCTGACATACCCATTATTCTTATGTTGCTCTTTCTGATGGAGTCAGATAATTCCTGTAGGGCTTTCTCATTTTTTTTTAATTCATAAGTCTCTCTCCTCTTCTCTCTGTAGTGTCTCTAGTTGCCTATCTTCTATGTCACTAATTCTCTCTTCTATCTGACCTGTTCTATTGACTAAGCTTGTTACCTCATTTTTCAGTTTATAAATTGAGTTTTTCATCTCTGTTTGATTAGTTTTCATAGTTTCAATTTCCTTGGTGATGTATTCTTTCTGTTTGTTGAATTTGTTTTTTTAACTCCCTAAATTGCCTTATTCTCTGTCATTTAACTCCAATGTTTCCAAGCTACTGAAATTATTTTCTGTAGATTTTTCCTTATCTACCTAAGCTACATATCTGTCTATTGTATCCATGATATTTCATTTCTTTTTCCTTAATGGCATTACAGAGTGGTATTGTTAATAACACTAATAAGAGTTGATAAGAAAAAAAAATTTTTTCTGAGAAAATGCAGTGTAAAACTGAAGCTTCTATTGTGCTAAGTGGAACAAAAATATGTAGAACAGAGGGCCTGAGTTGAGGGAAAGTGACAAAGAGGTAAAAAACGAGGCAAGAACCCACAAAATGCCACAAGGAAAAATTTTGGATCAAGAGTAAAATAATTTGTTTGTAAATGATGGTCAAATGAGAGAAACAGTGTATAAGAAGAGAAGAAAAAGAGAAAAAAGGAAAAAAATACAGTAAAAAATAAAAATTTGATTGTATTAAGTGGAACAAAAACTACATACAATGGAGAGCCGGAGTTGGGGGAGATGCTAAAGAGATAAAAAGTGAAGTAAAAAGCACACAAAAATGCCACAAAGAAAAAATTTGAATCCAGAATAAAATTTGTATCGCTTCTCGGCCTTTTGGCTAAGATCAAGTGCAGAATAAAATTTGTTCGTCCATGAGATTCGAATGAGAGAAAAAGTGAAAGAGAAAAGAAAAAACAAAAAGAAAGAGAGAGAGAGAAAAAACATTGAGTTAAGTTTTTTGGAATGTAACACTCATGGAAAAAAAAAGAATGGAAAACGTAACACCTATGGGTAATAAAGTTCAAAATGAAAAGAAAAGAATAAAACTGAAAGAGGATAAAATGACCAAGGTGGAAGAAAAAAAAGATAAAAAATACAAGAAAAAAATGAAAAACATTATAAAGACTATAGATTTTTCCTGGTTTTGAGAAGTTATCTTCTTCCTTTTTCTTTTTTCTCTCTTTTTTTGGCTGGTGGCACTGTTCCCCAGGTTCTGCCCCTGTGGCACTCTTAGGCACAGATTTGCAGCTGATGTGTCAGTATGGTGATGACATAAACTAAGCTTCAGTCCCATTGGTAGGTGGGGTTTGTCAGCGTTTGCAGGCTCTGACAATGGGAGAGACTGTTTTCCCTGAGCCTCTTCCTAAATCTCTCCTTCCTGAATCAGCAGCCTGGGGGGCCAGCTGTGAGGTTGCCCCAGCCACTGCCTGGAGAGCAAGAGGCCCTAAGAACTATCAAGCCCCTCCTCTAGGTCCATGTAAATCGCAGACTTGGGAAAGAAGGCTTTGTCAGCCAGAGCCACTAACGTAAGCCAGCCAGGCAGTGAGCAGACTGCAGACTAGGCTTCTTTCAGTATTCCATGGGTCTGCTTTCCAGAGGCTGCCTGCAAGCTGCCTGTGCACCCTTCCCCCCAGCACTTCCGCAGTTCTCTTTACCGGGAATGGGCTTTGTTAGCCTGTATGGCGGATGAAGATGTCAGTCCTGGTCAGGTCTGGGCATAGGGAAGCTGGCTCTGGTGCACTTCCCATGCACTATTATTCAGGAAGCCGGAATTATACAGGAATTCTGGTCTCAGCCTATGCAGAAGGCCACTACTGACCATCTCCAACCCATCCCCTCTGTCTGGGATTGCGGGCGCCCACATCCGAAGCACCAGGTGGATCCACTTGCACACTGCCCACACTCACCAACCAGGATACCGGGGGTAAACAAGACAACTGCTTGCCCACCTCTGCTGGGGTCTGCCACTGGCATTAGCTCCATTTGGGCTGAGCCTCTGGCCCACCCTCTCCCTGACTTGAACGTCTCTGCCCTAGCCCAGCTTTTTCATGCCCCAGCCTTCTCTTTCTCTCAGTTCCAAGTGAAAGCAGCCCTTGCTCAGGTCAGTGAGGAAAGCAGAATACTCCGTTCTCCATCTTATTTACTTCAGAGTGGATTATATATTCAGCTACCTTTTCACCCAATCATACCTTTGTTTGATGTATGTGTATTTCAGATGCTCCTGTGATTGTTTTTCTGTCTCTAGTTGTTGAACTTGTTGAAATTTCAGGGAGAGGTATCAGGAGCTCCCCTCATGGCACCATTTCTCTCACGATCTATTTAGACTTTTTTGTACACCACTTGTGCTCCTCACCACCATTCTCCACACTGCTGCCATAAACATTTCTTAAATGTGAATCTAGTTCCTGCTTAAAATATTTCAGAAGCTCCCCTTTAGCCTGCAAGAACAAGCCCAAACTGCTTTGCTTGGCTTTAAGCCCTTCTCTTCAAAACCATATGTAAGCCTTCTCTCTCCTCTCTCCCCACAAGCTCCAGGCACACCAACTACATTCCCATCCAAAAACATCTCAGTAATCTCATGCCATCCCATCTTTATGAGTGTTGTTGCTCTGTCTACAATGAAGACATTTTTATGTGTAATCAACAATTAAAGATTTGAGGAAATCTTGCACAATAAGACCACCTGCTTATGCAGTGAAAAATAGCAAAATATGTTATTTGTTCCACATGTATAAATATCACTCTTTAAAGCACAACAGACTTGCCTCCTCTGTCCCCAGAAATAGTCTAAAGATACCTCTCCAGGAAAAAAGATGTGGGAGGCTTTTACCCATAACTTCCTCAGTTAGTCCAGACTTTCATGAGTCTAAGAGAAGGAAGAAAATGCAACTTCTCCCTTAAGAGTCCACCTTGTCAATTAAGAAACCTTTGGTTGAGCAAACCAAAGAAAGTGAGTAAGAATGAAAAAACAAGGTAAATAATGATGAAAGAAGAGCTGTACCCTTAGATATATAGAAACTCCTGCAAAATACTTTCACCAGCCTGAATTCAGACTTGAGATGTGTGGCTTATGGTCAAGAACAGAGAAAAATTGTTTAAAGCAAGAAGCTAATTGAAGCCCAGTGTAATGGTGCTTTTTCTGGTTTCCTCAAAACTAAGCTTCTTCATGCAAATGCAAGGGGGGCGGGAATCAGAGTCTAAAGTTACCACTGGATAGGCAAGGGTGAAGGTAAAACAAGGTGATGTGTGTGCACATGTGTGATGCCCTGGGCATAGCTCCTCTGGCCATTTGGAGACCCCTGTGGAAAATAAGACCTTCAGTCCATTTTGCCATCTGTCAACTTGCTCCTTCCTGGGAACCTTCCCTGACCCTTGTTCATGTTAGTTCAATGTTGTCCCCTTTACTATAAATAAATGTTGCTGCCAAGAAGCTGGTCTATCACCTCAACTGGTTCTAACACTTATCTGTTTTTTCTATCACATATGACACCAGGAATGAGACTGGTAAGTGACTCAAGTAGTCTATGGAAAAAAATAGAATGATCACCAAGGCTGTCTAGTTACAGAAACTGCTAAGGACACTTATATACTCTGTTGATTTGTGTTACTGTATAACTCTGTGGGGAAATTCTTCTTAGAGATGTTAGCAAGAAAAAAAAACTGTTGTGTACCTTAGTATTTCAGTAACATTTCTTCTTGACTACTTACTGCTTTTTCATTCTGTACTCTTAAAAAAAATACCATCGTTTAGGCACAGATGATTAAAGAGAAATAAAAGACAAGGCAGAAATTCAAAATATTACCCTATTTCAACCCAAAGCAATTTTTGTGAGAGGGATTAGATAAATTATGAAAGAAAAATGAAATAACTGTTTGGATAAAGGAAGTTTGAGTCATAATGTAGGAAAAAGGCACCATCAAACCTTAAACAATTTTTATATTCACATAGCCTTTGTTGTCATGGATTACAGCCATATTTCAGAATAACTAGAAAAGTGGACATTAAGACTAAAGTACCTTGGTATAATCTGGGATTAGGGTCACCCTCAAAGCACCACCCAGCAGAGCCCCTGATGAGTGTGTGCAGCCCTGGAATTACCCATCCCTTTATACCATTACCAAGGCCCAGTAATAGTTCGGAGGTTGGTCAGATCCAATGCACAACCTGCTATTGGCTTCCCACTCTTTTTTTCTTCCTGTCATATCTGGTTCCCCAAGGTTCACTGATAAACAACATGGAAAGGAAGTCTAGCACCCTTGGAGAGCACTGGGGACTACTGTATCTGGCTTATATGAGCTCATTTAACATCTCTTATCTGAAAAGGCCAGCCTATGCCTATGAATATACCTCTCTAGCTCACTATCATTTGTTTGGAAGCTCTTTGCTGAGTAGTAAGAACTTGGATCCATCTTCATCAATCTTTGGATATGCCCAGGTCATCAATGAAACTACAATATAAAAGGACTTGAAGTAAGTAATGCAGCAGTCAGTGGTGTAATTAATCATGCATGCATCTAACAACAATTTTGGAACAAGACCAGGTACAAGTCAATAAAATACAGCAGATCTTGGATTTTCTCTCTTTTGCAAGCTCTTCCCTACTATGTACAGTATAGAGGAAATTTTCTCTAAGTAAAATTTACAGAGATCACATATGTTTGAGAGAAAAATACAAAGGCAAAGAGAAAACTTGTTATACTTAGGTGTTTCTTAACTTTTAAGTTTCACATTTGTCTCTTCCACGCATATAATCAAGTAAAAGTAAACTAGACAAATGCCACCACCCCGAACTAGACTAGATAAATGGTCCTGCCTGTGTCTGTTCCAAAGTAGAAGTCCCCATGGAAGTCCACCATCTCTTGACCCCTCAGCTCAAAAATGACAGGCCAGTGGTGGATGAGGACAGCTGACTGGGAGCAGAGGAAGTGACTAGAATAATAATTTTCCCTACTCAATGGCAAAAAGCTGACTATCATCTTAATTTCTTTGTGTCTCCTTGGAAAGATATAATCTGCTCACTAAAGTATCTACCTATGGTTGTTTGTTTGTTTGTTTGTTTTGAGAGAAAGAGAATCAGGTAGGGAGAGAGATGAGAAGCATCAACTCATAGTTGGGCATCTTAGTTGTTCACTAATTACTTCTCATATACGCTTTGACAGAGGGGCTCAAGCCAAGCCAGTGATCCTTCACTCAACCCAGTGACCTTGGGCGTCAAGCCAGTGACCTTTGAGCTCAAACCAGCAACAATGGAATCATGTCCATAATCTCACGCTCAAGCTGGCAACCCCATGCTCAAGCTGGCAACCCCATGCTCAAGCTGTTGACCCCATGCTCAAGTCAGATGAGCTTGCACTCAATCCGGTGACTTCGGGGTTTTGAACTTAAGATCTCAGTATCTCAGGTCAACATTCTGTCCACTGCATCACTACTGGTCAGTCCCTACCTCTGGTTTTATTTGCTATTTTAAATATTTATTATTTTTTTTTTTGTATTTTTCTGAAGCTGGAAATGGGGAGAGACAGTCAGACAGACTCCCGCATGCCCACCAGGGGCGACGCTCTGCCCACCAGGGGGCGATGCTCTGCCACGACCAGAGCCACTCTAGCGCCTGGGGCAGAGGCCAAGGAGCCATCCCCAGTGCCCGGGCCATCTTTGCTCCAATGGAACCTTGGCTGCAGGAGGGGAAGAGAGAGACAGAGAGGAAGGAGGGGGGCTGGGGAAGCAAATGGGTGCTTCTCCTATGTGCCCTGGCCGGGAATCGAACCCGGGTCCCCCGCACGCCAGGCCGACGCTCTACCACTGAGCCAACTGGCCAGGGCCTTATTTGCTATTTTAAAGCTAAGAGTTCGTGGGTGAAGGAAAATGAAAAATTATGTCAGCAATACAATTTTCTTGATTTTCTTCTGAAATTGTTGAAAGGAGAGTAGATACCTATCAGTAAATATGGTATCACATCTATGCCATTCCCAGAACTGTACATTTCAATTTGTTTTCTAATGTGGGTTGCACAAACTTCCTCGGGGAGCCATTTATTAATATTTCATTCACCAGAGAGAATATAAACAAAGCAGGCAAAAGTTTCCATGCCTGATGCAACTTCTTTTAGCATTGAACTGAGTGCTGACATAAAACTCTGGGGACTATCACAGTTAAAACCACCTCAGAAACTGAAAGAGGGAAGAAGCTATTTCTTTCCATCACCAGCCTCTACCTTTGTTTTGAAATCCCTAGGCCTTCCTTTCACTGGGCTGCCTGCTGCTACCACACTCAAGTTAGAAAAAAACAAAGGGAGAGAGAGGGGGTCAGACTTCTGTGCAGTGAGGCCTAGAACACTTGGGAACAAATGGGTGTTTGAAGGAGGGAATCACATGTCCATATTTTGAGCCTTTGTTTCTGAGGCTTGTGGGCCACTTCTGTAACATCCCAGCTATTTGAGAATTCTAAGGCACTTTCTCTGAGTGGGTATGCTCAAGGGTGGGGACAGTATAGTCAGGGACATTAATCCAAACTCTGGAAATTACTAAACTGAGTTGTTTCCTTGCACAATCCAAAGAGAGAAAGAGTTAGGCCCTGGCCGGTTGGCTCAGTGGTAGAGCATCGGCCTGGCGTGCGGGGGACCCGGGTTCGATTCCCGGCCAGGGCACACAGGAGAAGCGCCCATTTGCTTCTCCACCCCCCCTCCTTCCTCTCTGTCTCTCTCTTCCCCTCCCGCAGCCAAGGTTCCATTGGAGCAAAGATGGCCCGGGCGCTGGGGATGGCTCCTTGGCCTCTGCCCCAGGCGATAGAGTGGCTCTGGTCGCAGCAGAGCATCGCCCCCTGGTGGGCAGAGCATCGCCCCTGGTGGGCGTGCCGGGTGGATCCCGGTCGGGCGCATGCGAGAGTCTGTCTGACTGTCTCTCCCCGTTTCCAGCTTCAGAAAAATACAAAAAAAAAAAAAAAAAAAAAGAGAGAGAGAGAGAGAGAGAGTAAGAGTTAGGTGGACATGTATTCCCATGCCCTTTGACGTGGTTGTGGGAAGTTACATAAAGACTCCTGAGATGACTGGATGTCAGTTATGATGCTGGCAATGTTTTCTACAAAGTCATTTCTCCTTCTCCTTTGGCCACAATCATTCTGATGAAAAGGCTGAGACATGGAGAAATACCACCACCATATGAAAAGGTCATTTTATCCTTGACGTCCCTGGCCTTCACAGCAAGAAAAAACAGCAGTACCTATTCATACTAAGTATTGGTTTTACTCAATACATCTTCCAGGCTTTCTTGAAACTGATGTGGAGTCTTCACATGGAAAGTTCCAGACTTAGGGGTTGTTTTCAAAAGAAATCAGATCTATGGGCTAAGTAGAAAAGTGTTGGGCCACAAAATCATCTACCAGGAAAGCCCCTTAAATTTAAGCAAAATTCTTTCTTTATTCACCAGTGGTATTTCATGAGAACTTGTAATTGTTGAAAGTTTCTAACCAATAGACAAATGTCAGGGTGGACAAAAAAGAGAAAATGTAGAAACCTATGTGGCAGGCCACGTAAAAATGGGGTGGTTTTTTTGTTTGTCTTGTGGTTGTTAACATAAATTTTGATAATAGATTATACCTTCTTTTTCTTTTCTTTTTAAAAGCCAATTCCAAGTTTAGTGTCTATAGCATCCTGTTACCTAAGGAATGATAAAAATTTAAGGGGAAAAATCCACTTCAGATTGATTTTTTTTCAAATTGGTTTTCTAAATGCAAGTGATAATGACCAAAGACTTAGAAAAAAAACCTCATTTCTAAATGATCTCATCTTCCTATCTTGAACACATCACTTAATTCAGTACTCTCAAACGGGACCACACATCTGTTCGCATTCCCACATTTCCTCTATTGATTACTATAGTCCATCCTATTGAAAGGAAATAGATGAGCCAGGATATCTCCCTTTAATTTTTAAACCATAATAGTTTGTGGTGAGAGTGAAGTGGAGGCCCATCTAAGGGAGGAATAAACCCAGTAAGTGGCAATTAGGAGAAGAGCAAAAAAGAACAAAAAAAAAAGGATTTTTTTCTTGCTGATCTTATCTGTATTATATTGGGAGAGCTCGCTCTCTCGCTCTCTCGCGCTCTCTCTCTTTCTCTCTCTCTGTCTTTCTCTCTTTCTTCCCCCCCCCCACCCCAGACTCAAGACCTAACAAGGCTGGTAAATAAAAAAGCCAAACAAAGTTAAAATTACTCTTGAATATTTAGCTGAGGACAGTTTTTTCAATAACATGCATTGCAACAGTTAGAGGCCAAAGTCCCCGACCCCATCTTGGTCTCCCCAGAAAGACAGGAAAAGGCCTTTGCAAACTCTCCCTGGGTGCCTTCCTGCCACATGGCATCAGTCTATAGGCCAAGGTATTTTGGGGGAGACCCAGCCAGCTTTACATATTGAGAAGTACAACCATTTTGTGCTTTTTAAAATACAGATATAGAAGACAGACCACAGTCATTCTTTGACAAGCTGTGTCATTTTTCTACACAAATCAGGGCTTTAAAACTGTTAGAGGGGATAAATGGGAGCTGGAGCAAGGGTGACAGGATGCAGTGAGTCATCTCTACTTCCTGCTAATCACAGGAACCCTACAAAAGCTCAATGTGTCTCAAATTTTGCTGGGGGCTTTCCTTCTCAATTCAGCCTTGAATTTCTATGGTTTCCTCCTTCCTTCTTTTTATTTCTCCCTATGCATCATATTTGTCCAGAATCTTTGTTGGTTTATAAATAATGTCATTGTGTTATGCTGAACACTGAGTTTTTAAATGTCAGCATCCTATGCACAGCCTTACATGGTGAAATAACACAGTTTTTCTGACTGTATTCTAATGACACTGACGTGTTCAACTGCTAAAAAAAAATTTTAAATGGTGAATTTTTGTAACCTGTGGTGTAGGTAGGGATGGGTGAGGGGAAGGGCAGGATTTAATGGCTAAAATTTTCTCAACTTTAGGTTTTCCTCCAGATTTTCCTTAAACTTGTAGTTCTTTGTGACTTCTTTGGTTAAAAGAATGAACAAAAAGAAAAACTGTGAAGACATGTTTATCTGCAATACTAAGAAGCAGGAATTACACAATTATTTTATTTTTGAATCATATTTACTCTATTACCAGCCCTCACTTGCCTGGCTGGTGGACAATGAAGTCTCAGTCACCTTTGGGCCTTTTTTCCCACCTCTGTGGCATCATGAGGGTTGCATGGTACTGGGACACGAAGGAAGAAGGAGGGAAGGAAGGCGCTGGGGGCTGTGTTGTGGAGGCTGCAATCGTGGCCAGCATGCCTTCCTTTCCCGCTGCTGCTCAGTACTGGTGTTTAAGAAGAGTTATTCTGACATCTGTTAGAGACCGCAAGGAAGACTTCATTCAAGAGGCTTCTGCACTGGAGCTTTGCAGTAAGGAAGTGGAGTTTTGCCATTTTGAGCTGAGTTCTGAATATAAGAATTCACAGCAAAAGAGCAGGGTGAGGAAAATTACTAAAAGTAGACATGAGGAGTAAGGGAGGATTCTGGCTGAACCAACTTGACAAGATTCTTGCTGAAGACAGGCCAGGAGGATCAGATACCAACAGGAGGAATAAGGAAATTGATCAGATATAGAAGATAATTAGACACTGAAGCTAGTAATTCTCTCTAAACTGACTTAACAAGATTCTTACTAAAATAGGTTTATGTAGGACCAACAAGGACATTGAAGCCCAAGGTCAAAGTCTAGTTCACTTAGAAAAGCCTGACTAATGTTTAGTCAAGAGTCTTTGTCACTGGTTATGTGGCAAGGTCTAGATCAGTGGTAGTCAACCTGGTCCCTACTACCCACTAGTGGGCGTTCCAGCTTTCATGGTAGGCGGTAGTGGAGCAACCAAAGTATAAATAAAAAGATAGATTTAACTATAGTAAGTTATTTTATAAAGATTTATTCTGCCAAACTTGGTGAAAATCCGACATAAAGTATTTGGTAAGTAATTACTATTATATGCTTTAACTTGCTGTAACCATGCTTTATAAATTTTATAAAGTAAAGTTACTTCCCTACTTTATAAATCACCATTACTGTGGAACTGGTGGGTGGTTAGAAAATTTTACTACTAACAGAGATACAAAAGTGGGCGGTAGGTATAAAAGGTTGACTACCCCTGGTCCAGACATTACTCTGAAAGGACTCAGACATTTTAAGCATCTGCTTAAGCAATTAATAATATGAACAGAGGGTGCTGTGCTTAAAATTGTGCCCTAAACTTAAGACCAAAGTAATTAGATCAAATAATGTAGTAAATTACTCTAATTTCTCTAATTTCTACTGTTGCTGTCCTGGTCAGGATGGGTGCCATGCCTTGAGCAGTAGGCAGCAGGGCATCCTACAGGATGAACCATTGGCTGGAAACATTCTATCCCCTTCATAGTTTCCTCCTCAATGTCCAGTCCCAAGCCCTGTCTCAGAATTCTGCTCTTCCTCAGAATCATAACCCCTGAGCAGATCTCTGCCTCTGTAGGTTCAGGCAGCAGCCCATGTTGAGTCCCACTTGGATTTTTCATCATTTTCCTAAATAATCAAAGCATACTCATCAACCTCACCAGGTGGTGGCACAGTGGATAGAGCGTTGGACTGGGATGCAGAGGACTCAGGTTCGAAACACCAAGGTCACTGGTTTAAGCAGAGGATCACCAGCTTGAGTGTGGGATTAGAGACATGACCGCATGGTTGCCGGTTTGAGCCCAAAGGTCACTGGCTTGAAGCCCAAGATCACCAGCTTGAGCCCAAGGTCACTGGCTTGAGCAAAGGATCACTCGCTCTGCTGTAGCCTCCCAGTCAAAGCATGTATGAGAAAGCAATCAATGAACAACTAAGGAGCCGCAATAAAGAATTGATGCTTCTCATCTCTCTCCCTTCCTGCCTGTCTGTCCCGATCTGTCCCTCTCTCTGTATCTCTCTCTGTGTGTCTCTTTCACACACACACACACAAAAAAAAAAAACAACAACAAAAAAACAAAAACCGAAAAGCATATTTATTAGCTTGCTTCCAGGCCACCTCCCCATCACAGCTTTGGCACCTGGCCTCCACTGGCCCAAACCCTGGTGGCATCTTTGCTATCACTTTCTATTCCTTCCTATGAGTCTCCCAGGCCCAACACTTATTTCTCTGTAAATTATTCTTCACACAGAGTCTTTCCCAGTGGAACCACATTCACCTAGGCATACCTCTCACATCTGAAACTATAACACCCCCAAAACCAGACTTTTCCTCCCAGATCTACTTATTATCGTTTCCATGGCTTTCAGTTTCTTGTAGGTTTCATCTAAGCTGCTCCTCTTGGCTTTCAGGCCTTCTGTAATTAAGTCATACTCTGCCTAGAAACATGTTCTGCCTAGGTTCCTAATTCCCAACACACCCAGCACATACCTTCTTCAATAGCAAGGCCCTGATCCCGCTACCTCAGGAACCCATCATTCTCATTCCCACCGCACCCCACAGAGAGCGTGCTGTCTAAATCCTGCCCATCCTCATCTAATCCAGCCTGCTTGGATCTCTTTCCACAGAGATACCTTCCAACCAAGTACTGTGAGAATCACATGAGGACATTGTCTTTATTTGATAAAGGGGATGGAGGTGATTGCCTCTTTTACTTGGATTCTAGTTTCCCTCTCTTTTTCTTTTTAAAATAAGATTATTTTTTTCCTTAATCTTTATTTATTGACTTTAGAGAGAGAAGAAGGAAGCAAGAGAGAAACATCAACTTGTTGTTTCATCTACCCATGCATTCATCTATTGATTCTTATATGTCCCCTGATCGGATTGAACCCACAACCTTAGCACATTGTGATAACGTTCTAACCAAATGAGCTACCTGGCCAGGGCCCTGGCTTCCCTCTCTTTGAACAATATTCTTGGTGACACCATTTAGAACATGTCATCCCAAAATACAGCACCTTGGTATATTGAATATTTAAAGTTGAAGCAAGAAGGTCACTCTGACCTCTTGGGAGTGCCCTCCCTATACTGAGAGGGTCCTATGAGAAGCCGAGCACATGGGCCTTGTTAAGTCCCCCAGTTTTCTACACTCATGTCACAATCCTAACCTGTCACCTCCACTACTGCACACTCTCCACCCAACCGGGTCTTAATACTCAGGTCTGTTCCTCAGGCCTTCCTTTTCTTAAGGCCCCGTGTAGCATAACGCTTAGATTAAACAGATTTGTGTGCTCTTTTCCTCTTAATTTCTGTTCATCAATTTAATTATCAGACTCAGCCAGGGACCCTAACAAAGTCCAGGAAAACATTTTCCTCCTCTTGATTTGGGGGTGACTGACTCAGGAGAAATATTGTCCAACACCATGGGCAAAGTTTCCCCCAGACCTAGTCATGCAGTGTCTCCCACCTGAGTCCCCATATCTGAGTTCCCACATTTGGTGCAACATTAACTAGAGTTTCAAGAAGTTGATTCTTCCTTTCAAAGTGTAAACAATCAGAAAGAAATTAAATTGCATGCATTATGATAAAATTTTCCTAAATGTTAATTTAACATATAAGAGATACTTAAGACTCTTTATGGTCTTAGCAACACATTTTTTAAATGTTCTTACTTTCATAGTTTTTGTACTGGCCGATCTTAAATGCCAGCTCTTCAAGAAGACTCAATTTGCTGATTTCTCGCATCACAGTTTATTCAATTCTGCCTCATTACAGTCACCTTCTTGCACTTCACCATTCTGTTTGCCCAGTGGTTTCCACCAATACAGAAGCATGACACACCAGAATGAGATGGCATTCTCTAGAAATCCATCTCAGATACAGACCTTAAAGCCCATGGTGAATAAAGCTAGGATTGGCTTAAATCTAATATTTCTTTTTGAAATTTGGTAAGGTTCAATTTCTCCATAAGAGTGCTAATCCTTTCAAATTTCATAGATATCCAGGCAAAACAAATAAAGATTGGATTCCAAATGGTTATGTCCTGTGAATGGGAACGAATGGTTGGGAATAACTCAAAGAATTAATGAAAAGTATTTCAAATTCTGCTTAAAAGTGGGTAAAGTCAAAACCATATATGAATCTGCCCATCGGGGGTGTTGCTCTGTTGCAACCAGAGCCATTCTAGCGCCTGAGGCAGAGGCCACAGGGCCATCCTTAGTGCCGGGGCCGGCTTTGCTCCGGTGGAGTCCTGGCTGCAGGAGGGGAAGAGAGAGACAGAGAGGAAGGGGAGGGGGAGGGGTGGAGAAGCAGATGGGCACTTCTTCTGTGTG
Organism: Saccopteryx leptura; assembly: GCF_036850995.1. NCBI lineage: Eukaryota > Metazoa > Chordata > Mammalia > Chiroptera > Emballonuridae > Saccopteryx > Saccopteryx leptura. Next base: position 192,100,760 of record NC_089505.1, read on the forward strand.
CTCTGGCTGGGAATTGAACCCAGGAATTCTGCACACCAGGCCAATGCTTTACCACTGAGCCAACAGGCCAAGGCCTAGGAATGCCCTTATTGATCAAGCTACCCAAAAGAAAATTATTTGGAGCAACCGTGACAGATCAAGCAATTCAGTGTCATACTATTCATCACCATAACACTGCAGCCCTGTGTAAACAGTTTCAACTTTCTCTGGAAGCAGCAAGGCAGACTTGGAAATCCTGTCCAAGGGGTCCTATACTACAATCTGCCCCTTCATTTGGAGTTAGCCCTCAAGGACCCCTACCAGGACAACTTTGGCAAATGGATGTTACTCATATACCTTCATTTGGCAAACAGTCCTATGTCCACGCTAGAGTGGATACATATTCTGGATTTATAGTAACCTCTGTCAGAACAGGAGGGGCTGCTAAGCATGTTATAGCTCATTGTCTGTATGCATTGTTCTATTATTGGATTTCCTAAACTGGTTAAACTGAAAATGCTCCTACATATGGAGCAAAAGCATTTACTGTATTTTGTCATACTTACAATCTTTAAAGTTAAGGTACTATTAAAATGTACCCAGCAAATACTTTAAGGTCAATTTAAAAAAATTTAAAAGGGGGTAGTCATATCCTGGAACTCCTATGGGTCTACCATATCATGCTTTTTACTTAAAAAAAAATTTAAATTTCTTTTGAATGCTGATCAACAGGAGACGCCAAATCTTTTTTGCCTGCAAACTACTACCTTCTTTATTTGATCCAGCTAGTAACACTGTTTTTTCTTTTTCCAAATAGCTCCAGATATATGGAAAAGAATTATATAGGCAGATGGGGATCCTCAAACCCCTCAGCAAGATCTTCTGAGCATGGCTTTTAAGATACGTAGAGGCAGAAAAAGCCCAATAGAGATCAGGGGATCTACCAGCTTATAGGATACACCCTTAAAAACTCCAACTCCCCAAAGGGGTCTCATAGGATGCCATCTGGGTCCTTCTTCAATAGTGGAAAGGAAGGTCATTGAGCTAAAGCCTGCCAGACTTACATGCCTCTGCTGTGAGGAAACAGGGACACTGGAAGGTCGGCTTCCCCCTCGCTCCTCTAAGGGAGGGTTCAGTCTCTTCCAGCCCTGCTCCAGCCACCTATGACCTAACCTTGCCCAGAATGCTGGGGTTTGCCACGGAAGGCTGAAGGTGCCCAGGGCCATCGGCCCCATCTACGACACTGTGGACAAGCCTAGGGTATTTCTTCCAAGAAGCAGGTAGACTGATCTCATTTGCACAAGGGCCACTTAACTATGTCTTGCCTGAATAGTCAGGTTTTTTATTCTTCCCTCGAAGATCTCTGTTGTGGGTGTTGATAGTCCTATTTTCTGCTGCTTTGTTTAATATATAGTGTTTCCTTTATTCCTCCTACCTCAATGCCCCACTCATATTTCAGGCTGGGACCTACTCCTAATTTAGAGCTCTCTTTTCCCCTTATGCCAACTTCTATTATGAATCTACCTTTGCCACCCAGCTTAGTGTATCCCAAGGTTCTCTTTACCAAGCCACAGTCGCAGAGCTCCAGGGAAAAGCAACCTGGTCTCATCTCTCCAGGCAGAGGAGAACAGAAGCTCCATATCCACACATGCTGCAGATGGCATTTCCAGTCTACCTGAATCATTGCCAGCTGGAAGCAGCAGTCATTGGGACTTGGACGTGAGCTGCAAAGTATAGAATTGTGACAACAATTCCAGTGCCATGTGGACTTTTCCTGGATGTGGACTTTTCCTGGACTCCTTGTGACAGCTCCTAACAGACTGAACTGGGGTTGGCTTGCATTTTTCAGAAATTTGGCAGGTGTTGGGGCCAACTTGGACTTGGTGAACATGTTAAGGACACTACCCTTTTATGGATTCTTGCTGTATTGGCCAAGAGTTTGCTTAAAGGCTTTAATCACTGTAAAAAATAAAATAGAAGGCTAGATAAAGAATATGTGGCACATATACACCATGGTATACTATTCAGCCATAAAAAATGATGACATCGGATCACTTACAAGAAAATGGTGGGATCTTGATAACATTATACGGAGTGAAATAAATAAATCAGAAAAAAACAAGAACTGCAGGAGTCCATACATTGGTGGGACATAAAAATGAGACTAAGAGACATGAACAAGAGTGTGGAGGTTATGGGGGGCGTGGGAAGGGAAGGAGGGAGAGGGGAAGGGGGAGGGTGAGGGGCACAAAGAAAACTAGATAGAAGGCGATGGAGGATAATCTGACTTTGGGTGATGGGTATGCAATAGAATTGAATGACAAGATAACCTGAACATGTTTTCTTTGAACATATGTACACTGATTTATTGATGTCACCCCATTAAAATAAAAATTTATTTATTAATAAAAAAAAACCATATATGAAAAAATATTTACTAGGCCAGGAACTAACCATGTGATTTTAGTGCAGCCCTAAGACCCATGTGATGGCAGTAGGTCTTGTTGGTCCTTGCTCCAACAAGAGGAATTCTGGAGATGGCAGATTCCCACTGACACCACTGGAGGACGGTCATTTACTGAAGCAACTCTGGGTACAAGATGGAGGGTAGCAGAGGCCGGAGGCAGTGAAGCCAATTAAGGAACTATGACAGGGTTCCAGGAGAAGTAACGAGATCCCAAAATGAAATGGTGAGAGCAGGAAGAAATGGACATACACAAGAAGACTTTAGCCTGAGCATGTGTGAGGACTGATGACCATTTGTTTAAGGAAGTGACTGAAGGGAGGGAAGAAAGATATGCACAGTTGATGCAATAGGGGCTATGCCAGTGGGGAGGTGACTATTGTGCTTGTCAGAGATTTTGGTCCTTGGACCTGGTCCCATGGCTTTAGGCCCAAGATCTGTAGAAGGATATGCCACAGGCAGAAACCAAAACAGCTATTATTTCAAAAGCTGGTGTGGGACACAGAAGCATGAGCCACATAGCTTCATGCCCAGGTGACAAAATGTGATCCAAACCAGAGACAGCAGTGTTCTCTCTTCTTGAGCCCAGGATGCAGGTAGTGTGGCTCAGGGAAGCCAGGGAGGGGTGTTGCACTAGTCCAGTGCTCGGCAAACTGTGGCTCACGAGCCGCATGCGGCTCTTTGGCCCTTGAATATGGCTCTTCCACAAAATACCACGTGCAGGCGCTACCTCAGTAAGGAATGTACCTACCTATATAGTTTAAGTTTAAAAAATTTAGCTCTCAAAAGAAATTTCAATCGTTGTACTGTTGATATTTGGCTCTGTTAACTAATGAGTTTTCTGACCACCAAACTAGTTGGCTGGATCCTGGAAAGCATCAGTGGGCAGACCTTTGGCAGAAGACATACAGCAGCAAAAACGTAAGGTCCGCAAGCAGACCTGGGGGCAAATAAGGGACATCACAGAGGCCCAAGTCAAAGAACATGAGAGAGACCTCTGGGACTCACAGAAATAACTGGCTGAGGGTCTGTGTTGTAGGGGAGGGGCACAGACCAGTGAAATTCGAGTTCTGTCATGAATTTGACCTTCTCTGTACCCACAGGCTGGCGGTGCCTGGAAACATTCATGTTACAAATAGCCACACCCCTGCACTTATCACATTACATGGCAATACACAGTTTGCATAACTTTCTCCCTGGCTGCTCCATGAGCCACTCAGGCGTAAGGAGTATGTCATTCAGCAGGACAGCGCATGTGTATATAGTAGGTGCTCAACTGTACTGGCCTATATGAGCAGAAGATACATCAAGAGGGATCTCAGTGTAATATGATCATGGAAGCTAGTCTTCCCTGACTGTAAAACAGCATTCTGGAAAAACTCCAGCATAAGAAATAAAAGTCAGTATGCCTCCAGGGGAAACCATGTATGCCTGGGTAATACTGGGTCCCAGGAAGTGTCTGGTCTCCATTCCTTACAAGACAGAGATGCATTTAAACTCAAATGGGCTGCTTGGCCAAGAATAACTGGTAAATTCAGAGAGGAAAAAAAAAAAAAAATCCTTTTCTTTCTGTGTGTGGAAAACATTAATATTTTAGAGACCCAAAATCTAAACAATACACGCTAACATGTGCATCCATCCCAATTTCAATGCCATGAACTGAGAGGGGCTCTCCAGTGACTTGGACCAGGAAAAGATGACTAGAGATCCATTTAAAATGAGGATCTAAGATGTGCTGAGGGAAGTGCTCAGAAAGGAACTGCAACAGCGAGCTCCCATGGAAGTAAACAGAGCCACCAACTCATCTGCTGCCTGAGTCCCAGTAAGGAAACAAAGTCCAAGGGCAACAGGAGGAGCAGACTGCACAGGGAAGTAGCTCTTCCCTCCAGGTCAGCCAACTACCCCGCATGAGGAACTCCAGGAGGCACTCAGACCACACAAGCACCATGTGCTATAAAAATTTTGCAGCTGACAAGAGAACAGGACAATTTTAGTGTCTCTGGCACTGGGTGCAGAGACTGGTCCCCCGTCAGTTTGCTCAACAGGGTCACAACCTAGGGTAATCCCGTTAAGTTCCAGCTGCTGCGCCCCAGCCCCATGATTTACAGCCTTGGGGGCTGAGGGCTTTTCAGTCATGGCAAATTTACACCTGCCCTTGGTGATGATCCCTGGGGGAGCCTGCCTGGGGGCGGGGAGGGAGTCAGAGACAGTGAATTCAAGAGATGCTTGCACTTATGATCGTTGCTGTCCTCGCTCCTCACCCTTCTTTTTCCAGCTAGAGTCATTGATTGTTTTAACTGCTCTAAACTGCCCATTTTCACCTCCTTCAGCTCCTCCCACCATTGATAAACAGAAACAGAACAACTCCCAGACCCAGGCAGGATAACTCTCTGGACACAGGCCACTGTGCAGGGCTGGAGTCTAAAGAAAGGATCAGGAGTCTTTGCAGGCCCTACAGAGAATTGTTTCCAAAACAAGAAAACCGTGGAATATCAATTATAATGTTTAAAGGATTTTAAAACAAGTGTTTGGCATTCCACCATACTTTTCTGGTCTTAATGTTTGAGAAAAATCTTGTATTTCCAGGTAGTAGAACTACTTGGCTTTTGACTTGAAAAATGGCCTAATGATATTTTCCCTAGGATCTATATGGTATATCCGCCCATCACAACCGCACAAAAAGATTCAAGGGTCTCTAGTAGCTGGAATGAGACAAGAATGACACAGGGATAACAACTCCAGATCTAAACCACACTGGCTTAATATGTCTGATAGGGTTTAAAGGCATACCAATTTTCCAGTCACCACCCAGTAAGTATATTTGAACAGTCAATGCAAACAATCTAAAGCTAGATCAGGTGTGAATGCTGCCCTCAAGGACAACCCAATCTAGTCTTGGAGATAATACATGTGTATAAAGGACTGGACTGGAGAACAGAGATGATCCACGTGGCAAGAGAAGCTCAGAAGATGGACATGGTCAGGGTGTGGAGAGGGAGAGGGAGTCCCTGAGCTGAGGACCACCTGCAAAGGGCCAGGGAATCTGCTTTAATTGCAAGAAAGACTGAGAAGCTTCCTGGGAAGGGCAAGTGATAGCCCATTTGAGCACTAACAACTAGTCCCTTTGTAAAGACCCTCTCGCAGTAGAACAGGGTCACACAGTGACTGAAGGTCAGCTCTCCCAGGCCAGCCCTCTTTGGATCACTGCTGGCTTCCTGAGAAGGAGGGGATGAACAAAAATCACAAACAACAAAAAACAAAGCAAACAAACCAAAAAAAGCAGGTCAATTGAAAGCTCTGTTGCTGTCCTAACACAGGATGTGACCTGGTCTGGGGGGGAGGGAGAATGGTAACTCCCACCCATACCCCCCAACCCTGAGGGGTGACACTGGGAGAGAACCACACAGGTTCTTCATTCCTGGGGCCACCCTGAAGGAGACAGAAGCAGCTAGAGCAGCCAGATCAGCGGTGGAGCTTCTGTTTCCGTAGTTGTGGTGATGTCTCCATCGTTGCTGCAGCCATTCACAAACACTGAGACCCTCCCTGTTGGCCCCCACCCCACCCCCACCCCCAACCAGAAGGAGGGCCCAGCACTGCAGTAAGCACAGCCTTGGTGGAGGCAGCCACTGCGGCTCCTGTCACTAGAATGCCTTCCACCCAGGCTGGAGGGCTTAGAGAAACCGTCACCCTTCAAGTAGCCAGTTAACACAGGCCAACAAAGGAAGTGGCATTTGAACTGGGCCTTGAAAAGGAGGGGGATTTGGACATTTGCATCAAGGAGAGGCATGCAACCGAAGGCTTCACACAAAAGCATTCAGTAGGGGGAAAGTTAAAGAGAAGAAAGGGTGCATTTTCAGGGTGAAAGCCGGTGAGACCACAAATACATAAACCTCCTCATTGTGTTCTGCAGTTTTCCATACTTTGTATCAGTGCAGGGACAGAGCCCTGACCTCCCTCCAAATTTTTTCACCTCCCAGCTCTCTAGGGTTCATTCATCATGAATTCCAAAGACCAGTAAAGTTCTTAAGATATCCTAAATAGACGTCATGGCACTCACACACCTGCTCCTGCTGACTACCTGTGACTACATCTGTCCTCTTCATTGTGCTCATTTTAAATCCACTGCCACACACAGCTGGGATTCCTTTCCTTCTCTGTGAAGATAAGAGCTTTTCCCTGGTAGTCCTCCTTGTTTATGAAAGTCAGGGACATATCTCTGACAGGCTGGACAGAGAGGCAGGAAGGAGCAGACCAGAAGTGTCTCCCTCCCCCAACCTCAGAATAAGGCAGGAGTTGGAGGCTGCAAGAGCTTCAAAGGGGGTCAATGTCATGTCCCACTATGCTATTTGAAGTGTGGTCTGGGACCCAGCAGCATCGGTGTCACCTGGGAGTTTGTTAAACAGGCTAAATCTCAGGCCCAGCCACTAATGACTGAACCAGAACAACATCTGAGTGAATGGATCTGAGAATATAGTAATAAATACTAGACCCTCTACGTATGTTTTCTCTTTCAATCCTCAGAACAACCCCACACCTTATCTCCTTGTCACAGATAATAAAAAACTGTATCCTGACCAGTCGGTGGTACAGTGGATAGAGCATCAGGACTGAGACGCGGAGGACCCAGGTTTGAAACCCCGAGATTGCTGGCTTGAGCGTGGGCTCATCTGGTTTGAGCAAGGCTCACCAGCTTGAGCCCAAGGTCGCTGGCTTGAGCAAGGGGTCACTTGCTCTGCTGTAGACCCCCAGTCAAGGCACATATGAGAAAGCAATCAATGAACAACTAAGGTACCACAATAAAGAATTGATGCTTCTCCATCTATCTCCCTTCCTGTCTGTTTGTCCCTATCTCTCCCTCTCTCTGTCTCTGTCACACACAAAAAATAAACTGTAGCTCAGAGAGGTTAAATAATTTGCCAAATACCACACAGCTACCTTGTGGCAAATCATACAGTTGAGTCCCAATCTGGGGAATTTCAAAGTTACTGTCTTTTCAGCTGCATGCCTTAAGTCCAATTCCAAGGGAAGAAAAGGAAAACCTGGCACTGGTCATACTGGGGAATGGGGGAAGGCAGGCAGTTAGGCTGTTATGTAAGTCTCTGTCAGCAGGCAACCAAGCCCAGTGGGCTGGGAACCAGGGCCAGGAATCTATCTCTGAAGGCCACAGGGAGATGGCATGAGCAAGCCCACACCCCAGTCCTTGGGGGTCTGTGGCATTGAGCAGGTCTCCCAGGGACAGGCTTGACCCACCCTGCACTGAAAGAAGGGCACAGGCCCAGTAACCAGTACTGGACCCCACTCAGCAGGCAGGCAGCACACTGAGGTCTGGGGGCTGCAGGTCCAAGCATAAAGTGGAGTCCTTAAATCCTTCCTGCCCAAAACCAAACCTGGGCTCAGAACTAAGAGGCAAGGAATAGCAGCCTTGGGAGAAGATCCTGGAGCAAGAAGTGGTCTGAGACGATGCTGGCTGGTGTCACTGCCTTGCTGGGGGCTGAGAGGTTTGCAAAGTCACAGACAGCTCTTGGGCCTTTGCTCCTCTGGGAGGAATGGGCTCAGCACCTACCCTCACAGGCCAGGAATGGCTGGGGTAGGAGTGGGCCCACCGTGCTGTAGGAGCCCCCCCCTCAACTCCCCACCCATATAGTCTTTATGGAGCCCAATAGCCTTTCCAACTCAGTGCAAATGCATAGTCTCAGCTTTAAAGCAAGCCCTCCATGCTTATCTGTTTGTTGTTGAGAAAAGGTTGCTGAGAAACTATTTCTTCATTTCCACTACACATCCAGAAAGCAACAGAGTGATGGTAGAAAGCCACATGACAACCATTTGGCAAAGCGTCTCAGAAGTGCTGTCCTATTTTTCTCTTTTGCAGGCTCTGGAGGTCCATTGAGACCTCCGTAATCAGGCAAGGACCCTATTTCTTAGCATTTTGCAAGTCTTCCTTACAAATGCCAGAACACATGCTTGAGACAGAGAGCCATCACCATTCCAAGGCTGTTTTCTAAAGCACGGATTGCAACAGTTCAACCTGTCTTACTACTCTGTGTGTCCTTTCTGTTGTTACTAAATCCATATTCTTAAATCAGCACTTTCACCCTGTCCCTTCCTTGCCAAGGACCTCTGCTGCTCGTGGGAGCAAGCCCAAACTGGGACAGCATGCGAGCCCCTCCTTCAGCAGGCCCCCTTCACCCACGAACACTTGTTCCCTCACCCAGAGCAGAATTTAGCTGGGCCAGGTTCCTTGGTGCCATGAGCTTTTCTACTGCAGTTGCTCCAACCAATGGTATTCTCTTAGCCAAGCCACATCTACACAGTGGTGAAACCAAGCCAAGGCCAAAGTCATATTGCAACAGACCCATGGACTGGCTGGCCTCTGCTCAGCTGAGGGTGTTGCATGGAAGTTGGGAGAAGTGGTGTGCTGATAAATGTTCAACAACTGGTTCTCAAGGGGATAAAATGTGTGTGTGTATAACTTTAACTACATATAACGCATAGAAATAAATTCCCCATAGCTTATTGATTCTGTGAGATACTTCCATTGATTTTTGACAAACTCTCATATCTATAGTCAATCTATGGTTGCCACTGATGAACAAGTATAGTCCTGACCTGAACGTTGGCGAATATTTTTATTTACAATAAACAAGTAAGAGAAAAGCAAACCAACAAATATCTATACAGTGTGTCCATAAAGTCATGGTGCACTTTTGACCAGTCACACACAGGAAAGCAACAAAAGACAATAGAAATGTGAAATCTGCACCAAATTAAAGGAAAACCCTCCCAGTTTCTGTAGGATAATGTGGCAGCATGTGCGCATGTGCAGATGATGACATAACACCGTGTATATAGCGGAGCAGCCCACAGCCATGCCAGTCAAGATGTGGACGGGGCAGAGGAAAGTTCAGTGTGTTCTGTGGCTCGCTAAATTCGAATCTGTGACCAAAGTGCAACGTGAATATCGGCGCGTTTATAACGAAGCGCCACCACATAGGAATAACATTACTCGGTGGGATAAGCAGTTGAAGGAAACCGGCAGTTTGGTGGAGAAACCTCGTTCTGGTAGGCCATCAGTCAGTGACGAGTCTGTAGAGGCTACACGGGATAGCTACCTAAGGAGCCCTAAAAAATCTGTGCGTGAGCCCACATCGAACTGCACTGAATAGGTATGAAACTGAGAGAGTTTTCTTTTTATTTGGTGCAGATTTCACATTTCTATCATCTTTTGTTGCTTTCCTGTGACCAGTCAAAAGTGCACCATGACTTTACAGACACACTGTATATCAAAATGCCACTCATTTGTCCATGATAAGAACAACATCTTTGCAGAATCAGATTATAGTATTCAGATATGGAAGAATATTTTTTCAATATTTGGTGCTATCACAATGGAATTGACACATAAAGTTTTATCTGTATTTTTAACATTGTTTCCCTCACTTTCTTAAGTCTAGGCCAAGAATCAGCAAACTTTCACTCTAAAGGACTAGATAATAAATATTGTCCACTGTGTAAGCCATAGTCTCTGTCTCAACTAACTCCCAACTCCACCATTGTAGTGTGAAAGCAGCCATGGATAACTTGTTAACAAATGAGCACAGCTGTGCTCCAATAAAACTTTTGCAAACAGGCAGGGGCCCAGATTTGGATAGTGGGCTGTAGTTTGCCAACCCCTTGTCTAGACAATCACCTAAACAGTGAATCAAGCCCTGATTTGTGGCTTTGGTTTACAAATCAGCCCCCTGTGGCTGATTTCAAGCTTTCAACAGGAAGTCAAAGAATGGGGAGTGGGGCTGGGATGTGAGAAGCACATCATTGTACAGCATACTGTCTCTACCTGCTTTCTTTTCCTGAGCTGCCATCAAGAAATACAACAAAGGGGGCGGGGGGCTTAAACAACAGAGACTAATTCTCTCTCAGTTCTGGAGCCTGGAAGTCCCTGATCAAGGTGTCGGCGGGGTTGGCTCCTTCTGAGGTCTGGAAGGGGAAAGTCTGTCCAGTCCTCCCTCCTACATTCAGTAGCTTACTGGCTACCGTTGGTGTTCCTTGGTTAATGTACCACTGCCAATAATCTGCATTCCTGCTCAGGTGGTGTTCTCCCTGCATGCATGTTTGTGTCCAAATGTCTACTTTTTCTGAAGACTCCAGGCATATTGGAACTCAGCCCAGTGACTTATCTTAACTAATTAATTCTGCAACAATCCTCTTTCCGTGTCAGGTCACAGTCTGAGACTAGAGATTAGAACTCTAACATATGAATGAGGGGAGGACACAATTCACCCCCTAGGACCACTATACATCTACAATATTTGTAAGTAACCTCCACAGTATATATAATAGAAAAATGTAGCAAGTATCAGGGAAGTGATATGTTTTAAGGATTGATTATCTTTGTTTTAATTAATTTAATTTAATATATTGAATTGTAAGTTCATGTGAGGCATATACAGGTTAATTTATACTAATAATAGATGTGTTTAACAACTGGCTCACAAAAATTTCTGAAAATTTGTCAATCAACCCTCTCAAGCTAATATAAGCCAACTTTAGTACCCCATCAATCAAGTGGAGTGTGTGCCAGGGACACAGGGACAGGGCCTTCCTAAATAAATTATGTGCCTTCCAGGCCTAGAAAAGAGAAACCAGCCCTTGGGATATTTCCTCCCATACTGTGTCCCTCCCCCAGGAGCCCTGTGAGACAGAGTATCAATCAGTCACTTTCTTTACCCATCTGGCCCTCTCTAGTCACCTACCACAAATCCTCAGTTTGCTTGGCCAAACCTGATTCCCCTGCTCCAGAGAGAAAAGGACTGGGTCTTTGGCACTAAGCAGGACATATGAGACTTTGCATCAGGCCCCATCTTACTTAACACTCAGGTGCCTAGACTTTCTCAAGGCCAAGTAGAATTCTTTTATCTACTAGTAGCATCTGCAACCAAGCCTGGCACATGTGCATCTCTCCCTTTGCTGAATTTCTATAGAACCTGTTTATCCTTTAGTTGATTTCCAAAAGGATCTCTTACAGCACCATTTAATTTATAAAATCTTTGGGAAGAGAAACTGTATTCTTTGTGCCCAGCCCAGAAATAGACAGATAATAGGGGCTTAATAATGCTGTCACTAACATAGAGAGCTGCAAATCATCATCAAAGAGCAATTCTGTCCTAGGTCTAGATTGGAAAGAATCAGCCCTTGGTTTTGGGGAATGAAGAAAAGAAATTCACAGGGGTATCAATCATTTCTACTCACAAGCTTTAGCAAGTTTGGAAAGAAAAGACCAAGGAGGGATCTCAATGAGAGTGCCTTCTCTGTGTCTCCTGACTTCTCCTCATAGGTGTGCCTAGTGGAAGTAATGACCAGCAGCCCATGAAGGGTAAGAACTCACCTGTGTATTAGTTCAGCTAATGTTGTCTGTCATAACTAGTACACTGCAAATTCTCAAGGCTGAACAAAATATGGAATTACTGGTAGACACTGGAGGTAGGGAACAGGGATGGATGTGGTGGGGAACAGGGGAATCAGGGCTCAGTTCACACAGTCACTGTGGACCCATCTGACAGAGGCTCTGCTATCTTCCATACGGCTCCCATACACTGGCCCTTGGAGGTGACATCAGCTGGCATTGCTGGAGAGAGAAAGCACATGTAGGACCACTCAGAAGGGTGTAGGGTCCAGGTCGGGAAGTGGCTTCATCACTTCTGTCCACATGCCATTGACCAACACTTGGTTAGTCTACCTGATGGCCCCACCTAGATCCATATGGGTGGGGAAAGCAGCAAGTCTACACAACAGAATAGAAACACAGATCATTAAAGGGTGGGTGCTAAATGGTCCTTATAAAGATGAGCCTGGCTGGGACCTCTCACAACTCCTAACCAGGACAGACCAGGATAAAGATTTCATCAACTCTGATGTATAAGATTCAGCTTAAATGTCCAAATGGGATGGTTAAAGTCTACCAAAGTTGAAAATCATTCATAAAAACTGCTCTACTCCAGAAAAGAGTATGATTTAACAGAAGAGCATCATTTAATAAATAAGAAAACACTTGATATCTCAAATCTCTTTCTGCCCTGAGAGAGTCCATATCTTATTTCAAGTGAAGCAGGGCCCCAAATAATTTCACACTGTCATGTGATCCTCTGCCCTCCACATGGTTCTCAGCTGCACTGAGACAGAAACCAACAACCTCACTACGGTAAGTTCGGTAGCAGCATACAGGTTGTTGTAGGCTCAGTCCTTAATGAACACTCAGGAAACACATTCTGTAGACCCACAGATGCCAAGGGCTATATGTATTTTAACGTCATTCTCCAACCTGTCTCAAAAAGGGGAAATAGACTGGAAATCTCCTAGAAGGAGCTATCATTTGACTTTGAAACATTTACCCCTGAGTCACCGGGAATGTTATGCTCTCGAATTGTTTCCTCCTTATGAGCCATGAAACAAGAGAAAAACCAGCTAAAGTAGGAAGAATAAGTCAATAGATAAGTTCCTCCAAAAATGCCAAGCTAGAAGGTAAAATAGTAAAACTCAAATATTTGAAATGAGAGGAGGTAATGAAATACTAAGCTTTAAACAGCATCCACATGTGGAAAGAATTGAATTAAGAAAACTGTTGTGTCACATCCCTTAAAAGGAAATAAAAAATAAAAATACATATTCCCGTGCCCCCTTCTTCCAAAAAAAGGTATATGATGTTAAGAATATTAGGTTTGACAAACCTAACCCTACAGTTTAGAAACTTAAATATATTCAAGCTGATTTGCATTAGAAGGGGAAAAGAAATGATGAAGAAAACTGCATAGAAAAAAGATGTCAATTTTAAATTTTTGTTATTGATTTTAGAGAGAGGAGGAAAGAGGGAGAGAGAGATAGAGAGATTTGTTGTTCTACTTATTTATGCATTTATTGGTTGTTCCTTGTATGTGCCCTGACAACCTTGGTGTATTGGGATGATGCTCTAACCAACTGAGCTACTTGGCCAGGAACAAAAGATACCAATTTTAAAGTTGCTATAATTATCAAAGAAGAAATGAAATACCCATAACCTGTCCTAGGCAGAAATACCAGCCAGGTCCTTGGGAAAGCATAAGTTCTACATTGATTAGTTGAACAGCACACAGCAGCCATATAAGGGAGCACTGTGTGGGCAACAAATGGCCTCCTCCCTGCAATACTTTCCTTTTTTTTCCCTAGCAGAATGTCAAAAGTAAAAGCATATGCTTTGGGTGTCTGAAGAAATGATGAAATACATGGCATCTTACCATGGTTTTAGACACATGACACTCTCAAAATAAAACCTAAGGGGAAAAAACCCAGGTCAATTAACTTTACAGTTCAGCCTACGTTTAAAAAATAAAACTAAATAAAAATAAAACTTCATACTCCAAAGTACACATCTGGGACAATTTATATTGTAAAAGCCGGGATGTAAAGGAAACCACCAACAACATTAGCTGCAGCGCTGCTGGCAGACCCTGCCCTGAGACAGTTGTGGAGCCACACAGCCTGAGGGCCCTCTGATGGTCCTCTGGTGGGAACTACAGTGGAACATCACATCTTTGATTTTACTCATTAGAAATAGTCATTTCATTCAAGGAATAAAGAAGTTAAAAATGAGGTGTCTGCTCTTTGCCTTATGGCAGAATAGTTTCTACATTGGTGGAAGGAGACAAAAGTGTGGTCCTTACACTGGGTGGCCTTCAATGACCCAAGCCTTCCGATATTCACAACCTTGTGTAGATTCCTCCTATGTTGATGCTGTGCTTTGCCATGCATCCTGCCTTGACCAATGAAAATTAACAAAGATGAGAGAAGTAGAGGCTTATCCTTTAGGAAGGAATACTTGTTCCTAGAGGCCTGGGCCACCATCTGAAGAAGTCCATATGTTCTGGTGGTGAGCCCAGGTGGAGTGACAAATGTCTAACAGCATCCAGATCTCCCAGCTATCCCAGCAGAGGCAACAGCCATGTAAATGAAAAAACCATCTTCGATATTCCAGCCCCAGAAGACACCTCATGGAATAGAACTGACCAGAGGAGCTCAGCTCAGCCTGCTGAGCATTAATTTGTTATTGTTTTAAGCTGCAATGTTTGCGGTACCAGGAAAAGCTTTGTATCAGAGAAATTCTAGTCTAATGGTTATGACCTTGGGGATCAGGTAGGTTTTAGTTCAAATCTTATGACCAACATTTACTAGGTGGGTGTTCTGGGGTAATTTCCTTGACCTCTATTCATTGTTTTTAGTGATAAAGGGGGTCCCTGTTAGTGTTCTCCCATCCTAGTGTTCATGCTTACACTTCCAGGAAAACCCATTCTACCATAGCTCCAGAGGTTGACCAAGGGGCCTAGGAAAGGCCAGTTACACTATGTCCTCACCTGACTGCAAAAAAAAAAAAAGAAGAAAGAAAGAAAGAAAGAAAGAAAGAAAGAAAGAAAGAAAGAAAGAAAGAAAGAAAGAAAGAAAGAAAGGAGAAGGGAGGGGAAGGGAGGGGAGGGGAGGGGAAGGGAAGGGGAGGGGAGGGGAGGGAGGGGAGGGGAGGGGAGGGGAGGGGAGGGAAGGGGAGGGGAGGGGAGGGAAGGGGAGGGGAGGGGAGGGAAGGGAAGGGGAGGGAAGGGAAGGGAAGGGAAGGGAAGGGAAGGGAAGGGAAGGGAAGGGAAGGGAAGGGAAGGGAAGGGAAGGGAAGGGAAGGGAAGGGAAGGGAAGGAGTTATTTCTTGCTCTGGAAGCTAGCCCAAGAATAAACCAACACAAACAGCAGGAAAAAATCTAACAAAAGAAAATCACACACACAAAAAGAGCTTAGACATGATCAAAATGCTCCTGAAGCAAGACCTACCTTGAACTTTTTAAGTAATATAACTCAACAAATTGCCTTTATTGTGTTAGTTCAAGTTGAGATTTGTTTCTTAAAATCCTAAAGCATCTTAGGTAAAAGAGTGATTTCATCCCTTTTTTCTTCTGGAAATATATACTACTCCTTCTCTTTGGGGAAATTGTTTCCCTATCACCACCATCAAAAAGAGAAAGAAGAATAGTTCTTTTTTTTTTTTTTTTTTGGTTTTTTTTTTTTTTTTTCTGAAGCTGGAAACGGGGAGAGACAGTCAGACAGACTCCCGCACGTGCCCGACCAGGATCCACCCGGCACGCCCACCAGGGGCGAAGCTCTGCCCACCAGGGGGCGACGCTCTGCCCCTCCGGGGCGTAGCTCTGCCGCAACCAGAGCCACTCTAGCGCCTGGGGCAGAGGCCAAGGAGCCATCCCCAGCGCCCGGGCCATCTTTGCTCCAATGGAGCCTTGGCTGCGGGAGGGGAAGAGAGAGACAGAGAGGAAGGAGGGGGGGGTGGAGAAGCAAATGGGCGCGTCTCCTATGTGCCCTGGCCGGGAATCGAACCCGGGTCCCCCGCACACCAGGCCGACGCTCTACCGCTGAGCCAACCGGCCAGGGCCAAAAGAATAGTTCTAAATGAAGCTGCCAATGAAAGCACACCCCACTATCCCTTCCCAAGCTTAAAGGGAAATTGGAAGACCCAACCAGACCAATCAGAGCCTTTCTCTGATTTTAGGGACTGAGAAAGAGAGATAGTGCCTCTGTGACAGTGAAGCTGAGATAACAAATGCCACCCACAGCCCTACATCCAGCTATGCAAAGAAAGTTTGTAGGAGGGGAAAAGTACAACTGAGAGACAAGAGGAGAGTCCTAGAACACTCCAGATTTCAGTTCCAAATGATTCTGAAGCCACTCCCCTGACCTTTAACAAATTGACTTTGTGAACCAATGAATTCCCTGGCCCTCATCCCTATATCTTTGGGTAAGTTTTGCTTCTTTCTCTTTGTTGATCAGGACTCCTGGTTCTGCCTTTCTAAGCTGAAGCTGTCATTCAGAAGCTCCCAGAGACAAGCCAAAGAACCCTCTAGGCCTCTGTGCTCATCTTAAAAATGAAGGGGTTGGATGGAACTTTCTATAGCATTCCTCTGGGCTCTATTCTATGCCCAAAGCCCTCTCAGTCTGCTGTAGGCCAGTGAGGATAATAGTATCCACTTGGACTTATAATTTTTCACACACCTTTCTCTTCCTGTTACCATTTTCCATTTTTTACACATAGATATTGATTCATAAAGTTAAGAGTTGCTCTTCAGCATGTGCATAAAAATACACACAGCACCCTGGCTGGATAGCTCAGTTGGTTAAGAGCGTCCCAAAGCACAGAGGTTGCCTGTTTGATCCGTGATCAGGGCACATACAGGAACAGATTAATTTTCCTCTCTCTCTCTCCCTCTCTACCCCCCACCCCCACCTCTCTCACTAAAATCAATAAAATCAATAAATAAATAAAATAAAAAGATATTGTCGTAAATTACATAATAACATCTAACCTGAAAAATGAATTTATTTTATGAAAAATAAAATACACAGCTTCCATTTATTGTTTCCATTCCTTATAACCCATATGTATGTAGCAGGCTTCTCCAGGTGACTATAAATAAAGGTGAATTTAGAGTCAACACCTCACATTCAGTACTGTAGGTCCTTGTTTGTGCTTTCCAGTGGTCTTCTTCTTAAAATATTTCTGAGAATCTCTTGCTGTGAGTCCTAAGATGATTGTCATAAAATTTGCCCCCAGTTCCACCAGTAAAAAGTTCTCAAACCTGTCCCTTCCTGTGTATCCTTCTGAGTCCTCATAGGGGATGAGGTTCCAAACTGGAAATTATGCCTTAATGCTAATCAACAATAGAACAGATAAAATGTTGTGGTATATTTACTCAATGGGAGTGAATGAACAGCATCTACCTAAAACATTATGGATAAATAGCACAAACATAAACTTGTGCACAAAATTAAGACACAAAAGAAAATACAAAAACAATTTTTTTTATATAAAGATCAAAATCAATATAATCCCACAGTTCCATTTCTGGGTATATAGCCAAAGGAAATGAAATCCCTATCTCAAAAAAATATCTGTAGCCTGACCAGGTGGTAGCACAGTGGATAAAGCATCAACTCAGAATGCTGAGTTCCTGGCAACTTTGAGGTTGCCAGCTTTAGCACAAACTCATCAGCTTGAGCATGGGATTGCCAGCTTGATCTTGGGATCATTACATGATCCTAAGTTCACTGGCTTAAGCCTAAATGTTGCTGCCTTAAAGTACAAGATCACTGGCTTGAGCCCACGGTTGCTAGCTTGAGCCCAAAGTCACTAGCTTGAGCAAGGGGTCACTGGCTGGGCCTGAGCCCCCATTCAAGGCACGTATGAGAAACAATCAATGAACAACTAAGCAAAACAAGTATGAGTTGATGCTTCTCATCTTTCTCCTTTCTCTCTCTCTCTCTCCATTCCTACCTTTCTCTTCTCTCTCTCTCTCTCTCTCTCTCTCTCTCTCTCGAAAAAAAAAAAAAAGATATCTGCACCTTCTGTGTTCATTGAAGCACTACTCACAATAGCCAAGCACGGAAACAACTTAAGTATCCATCGACAGATGAATGGATAAAGAAAATGTGGTTTATATATACAATGAAATATTATTCAGTCATAAAAAAAAGAAACAAATCTTGTCATCTTGGACAACGTGGATGGGCCTTGAGGACATCATGCCAAGTGAAATAAGTCAGACAGAAAAAGACAGATACTATATGACCTCACTAATATGTGGAATCTAAAAAAGCCAAATTTATGGAAACAGAGAGTACAGCAGTGTTTGCCAGGGGATAGGAGGTGGGGAAAACAGGGAGATGTTGGTCAAAGCATACACCTTCCAGGCCCTGGTCAGTTGGCTCAGCAGTAGAGCATCAACCTGGTGTGTGGAAGTCCCAGGTTTGATTCCCAATCAGGGCACAAAGAAGAAGCAACTATCTGCTTCTCCCCTCTTCTCCATTCTCTCTCTCTCTCGCTCTCTCGCTCTCTCTTTCTCTCTCTCTCTTCTTCTCCTGCAGCCTGGCTCAATTGATTCAAGCACATTGGCCCTGGTCGCTGAGGGTGGCTCCGTGGAGCCTCCACCTCAGGCACTAAAAATAGCTCAGTTGCAAGCAGTCCCAGATGGGCAGAACATCAGCCCCAGACAGGGGTTGCCAGGTGAATTCCAGTTGGAACGCATGCGGAAGTCTATCTCTCTATCTCCCCTCCTCTCACTAAAAAAAAAAAAAAAAAAAAAAAAAGGTACACCTTCCAGTTGTAAGAGTAATTGTTTCCCGGGATTTAATATATAGCATGGTACCGCATACTTGAAGTCGCTATGAGAATAGATTTTAAATGTCTCAACCATAATAGCAAAAATAAAATGGTACTTATCTGACAGGAAGGATATGCTAACTAACTTCACTGTAGTAAACGTTTCTCAATAATATATACATATCCAAATTATCATTGTACACCTTAAGTTAATATAAAGTTATGTATCAATTATATCTCAATAGAGCTAGAGAGGTCCATTAAAGTGTTTGATCATTCAAAGTGATACACACATTAACATTTTATTTTATATTAAAACCTAAAAATATGCACACACATACCAATATTTTGGTGTTGGGCAAAATATTTTATCATTTTCAAAGTGGAGCCACTCATTGAGGTTCTAAGTTGTTTTGTTTTGGGGTTTTTGGCTTTGTTTTTGTTTTGTTTGTTTTGCTTCAATTATAACCATAATGCATTATTTTTGGCTTCTTAAAAGCCAAACAAAAATTTAAGTATACTTGCAAAGCAATCTCAGTGTAGATTTTAATTCTTTTTCCCAATCTTTTACACTTGTCTCACCTACACTTACTTTGACCACAATTTTTTATCAACTGCCTTTACCTAATCTTTACCAAAGTCTTTAGCTTAAATTTCATTAAAAACTATATACCTCTCTTTTTTCACACATATTTCATCAGTTTACAAAAATCTTAACTCAATAAAGCAATTAGGATAAAGGGGAGGAAAACAGTCAAAATCAAGCAAAATGAATCTAACGCTTCAGAAGACAAGATAATGGAGACTTTGGGGAGTGACAGGAAGAGAGCAAAAGTGGTACTTCTGGGAGTACCAGTTAATTTTGATTCTTGATGCCAGTCATGGGATGGGGTCAGTCTATAAATGACAATTGAATGCAACATTCATGGCTTGTGCATTTTCCTGTTCCTTTGATATGCTCCAATTCAGAAGTCTTAAAAAGGAAGGAAAGGGGATGAGCTATCCTGGTGTCTGGGCTGCAGTTCTCACCTGATGGTGTCCTGGCCTCCTACTACAATCTACGAAACTTTAATAAGGATGCCACCATTGCATTTAGGTCACTTGGTCTACCCCAGACCACAGAGATGCTTGTCTCCTATGTTTGGTCCGTCTGCTGCTGTTGTCCAGGATTTATGTCTCTCTCTGTCCAGTAGTGAGAAGCCCCTTCTTCTTTGAGTGTCTAGTTCTTCTGATACAGGGAAGGGACCTCTCATGTTACAGTGACTTTAGTTTTACCATCCAACTCTCTGAGAACGCTTTCCCCAGGAGAGTTTATTATGTTCTCAGTAATAAAGAGCTCTATTTCCCCACCACGTCTCCTACCCCAGGTTGTCGGCACTGTGGCAAGGAACTAGTTCAGTGAGAGCCATATGGTATAATGGTTAAGAACATGGCTCCAGACTTCTCGGCTCTCGATCCCAACTCTGCCACTTATCGGCTGTGTAACTTTGTACAAATTACTTCAATTCTCTGTGTCTGTTTCCTAACTAAAAAACTGTCCTTCTTTATAGGGTTTAGGAAGATTAAAAGAGTCTAAACATGTTAATTACTTAGAACAGAGTCTTGTATGTAGTAAAATGATTTCAATCTATTTTAGCAACAATAATCATTTGTTCCTCCTATTGCTCATCCAGCTCTACAGTCCATCAGCCATGTCTGTTTCCTGACCTGGCTGTGAGAAGAGTTCATGTTTTTCCCAAAAAACTCCTGGAGCCAATGCTAATCAGAAGATGGAGCTGAACCTCCATCTAATTGTCCCCTAACATTCCATGCCAGTTAGAGAGGCTTTATCCACAAAAAGCACATAATGAAGTTAAAGTCAGGCTGAGTGAGATTGACCTGGACTGTACACCTGGTGCAAATCTCTGATTCTGCACTCAGCACCTCGTATGCTTATCTATCTCTCCCGCCAGAAAGGCAGTGGCATGCCTCACTTACTTCAGTATCCCCTGTACCTTGCCAGGCAGTAAATATAACAGTTATTTTTCTAGTTACATTGAATGTTTTGCTGATAATCAGTTTGAAAAACATCTTCACAGGTGAAATACACTAATAAAGATACAAATGAATATTTATTCATATGATTGACTATTGCAATTAGAAAATTTTAATATTTCAGGCCAAAATTCATTTATATGCAAAAACAACATAGTTAATTTTGGATCACACTGAAGAAAAAAGAAACAAAATGAACAATTTTCAAAAAGTTAAAAACATGAAACTTCTACACATATAAAGCTTGTATCAAAAATGTATGTAATCCATTAAAATAGATTCAATTCAGCAAGATAGTAAAGTTGGTTCAGAGGCAAATTTAAGGAACAGAAGTTTATACGGTCCACTAGGAAAGGTAGACCAAAATAAGTTTTTTAGTTTAAGATCAAAATGATTAACGAGCCTGACCAGACGGTGGTGCAGTGGATAGAGTGTCAGACTGGGATGCGGAGGACCCAGGTTCGAGACCCTGAGGTCACCAGCTTGAGCGCGGGCTCATCTGGTTTGAGCAAAAAGCTCACCAGCTTGGACTCAAGGTTGCTGGCTCGAGCAGAGCAAGGGGTTATTCGGTCTGCTGAAGGCCCACGTTCAAGGCACGTATGAAAAAGCAATCAATGAACAACTAAAGTGTGCAACGAAAAACTTATGATTGATGCTTCTCATCTCTCCACTTCTGTCTGTCTGTCCCTATCTATCCCTCTCTCTGACTTTATCTCTGTCTCTGTAAAAAATAAATAAAAATGATAAAAATAATAAATAAATAAATAAATGATTAACAACCTACAGAGTAATAAAACTGTAAGCACTGGGGTTATCTACTCTACTAATCAGAAACCATTTGCACTTCTAATGAACAAAAGTCTCTAAATTACCATGTACCATCACAGCATCTGAGCCTCAGTCCACAGTAGATAGTAATTCAAGCCAAAGTACAATCTCTAGAGAATTAAAAAACCCTTGGGTGAGCTTGTTAGACAATGTCTCAATGACATCTAAAGTTTTAGATACTTTTACTTAATAATAGATAAGATTTTTTGAAACTAATTTAGAGTCTTACATCAGCAAATCACAACTAAATTAATATCTTTAGACTCTATATCTAAGGTCTAGAGCAGTTGGCAAGCAGCTATTTTGTCATTTCCCAAGCTTACCTGATAGACTAACACTACAAACAGAATTCTGATTCTGTACTACGGATGTGATGTTACAATGCAACATACTAAAAGACTATTTCCAAAGCAAATAGAGGCATGCCAGGGGAAAACAGGGATTACCAAGAGAATATTAGCTAAAGCTCTATCAAAAATAGAGCCCTCCAAAAATACTAATCCCTTGTATTACAGTTAACTATTTGTTTAAACACATTTAATCCAACAAAGGTACTGTTTTGATTGAGCCACTTGCCCTTATGAACAAATGGTAATGGGCTTGAATTTCCACAACACATTTTAGACTCTTTAAAGTCCAATAATTGGTAATTTTTGAAAATTCAACAGAGGCTATTCTGAAGTTTGCTTTTCACTATGCATAAAAAAATAGTTTGATAAGAAGCTCAGTAGCAGCAATCAAGTTTAGAGAGAGGGCTTAGTAAAGAGTATTTTAACTACTTATTAACTTTTAAAATATTGCAAACCCTTTAGAAGGCTCTATTCACATAAAATCAATGCAGTAATTAGAGATTATTCTTATCTCTTCATTAAGATAAGTCCCTGAGAATCTCTATTCATCACTTAGGCATAGTCTCTCATCTGGCTCCAACTAAAACACCTGGAAAATGTTTTAAAAATAGAAACCTAAAGCCCATCCCATCCCAGAGATTCTGATGCAAGGGATAGGGTCCAGGATCACATGTGGAATAACTCCACCAGTAGTTCCAATGCACACCTAAGCATGGGGCCTGTGAGCCAGCAAGGATACTTTCTTCCAGTGGACTCTTTCAAATCCAAGTGCAGCCGTAGAACTATTTGGCTTCTGTAGCCAAAAAATAACTTAGAAACCATGTAGCCTGACATAGAAATTCTCTCTGTATCCTACAATTCTGCCTTTTAGGTAAAGCGGACCGGACTCAGCCCCCAGGTGGTCCTCATTAATGAGCATTTGCTCTGTTTTTAATCTTGCATTTCACAGCAAGAACCCAGGGTTGGTCAAACCTATCAAGTGCTAGAAACTGAAGCCTAAAACCAAGAGTTGGCAAATGATCGCCCATGGGCTAAATCCATCCTTCTGCTTGTTTGGTAAATAAAGTTTTATTGAAACACAGCCATGCTCATTCATTTGCATATTGTCTATGGCTGCTTTCACTCTACAAGGGCTGCACTGAGTAGTTGGAACAGAGATCATGTAGCCTGATGTAACCTAAAATATTTACTATCTGTCTTTTTACAGAAAATGTTTTCCTGGTTTAAGTCTTGACTAAAATTCACAAATATGTTATTTTTCTACACAATAAAAAAATAAAGAAGTTAAATCAAAAATACAATTCTAACAACTCAATTACAAGAAAAGAGACAAATTTTTATTAACGGGCAAAAGACTTGAACCCACACTTTTATCAGAGAAGATATTTGAATGGCAACTTTGGACATGAAAATATATTCAACATCATGAGTCATCAGGAAAAATGCAAGTTACAACTACAATGGGGCCCTGGCCGGTTGGCTCAGTGGTAGAGCGTCGGCCTGGCGTGCGGAAGTCCCGGGTTCAATTCCCGGCCAGGGCACACAGGAGAAGTACCCATCTGCTTCTCCACCCCTCCCCCTCTCCTTCCTCTCTCTCTCTTCCCCTCTCGCAGCCGAGGCTCCATTGGAGCAAAAGATGGCCTGGGCGCTGGGGATGGCTCCTTGGCCTCTGCCCCAGGTGCTAGAGTGGCTCTGGTCGCGACAGAGCGATGCCCCGATGGGCAGAGTATCACCCCCTGGTGGGCGTGCCGGGTGGATCCTGGTCGGGCGCATGCGGAAGTCTATCTGACTGCCTCCCCGTTTCCAGCTTCAGAAAAAATACAAAAAAAAAAAACAAACCTACAATGGGATGCCACTGCACACTTATTAAAATGATTAAAAATAAAAAAGACTGATAATATCAAGCATTGGCAAGGATTCAGAGTAACTAAAACTCTCTTACATTGATGTAGAAATGCAAAATGGTACAAGCCCTTTGGGAAATGTTTGGATTTTTTTTTAAGTTAATAACTACTGGCCCTGGCAGTTTACTCAGTGGATACAGCATCATCCAGCCCAGCATGTGGATATTCCAGGTTCGATTTCCGGTCAGTACATGCATGAGAAGCAGCCATCTGCTTCTCTTCCCCTCCCTCTGCCCCTTCTCTCCCTCTTCCCCCCTCACAGACAGTGTGGTTCAGTAGGTCCGAGCATTGGCCTCAGGTGCTGAGGACAGACAACTCAGTTGATTTGTGCATCAGCCCCAGACAGGGGTTGCTGGGTGGATCTGGTTGGGGTGCATTCAGGAGTCTGTCTCTCTACCTCCTCTACCTCCTCTACTCTAACCTGAAAGGGGGGGGGAATATATATAATATATATATATATATATTATATATATATATATATTACTACTATACGATCCAGTCATCCCAAAATATTTACTCATAGGAAATGAAAGCATATGTCCACAAAAACTTATACACAAATGTTAGAGCAGCTTTATTTTTATTGATCAAAAACTGGAAACAGGAGATGACGTCAGAGTAATGGCGGGGTAGGAAGCGATACCGATAAATCTACCCCAAAACTCAACAAGATCTTCAACCAGAAACAGAAAAACCTATCCTTGGAGCCTCCAGATGTTTCGCAATACACCCGAAGGTATGGTCGAGTGAAAAATTGACTAAATATATAACCAAACCCTGAAGGAAATAGGGAGTAAGAAATGCTCCGCCTTCCTCACTAACCTAAACAGGGCAGCTTTCTCTGGGATCTATGAATATAGAAACTGAGGCGGGCAAAGGGGGTGAATAGATCCAGGCCGCAGCACAAACAGCGGAACCAGGCTGTGGCACGGAGATCCAAGCCAAGGAAAAACTGATCCTGTGGCAACCCGGGCAATACAAGCTAACACTTGCGCCAAACCCAAACAAAGAAAGACAAGCAGGGCAGCCATTTTACCCGATCTTCTGGTCAGCACGCACAGATAGTGGGCGAGAGATTTCTTCATAAGCCCCGGGAGTGGGTGCCCGTGTTACCCCACAGAGAGGCAGAGTCAGAGGCCTTTCTGTGGGCTAAAAGCGGAATCTCTGGGCAGCCCCAGTGCCCTGGGAAAGCCGCACACGGGAGGGAGCAAAAAGTAATTCCAACAGTGGAACTTTTCCGTGCTGGTAGGGGATTCACTCAGAGGGAAACGCGGCCGGCCTCATATCCTGGTCTGCGCGCGCAGATAGTGAATGAGAGATTCCTCCGAGTGCCTCAGCAGTGCGCGCCCGTGTTATCGCACAGAGGGGCAGAGTCAGGGGCCTTTGTGTGGGCCAAAGCGGAATCTCGGGCCGCCCCAGCGCCTTGCAAAAGCCACACACGGGGACGGAGCGAGAGCCAATTCCAACGCTGCAACTTTTCCATGCGGTTGGGGGTTTCACTCAGAGCATGAGACTGCTGGCCGGATATCCTGGTCTGCGCGCACAGATAGTGAGCGAGAGTTTCCTCCAAGCGCCCTGGAAGTGGGCGACCGCCTGTGTTACCGGACAGAGTGGCAGAGCCAGAGGTCTTTCAGTGGGCGGAAACCCCGCCTGATTATGCTAGCAGCTCTGACTGACTGAGCCTTACCCAGAGCCCTGTGCTGAGTGGAAATAGAGTGGGGAGTTTCCAGCATTTTGAGCCTCTTACTATCCAGGCAGAGGCAGCAGCAAACCCATAGCTGGATTATCAGGCTACTAATTGAGGAAGGAAAGACTAGGAGAAAGGCTCCAGGAACACGGACTCTCTCACTGTTGGAGCCTATAAATGATAATGAGCTTTGACTGCGAACGAGACTAAAGCACAATACATGACATCGCCATAGAGACTTATCAACTGCAAACCTCTACCTGAGGGTGCCAAAGGGGCAGAACCCGAGGTACAGAGTCACCGACCAGGAAGAGGGAGAGAAAAGAAAAAGCAAGAAGATAACCTCTCAAAATCAAGAATAATTTGCAGACTCTATAACCTATCTCATTTTATTATATTTGTTCATTTGTTTCTCTTATCTTCATTCTTGATATTTTTTTTCCTCCTCCACTTTGGCCGATTAACTCTCTGCCGGTCTTACTCTTTCCTCTTCTTGAACTACACTACCCATAAGTGTTACATCTCCCATTATCTTTTCTCTCCTCTTCCTTTCTCTCTATGAGGGTTGCACTCCAAAACCCTTAACTCTCTCTCTCTCTCTCTCTCTCTCTCTCCTCTTTTTTCTTTTTTCTTCTTTTAGTGGTTCCCTCTTTCTTTCTCTCTCTCTTTCTTTTCTCCCTCTATATTAGTTTCTTCCTTTCTCCTTTACATCTCCTCTCACTCAAACCTCAATAACAAACAAATTATCTTATCTGGGACTCACTTATGTTTGTGGCATTTTGGGGGGTTTTTACTTCACCTTTTTAACTCACTAGCAGTGCTCCCATCCCTGGCTCTCCATTTTATCTAGTTCTTGTTCCACTAAATACAATAGTAATTTTTTAATTTGTCCCCCCATTCTTTTGTTTTCCTCTTATTCCTCTCATCATAACTCTTAGTCAACCAACACCTAAAAGCAAATCATTTAATACTTGACCCAAATTTTTTCCTTATTTGCTTTTTGTGGGTCCATACCCCCTTCTTTTTTCTTTTCTTTTTTTTTTTTTTTTTTTTGCCCCTTTATTACTTTTCCCCAGTTCAGGCCCTCCATTACAGGCATTGTTTGTTATAATTCACAGTTCACCACAAGATTTTCTCAAGAAAGAGGGGAGAGGAGAGGAGAGGAAAAATGGAGGAGGGGAATAATTATCTTTTTTAAAATTTTTATTTTATTTTATTTTTCTTTATTTCATTATTAATTTTTTAAAAAAAAACAAAACTCTTTTTGATTTTTTTAACTTTTTATTCTTTATTAAATCTCATTAATACTATCAACAAAACCACCCTCAGATGCCATTAGGAAGAGAAAATCGAATATCATGGATACAAAAGAAAGAGCGGTAACACAGCTAGATGAGGAAAAATCTATGGAGAAAAAATTTAATATATTGGAAACCTTGGAGCTAAATGACAGAGAATTTAAGATAGAAATCCTAAAAATCCTCTGAGATATACAAGAAAACACAGAAAGGCAATTTAGGGAGCTCAGAAAACAACTCAACAAACACAAAGAATATATGTCCAAGGAAATTGAAACTATAAACACAAATCAAACAGAGATGAAAAACTCAATTCACGAGCTGAAAAACGAAGTAACAAGCTTAGCTAATAGAACAGGCCAGATAGAAGAGAGGATTAGTGAAATAGAAGACAAGCAACTTGAGGCACAACAGAGAGAAGAAGAAAGAGACTCAAAAATTAAAAAAAAATGAGATAGCCCTACAAGAATTATCTGACTCCATCAAAAAGAATAACATAAGAATAATAGGTATATCAGAGGGAGAAGAGAGAGAAAATGGAATGGAGAACATACTCAAACAAATAATAGATGAGAACTTCCCAAGCCTGTGGAAAGAACTAAAGCCTCAAGTTCAAGAAGCAAACAGAACTCCGAGTTTTCTTAACCCCAACAAACCTACTCCAAGGCATATCATAATGAAATTGACACAAACCAACAGCAAAGAAAAAATTCTCAAGGCATCCAGGGAAAAGAAGAATACAACATATAAAGGAAGGCCCATTAGATTATCATCAGATTTCTCAGCAGAAACTCTACAAGCTAGAAGAGAGTGGACCCCAATATTTAAAGTCCTGAAAGAGAGGAACTTTCAGCCATGAATACTATACCCATCAAAGCTATCCTTCAAATATGAAGGAGAAATAAAAACATTCACAGAAAAGATGAGGGAATTTATCATCAGAAAACCATCACTCCAGGAATTACTAAAGGGGGTTCTCCAATCAGATACAAAGAACAAAAAAAAACAGAGCCACAAATAAAAGCTCCAAAAAGGACACAATAAAACCAAATTTAAACTGTGACAACAAGAAAAAGAAAGGGAGGGAGAAGATGGAGATTAACAATAGCAAAGGACGATGGAGTGCAAAAGTACTCACCAAATAGTTCACTACAATGAACAGGGTAGGGACCCTTTTCATTACTCAAAGGTAACCACCATTGAAAAACCC